>NC_140582.1:704682486-705371087 GCF_964204655.1 Triturus cristatus | reverse complement strand
GATAAGCAGCAGGTCTACACCAGTCTCCATAAATTGCTGCTACTCAATTGTCTTCAAAGAAACTTCCACAATTACAGGGTTTTATTATAGTCTTATATTCCTTACACTTTGCTAAGTGTTCGCAGTCTGACGTTAATGCCAAGCAAACATCTATAAAGGGGGTGAGGGCAATCAATGACCAGTGTAGCCAAGGCACAAAGGATAGAAAAAAGGTTCCACCCGTTGAAGTCAGAAACTTTCACCTTAAGCAGAGATTCACAGAGAGATTAACTTTGGAATGCTGGAGCTGAAGGCCTATATCACCGGCTTGTTTGCCCTCTGCCATGCTATCCTCTTTAAGGGAGCGAACATCTTTCCAGTTGTTCTAATTAGGATTATACCTCCACAGTGGTCAATCAACCTGCATACCGGTCAGTCCTACATTCTCTGGCTCTCACTGCAGGCTGGTCACATTGTTCAGGCACTTTAAGACATCTGGGGCCTCATGTAGGTAAATAAATTTTACCGTTTCCTAAATACCGAGCCGTACCGAATCGGTAAATTAGAATCGGTAAGTTATATGTAGGTAAAAATTCGGTAACAGTTACCGATTCGGTAACATTCGGTAATCACGAATCGGAATTCACCGAATCGGTAAATACCGAGGTGGTATTTACCGAATCGGAAAATACCGAGGTGGTATTTACCGAATCGGAAAATACCGAGGTGGTATTTACCGAATCGGAAAATACCGAGGTGGTATTTACCGATTCGGAAAATACCGAGGTGGTATTTACCGAATCGGAAAATACCGAGGTGGTATTTACCGAATCGGAAAATACCGAATCGGTATGTACGGAATCGGTAAATAAAATCACATGACTTGACGAAACAGCTAATCCTGTGCAACCACAGCCCACCCAACCAGGAAGTGGCCACACCCAGGCAGGTGTACATAATTAGCCGACCCTGGAGAGGCTTGGAGTGCAGAGGAGAGGCAGGGAGCCGGTGCCTGTGCGAGCGGGAAAACGAACATCATGTCCAGCCAGAGAACACAGAGAGACGGAGGGGAAAGGAGGAGGAAGCTGAAATTTAGCCCCAAGGAACTCCAGGTGCTGGTGGAGGAGGTGGTGAAGCAGCACCAGAAGCTGTTTGGAAGGCAATCCCTGCAAGTGCCTGAGGCTGAAAAGCGCAACATATGGCTGGCCATCCAGGCCCATGTGAATGCTGTGGGAGTGACCCACAGGGACATAGAGGTCCTAAAGAAGCGCTGGTATGACCTGAGGATTGTAACCAAGAGGAAGATGGGCGACATCCAGAAGGAGGCCAGCCAGACTGGAGGTGGAACCAACAGGGCACCTGCCCTCACCGAACTGGAGGAGCTGGTGGGGGCCACAATCGAGCAAGAGAGCGTCATGGGTCTTGGGGACGCCGACAGCTCTGCCAGAGCCGCCACACAACAAGGTAAGACGAAAGCACAGCAATGTAGCACCCCCTATCCCTATCCCACATCCCCCATTGTGAAACGAGAATCACACTGCAGTCCACACGTGTCAGTGCAGACAGGCAATGCATTCCGGGAGATGTAGTCAGGGAAACACCAACCATGACGTAAATGTTACAGGGCAACAAGGCATGTCACACACTCGAGGCACAAGGAGACAGAGGACATTTTGGAATGTGAAATTATTTATTGTGACGCTTTCAATGCAGCCCTTCGGGGACACTGAGCCAATGTTGTATTTCTGTCCACAGATGTGACATCATGCAGGACAGGGCATGCTGCAGGAGAGACGGCACACCGGCCACAAATATCACCTCTAGCCAGCACAAGTTCAGACCAGGGAGCAGGCCCACTGGCAGCCGCACCACCAACACAGGCAGCCTCGCCGCAGCCAGAGCCAGCATCACCTCACCCAGAGCCAGCATCACCTCACCCAGAGCCAGCATCACCTCACCCAGAGCCAGCATCGCCACTCATGTTTGAATCACCGGCCACATCTCCGCTTGCAGGTGTGGGAATGAGGAGGCGTCCAGCAGCCAGGCTACGAGCCTTAGACACCTCGTCAGACGACAGCATGGGCCCTGAAGAACTCACCAGGCCCCAGGAAGGGAGCCATGCCACTGTGCCCCACACCTCACAGGCAGCACAGACGGGAGCAAGAGGGCGCCGCAGGTCGCGTGTCCAGAGTCCACCAGCACCCATTGACGGCCATGGTGTCTTCTTGGGTCTCGAGGGCCAAATGTTGAAACAACAGCGCCTGCAAACAAAGGCAGTCATGACAGTCCAGAGGCACATGCGGGTGATGAAAACTACATTAGTCAACATGGACAATAACATCAGCGGCATGGCTGCGGGCATTCGGGACATGTCCCAGTCAATCCAGCAGTTGTGCAGCAAATTAGATGCTGACATCGAGGCACGGCGCCGGGAACGGCAGAGAAGGGACACTACCAACAGGGCACTCAACCGTCTGGCAACTGCGACTTCTCTACTGTGCCGGCGCTCTGTGACGATGCAGGAGGGCCTAACACACTGCTGCAGCGACCTGTCTCGGGGGATGGTGCAGGTGACAAGTGCACTAGGGGTGATATTTACTAGTCAGGCGTCGACAACTGCTGCAGGGGATGCTGCGGAGAGCATCGACACCAGCAGCAGGAGCAGCATCACACCCCCCGTCCCAGAAGGACGCAGGAGCAGCAGGCGGCTTGGGGTTGGCTCTAGTGAGGATGCACAGGCCGTGCCATCCACCACTGCAGCGCGTATGCGCAAACATTGATGTGGCCCTGCTTAGCCACTTCCCAATGGGTGACGTCACCCTGGACATACTCCTTGTATAGATGGTATATTGCCAGATTGGCTTGTTCATGTGTTCATGGCGTGGTGCCACATTAAAACTACGTCATGACTAATCACAACTGGCTGTGTCCCCTTACTTACTCAGAAATAGTTGCATGTGATCTCTGTCCGTCTCTCTCTCCCATCGATTGCAGTTGGCACTCTAGCTGCGTGGCCCTGTGGCTGGCCTGACTCATCCTCGTTGTCCTCAAAATATGTTAGTTCCACATCTGTACCTTTTTTCATGGCAAGGTTGTGCAGCATTGCACAAGTGGCAATAATCTTGCAGCAGGTGATGGGTGTGTACTGGCGTGCGCCTCCGCTCTTGTGGAGGCAGCGGAACCTGCTCTTCAGTAGTCCAAACGTGCGCTCCACCACATTGCGTGTTGTTTTGTGTGCCACGTTGTATCGTCTCTCACTCTGGGTTGCTGGGTGTAGGTAGGGAGTGAGGATGAATGACCGGCATGCATATGCACTGTCGCCTAGATGAGTTAAAGGGAAACATCAGTCACATGCCTCTTTACACTATGATTTGCAGGTTGCAAGGGGCGTCACTGTTACTCACCTAGCAGGTATCCCTCTCCAAATTCTCCGGCACTCAGTCGTGTGTAGATCCCACTATTCTGGAAGATGTACGAGTCGTGGGTGCTCCCAGGAAACTTTGCAACAATATCTGTGATGATGTTCCCTGCATCACAGATCACCTGCACATTGATGGAGTGGGTGGACTTCCTGTTCCTGTAGATGTGCTCTGTGTCAGCTGGTGGACAGATTGGGATGTGTGTACCATCAATACAGCCGATGACATGGGGGAACTGTGCCATGTGATAAAAGTCTGTTTTTGTTTTCTGCAGTGCAGCCTGTGTGTTGGGGAAGCTGATGTAGTGGTGCATTCTCTGCATCATGGCATCCAGGAACTTCCTGAAGAAACGTGACAGGCAACTCTGGGATACACCACCCACCGCAGCTATCACCACCTGATAACTGCCGGATGCCAGCAGATGTAGGCTGCAGAGCACCTGCACATGTGGGGGTATGGCGTGGGTGAAGGTCCCTGATTAAGTCCATGATGGTTTCGGGGTGTAGCCTGTACCTCTCATGTATCTCTGCATCAGTCAGGTGGAATAGTGTGATGCGCTGTCTGTAGATGCGTTCCTCCCGTCGCCAAACCCTCAGTCCTGCTGCCTGTAGACGTAGGCGCCTTGCAATGACATACATAGCGGCCATGTTGTCCACGCTGTTGCATTTTGGGATTGCTTATATGCACTGTTGATGGTTACCACCTGCTTTCAATCCGTGTTAATTACCGACTCTTATTTACCGATTTTCTTGGATTTCTTAATTACCGAGTGCTCCTACATGTCATTTTAATTTTTTCCACTTCATATTTACCACTTCATATTTACCGATTCGTTAAGTATGTATTCGGTAAATCTGATTCGGTATTTTAGAATTCGGTAAATATGATTCGGTATTTACCGCCTCATATTTACCGAAAAGTCGTTTTTGGACTCCTACATCTCACTTGTCTGAATACCGGTCGGTAACGGCATATTTACCGAAAATCGGCCGTTACCGACCGGTATTTGGCTACCTACATGAGGCCCCTGATGTGATAATCCAAATGTCCTTTTTCAGGTTGATCTCTTGTAGGGAACCCAAGTGTATGGTGCTAAATTGCGCTTCCAGTACCGATACCCCAGCTTTCTTAATCACCTATATCCGGTGCATCAGAATATATTACATTTACTAGAGCTCTTTGCCTGAAGTCACATGATCCCAGCACATTCATTTCTACGCAGATTCTTAACCTGTGTTTTCCTCAGTTTGTAATATACAATAACATGGAATGCCTTTGCCTATGAGAAGGAAGACACTTGCATCTCCTACCTCAGAGGGACTTTTCATTTAAAAAATAATGGAATCACTTTAGATTCAGACTAGGTTGCGGTTAAGTTTTCCTAAAATAGGAATATTTTATTTTATTTGCAAAATAATTTTATGTGAAGATGCTTACATTTTGCAATGAAACACATCAGTGCAAAGAACCTGCAGTAGGAAAAGGCCAACACCAATAACAGACGATTATACCTTTCCAGCCATCTATAAGACCAGCCTAAAAAGAGAAACATCACAGGGCTGATAGAAATGTCCCTAGTTGGATGCATACCTAAAAAGAGGAAACTTAATACAGCACAAATTGGTGCACAATATTCTGTGCATAGTTTGTGAAAAAGACAGAGCTATACATAATATTATGTGTCATAGACAGGATGAGAAAAGAAAGGAGTCATAGCAGCCTAGAAACTCTCAAAATGCCACAAATGCGACAGACACCTCTAGCTTTGAGTCTTTGCACACAACCCTGTAGTATCTAGAGGTGACATCTCCTCGATCCATTCCGCCCCCAGAAACCTCTTTAAGATTCTAATTTCACAAAAGTGTGAACTGTACAACCCCATAGGGCCACCCTAGTCTAGAGTCGAATTAGGAACGCACCAGAGAGAGAACCGTGCTGTCGTCTTCAGTGTGCTCTTGTATGTTCCCACATGTTCAAAGGGGAGAGTGGGAGCCGACAGGTTTCCTGTTGAGGCAGCTGCCCCTGAGCTTGGAACTGGCCCACCCTCAGTGAATCGCCCCTTGTGTGTCGTGATGCTCTTGGGCAGAGGGAATGGTGCCAGTGCACGTTCAGTGTGCTTTGCATTGGAGAGCTGCAGAGTCCACATTTGCCTTTCCCAGATGAGCGACTGCATGATTCCTCACTGCCGGACTAATCTAATTTCTTTGGAGTCCAAATGGTATCCTGGCTGGGAGCAGTGGAGGTCTAACTCAGCAACACTGTAACATTAAACATGAGCTCAACCCCAAGCAGTCCATCAAGTGACCTGTTGCAAAAAGATAAATGGAGATTGTAAAGTGTACTTGACTTTATCAGGCTTTGGATCAATATATATTATGCAGAGCTATTAAAACTGTGACCTGGTAAGTCTATCTGTGTGTGTGCTTATGTGTATGTGTCTAAGGGCCTGATATATATTTTGTCGGATAGCCTATCGTTTCGCCATGGGGACGGAGTAAATTACTACACCCCTGGCGAGGGGCCGCACGCCAAATTCATAAATGACCGCCAAGCAGGTGGTCATTGATAATGCATTGGAAGGAACCACCATCACAGCGGTTCCAGTGAGTGCATATTGCTGTTGGATCAAGGCTACATCAGCTTGAGTCTACCGTGCGCCAAACAGGTTTCCTTTTTTAATTTCAACAAGAATTTCTTTTGAAATTAAAAAACGTAATGCTCCCTTCACCATGGAAGTCATCTCCCATGGCGGGGAAACCATTATTTGCAGTACTCTGCTCCTCACCGCCAAGGTTTGTTTGGCGGTGCCGGACTGTATGGAAAATAGCTATATCTTCCCCCATCCTGATGGAATAAGGGCCATTGGAGAGGTTTGGCTGTTGTGACTGCCGCAGCCAAACCTGAGGTCCGCCCACATATACATTCAGCAGGTGGACCATTATGTTTGCAGTGTGTATACTCAGTTGCCGTCAACATATAAATCAGGCCCTTAGTACACAAATACTAATAATTTTATAACTCATTAAACTAACTGAATTGTTCGGCTCTTAATGAATGTTTATTACTGCCCATTGGAGCCAGTCTAATCAACCATTCAATAGGTTTATAACTATTTGAGCTGATTTACAGAATTGTAGTTCGCTGATTACACAAAGATTTCTGCAATTAAGCATTAACCCACTAAGCTATCTTACATACAATACACAAGTGTGGCCTGCAGGGGCACTGTACTCAGTGCAGCAGACACATTAAACTTCTATGGTATTTCATGATGATTCAGACCTGCGACTAGGAAGAGCACACAGATCTCTCCACCAAATGCCTCAAATACCAGAGTCCTTTACTTGTGCTATACCCTGAAAATTGATGAAAACACTGTAATCTATAGAAGATGGATCCGCCCTCGATTTTGCTAAAAACGCAGACTGTCTATGGGGCATATTAACAAGGGCTTTATCTCTGCTTTTTTGGCTTTAAAAGCCAAAGAAGCGGAGATAAAAATATCGCCCTATCAACAACAGGGTGCTAACATGCAAAATCGCATGTTAGCACTCTTTTTCACTACGCTTTCCTTTGCATCTTCCAGAGCTATGCGACATTTCTCCTATTATCAAGTTTCACGCTAACCCTGTTGGAGACAAAAAAAGCAGCTCTAACCACGGTTAACGCTGCTTTTTTACGTCTGCTAATTTTCAGATTTAGCCATGTAATCCAATGGGAGGTGGATTACATGGCTAAATCCACCATGGGCTATCGACAAGGATATCCCTATCCTTGTAGTTTTATCGCTGCTTTACCAGTGATAACCTCCCAAAATGCCGCTATCGCTGGATTTTTTATCGCCTAGGCGGTTAGCGTTGTTAATAACGCGATAACCAGGCGATATTATCCAGCGATAGCTGGCGTTAAAAAAATTAACGCTAAGCACCCTTAGCGTTAATTATCCCTGTTACTTGTTAATATGCCCCTATGTTTCTTAAAATAAGCAACAGTAGCTTTGCTATGACTTTTTAGGTCTGGCTTGATAGCACTGATGTCTGCGATCTATTGTTGCCTGTTTTTCACAACATACACAGGGTGGGCTTTGTCTCCACCAAGAGAAGTATTTTTCTCACCTCTCATTCTATTGGCTGTTTAGTATATCATTAAGCCTCCTATGGAGTGCTTGAAAAGCATCAACCAATCAACCAGCAGATTTGCAGAGCGCTACTTGTAAACAATTCAAATGTAAATGGAAACACCGCACTTTAAATCATTTATCTCATAGCTTATCGATGGGTTGCTTGTTGCTAAGGGGTTCGCATTTTCAAATTAAAGATCCATTAATTACATGGCTAAAAATATTCTCTTTTTGTAAACGAATGATTTCACCGTATACTTAGAGTTGCTTTTAGTTTGGTGACCCTTAACACTCGCTGCATTTTCATTTCCGATGAAAATCACTTGATGGCGCTGGAGGACCAGTCGATACATTTTGCTAGTTGGCACGGACATTGCAAGCATTATCTTTGGCCCCTCTGTGTTAAATGGACTGGTATAGCAAACCTGCAGTCAGATCGGTCTTATTGTAATCGTTAATCAATTACTTTCGCTCTGCAACGCTCCATTATTTCTCATGAGGCTTTACGATATTTTGCTTTTCAAAATATTTTTCATTTTATTTTACTATTCTGCACTTTATAAAAAACTTTAAATCCACAGATTTAGATATCTATTTCTAATAATAAATAATTCATCAGTGGTACACATATAACTTTTTTTTGCTTGCCCCTGCGTTATAGACGCTTATAAATTTATTTATTACTTTTATTTTTCCTCATTTAATAAATACAGTATTTCACTTATGCTGGGATAGGAATGCCCCGTACATTCTGTAGAGGTGCGTACCCCTCCATGGGTGACTCGACTACATTTGAAACTTGTGTCTTGACTTTTGTTAGCTCAGCTAAAACATTAATCTTTGGGTGTACCGAGGCTGAGCCGGTCCATAAAGCTGAAGTCCAGCACCTGTTCTGTGGCCTGGAGGGGTGCACCAAGCACGTCACTTTTAATGCTAAGTGACTGCTGTCTATGTCCTGGGTTGTTCACATAAAGGGATTGAGACAGCATACCGACTTAGTGCTGTAAAGACTATTTTTTGTTGCGGGGGGACTGCAGCCCTACCCTCTCTACTCATGTAAAGTTCTGATTAGATTTAACATCCAAACCCTTGCGCCGGCATTCTCTGAGAGTGTCGAGTAATTGTATGTCTGGTGGATGTGTGGCACATGTGTGGTAGCAAGACTCCATGTGTGAGGAGCGTCTTGAGCGCTCCATGTGTCAGGAGCGTCTTGAGCGTCTTGAGCGCTCCATGTGGGAGGAGCATCTTGAGCGCTCCATGTGTCAGGAGCGTCTTGAGCGCTCCATGTGTGAGGAGCGTCTTGAGCGCTCCATGTGTCAGGAGCGTCTTGAGCGTCTTGAGCGCTCCATGTGTGAGGGGCGTCTTGAGCGCTCCATGTGTCAGGAGCGTCTTCAGTCCATTTTGGATTGCCTCTGATTTGGAAGGCACAAGATGGTGGGTGAATACAGCTTTCTCAGACAGTGGAAATGTATTGCCTGTGTTCCTGAAGCTAGAGGTGGGGAACCAGATGCTGAAGGGAGGAATGATGCTCTAGAACTGCCCTTAAAAAGTCTATGAAGACCTTTTGGATGGATGTAGCTGATTATAATTTCCTAAGCACTGCCATTTGGTGAAGAGGATGGGAGAAGGGTCAGTCAGCAGATTCTATTTATAAGGCTGCAGAAGTTTCTATGCAGGGCCTGTCCCTTTTACCTGACCAGGATTACTACCTCAAGAAGGCAGGTGACTGTCAGGTGCAGAGACACTTTATTGTGCCTGTAGGAAAGTGAATTATTAGGAGGTGGGGATAGTTACCTTCAGCTAGTAATATTACCACAATCACTAATAGGTCCAGTCAAGTCTCCTTAAATTAATCTTTGCTCAACCCTCTGCAGCTTGGCAAATGAGCAGTTAGGCTTAACTTAGGCGACAAGTATTTGTAATGTATTTAATATAATAGCACCAAAACGGTGAATAAGTAAAATACACAACACAATAAAAACCCAACACCTATATAAAAATAGAGAATATTTATATCTTTAAAATGACACCAAAACGACAAACATCCAATTTAGGGAACAGAATATATGAATTTTTACAGATTAAATAAAAAATTGTGCATTCTAGTACCAAAAAGTTTAAAGCGCCACTCGTGGCTATCTGGCTGCGCTGGACCGGGACAAGGTCAAAGTTTTATGCTGTCCACGATGAAGTGCGGGTCGGATAGGCTGAGCGCTAGGTCCCAGTCAAAAGTCTGTCTTCGGACTCAGGGCCTCATTTACAAAGAATCGGCATAGGGTAACACCATATGTCATTTTGCTGTGCTGCCCCACGCCAATTCGAAAGGGTTGGAATGTACCGTATTACAAAATATGGCGCATTCCTGTCCTTTCAGCCAGCGCCGGTGCACAATTTGCAGCTGAGCACCACCGCAGGCACCCTTGCACCATTTTGCAAGGGTGTCTGTGTTTTTGGCATAATTGTTTTTATGCAGGAAGGTGCCCCTTCCTGCACAAAAACAATCATGAGAGGCGTTTTCCTCGTTCTACCATACCATTCTTTAGTAATAAATGTGTGAAACCGTGCTAAAAAAATGCACCACAGACTGCATAACACACCCTTACCACTCTCCTGCTAAATGCGCGTGGCTCATTTGGTAAACTTGTTGTTAGTGTGACACTTGGATTTTTCACAGTCCTTATGAGTGCAGTGATGTAACACTGATGGCAGTATCAATACGCTGGGACTTTTTTGTACTTTTTTTAATTTTTCCCTTTACTTCCTTAGTTCTTCCTTTCTTGTTCTAAATTACTTCCTTTTCCTATTATTATAGGGAGCGGCAGCGCCAGCGTGGCTGCAAACCGCCTAACTTGCGGTCACAGGCACCACCAAAGGGTGTAGCCCCAACCCATTTTTTTCAGAGGCCTGTTGTAGGAAATGTAAAATATGAACACACCACAGAAAATATAAAACACGCAGAAAATGTAAAACACAAGAATGTAGCGCAACGACAAACACATGTAGAAAATGCACAGATGTCCGTGATTAAAAAACAGTTGAGGCCCAAGTCTTGTGCTGACAACAGTATGGGGAAAAGTGCATTCGAGGACACACTGGAATAAGTAACTTGAAAGATTCTCAGTTAAAAGTCTACCTATGTTTAGCAAGCATCAACATATTTATGGTTTTAGCAAACGGGATCACCTTCACGCACTCCGTGCTTCCACATAGATTGTAATCTGATCAGACAATGGGTGTAGGGAATCATATTAGCCTAGAGGACATGGAGGTCTTAGATGCACAATTAAACCAGCACACACTCCACTAAAATTACGTTTTACATGAAAACACATGCATTCACTAATAGAATAATGCCTCATTTATCATCATTGCTGAAAATGCAAGAAAGAATGTGTAGAGTATTAGGTCAGAGTTTAGGGTTATGGGGCCACAGGTCTTTGAGTGTTTTTTCGTCTTCTATCTGTGATCTGCAAGTCAATTATTATTTGCAGTTGTGTAAAAAACATTATGCAGAAATGTATAAAAGAGCTGCCTGAGAAGCAGCAATTTAAGAGAGACCAGTAGCCTGCCTGTGTGTGCGGAGGGTCTGTCTCCCTGTCGCAACAGTAAATAGCTGTCTTTGCATTGCCAAGAGTAATCCATGTCTTTTTTCATTTTCATGGTTTCAAGTCACCCTGCAACACTTGGCAAGCCAGATAGTAGATCCCTTTTTGCCCCCACCTGATTGCTGGCACCTGAAGACTGCCTATCCCAGTTGTATAGATCATTGCATACCTTTTGATGACGTAAGCAGACACCATGTTCCGCTGAAGTTCTGCCTTTGCACTGGGTTGGGGAGGATCCGGGGACTGCCGTCTGTTAAAGGTGAGGACAGAGTGGATTACAATCCTTGTTTGAACATTGGCGTGTTTTATCTTGGCAATGCTAGACGCAGATGTATAGATAATGTAAATAGAAGGTTAAAAGAAACAAGGGTACCGCATGCAGGATAGTGTAATGTGTACATGTGTTGCACAACAGTTAAATACACCTACATAACTAGTTAACCTGAGATTCTAAATATAAGGTTGGAAGTGGTCAGTTAGGGTAATTTGAAATTGGATGGCGCCAATATGTGTTCCACTACTTGACACAGAGGGACAGCTGAAAGGCTGGTGTCCCTAAAATGTACCTTCCGGTACTATCTGAACACTCAAATTACTGCCCTGGACCTAATGTACAGCAGTCACTCCATGGTCTCATGGTTTGAAAGGAATCCCCCTCTCAAAAGCAACCCCCTCTCAAGCGCTAAGCGAAGTGGCCGGGGTTTGCTAGTTGCATTTACCGAGTAGAACAGAAAATATTGATGATCATTTTGAAGTATAAGTGTTAGAACCGGCGGTCTCTAGTTGGCAGAGGTATACACTTCTGACAAATAGGGACCAACCAACTCTAGTCAGGGCAAGGGGATTACACACTCAGATAACCCCTGCTACCCCCTTGGTAGCTTGGCAGAGCAGGCAGGCTTATCTCAGAGGCAGTGTGTTAAGCATTTATGACCACATACAGTAATAAAGTGGATACTCTACAGATGGACAGGACACAGAAGTTATTATAAAAATAGGATCTTTATATAAGGTTTAGCACAAGACCAAATAACGACAAAAATATACCACAGTCTTAATAAATACTCTTTGGAAGGAAAATAATAGTTCCAGTAAGGTTTCTTCTTGGCAAATAGTTCTTTAGCAAAGTATTCTTCTGAGCACAGTTCTTTGGCAACAATGTAACCCCCACAGGAGTCACACGACGTCGAGTCTACCAGATTCCCAAGGTTCGGCGTCGACCGCGAGGAGCGCTACGTCAAGCCTGGAGTCGCAACAGACCCCACAAGTACAGTACCTTGAGAAACGAAGAAAATGATGATCCACGGCGTCGAGATGTCGGCGTCGAGGTCGGCGTCGATCGTGCCTCGGAGTCGGGTCAATCCGCAGCGGCGTCGAGGGATGTCGGGCCGGAGCAGCGCTCACGGCGTCCAGAAGGGCGTCGAGTCGATGCGATCAGCAGCGGCGTCGGGACGGGGTCGCTTGGAGGTAGAGCCGATACTCACTCCTCACTGGCGTCGATACCGGCGTCGAGACGGGGTCACTTGGAGCCGGGGCCGATACCCACTGCTCACTGGCGTTGCTGCTGGCGTCGAGACTGCAGATTTTCCCTTGTGTACTGGAAACAACACTTTCCAGCAATTCAGCAAATGGTGAAGTCCTTTGGCCCTGTGACTTCAGCAGGAGACTGGCACTCTTCCAGTCCTTGGAGATTTCCTAGCAAGTGTTCAGAGAGTACACACCAAGTTCCTCTCTCCTTGTTCCTTGGCAAAAATAAAGAAGCAGCTTTCAGGTTCCTCCACAGCAAAACAGCACTCTGGCAGAAAGGGGAGGCAAGTCCTTAGATCAGCAGGCTTCTTGTCCTTGGTACAGGTTTCCTTGTCAGAAGTGATCTGAGTTCTTGGTTCAGGGGTCCTTCTCTTATACCCCATTTCTCCTTTGTTCCCTTTGTCCAAACAGGGAGATTCCCACCATCTCAGGTTTGTTGGGGGTGTTGCCAGGCAGAGGCACCTGGCCCATTCACTGAGCAGGGCAGAGTCCTCAGCCGCCCAGCAGGAGGCGGAGCCAGTATTGTCACTGGCAGAAGCAGGGCTATCAGTCGCCCAGCAGGAGGTGGAGCCAGTTTTGTGTCAGGCAGGGCAGGCTACTCTTCCCTCACTCTATGTGTAAACGCCCCATTCACCCCACACTGACTCGTTCAGACCTCTGGAGCCACCCAGCCCCTGACACACACCCCAAACCAGCAGAGACCGGTAGATAGTTGGACAAGAAAATAGCCACTTTCTAAAAGTGCTATTTTCAAACATAGAATTTAAAAACCATCCATCCTAAAGGGTGTGTTATTAAATTCTGAGTTCAGGGATACTAAACTCGACTCGCTACCATGCTCCCTGAGTCAGATAGATTATAATAGAGTTAATAATCCGTCTGCCCAGTCTGGCCTATGGGAGGCAGGTAGCCCTTCAATAGTGAAAAACGAAAATGGCTGTAATTCACTATTAGGTCATGCCACACACATCAGGGCATGACCTACCTTTTACCAACAATGCACCCTGCCCTAGGGCCTACCATAGAGGTGTCTGAAATGTGGCAAAGTGAAGGTTTAGAGACTGGTAAGTAGGTTTCCTTACCAAGTCGACATGGCAGTCAGGGACTGCACGCAGGCGCTGCGGTGGCAGGCCTGAGACACATTTTACACGCTGCTTCTGTGGGTGGCACAACCAGTGCTGCAAGCCCACCAGCAGCAGTTAACTTACACGCCCTTGGCACACCCAGTGCACTAGACTAGGGTCTGAACAGTAAGTCAACCAAGCCAATCATGGTAACACCAATCAATGTAACAATTTAACATAGGCAGCACTTGCACTGTGGCACTGATCAGCAGTGGCACAGTGCCCAAAGCAATAATCCAGCAAAAACATCGTAAACAGAGGAGGCAAACAGAAAAAAATGGAGGAGAGACTCATGCCAATGATGCCAGGTCTAACACGTGTCCCCTCCAGCTGAAATGTGGGGAGAACTACCCTTCACCCAGGGAGTCCTCATCACTAAGGCGGAAAAATCTGGACAGACCATCAGCATTGGCGTGATCTGTACCAGGGCGGTGTTCCACCGTAAAGTCCATCCCCTGTAGGGAAATGGACCACCTCAACAGCTTTGGGTTCTCACCCCTCATCTGCATTAACCATCTGAGGGGCCTGTGGTCTGTCTGAACCCGGAAGTGAGTCCCAAACAGGTAGGGTCTTAGCTTCTTCAGCGCCCAGACCACAGCAAATGCCTCACGCTCTATCGCACTCCACCTTTGTTCCCTGGGAAGTAACCTCCGGCTGATGAAGGCTACAGGTAAGTCTCGGCCCTCCTCATTCATCTGTGCTAGAACAGCCCCCACACCATGCTCTGAAGCGTCTGTCTGAACAATGAATTCTTTTGAAAAGTCGGGTGCCTGGAGGACCGGTGCGGTACACATTGCAGTTTTCAGGGTGTCAAAGGCGTTCTGACAGGCGTCAGTCCAGATCACAAGTCTCGGCTGCTTCCTGGAAGTCAGCGAGGTCAAGGGGTGCACAATGTTGCCATACCCCTTGACAAACCTCCTGTAGTAACCCGTGAGACCCAAGAAGGCTCTCACCTGAGTCTGGGTTTTGGGCGGTTCCCAAGCCAGGATGGTATCTATCTTGGGTTGCAGGGGGGCCACCTTGCCACTCCCTACTTGGTGCCCCAAGTACACCACTGAACCCTGCCCAATCTGGCACTTACTAGCCTTGATTGTGAGGCCTGCTCTGCGCAGGGCCAACAACACTTCCTGGAGGTGGCGCAAGTGTTCCTCCCAGCTGGCGCTGAACACTGCTATATCGTCCAGGTAGGCGGCGCTGAAATCTTCCAGCCCGGCCAATACCTGGTTAACCAACCTCTGGAATGTGGCAGGGGCATTCTTCATCCCGAAGGGCATCACACGGAACTGGTAGTGCCCATCTGGTGTGGAGAATGCAGACCTCTCTTTTGCCCCATCAGTCAAGGCGATCTGCCAGTACCCAGACGTTAGATCAAACGTACTAAGGTACCGGGCAGCCCCCAACCGATCGATGAGCTCATCAGCTCTGGGGATGGGGTGCGCGTCAGTCTTGGTGACCGAATTGAGTCCTCGGTAATCCACACAGAACCGAAGTTCTGGTGAAGCACCAGGCGCGGCAGCCTTTGGGACCAAGACCACTGGGCTGGCCCAAGGACTGCTAGAGGACTCAACCACCCCTAAGGCAAACATCTTGGAGACCTCCTCCTTGATGTATGCTCTGACCTTGTCAGTCACCCTGTAGGCCTTGTGCCTCACAGGAGTGCTGTCCCCGGTGTCCACATCATGGACACACCACTGAGTGACACCAGGGATTAAGGAGAACAGATCAGGGAATTGTACCAACAGATGGCGACAATCTTGCTGCTGCTCAGGGGTCAGTGTGTCAGAGAGGACAACACCATCCACTGACCCATCTTTTTCTTTTGCACACAGGAGGTCAGGAAGAGGCTCACTCTCCTCCTCCATCCCAGCATCTGTGGCAAGGAGCATGCCCACTTCGGACCTTTCTAAGTGGGGCTTTAACCGGTTGACATGCAGGACCCTTAAGGGGTTCCTGGGAGATTTCAAGTCCACCAAGTAGGTGACATCGCTCTTCTTCTCCACAACCTCAAACGGTCCAGTCCACCTGTCCTTGAGCGCACAAGGTTCCACAGGGGCCATGACCCAAACTTTCTGACCAGGTTGAAGCTCAACCAGAGTGGCATTCTGATCGTACCACCGCTTCATCTCTTCCTGGCTGGCCTCCAGATTTGCCTGAGCAAGATCTCTGAAGCGCCGAGTCTGGTTCCTAAAGGCCAGCATGTAACTATATACATCCTGGGGAGGTTTCCTGGGAGATTGCTCCCAGCCTTCTTTAACCAGACTCAAAGGTCCTCTTACCGGGTGACCATACAAAAGCTCAAAGGGGCTGAACCCTAGAGACTTCTGTGGCACCTCACGGTAAGCAAACAGCAGGCATGGCAAGAGGACGTCCCATTTACGCCTCATTGGTTCTTCAAGACCCATGATCATGCCTTTTAGGGTTCGGTTGAATCTCTCAACCAGCCCATTACCTTGAGGGTGGTAAGGAGTGGTAAACTTGTAGGTTACCCCACACTCCTTCCACAGAGACTTCATATAATTCGAAATGAAGTTGGTGCCCCGGTCTGACACCACCTCTCTGGGGAACCCCATGCGGGAGAAAACACCCATCAGTGCCCGTCCCACCACGGGGGCCGTCACTGTGCGGAGAGGGATGGCTTCCGGGTACCGGGTGGCATGGTCCACCAAGACCAGGATAAACCTGTTGCCCATGGCTGTCTTGGGGTCCAGTGGCCCCACAATGTCAATTCCCACTCGCTCAAAGGGGGTACTGACGACGGGAAAAGGTTGGAGGGGAGCCTTCTGCTTCCGCCCACTTTTCCCACTTGCCTGGCAAGTTTGACAGGTCCTACAATGGATATCTGAATCCCTTCTCATCTGAGGCCAATAAAAATGGGTGACAAGCCTGTCATAGGTCTTGTCCTGCCCCAGATGTCCAGCTAACGGAACGTCATGAGCCAACCCCAGTAGGAAGGCTCTGAAGCGCTGGGGTACCACCAGCACACGGGCTGACCCAGGTTCAGCAGCCTTAGGCTCGCTATACAGGAGGTCGTTCTCCCAGTAGACCCAATGTGATCCTGACTGATCACCTGTCGTTTGGGCTGAGGCCTGCTGCCTCATACCCACAAGAGAAGGGCACACTTTCTGTTCAGCACAAAATTCCTCCCTGGAGGGACCACCATCCTGCTGCCAATGGGTCAGCTCGGGCAGGTCTCCCAGTTCGGCCACTTGTTCTCCTGTCGGTTCCAGGGCATCCCCCTCAGGGTCTGCTCCCTCCTGGACCGCGGGAACGATGGGGGACGGTTTCCCGCGCCCCCTGCCTCTTCTCTTCACGGTTGGGACCTGGGCCATACTTTCAGGCTCCGGGCCCCCATCAACACCCTTACTGACTGACATGGACCGGGTGGTCGCACACACCCACTCAGGCAGACCCAACATTTCCAGATGCGCTTTTCTCTCCACCTTAGCCCAAGGGGAGTCCTCCAAATCATTGCCCAAGAGACAATCAACAGGCATGGCGGGCCTCACAGCAACCTGAAGAGTACCTGAGACCCCCCCCACTCAAAGGGAACTTGAGCTACCTCACACTGACTCTGTGAGTTGTCGGCAGCTACAACGGGGTAGAATGCGTGAGGGACCACCTGCTCTCTGGACACCAAGTGACACTTGACAGCTGTCACACTCGCTCCGGTGTCTCTGAGAGCT
Source organism: Triturus cristatus (assembly GCF_964204655.1). Classification (NCBI taxonomy): domain Eukaryota; kingdom Metazoa; phylum Chordata; class Amphibia; order Caudata; family Salamandridae; genus Triturus; species Triturus cristatus. The sequence continues at coordinate 705,353,630 of NC_140582.1, read as the reverse complement.
TCCACCCTATTAATGGTCACCCACTGCCTATATTTCTTAGTGTTACTAGGCAGAGGGGTTGGAGGGACCATTTCCACGTCTCCTAAAGAGACCAGGGACATTTCTGCGGGACCTCTCCCACCGGGGGCACCCATCTCCTCCCCTCCCAGGGCTACACTCGCTACCTGACGAGGGGGTGCACGCGGCGGTGCATTCGAATCCTTCATGGGACACTGGGGATCATAATAACGGTGTCCCACCTGCTTACAGGCATAGCAGGTCATGGGGCCCCTGTGAACAGGTTTACCTGTCGGGGCCTCTGGCTTCTTTACAGGGGGAGGCTGGGAACCCTTCCCTTGGTTCCCTTGGGGACTACTTTGGGGCCCTTTCTGAAACTCCCTCTGTTTACCCCTGTCCCCCCCACTCTTCTGCTGGGGACCCTGCCCACCTTTGGCTGAGTCTCCCACTGGACCCTTGTGGACCCTGGTACTGACCCAGCGGTCCGCCTCCTCAGCAAGTTTTCTAGGGTTAGATAGCTTGCTATCAACAAGGTGCTGGCGTAGCTCTGGAAAACAGTTATTAGACAAGTGCTCCCAAGCAAACAAATCATAAAGAGCATCATAACTATCAACCTTGCTACCCTTTATCCAACCATCCATGGTTCTGCAGAAAAAGGACACATATTCAACCCACGTAGTACCAGGCAACTTCTTACATTCTCTAAAGGTTTGTCTGTACTTTTCTGGAGTTAAGCCATATCTCAGCATTAAAGCATCTTTCATATGAGTATAAGACATCCTATCCTCAGCAGGAAGGCTCAACAAGGTATCTCTCCCCTAGTTTGTAAAGCGGCTCCACAACCCCGTTCCCCAATCCTTCTCAGGGACCCGGTGGGCCAACAATGCTAACTCATACGCTTTAAACCATTGGCTAATATCTTCATTCTTACTGTAATCCTTGATCACATCTTTAGGAAAATAAAACCTACTTTCTGCAGGCACAGATGGAGTGCTGCCACCAGAGGGATTCAACTCTAAACTCTTAGTTTTAAGCTCCATCTCCCTCACCATCTTCTCACGTTCAAACGCTAATTTCTCTCTCTCAAAATCTAATCTTTTGCTCTCCATTTCAGCTTCTCTCTTGCTTCTCGCATTCTCTAATTCCAACTGCCCTCCTAATTTAAGTTTTGCCATTTCTAACTTGTACCCCCTCTCCTTCTCCCTGTCTTCTAATTCTTCGGGGGAAAGGCTCCTAGAGGATGCACTACTGCCTGGAGATGACACTGGCCCACCTGTGGGCTCTTCCTCTTCTTCTTCCTCTTCCGGTACCACCACCGGATCAGAGGGATTTCTGGCCTCTAACCAGGCCTTCAGCGCTTTGAGGAAGTCGTCTTTCCTTGTGAGACCTGTGGTAGGAACTTTAAACTGCTTGCAAAATCCTTTTAGATCTTTTAGCGTGTAGGAATCTATCTTCTCCTTATCAAATTCCCCCACAACATTCTCCACAGGTGTAGCAGCTCCGGCATTCTCCATGGTCAAAACTGGCAGTGTTTAGAAAAATCAGATCCAGGAAAGCGGAGAACAAAAATAGGATATCCTACCAAACAGACTGTGGCTGCGTTATGGTCTGCTTTCACTATGTAGCGTACACTAATCACTGCACATGAGTCATAAATGCAAAGTTCAAATCCTCACCGCTGACCACCAATGTTAGAACCGGCGGTCTCTAGTTGGCAGAGGTATACACTTCTGACAAATAGGGACCAACCAACTCTAGTCAGGGCAAGGGGATTACACACTCAGATAACCCCTGCTACCCCCTTGGTAGCTTGGCAGAGCAGGCAGGCTTATCTCAGAGGCAGTGTGTTAAGCATTTATGACCACATACAGTAATAAAGTGGATACTCTACAGATGGACAGGACACAGAAGTTATTATAAAAATAGGATCTTTATATAAGGTTTAGCACAAGACCAAATAACGACAAAAATATACCACAGTCTTAATAAATACTCTTTGGAAGGAAAATAATAGTTCCAGTAAGGTTTCTTCTTGGCAAATAGTTCTTTAGCAAAGTATTCTTCTGAGCACAGTTCTTTGGCAACAATGTAACCCCCACAGGAGTCACACGACGTCGAGTCTACCAGATTCCCAAGGTTCGGCGTCGACCGCGAGGAGCGCTACGTCAAGCCTGGAGTCGCAACAGACCCCACAAGTACAGTACCTTGAGAAACGAAGAAAATGATGATCCACGGCGTCGAGATGTCGGCGTCGAGGTCGGCGTCGATCGTGCCTCGGAGTCGGGTCAATCCGCAGCGGCGTCGAGGGATGTCGGGCCGGAGCAGCGCTCACGGCGTCCAGAAGGGCGTCGAGTCGATGCGATCAGCAGCGGCGTCGGGACGGGGTCGCTTGGAGGTAGAGCCGATACTCACTCCTCACTGGCGTCGATACCGGCGTCGAGACGGGGTCACTTGGAGCCGGGGCCGATACCCACTGCTCACTGGCGTTGCTGCTGGCGTCGAGACTGCAGATTTTCCCTTGTGTACTGGAAACAACACTTTCCAGCAATTCAGCAAATGGTGAAGTCCTTTGGCCCTGTGACTTCAGCAGGAGACTGGCACTCTTCCAGTCCTTGGAGATTTCCTAGCAAGTGTTCAGAGAGTACACACCAAGTTCCTCTCTCCTTGTTCCTTGGCAAAAATAAAGAATCAGCTTTCAGGTTCCTCCACAGCAAAACAGCACTCTGGCAGAAAGGGGAGGCAAGTCCTTAGATCAGCAGGCTTCTTGTCCTTGGTACAGGTTTCCTTGTCAGAAGTGATCTGAGTTCTTGGTTCAGGGGTCCTTCTCTTATACCCCATTTCTCCTTTGTTCCCTTTGTCCAAACAGGGAGATTCCCACCATCTCAGGTTTGTTGGGGGTGTTGCCAGGCAGAGGCACCTGGCCCATTCACTGAGCAGGGCAGAGTCCTCAGCCGCCCAGCAGGAGGCGGAGCCAGTATTGTCACTGGCAGAAGCAGGGCTATCAGTCGCCCAGCAGGAGGTGGAGCCAGTTTTGTGTCAGGCAGGGCAGGCTACTCTTCCCTCACTCTATGTGTAAACGCCCCATTCACCCCACACTGACTCGTTCAGACCTCTGGAGCCACCCAGCCCCTGACACACACCCCAAACCAGCAGAGACCGGTAGATAGTTGGACAAGAAAATAGCCACTTTCTAAAAGTGCTATTTTCAAACATAGAATTTAAAAACCATCCATCCTAAAGGGTGTGTTATTAAATTCTGAGTTCAGGGATACTAAACTCGACTCGCTACCATGCTCCCTGAGTCAGATAGATTATAATGGAGTTAATAATCCGTCTGCCCAGTCTGGCCTATGGGAGGCAGGTAGCCCTTCAATAGTGAAAAACGAAAATGGCTGTAATTCACTATTAGGTCATGCCACACACATCAGGGCATGACCTACCTTTTACCAACAATGCACCCTGCCCTAGGGCCTACCATAGAGGTGTCTGAAATGTGGCAAAGTGAAGGTTTAGAGACTGGTAAGTAGGTTTCCTTACCAAGTCGACATGGCAGTCAGGGACTGCACGCAGGCGCTGCGGTGGCAGGCCTGAGACACATTTTACACGCTGCTTCTGTGGGTGGCACAACCAGTGCTGCAAGCCCACCAGCAGCAGTTAACTTACACGCCCTTGGCACACTCAGTGCACTAGACTAGGGTCTGAACAGTAAGTCAACCAAGCCAATCATGGTAACACCAATCAATGTAACAATTTAACATAGGGAGCACTTGCACTGTGGCACTGATCAGCAGTGGCACAGTGCCCAAAGCAATAATCCAGCAAAAACATCATAAACAGAGGAGGCAAACAGAAAAAAATGGAGGAGAGACTCATGCCAATGATGCCAGGTCTAACAATAAGCATTCATAATTTTAAAGCCAATGGTGAGTGCATGCGTGTATGAATGAAACGTGGCCACAGTATGAGGTTTGCTGTGTAACATCATGGAATTGCATAAATTGGTAAGACAGAATCGCATTTTGCAATGTACACTGCATAAGCGGTAAGACTGAAAAATTGACGTTTTTATGTGCATCGCGTAAATTGCTAAAAAATAATTGGACGTTTTAGTGTGCATAAATTAATAAGACAAAATCAGATGTTACGATGTGCACCCCATAAGCAGTAAGACAAAAACGTCGACGTTTTTGTATGCATTGCATAAATTGTTAAAACATAATCGGAGTTTTAAATGTGCACCACATGGTTGGTAAGACAAAACTGATGTTTAAATGCGCACCTCGTACTTGGTAAGAAAAAGGTGGATATTTTAATGTGCACCACATACTTGGTGAAGCAAAACTGATATTTTAATGTGCCTCACTTACTTAGTAAGATAAAACTGATATTTTAATGTGCACCGCGTAATTGGTAAGAAAGAACTGATATTTTAATTTGCATCATGTACTTGGGAAGACAAAACCGGATGTTTTAATGCGCATCACATAATTGTTTTTTACTTGTGTAAGTCATTTAAAAGAAAAAAAGCAATAAGATATGTCCAAATAAGTAAAAAGTTAGGTTGTAAAAAAGCATTAGAAACACAAATGATCATGGAGACTCCCTTAGAACTTATATGCAAAAGACTTTTCCATGTGATCAGAGAAAATTACAACGATATAAATTAGAGTGGTTTAAGGCCACCCAAAAACATACATTTCCCTGGCCAAAGGAGGGTACGTTTAATAACACAACAATCAAGCATATTACTACATATCTTAGAAGTAGATATACAGGGGCCAAACTACAGAAGAGAGAAGCTATTTTAGCTATATGGCAAGTTTTTTTACTATAAATCTAAAAACTCCTCAAAGGACTGTGCCTCTAGTAACCTGTCTGTTTCCCCACCTCTATATGGTGCCACTCCCAAGGTACCCTGTGGGGGAGAGGAGTAGCGCAACGGATAGGGTGGCTGAATCTGGAACATGGGGCTCATGGTTTGAATCCCAGTTACAGCCTAGCTCACCACCATGTGACTCTGGGCATTAGATCACTTAATCTTTCCGATGGTACAGCGCATTGAGACCCTTAGGGGTGATTAGTTTGTGCTTTACAAATACTGGATTTGATTTATTTATTTAGTATTTACCCAATGGTACAGCTACAAGAAGAAGCAGTAGCATTTGAGAACTCTGAAATTGAGACCCCCCACAATCTCCAAGAGCCACCCCTAATATCACCACACAAACGCCAAAGCCTAAACATGTGAGTACACCTAGACAGCAAACAAGGGTAGGTGACTCACAGTTTTTATGACAACTAGAAGCTCAGTTTACACTGCATTTAGACCCAGCCTCTCCCCAGAAGGATAAAAGCGAAGAGCAAAGCCCAGGAGATAGTGATGACCCGTCACATGTATCATCAGCAACATTGCATTTTTTGCAGAGAATGGACACTACAGGAAGGGTAGTTAGATTAGTGGGTGTCTACCTCACAGCTAAGGGATGTAGATGATGCAAGATGGAGTGACTATGGGCCCGATTCACAGAACTAACTTAAGACAAAATCCTAAACTTACTACCATTTTGGTATTCACAGAAGGCACTTACTCATTTTGGTATTCACAGAAGGCACTTACTCATATCGGTATTCACAGAAGTTAGGAGTCCTAACTTTAGGACTCCTAAATGCCTTCTGTGAATACCGAAAGTCTTAAAATTAGGAGTTTTCTCAGTTTAGTAGTAGTATTGTTAGGACTCCTAACTTTAGGACTCCTAAATGCCTTCTGTGAATACCGAAAGTCTTAAAATTAGGATTATTCTCAATTTAGTAGTCCTACTAAATTGAGAAAAATCCTAATTTTAAGACTTTCGGTATTCACAGAAGGCATTTAGGAGTCCTAAAGTTAGGAGTCCTAACAATACTACTACTAAACTGAGAAAACTCCTAATTTTAAGACTTTCGGTATTCACAGAAGGCATTTAGGAGTCCTAAAGTTAGGAGTCCTAAATTTAGGACTACTATTTATTTATTTATTTATTTTTTGCATTTGTAATGCGCACAGATACCCACAAAGGGTTTCCCGGCGCCAGGGCTAAGAGGTCAAAACATAGAGGCAGTAACTGTCAAGGACCACAATTATTTATTAAAAAGCCAAGTTTTAACGTTTTTCTTAAAACTGGCAAAATTCTCCTCCTTCCGTAAGGCTAAGGGGAGGGAATTCCAAAGAACTGGTCCCAGATGGGAGAAAGATTTCCCCCCCATTCGGGCCAGTTTGAACCTGGGAACCACGAAATTTGCTCCATTTAAGGAACGGAGATTGCGTGTAGGAACATGGGGCCTAACCAATTTTTGCAGGTATTTTGGTGCAGTTCCTGCCCTGATCTTGAACATGTATGTCAAGGCTTTGAACCGAACTCGGTTCTCTACCCTCAACCAATGCAGGTTCCTCAGATGCTTCGAGATCCTTGCTGTCCTAGGAATCTTGCACAGCAACCTGGCTGCGGAGTAAATTGAGAAAAATCCTAATTTTAAGACTTTCGGTATTCACAGAAGGCATTTAGGAGTCCTAAAGTTAGGAGTCCTAACTATACTACTACTAAACTGAGAAAAATCCTAATTTTAAGACTTTCGGTATTCACAGAAGGCATTTGGGAGTCCTAAAGTTAGGACTCCTAACTTCTGTGAATACCGAAATGAGTAACAGAGCTCGGGTGATTGAGGTTTCAGGGAGCACATGGCCAGCCAGATACCAGGATGGCATCCTGCGAGGCTATGTGAGGATTGGCACATCAGGAGAGACCAGTACACCAGATGAGTGTTCAATCAAGTTTCGAAGCACAGATCTCACTTCTAGTGAGATAGTCGTTGAAGGTGAGAATAGCTGGTAAAATGTTGTGCCATATGTGGATTATTTGGTAGATTGGACTGAGAGGTTAACTTCACAAATTAGCCCATGTCCCCAAGTAGGGTTCTTTGACCCACGTGATATGGCAAATGCAGAATATTGCATTCTGTATGGTGAGGGAGATCCAGACTGAAATTACCCTTACATGCAGAAATGTTTGCATGTATGGCAGAAATACGCCAGACAATAAAATGCCCAGCGTTCAATTACTCCCTTACACCAAATGCCCCATATACGCAACGGACTTGGGGCACCACATTAGGTTCCTTGGCCTCAGATGGACAAGGAAAATTGCAGAAAACTATTGCTGCTGCTAACAGAGGGAGCAGAGAAAATCATTAGAGCATTTGAGAAACAAACTGCAGGTATCACCTTAGCAGTAGGGGACATAAAGAGCCTGTTAGTTCTCTCATAGGAGATGAAACAGACACTGTATTTCAAAGGCTGGAGTGAGAAATGTGACCCTCACTGAGACTTGATGTGATGGGTCTCCATTTAGTTTGGTTAGAACAGTAGTTTGCGATCACCATGTTAGGAACATTTATCCTGATATCGGATCTCTTTCGGCTCAGTCAATACAGTCAAATGAGGATCCTGCTCAGTTAGGAAGAAAAATTGACTCAGGAGGTAGGTCATGGCTGGGAAGTAACAGGAGGCAATGCTGTATTATTCTATAATGTAGTTAAAAAAGGGTTTCCCTTGGACGTGCAGGGCAGCCTAGATAATATAGTGGCAGTACAAGCCTAGCCATGGACAGACATACAATCGCACATAATATATTTTTGCAAGAAAAAGCAGGGGAAAGAAAGGAACAAACAGGAGGTGACAGAGAACGAAGCAGCCAAGTTAGTGCAGCAGAAGTTGGCAAAGAAATGAGCATTGGAAGGAGCTGTAATGGCAGCCACCACTCATATGACTGCAATGTCTGTGGAACTGGTCCCAGGGAACACTCAACAACAGTACCCACAACAGCAGGATGATGTAAAGGTGTAGGGAAGTAGTAGAGGAGGATGAGGAGGAATAGGAAGAGGTAGGATGGGTCCTCAAAGGAGGGATCAGGTACGTCATTATTGTTATAAGTATGGGCATTTTATCAGAGACTGCAAATCTAAAATATGGGCTGAGTAAATGGATAGAGCAGAAGTTTATAATCTTCCAGGAAATGCTGCATTATAGCCACAACAAAATCCACAAATAATATATGTGCTGCAGACACTACCCCGAAATACACATCCACCAGTAATGCCCCAAGCACAACATGGGCCACCTCAGCAAAACTATCAAACATCCCCAATGGTGACCCCACCTCAAAGTGGACAAGGAGGTGTAGTTATGAGGGGAGGAAATCCTTTTGAGATGAAGGTGCCCACAGAGTATTTCTATGTGTCCAGTCTTGTCAGTGATGCACAGGCCAGATGAGGAACCCACTGTGGCAGTAGCTATCAATGACAAATGGAATGCATTCTGTAAAATTAGATGAATAAATCCATGGAGAGCTCCAATGTAAAAAGTGGTAAATTTAATCCAGAGAATAAAAAGTCCCGCTATGTTGATTGTTATTTTCAAGCCAAACTCTCAACACAGTTCACTGGTCTTTCACTCGCGATGAGATGCCTCTAGTGCTGGTCGCTATATTGTTATTTTCAAGTCTTTCACTCGCGCCGAGATGCCTCTAGTGCTGATCGCCATATTCACGTAAATCTCTCAACATGAGACTGTTAAAATCACACAGAGATAAAACGAAGCAGCAGCACATTCCCAGCAAGTCTTAACAGCTCCTTTCGTAGGTTGTGTTTTATCTCAAACAATTGGAGGTTAAAACCATCAAAATAAATGCCATTAAAACCGGAGAGGTATATTCAGCTTGCTAAGTGCAATTTAAGAAAACACTTTAATGCAAAGTTGAGAAGTAAAATGGTAAGAAACGTTTTATTGAGCCCACATCGAAGCCTCCCAACCCTTCCAAAAATACATAAAGGAAAAGGTGAGGCATGTGGCGAATGCTCACTTCTGAATATTTAAAAAGAGGCACTCACATGAGTTGTAGAAGATTGTAGATTTGAAGTGTTGGTAAGCAAATGATGTTGGGACTGATCTTCTTTATCTGGAAACGCAGAGTTAGTTCACCACGCTCGTCGCCAGTGTAAAATTAGATGAATAAATCCATGGAGAGCTCCAATGTAAAAAGTGGTAAATTTAATCCAGAGAATAAAAAGTCCCATCCATCTCCAACAAGTGCCAGATGCAACTGGCTCATAACAGAACAGTAACATTCTATCTCCATGGTGCTAACCAAAGGGAAACACATAGGCACAGGGAGATTCACATAGAGGATTCAGAATAAAATAAGAAGTAGTTACTAAGCACTATATTACACATTCCTCATAGACACAGGAGCAACTAGGTCCTGCATTAAAGAAGGAAACCTCCCGATTTGTAACAGATCAATGGAAACACAAGGATTCTCTAGGGAAGTGAGAACGTTTTCTTTTACCAAACCAGTGGAGATGGAAGTAGGAAGAAGGCACATTGATGGCTGTTTACTGTTCTCTCCAGCTGCCCCAGCTAATCTATTAGGAAGAGATCTAATGGCCAAACTGAATATTACCATTAATTTTTAATCTGATGGTACCATGATTTGTTCCACCCCTGGAGTCTCACCTTCCAGGATCAGGACATTAACAATGGATTTCTTTACTGGGGATCAGATTGGAGCATGATCTGCTGATATGGAAGAATTTACCACAGCAGTGTATACCTTTGTAGCAGAGACACCATAGTTACTGGGAAGAGAGGTTCAGTTACCCAAAAATGTCTCTTTTGGCGACAAGGACAGGACTCTTGGTGATCTGATGTTGAAATAAAATTGTAAATAGAGGCTTGAGACCAACCCATGGTGCTCTGATGACCAATGAGCATAATAATGTTTTATGGGCATGTGTCATTTTCATTGAGCCAGAACAATGGTTAGGGAAATATTAGATGACCAAGCCATTTTAAATTTTTTTAGATCACAGTGCATACCTGTAGCTACTTATGGGGCTGAGGTTTGGGGCTCAGGAAAAAGTCCCCGTATCAAGCGGGAAGAGAGCCGTTTCTCCAGGAAATTACTGGACGCCCCAATCTCATCCCCTGATTTTATCTGCCATAGAGAGTTAAACCTCCCCCACGTTTGTGACTTTATTAGATCCAGACCAGCTCTATTCTGGTTGAGGATTTGGAGGAATGATTCAGCCTCCTTAACACAAGACATAATTAAAGATTGTCTCAAATGCGACCACGGCCTATCAATTCCCTGGCTCGCCGGAGTCCAAAAAACACTGACCTCTGTGAATAGGGGCGATCTTTTCTCCGACCCAGCCAGAATCAAACCCAAAGATAGGGTAGAGGTCAAACAAGCACTTTATGCACTTTTTGATACAGAGAGAATGGCAAGGGAAATACTGAAACCCACTATTGTTAGATACATGGAGAACGATTTGTGCAAGCAATCACTCCCACTTTATCTTACCCTTCCCATGTCCAATTGGGAAAGGTCCTTGCTATTTCGACTAAGGGCAGGCTCCTTAAAACCTTTGCTGGGTTTTCCACTGGGCTACCATCACTCAACAGAATATAATCCATGCCCGTGTGATGGAATCAGCACACAGAACGAATTGCACTTTCTATTTTTCTGTAAATTTTATTTAAAATACATTAATTGGTTTTTAACACCCTATTTTCGGAAACGAAGACCCCTCTCATTGGGGGAGTCTTGTCAAATGTTACTTTCCCTGGATACGGACGAACTAATTTTCCGCACTAGCACTTTTCTGAGACTTATAATACGTGTACGTAAAATGATGGCAAATCCCTGAACAACAGCTGTGTTGCCTTTTTACTAATCTTAAATTGTATTTTGGAATACTGTGTAATTTGGTTTTATGTGTGTACTTTTATGGATTTTATGAAATTCGAATAAAGGTCTTTTGATTGATTGATTGAGATGACCAACTGTTTGAGGATGATCCCAAGAAAACAGTTGGCATTTTCTAAGACGACATACCACTGAGGACAGTGTTAGAAGTAAGGATGCCCACACCAGGTTGAGCTTTTGATTCTGGTAAGGAAGCAGATCTGTCCCAAGTACCAGACACCTTTTGGAGCGGAGGGTCCCCATGATGTAGGCCTTATTCGTACTGCTACACCATTCCGAATTACGTTAAAGGAAGGTGTTCTCTTACCCAGAGTGAGGCAATATCCCCTGTCTAAAGAAGCAGATGGGGGCATCACAAATTACTATAGAAGTGTTGCTAGAGAAATTAGTAAATTACCCTGGAGTAACGCCTTGTAACACCCCGATTTACCCAGTCAAGAAAGCTAAGGGAAATACTTGGCACATAGTTCAAGACCTGCGCACTATGAACATCAACGTGGTACCAGAATTTCCAATTGTACCAGACCTCTCCATTATTTTGACAAATATCCCTCAGGATGCCAAGTATTTTTCTGTTATTGATTTGAAAAACGCCTTCTTTAGCATCCTTCTTCACACAAACAGCCAATATTTGACAGCATTCTCCTATTGTGGGACCCGGTACTTGTACTCTAATTTACCCCAAGGGTATTGTGAGTTCCCTGGTGTTTTTAACCAAATGATAAATATTGACTTGTCAGATTTCAAGTGTGGCAGCACACTGTTGCAGAATGTCGATGACATTGATTTGTAGCCCTACTGAGTAGCAGTGCAGAAAAGACACAATATCTCTTCTAGTTACTCTTGCCCAGAGAAGATAGAAGGCGGAGAGAGAGAACATTCAGTACTGTCAGGAAGAGGTCCATTATTTAAGGCTATTGTTATCAGCTTCTAGGCGACGAGTGACCCCTGTAGGGCAGCATCCATCCGCCAAATGACTGAACCAGAAACTGTCAGAGGAATGGAGACGTTTTTTGGTCTCTGTAATTATGTAAGACAGTGGGTCTTTGACTATGGCATATTAATAGTGCCCTTGTATCAAACAAGCAAGAGACAGAAATGACAAGGTCACTTCAACAGCAGAAATGAGGGAGACATTCCAGAAACTGAAAATTGAAATAACAAATGCCCCAGTTATGGGAACTCCTGACTACACCAAGGAGTTTTATTTATTCTTCTATTGGAATGGTCAGGTGATGACAGCTGTCCTTACACAAAAATATCCCTTAGGACATAAACCCATTTCATATTTGAGTGGACTGCTGGATTCAGTAATGAAAGGACATTATCTCTGTGAACAAGCTCTTGCCACTGCAGCCTTTGCAATGCAGAAGAGCAACCCCATTGTCATGGGGGCACCTGTAACGCTCTGTGGGAGCCGGCCTCGTGGCGTGGTCCTGTTTCCCCGCGCTCAGCTGCACGAGGTCCCATGCACATCGGGGCTCCTCCATCTTGGATTGCACGTCACTCCACGTGACCACCTGTATAACCCTGCTCTACCCGGCCTCGGTCCCAGCGAGGCCCGACACCAAGACGCCAACCCCTGGCCCGGGGGCTACCACGTGAGCCCTCCCCACTCCCGGCGGAGGGCAGTATCGATGGGACCCCCAACCGTCCTTCCACACCTAGGTGCGATCACCTCACAGCTCTCTGGGGCCTGGCGCCTCTCCTGCTGGGCGTCTGGCCGCTCCCTACCCGGCCTCTCCGCCCCCTCCGGGTGCCCGGGTCCGGACATCAAAGGGCTCCCGTCCTATATCTGGGGCGACCCGACAACAGGGCAGTAGTTGTATCCTGGAGTCAAGAGCCCTGCTGATCGGATCGCGGCTGACCCTACGGAAGAAGACTCACCCTGAACCACCACTTGAGCCCTGCTGACGGCGTCGCGGCTCCACCGTGCTTAAAGACCTTCACGAACCTTTGGGGCCCTGCTGACGCTGTCGCGGCCCGACCTTGTTGAACTTTACCACCAGAGCCCAGCTGACCTCGTCGCGGCTCGACCGCAGCGGAACTACCATCTGAGCCCTGCAGACGACGTCGCGGCTCCCCACGTCCGAGCCGCTCTGAGACCAGCATCCAAGGTCTGGCGCAGAGCCCTTCCGTGCCTAGCTGGCACTAAGACTGTCCCGCTACCCTTCCCCCTTGAACGAACATTGAGACTCTGAACGGATCCCTCGATCCCTCTGTAAATATAGCACGAGTTTCTCTCGATAAAGAATCTAATCTTGCAACTACTACTGAGTCCTGTGTGGTGGTGTTACTGGGCCTAGTACGAACATAGGAGAAAGACCTCCCCGAGGGGGCTTCTCAGCGGCACTCGGCTATAACCTTTGTGGTAGGAGGGTGTCCGGAATAGTCTCCCCGACTACCCGGTGGGCCTCCCTCCAACATTTGGTGGCCAGCGACGGGATCCGAGCAAACGCAATTGTACAAGCAAGTAACGCAACCACTGCCTGACCAGACGAAGAGAGAAAAATAGAACCATGGATGGCCAAGAAGCAACCGTGGCCGCAACCTTCCAGTTGGAAAAACTGGAGGCATACACCCATAAGGAACTCAAACAATTCTGCAAAGACAAAGGGATCCCAACCACAGGTTTGGGCACCAAGGAGGAAATGCAGAAAGCCCTGAAAGCCTGGGCAGAACCCGAAACCCCTCCACCCAGAGCCGAAGGGACCGCGGCCCGGGCCGGAAACCTGCCAACCACGACCCCGACAAACGGGGAGCGAACCACCCCAGACACCAGCCTCTCCCCCGAAGAGATCCGAGAACGGGAAAGGGCCCGGACCCACGAGATGGACCTTGCCCGACTCCGGCTGGACGGGGAGCTCCTACTAGCGGAGAAAAAGATAGCCCTGGAGCAACTACGACTACAGGAAGAAATCGAGGAGAAGAAAAGGCATCGGGAGCTAGAAGAGAGACGGCTAACCCTCGAGCATGAGAGGAGCCTTAAAGAACTTGAACTAAAAGCTAAAGCTGGGGAGAACAGCAACCCCGGCGCCCGGGACGCCCTGCCCCCGACCGAGCAAAAAGTTCACATCCCTAAGGATGTCGTCAAGGAATACTATAAAAATGACGACATCCAGCAATGGTTCCGAGCGTACGAAGTCGCCATGACCTCCCATCGGGTACCCCGGAAGGATTGGGGCGCCGGCCTATGGGGGAGGTTCCTCAGCGAGGGACGAGACACCCTGCTGCAACTCCCCGACGCAGTGATGACCTCGTACAATCACATGAAGGAAGCCCTACTCACACGCTACGGACTGTCGGCCGAGATGTACCGGCAGCGCTTCCGGGACTGCAAGAAGATCCCCGGCACCACATGGGTCGAATACGTGGACTTCTTCAGCCGAGCGTTGGAAGGATGGATCAAAGGGAGCAAGGTCACCTCATATAACGAACTGTTCGACCTCATTGTCTGGGAGCACCTCGCCAACAACTGCTTTGTGGAACTAAGGCAGCACCTCCTGGACAGTAAACTGACCGAGCCCCGGAAGCTCGCCGCCGAAGCAGACCGATGGGTCAACACCCGGGTCCCCCGGATCCCCGTGGGAGACTACCAACGGAGCACCACGGGCCCTCCCCGCCAGCGCGGCGGAGGAGGGGGGTCACACCGCGGTAGAGAATTCCCAGCTGGGCCGCCCAGAAGCCCGCCACGAGGTCAAGCCACCAACCACCCTTCCCCGACCCAGGGCCGGAGAGGGACCCCTATCGCCCGGTCTGGACCGCGACCGACGGTAACCTGCTTCGGATGTCAGCAGGCCGGCCATTATGCCAGTGACCCGGCTTGCCCTGTGAACCGGCGGAACGGGACCACGGGGCCACCTCCCCGACAAATTGCCGCCGCAGCCCTGGGGGAGGGAGAGGACGAGGAAGAGAATCACGACGACGGGTCCCCCGAGTGGGAACCAGCTGCCATGTCGCTTGTGTGCCTAGGCTCCCGAGAGATGGTGCCCCGTGCTACCATCCCCAGCAACACTCAGAAGTACCAACAGTGGGTCACCATCAATGGGCGACGGGCCTCCGGGACACTGGGGCCAGTGTGACCGCTGTCCGCTGCCACCTGGTGACCCCCGAACAGATCCTACCACATGTCCTCTGCCCTGTCCGGACCGCCGACAACACCGAGAGCATGTGCCGGATGGCCCGAATCCCCTTCGAATGGGGAGGAGTGTCCGGCACCCTGAAAGTGACTGTCCGCGACGACGCCCCGGTGGACTGCCTCCTGGGGAACGACCTAGAGAGCTCCCCCTGGGCCCAGGTGGAGCGCCGAGAGCATCTGGGGATGCTAGGACTACCCGAGTGGGCCTGCGCCACCACTCGGTCCATGACCGTCCAGCCAGCTGCGGCCCCAGCCCCCGACCAACCGGCGGGCCCCGAACCATCCACCTCCGCCGGCCCGGAGGAACCTAACGAGGAAGCCGGGCCACCCGGACCTTCTTCCAACGAGGCCGCTCCCCTCAGCGAGATCCCCGAGCTGGCCCAGTGGCGCCACGACGGGGGCCCCACCCGTGAACAATTCCAGCAGGAACAGAAGGGCTGCCCGTCCCTCGAGGGGGCCCGACAGCAGGCGGCCGCCCAGGCTGCAGGGGACCCCTCGGGAACCCACTGGGTCTATTGGGACAATGACTTATTGTATAGCGAGCAGAAAGTCGCCGAACTAGGAGCCAGCCGAGTGCTGGTGGTCTCCCTCCGATTTCGAGAATTCCTCTTGAACCTGGCACATGACGTGCCCCTCGCCGGACATCTCGGGCGAGACAAGACTTACAGCCGCCTCGTGACCCATTTCTATTGGCCCCGAATGAGACGAGACGTGGACCAGCACTGCCGGTCCTGCCCGACCTGCCAAGCTAGCGGGAAGACGGGGGGACGAGTGAAAGCCCCCCTGCAGCCATTCCCAGCCGTCCACACCCTGTTCGAGCGAGTGGGGATAGACATCGTGGGGCCCCTCGACCCCCGAACCGCCCTGGGCCACCACTTCATCCTGGTACTGGTCGACCACGCCACCCGGTACCCAGAAGCTGTCCCCCTCCGAACTGTGACCGCTCCAGTGGTGGGCCGGGCCCTAATGGGCATCTTCTCCAGGGTGGGGTTCCCCCGAGAAGTGGTGAGCGACAGGGGGACGAACTTTATCTCGAAGTACATGAGATCACTCTGGCAACAATGTGGGGTCACCTATAAATTCACCACCCCTTACCACCCCCAGGGGAACGGACTGGTCGAACGGTTCAACCGAACCCTGAAGGGGATGATCAAGGGCCTGGAAGAGCCCCTCAGGAGGAGATGGGATGTCCTGTTGCCCTGCCTCCTGTTCGCCTACCGGGAGGTACCACAGAAATCCCTGGGCTTCAGCCCCTTCGAACTGTTGTATGGGCACCCCGTCCGAGGGCCCCTCAGCCTGGTCAAGGAAGGTTGGGAGGCGAACGTCCAAAGTGCCCCGCCCGACGTCTACCGGTACCTCCTGACCCTGCGGAACCAGACTCGGAAGTTCCGTGCCCTGGCAGAAGCCAACCTTGAAGCCAGCCAGGAAGATATGAAACTCTGGTATGACGAGAATGCCTCAGCTGTCGAGTTTGAGCCGGGCCAGCAAGTCTGGGTCATGTCCCCCGTGGACCCCTGCGCCCTGCAGGACAAGTGGACCGGGCCCTTCAAGATAGTTGAAAAGAAGAGCCCCGTCACGTACCTGGTCGATCTGGAGTCCCCGAGGAACCCCCTCAGGGTCCTGCACGCCAACCGGCTCAAGCCCCACTTTGCCCGAACTGAGCTAAGCTTACTACTGGCTACCGACGATGGGGGTGAAAGTGACTCCGAGCCCCTACCAGACCTCCTGGGGACCTCGAGCCAAGACGGCTCCTTGGAGGGGGTCCACCTCTCCGCCACCCTGACACCGGAACAGCGCCATGATTGCCAGAAGCTACTGCAGCCCTTCGCTGCCCTCTTCTTCCTCACACCTGGGGTGACCCCCTGGTGCGTCCACGACGTGGACACGGGGGATAGCCCCCCTGTACGACACCACGCTTATAGAGTGCCTGACCGAGTCCGAGCCTGCATAAAGACCGAGGTCGCCAAGATGCTCGCCCTCGGAGTCATCGAGCCGTCCGACAGCCCGTGGGCCAGCCCGGTGGTCTTGGTGCCGAAGGCCGCCGCCCCCGGCACGGCCCCCGAACTCAGATTCTGTGTCGACTACCGGGGCCTGAACGCGGTTACCAAAACCGACGCCCACCCCTTGCCACGAGCCGATGAGCTGATTGATCGCTTAGGGGCCGCCCGCTACCTAAGCACCTTTGATCTCACCGCTGGGTACTGGCAGATCAAGCTCACTCCCGGCGCACAAGAACGATCAGCTTTCTCTACCCCCGACGGCCACTACCACTTCCGGGTGATGCCCTTCGGCATGAAGAACGCCCCGGCGACCTTTCAGAGACTAGTAAATAAGGTCCTGGCCGGTCTCGAAGCCTTCAGCGCGGCCTACCTCGATGACATTGCTGTCTTCAGCGACCACTGGGCCGCGCACCTAGGACACCTTGGGGAAGTCCTGGCCGCTCTCCAAAGAGCCGGACTCACCATTAAGGCCAGCAAGTGCCAGATCGGTCAAGGATCTGTGACCTATTTGGGCCACCAGGTGGGGAGTGGCCAGGTGGCCCCCCTCCGGCTGAAAGTTGACGCCATCCAGGCGTGGGAGCCCCCGCCACCCAAACCGCTGTCTGGGCATTCCTAGGCCTCACAGGCTACTACCGACGCTTCATAAAGGATTACGGTAGCATTGTGGGCCCCCTTACGGAACTCACCTCCAAAAAACAACCCAAGGTGGTGCACTGGACGCCCCGCTGCCAGACCGCGTTTGATGCACTCAAAGCGGCCATGTGCGCTGCCCCGGTGCTACAGGCCCCCGACTACAGCAAGGAATTTGTGGTCCAGACCGATGCCTCGGAGTACGGGGTGGGGGCAGTCCTCTCCCAGCTGGACGCCAAGGGCATCGACCGACCGGTGGCCTTTATCAGCCGCCGACTGCTGCCGCGAGAACAGAGGTGGAGCACCATCGAGAGGGAGGCCTTCGCTGTGGTATGGGCTCTCAAGAAGCTCCGGCCCTACCTCTTCGGCACCCACTTCAGGGTCCAGACTGACCACCGGCCCTTGCGGTGGCTCATGCAAATGCGGGGTGAGAACCCCAAGTTGTTACGCTGGTCCATCTCGCTGCAAGGGATGGACTTCACTGTTGAACACCGGCCCGGCAACGACCACGCCAATGCCGATGGCCTGTCCCGGTTCTTCCGCCTCGGCGAGGAGAACCCCCAAGAAGATGGGTGACTCTCCCTGCCTTCAGCTGGGGGGGACGCGTGTGGGAGCCGGCCTCGTGGCGTGGTCCCGTTTCCCCGCGCTCAGCCGCACGAGGTCCCATGCACATCGGGGCTCCTCCATCTTGGATTGCACGTCACTCCACGTGACCACCTGTATGACCCTGCTCTACCCGGCCTCGGTCCCAGCGAGGCCCGACACCAAGACGCCAACCCCTGGCCCGGGGGCTACCACGTGAGCCCTCCCCACTCCCAGCAGAGGGCAGTATCGATGGGACCCCCAACCGTCCTTCCACACCTAGGTGCGATCACCTCACAGCTCTCTGGGGCCTGGCGCCTCTCCTGCTGGGCGTCTGGCCGCTCCCTACCCGGCCTCTCCGCCCCCTCCGGGTGCCTGGGTCCGGACATCAAAGGGCTCCCGTCCTATATCTGGGGCGACCCGACAACAGGGCAGTAGTTGTATCCTGGAGTCAAGAGCCCTGCTGATCGGATCGCGGCTGACCCTACGGAAGAAGACTCACCCTGAACCACCACTTGAGCCCTGCTGACGGCGTCGCGGCTCCACCGTGCTTAAAGACCTTCACGTACCTTTGGGGCCCTGCTGATGCTGTCGCGGCCCGACCTTGTTGAACTTTACCACCAGACCTCGTCGCGGCTCGACCGAAGCGGAACTACCATCTGAGCCCTGCAGACGACGTCGCGGCTCCCCACGTCCGAGCCGCTCTGAGACCAGCATCCAAGGTCTGGCGCAGAGCCCTTCCGTGCCTAGCTGGCACTAAGACTGTCCCGCTACCCTTCCCCTTTGAACGAACATTGAGACTCTGAACGGATCCCTCGATCCCTCTGTAAATATAGCACGCGTTTCTCTCGATAAAGAATCTAATCTTGCAACTACTACTGAGTCCTGTGTGGTGGTGTTACTGGGCCTAGTACGAACATAGGAGAAAGACCTCCCCGAGGGGGCTTCTCAGCGGCGCTCGGCTATAACCTTTGTGGTAGGAGGGTGTCCGGAATAGTCTCCCCGACTACCCGGTGGGCCTCCCTCCAACACGCTCTATGCAGAACATGCAGTGTTTGCTATTATTCAGATGGCCAAGACTTCTCTAACTATTCAGAGGTGTCACGAAATGAGTTGCTACTGTCACTGCCATATTTGAAGGTTGTGAAGTGTCATACAGTGAATCCTGTAACATTCTTTGCTCATCCAGTATTACACTCTCAAGTGGATGCACATGACTGCAAACTATATTCCCAATGAATCTAGTCAAGCAAAACAGGATCCTATACCAGGTAGCATTGTCTATTTTGTTGATGGTTCTTCTACTGTTGACAAGGATACAGGAATTAGACACACAGGTGCAGCAGTAATAAGAGCACAACAGCATGATTCTTCTGATACACTCCATATAGTAGAGCAGTTGACACTACCAGCGCATTATTTGCCCAAGCAGCAGAATTAACAGCATTAATTGCGGCTCTTAAGCTGGGAGAAGTCATTACAATATATTCAGATTTGGATTATGTGACAACCACTGTGCATTCCAGCATCATGAGGTGGGCCAGGAGAGGTTTCCTTAAGTCAGATGGAAGTCCTGTTATACATAGAAACCTTTTAGAGGCACTAATACAGGCTCCCGCATCACCAAAAGCAGTGGAAGTTGTGAAATGTACAGCACATACAAGTGGACAGGATTTTGTGTCCAGGGGTAATGCCCTAGCAGATTGGGCATCTGAAGATGCAGCTGGGCGCACGCCCCGCCTGTGCCATCAGGTTCACAACATGTCCCTGTTCTGGTGGCTCAGACTGCCTGACCGCCTGAGTCTGAGCCCAATACTACTACAGCCAGTGACATGCCTCATTAAGCTGAGAAACCACGGTTACATCTGTCAGAACTGGAGGAGGCTGCTCCTCCACAGGAAAAACTGTCTTGCGAAGATAGATGATGCACACAGTCATGGGACGACCTAATATATAGACAGCTATCTACAGGTAAACCAGTGATGCCACAGGCTTTGCTTACGATAGCTCTTGTCTTGTTGCATTTACCAGCCCTTACCACAAGAGAATATTTGCCTATGCAAATAGAACAAGACTGGTTTGTTGCCAATTTATACAACAACCTTACCATGTATCTTCAAAACTGCATTGTTTTTCAGAAATTCTCCCCTAACCCCACATTGAAAGTGATAAATTCTACCATTCCATGACCACAAGTTCTCTTTAATGCCCTTCATATGGACTTTGTGAATATGGTAGAGAGGTGCAGTAACTACAGGTACCTCATAATTGTGGTCTGCCCTTTTTCTCGCTGGACCGCTGGATTGAAGCAAGACCAAGCATCCATTGTGATGCTAAAGCAGCAGCACCATTCCTGATTCATGAAGTAATTCTATGATGGGGAATTCCAGAAGGGATAAGATCTGACAATGGCACTTATTTTGTGAACACAATATTTGTGCATATCACAACGCAGTTAGGGGATAAATTGTCCTCCGTGTACCACCCTCAAAGTAATGGTATTGTCGAGCATCTGAATGGCCTCTTGAAGAGTAAGATGAGTAAGTTATGTGCTACACTGCACAAGAAATGGTTGTATTGCCCACCAATAGCACTCCCTTCCCTAAGGAATACACCAAGTTCTGCCCATCACTTGACACCACATCAAATAGTGACAGAGAGATCCATGAGTACTCAGGTCCCTACCACTAGAAGTAATCTGAAGAGATCCTGAATGATGAGATGCTTATGTACCTTTGTGAACTAATGAAATGTGCAATATTTATTTCTAAACAGGTAACTAAGGAGAAGGAGAAGTGTGCCACCGCCGAGGTCGACCCCCAGCTGTGCACGTAGTAGACCAAGTATTTGGGAAACACTTTGTCCGAAAATAGCAGGAAAGATGATTTGACGGCCCTTACATGGTGACCATAGTGACCACCATCAAAGTAGATGGCAGAAAACCCTGGTTTCACCACACCCATGTTCGTCTAAATCCAGCATCAAGCCAAACATCATAGACAATCAAAAAGAAACAAGGGAGGGAAGAAGGCTGACATCATAAAAATAATCCCTGCACCTCTACTTTTGACCTACTGTTAGAACTGGGGGTCTCTAGTTGGCAGTTTGACCAAATAGGGACCCTTGCTTCTAGTCAGGGTAAGGGGGTACACTTCTAAAATAACCCCTGCTCACCCCCTTGGTATCTTGGCACGAGCAGACAGGCTTATCTCAGAGGCAGTGTGTTAAGCATTTGTGAACACATACAGTAATACAGTGAAAACACTACAGATGAACACCACACAGGTTTTATAAAAATAAGTATTCTTTATATAGACTTAACACAAGACCACAAACGACAAAAATCCACAATACTGTTCTCAAAATAGACTTAAAGATGGTAGAAGTAACTTAGTTCAAGTTAATGATAAATGCAACACGTTTCTCATAAAAGTACCTTGGATGCGTAACGCAAAACAAACAAAAGGTTCACAGGGAGGGTGATGCGTCGGTTCCTTGCTTCGGGGGAGGCGATGCATTGCTCCTCAATACTTGCGCAGAGTAGGGGATGCGTCTTGTTCCTCACCTGAGAGGAGGTGATGCGTTGCTTCTCGTACTGCGTTCCGGTTGTGAGGCGGCAAGATGGCACTTCGATGCGATGCGATGCGACAATCCGGTGTGATACGATAAGATGGTGCCCTTGATGCGATGACGTGAAGATGATGCGTGAACGCCTGACGGCCGTGCGTTGCAACTTTGGAGCCGCGACAGGCCCTGCGACATGCTTCTCCTGTGATGCGACGGCGACCCTTGCGGTGGCGACACGCTTCTCCGGTGATGTGTCGGTACTCAGCTGCAACGAAGGCACGCTTCTCTGGAGATGCAGTGGCGATGACACGCTTCTCCGGCGATGTGACGGCAGCAGCTCAGCTGCGACTGCGACGCGCTTCTTCTCGTTGAGTCGCGCTTCCAGCTCCCAGTGACATGCAGGCTTCTGCAGACAGAATTCCCAGCAAGGAAATTCAGAGGGGAGCTGTTGGTGAAGTCTTTTGTCCCTGAGACTTCAGCAAGAGGCAAGCACAAATTCGAGCCCTTGGAGAAATATTCTGTAAGATGATGAAAGTTCCTTAAAAGTTCCTTCTCCTTTCCTTGGCAATTAAGAAACCACTGCAGTCCAACCCAGCAAACAGCACACTGGCAGAGGGGCAGTCCAAACTCCTGCAGCTTCCTTGGTCCTTCTCCTTGGCAAAGGTTTGTCTTGTTTTCCCAGAAGTGATCTAAAGTCTTGGGGTCTGGGCCCCCATATTTATACTACTATTCTATTTGTTCTCTGAAGGCAGAGGGTCCTGTACCTAGTCCAAACCATTTCTGGGTGCATTCTGCCTGTGCGCACCTTTGTCAGTGTTGGCCAGGGTCATCAGATGCACCCCAGGAGGTGGAGCCAGCATTGTAGAAGGCCGGCACAGCCCTATTCAGGCCCAGGTGCTACTCATCCCACCACTCCTCATGCAGATAGGCCTATTCAGCCTAGTGCTGGCTCACCCTGTCTCCTGGAGCCCCCCAGCCCCTGTCACTCACAAAACCAGACATACAATACACAACCTAGCAGAGGCAGGCTGGATGGTTAGGCAAGAAAATACCTACATTCTAAAAGTGGAATTTTCAAACACAGAATGTTAAAAACAACTTCACTAAAAGATGTATTTTATAATTCTGAGTTCAGGCATACTAAACTAGAATTTCTACCATGTTCCCTGGGTCAGTTAGGATTATAAGATGTTATGATCAAACTGCCCATTCTGGCCTATGGGGACAGGTAGCCTTGCAATAGTGAAAAACGAAATTGGCTGTAATTCACTATCAGGGCATGCCACACACAGGGCATATCCTACCTTTTACTTCCAATGCACCGTGCCCATGGGCCTATCTTAGGGGTGGCTAACATGTAGTAAAGGGAAGGTTTACAGACTGGCAAGTGGGTGCACTTAACAAGTCAACATGGCAGTGTCAAACTGCACACAGGCTCTGCAATAGCAGGCCTGAGATACACTTTACAAGCTGCTTCTGTGGGTGGCACAATCAGTGCTGCAAGCCCACCAGCAGCATTTGATTTACAGGCCCTGGGCACCCATGGTGCACTATACTAAGGTCTGACAAGTAAATCAAATAATCCAATCATGGAGTCACTAATCAATAATGAATTTACAATCGGGAGCACTTGCACTGTGGTATTGAATAGCAGTGACACAGTGCCCAAAGCATCTAAACCAGCAAAACATATAAAAAACAGAGGAGGCAATCAGGAAAAAATGGAAGGGAGACTCACGCCAATAGTACCAGGTCTAACACGTGTCCCCTCCAGCTGAAATGTGAGGAGAACTACCCTTCCCCTTGGGAGTTCTCTTCACTAAGGCGGAAAAATCTGGACAGGCCATCAGCATTGGCGGGTTCTGTACCAGAGAGGTGTTCCACCGTGAAGTCCATCCCCTGTAGGGAAATGGATCACCTCAGCAACTTTGGATTTTCACCCCTCATTTCATTAACCATCTAAGGGGCCTGCGGTCTGTCTGAACCTGGAAGTGAGTCCCAAACATGTATGGTCTCAACTTCTTCAGTGCCCAGACCACAGCAAGTGCCTCACGCTCAATTGCACTCCACCTCTGTTCCCGTGGAAGTAACCTCCTACTGATGAAGGCTACAGGTTGGTCTAGGCCCTCCTCATTAATCTGTGATAGAACAGCCCCCACACCATGGTCTGAAGTGTCTGTTTGGACAATGAACTCCTGTGGGAAGTTGGGTGCCTGAAGCACGGCAGTTTTCAGGGTGTCAAAACCCTTCTGACAGGTGTCAGTCCAGTTCACTTTCTTGGGCTGCTTCCTGGAAGTCAGTTCAGTCAAGGGTGCAACAATGTTGCCATACCCCTTGACAAACCTCCTGTAGTACCCTGTGAGTCCTAAAAAAGGCTCTCACCTGTGTTTGGGTCTTGGGGGGTTCCCATGCCAGGATGGTATCAATCTTGGGTTGCAGGGGGGCCACCTGGCTGCTCCCCACCTGGTGCCCCAAGTACACCACAGAACCCTGCCCGATCTGGCACTTACTCACTTTGATTGTGAGGCCTGCCTTCCGCAGTGCCATCAACACTTCCCAGAGGTGGCGCAGATGTTCTTCCCAACTGGCGCTTAACACTGCAATGTCATCCAGGTAGGTGGCACTGAAATCCTCCAGTCCAGCCAACACCTGGTTGACTAACCTCTGAAAGGTGACAGGGGCATTCTTCATCCCAAAGGGCATAACCCAGAATTGGTAGCGTCTATCTGGTGTGGAGAATGCTGACCTCTCTTTGGCCCCATCAGTTAAGGCGATCTGCCAGTACCCAGACGTTAAATCAAACCTGCTGAGGTACCAGGCAGCCACCAACCGATCAATGAGCTCATCAGCTCTGGGGATGGGGTGCACGCCAGTCCTGGTGACTGAATTGAGTCCTCAGTAGTCCACACAGAACCGGAGTTCGGGTGTGGCACCAGGTGCGGCAGCCTTTGGGACCAAGACCACTGGGCTGGCCCAAGGACTGTTAGAAGACTCAATCATCCCTAAGGAAAACATCTTGGAGACCTCCTCCTTGATGTGAGCTCTGACCCTGTCTGTCACTCTGTAAGCCTTGTGCTTCAGAGGAGGAAAGTCCCCAGTGTCCACATCATGGACGTACCATTCAGTGACACCAGGAACCTGGGAGAACAAATCAGAGAATTGTCCCAACAGTTGGTGACAATCTTGCTGCTGTTCAGGGGTCAGTGTGGCAGAGAGGCTGACACCATCCACTGACCCATCTTGCTCTGTTGAAGACAGGAGGTCAGAAAGAGGCTCGGTCTCCTCCTCCATTCCATCATCTGTCGCTAGGAGCATGTCCACTTCGGACCTTTCTAAGTGGGGCTTCAGGCAGTTAACATGCAGGACCCGCAAAGGGTTCCTAGGAGACCGCAAGTTCACCAGGCAGGTGACATCACTCTTGCGCTCCACCACCTCAAATGGTCCGTTTCACCTCTCCTGGAGCGCACAGGGCGCTACAGGGGCCATGACCCAAACTTTCTGACCAAGTTGAAGCTCAATCAGAGTGGCATTCTGATCGTACCACCGCTTCATCTCCTCCTGGCTGGCTTCCAGGTTCGCCTGAGCGAGTTGTCTGAATCGCCTAGTCTGGTTCCTGAAGGCCATCATGTAACTGTATACATCCTGGGGAGGTTTACTGGGAGATTGCTTCCAGCCTTCCTTGACCAGACTCAAAGGTCCTCTTACCGGGTGACCATACAGCAGTTCAAAGGGGCTGAACCCTAAGGACTTCTGTGGCACCTCACGGTAAGCAAAAAGAACGCATGGCAAGAGGACGTCTCACTTATGCCTCATAGGTTCCTCAAGACCCATAAAGATGCCTTTAAGGGTCCGGTTGAATCTCTCAACCAGCCCATTACCTTGGGGGTGGTAAGGAGTGGTGAACTTGTATGTAACACCGCACTCCTGCCACAGGGACTTCATATAATTTGATATGAAGTTTGTAATATAGTCTGACACCCCCCCTCTGGGGAACCCCACTCGGGAGAAAATCCCCATCAGTGCACGTCCCACCACGGGGGTCGTCACTGTCCTGAGAGGGATGGCTTCCGGGTACCATGTAGCATGGTCCACCAAGACCAGGATGAACCTGTTGCCCATGGCTGTCTTGGGGTCCAGTGGCTCCACAATGTCAATGCCCACCCGTTCAAAGGGGGTACTGACTATAGGGAAAGGTTGGAGAGGAGCCGTGTGCTTCCTTCCACTTTTCCCACTTGCTTGGCAAGTTTGACAATTCCTACAATGAGTGTCTGAACTTTTCTGCATCTGGGGCCAATAAAAGTGGGTGACAAGCCTCTCAAAGGTCTTGTTCTGCCCCAGATGTCCAGCTAAAAGTACATCATGAGCCAAACCCAGTAGGAAGGCTCTGAAGCGCTGGGGTACCACCAGCACACAGGCTGACCCAGGCTCAGCAACCTTAGGCTCGCTATATAGGAGGTTGTTCTCCCAGTAGATTCAATGTGATCCAGTCTGATCACCTGCTGCCTGGTTTGTGGCCTGTTGCCGCAAACCCTCAAGAGAAGGGCACTTCTTTTGCTCCTCACAAAATTCCTCCCTGGAGGGGCCTCAGCTCAGGAAGGTCCCCCAGTTTGGCCACTTGTTCCCCTGTAGGTTCCAGGGCATCCCCCTCAAGGTCTGCCTCCTCCTGGACCGTGGGAACTATGGGGGCCAGTTTCCCATGCTCCCTACCTCTTCTCTTTAAGGCAGGGGTCTGGGCCATTTTTTCAGGCTCCAGAACCTCTTGAGCACCCCTACTTGCTGCCATAGACCGAATGGTCACACACGCCCACTCAGGCAGACCCAACATCTCCAAATGAGACCTTCTCTCCACCTTAGCCCAAGGAGAACTCTCTAAATCATTGCCCAACAGACAATCAACGGGCATGGCTGGCCTCACAGCTACTTGAAGAGTACCTGAGACCCCCCCACTCAAAGGGAACTTGAGCCACCTCGCACTGGCTCTCTGAGTTGTCCGCAGCAACTACAGGGAAGAATGCATGGGGGTAACCTGCTCTTTGGACACCAGCCGGCAAGTGACAGCTGTTACACTAGCCCTGGTGTCTCTTAGAGCTTCCACCCTATGGCCATTGATGGTCACCCACTGCCTGTACTTCTTAGTGTTATCAGGCAGCTGGGTCTTAGGGACCATCTCAAAGTCTCCTGAAGAGACACGTGACATCTCTGCTGGACCTCACCCACCTTGGACACCCATCTCCCCCCCCAGGG
Source organism: Triturus cristatus (assembly GCF_964204655.1). NCBI lineage: Eukaryota > Metazoa > Chordata > Amphibia > Caudata > Salamandridae > Triturus > Triturus cristatus. The sequence goes on along the minus strand of NC_140582.1, from coordinate 705,326,670 downwards.
CTACACTCGCCATCTGACGGGGTGGTGCACGAGGTGGTGCTTTGGAATCACTCATGGGACACTGTGCATCATACCAACGGTGGCCCACTTGATCACATGTAAAGCACTTAGAGGGGCCCCTGTGAACAGGTTTACCTGTCGGGCCTCTTGCTTCCTTTCTCAGGGGGAGGCTGGGAGCCCTTTTCTTGGTTCCCTTGGGAATTACTTTGGGGCCTTTTCTGGAACTACCTCTGTTTACCCTTGTCCCCCCACTCCTCTGCTGGGGACCCTGCCCACTTTTGGCAAAGTCTCCCACGTGACCCTTGTGGACCAGGGTGCTGATCCAGCGGTCCGCCTCCTCAGCAAGCTTCCTAGGGTTAGTTAACTTGCTATCAATAAAGTGCTGGGGTAGCTCTGGAAAACAATTTGCAGACAAGTGCTCCCATGCAAACAAATCATAGAGCGCTTCAAAAGTATCCACTTTGCTACCCTTCACCCAGCCATCCATAGCTCTGCAAAAGAAAGACACATACTCCACCCAGGTAGTTGCCTCCAGTTTCTTGAAATTCCTGAACCTCTGTCTATAGAGTTCTGGGGTCAAACCTTACCTTGTCATCAGGGCTTCCTTCATGTGGGCATAAGACATCCTATTCTCACTGGGTAGGTCAAACAATATATCCCTCCCATCACTCACAAAGCGGCCCCACAACCCCGCTCCCCAATCCTTCTCAGGGACCCGGTGGGCCAACATTGCTATCTCATAGGCTACAAACCACTGCCCAATATCTTCCTGTCTATGGAATTATTTGATGAAATCCTTGGGGATATGGACTCTGCCTTCTGCAGGCACAGATGGTGCGCTGCCACCAGAGGAATTGATTGCTAAGCTTTTTGCTTTGAGCTCTAACTCCCTCAGCATTCTCTCATGTTCCAATCTCATTCTCTCTCTCTCCAAGGACAACCTGCTATTCTCTAGGTCCCTCTAACCCTCCATCTGGAGCCTGGCCATCTCCATTCTGTGCACCCTATTTCTCTCCCTGTCTTCCAGCTCTCCTGGGGACAGGCCTTTGGAAGAGACACTACTGCCAGGCTGGGAAGGTACCCCTTCCCTGGCTGGAACCAATGGTCTATCCAGCTGCCCATCTGCATCCCCAGCTGGCTCCACCACCACTTCAGGGGTATTTCTTACTTCCACCCAGGCCCTCAGCGCCTTTTGGTATTCATCTTTTTTGGCAACGCCTGGGGTAGAAACTTTACATTTTCTGCAGAAGTGCTTTAGCTGTTTCACATTGTTGGTTTCCAACCTCATTTCCTCAAAATCTAGATCCATAGATGAAACAGATGCTGGTCTGCTCATGGCAGTAAGAATTGGCAGTTCTCAGAAAAATAACAGTCCAATAAAAAAATAATTCTGCCAAAAAACGTATGCGGTTGCGTTTGGTCTGCACTCACTAGTAGTGTGCGCCAATTACTGTATATGAGTCACAAATGCAAGTCCAGAATCCTCACCGCTGACCACCAATGTAAGAACTGGGGGTCCCTAGTTGGCAGAGGTAGGTACCTTTGACCAAATAGGGACCCTTGCTTCTAGTCAGGGTAAGGGGGTACACTTCTAAAATAACCCCTGCTCACCCCCTTGGTAGCTTGGCACGAGCAGACAGGCTTATCTCAGAGGCAGTGTGTTAAGCATTTGTGAACACATATAGTAATACAGTGAAAACACTACAGATGGACACCACACAGGTTTGATAAAAATAAGTATTCTTTATATAGACTTAACGCAAGACCACAAACGACAAAAATCCACAATACTGTACTCAAAATAGACTTAAAGATGGTAGAAGTAACTTAGTTCAAGCTGATGATAAATGCAACACGTTTCTCCCAAACCTTGGATGCGTAACGCAAAACAAACAAAAGGTTCGCAGGGAGGGTGATACGTCAGTTTCTTGCTTCGGGGGAGGCGATGCGTCGCTCCTCAATGCAGGCGCAGAGTAGGGGATGAGTCTTGTTCCGTACCGGAGAGGAGGTGATGCGTTGATTCTTTTACTGCGTTCTGGTTGCTAGGTGGCAAGATGGCGCTTTGATGCGATGCGACAATCTGGTGTGATGCGATAAGATGGCGCCTTTGATGCGATGCGACGACGTGAAGACAATGCGTGCACACCTGATGGCTGATTTTGGAGCCGCGACAGGCCCTGCGGCATGCTTCTCCGGTGATGCGAATGCGACCCTTGCGGTGGCGACACGCTTCTCCGGTGATGTGTCGGTACTCAGCTGCAACAAAGGCATGCTTCTCTGGTGATGCGGTGGCGACCTCTGCAGCGGCGACACGCTTCTCCGGCGATGCAACGGCAACAGCTGCGGCTGGCTTCTTCTCGTTGAGTCACGCTATCAGCTTCCAGCGACACGCATGCTTCTGCAGACAGAATTCCCAGCAAGGAAATTCAGAGGGGAGCTGGTGGTGAAGTCTTTTGTCCCTGAGACTTCAGCAGGAGGCAAGCACAGGTTCAAGCCCTTGGAGAAATATTCTGCAAGATGATGAAAGTTCCTTCTCCTTTCCTTGGCAATAAAGAAACCACTGCAGGCCAACCCAGCAAACAGCACACTGGCAGAGGGGGAGTCCAAACTCCTGCAGCTTCCTTGGTCCTTCTCCTTGGCAAAGGTTTGTCTTGTTTTCCCAGAAGTGATCTAAAGTCTTGGGGTCTGGGCCCCCATATTTATACTTCTATTCTCTTTGTTCGTTGAAGGCAGAGAGTCCTGTACTAAGTCCAAACCAGTTCTGGGTGCATTCTGCCTGTGCACACCTTCTTCCTTTGTCTTTGTGTGCCAGGGTCATCAGACGCACCCCAGGAGGTGGAGCCAGCATTGTGGAAGGCAGGCACAGCCCTATTCAGGCCTAGGGGCTACTCCTCCCACCACTCCTCATGCAGATAGGCCTATTCAGCCTAGTGCTAACTCACCCTGTCTCCTGGAGCCCCCCAGCCCCTGTCACTCACAAAACCAGACATACAATACACCCTAGCAGAGGCAGGCTGGATGGTTAGGCAAGATAATACCTACTTTCTAAAAGTGGTATGTTCAAACACAGAATGTTAAAACCAACTTTACTAAACTATTTTATCATTCTGAGTTCCGACATACTAACCTTGAATTTCCACCATGTTCCCTGGGTCAGTTAGGATTATAAGATGCTATAATCAAACTGCCCATTCTGGCCTATGGGGATAGGTAGCCTTGCAATAGTGAAAAACGAAATTGGCTGTAATTCACTATCAGGACATGCCACACACATCAGGTAATATCCTACCTTATACTTCCAATGCACCCTGCCGTTGGGCATACCTTAGGTGTGGCTAACATGTAGTAAAGGGAAGGTTTAGGGACTGGAAAGTGGGTGCACTTACCAAGTCAACATGGCAGTCCCAGACTACACACAGGCTCTGCAATGGCAGGCCTGAGATATACTTTACAAAATGCTTCTGTGGGTTGCACAATCAGTGCTGCAAGCCTACCAGCAGCATTTGATGTACAGGCCCTGGGCACCCATGGTGCACTATACTAAGGTCTGACAAGTAAATCAAATAATCCAATCATGGAGTCACTAATCAATACATTAATTTACAATAGGGAGCACTTGCACTGTGGCACTGAATAGCAGTGGCACAGTGCCCAAAGCATCTAAACCAGCAAACCATACAAAAAACAGAGGAGGCAATCAGTAAAAAATGGAAGGGAGACTCACACCAATGGTACCAGGTCTAACAACTACTTATTGAAAAAACAACACAAAAATATGCATTTTTGTTTTATGCTTCTTTTTTGCCTCTTGATTTTTTCTTTTATCCTCTTCTATAGCAATGTGCCCTTTAGTTTGAATGTTTATTTTGTACGAAGAGAGCTCTCTAATAACAATGTGACCCGTAATGCCCATACTTAGCTGTCAGATAATATGTGGAATCCGCATGTCAGACATAAGTTCAGAGAACACTAATGAATCCGGTTTTGTGTGTTACATAATTCTTCATGCAACTAGATCAGATAGGTTGCACTGAACGAAAAAAGTATCCCCAAGTAAAGCTCAATGTTTATTACATCTCTATATGTGTGGGATTAAGGCCCAAATGCAGTTGACACATGTTAGAGAAGTGTGACTCATTAACAGAAGTATTATACATTCACACAGCTAGGCGGGGCATTAGTGAGGAAATAGCAAATATTAGAAAGACCGTCCATTCTATCATTGTACATTGGACCCAGATGGTCCTAGATTTAGGATTTTTAGGAGCAATAGGCCCGCCCACTGAGTGTAACAACTATTTCATAAACCCCTTGCCCACAGATTGTGTCATAGGCCAGGATTCAGAGTCACCGGGTCAGTCTTATCAATGGCATCCCAATATTGAATTTTCCTATAGGGCTATGTCTTTAAAGAAGGGCAATGATGTTAGCCAGGATGAAATAGGGAACTGTACACATATCTGGAATAAAAACATTTCATGTTACACTTGGGTAGATAGCACAATCTGACCTCAGACTGTTATGAGATTAACATCGATATCCCTATGTTTCAGAGGAAATGGCACTGTTACTGTAGGCCACAATATTGGCTGTAAGGCCACAATTCACAAAGTAGATCTGAAAGGGGGCACCTACAGCCTTGTGGATTATTACTGGCAGTGCAGAGAACTGCTGAATGCCCAGTTACCACCAATATGGGGTGGAATTTGTTACATTGTGACCTTACACACTCCAGATTTGGTAATTCCTGGAATCCAACATTCAACATGAGCCATCAAATAACCTTGCTACGTCAAGATTTAAGGAATAGAGCTGCAGAGTACTATGGCACAAGCACTTGGAATGATGCTCCCTAAGAATATTGTTTGTTCAATGATATCCATATCTTCTTTGGGAGTGTTAGACCTGGCACATTGGCGTGGGTCTCCCTTCCATTTTTCGCTGTTGCCTCATGTATTTTTGCTGGTGTTAGTTGCTCAGGGCACTGTGCCACTGATGTCCAGTGCCACAGTGCAAGTGCTCCCTATTGTAAATTCATGTATGATTTGTGATTCCATGATTGGCTGGTTTGGTTTACTTGTCAGACTCTAGTACAGTGCAACAGGAGTGCCCAGGGCTTGTAATCCAAATGCTGCTGGTGGGCTTGCAGCACTGGTTGTGCCACCCACAGAAGCAGCCTGTAAAAGTGTGTCTAAGGTCTGCCATTGCAGAGCCTGCATGCTGTCTGGTACTGTCATGCTGAGCCTGACTGGCCAAGTGCACCCACTTGCCAGTCCCTAAACCTTCCCTTTTCTTCATATCAGACACCACTATGGTAGGCCCAAGGGCAGGGTGCATTGTAAGGATAAGGCAGGGCATTCCCTGGTGTGTGTGGCATGTTCTGATAGTGAATTACAGCCATTTTCATTTTTCACTATTGCAAGGCTACCTGTTCTCCATAGGCCAGAATGGTCAGTTTGGTTATTACATTCTATAATCCTAACTGACTCAGAGAACATGGTAGAAATTCGAATGTAGTATGCCTGAACTCAGGATGATAAAATACATCTTTTAGTGAAGTTGGTTTTAACATTCTGTGTTTTAAAATGCCACTTTTAGAAAGTTGGCATTTTCTTGTCTAACCATTCAAACCTGCCTCTGCTAGGCTGTATATTCCTTTGTCTGGTTTCTGTGAGTGACAGGGCTGGGAAATTCCAGGAGACAGGGTGAGGTGTCCCAGTGGTGAATAGAGAGATCGGCATCTAGATGTGTGGCAGGAGTTGCACCTGGGACCTGAATAGGGCTGTGCCTTCCCTCCATAATGCTGGCTCCACCTACTGGGGAGCGGCTGATGTCTCTGCCCTGCACAGTGAATGAAGAGAAGGAATCCTGTCAACAAAGTGCTCCAGGGCTGTACTTGCCTTCCACAATGCTGGCTCCACCTCCTGTGGGGCGTCTAATGTTCTGCCCTACACTGTGAAAGAAAAGGAGAAGTCTGGTAAACAGAGTGCTCAGGAACTGGTTTGGAGTGGGCAAAGGCCCCTCTGCCCTCAGAGGACAAAGGATTTTGGGGTATAAATATTGGGACCCTGATCCCAAGAAATTAGATCACTTTGGGAAAACAAGAAGAACCTCTGCTGAGGGAGGAACTAGAAGAAGCTGAGGAGGAAACTATCCCTGAACCTGGGGGATTGGCCTGCAGTGGTTGCCTTACTGCCAAAGAGAGGAGAAAGGAACTTTGTGTGTACTTTTACTCAGCTTGTGAAGGATCTCCAAGGGCTTGGAAAAGAGCTTGCTTCCTGCTGAAGTCTCAAGAACAACAGACTTCACCCCCAGGTCCCCAGAGTGCCTGCTGCTGTTGTTGGGCCTTCTGAGGGACTGTGTGTCGCAAGGAGCTGGAAGCACGACTCAAGAAGGAGAAGCGTGCCGCCGTCGGAGCTGTTGTCGTCACATCTCGTAAAGTGTGTCGCCGCTGCAGCATTGCATCGAGCGGAAGCGTCTCGCTTCATCCAGGAAGTGTCTCGCAACGCCGAAGAAGCGTGTCGCCATCGCAGCCATCGTAGCTGACGTATCGCACCGCATCAAGAGAAGAGTCTCGCATCGAGGAAGAAGCGTGTCGCAATCGCAGCCATCGTAGTTGTCGCATTGCACCGCATCAAGAAAAGAGCCTCGCATCCACGGAGAAGCGTGCGGCCATCGGAGCTGCTGTCGTCGCATCGTGTAAAGGGGTGTCGCCGCTGCAACATCGCATCGAGCGGAAGCGTCTCGCAAACGTTGGAGAAGAGTGTCGCTGCTAACGCCGCTGTCGTCGCATCGCGTAAAGTGTATTGCCGCTGCAGCTGAAGCATCGAGTCGAGTCTTCTCGCAACATCGGAGAAGCGTGCCGCATCTGGAAGATCTTCACGTCTTTATTTCTTTGCACCAAAAACTTCATCGCATCAACATCGTTGCAACACTTTCGTTGCCCTGCGTGTCGCATCTAAAAGGTACATTGACTTAAAGTGTTGCATCTGAGAACTTAAGAGAACTAAGTTAAATTCTACCATCTAAAATAACAGTATTGCGTATTTTTGTTGTTTAATGGTCTTGTGGTAAATCTATATAAAGAATCCTTATTTTTGATATAAAACCTGTGTGGTGTCCATTTGTCGTATTGTCACTTGATTACTGTATGTGTTCACAAATGCTTTACACACTGCCTCTGAGATAAGCCTGTCTGCTCATGCCAAGCTAACAAGGGGGTGAGCAGGGGTTATTTTAGGAGTGTACCCCCTTACCCTGGCTAGAGGAGAGGGTCCCTAGTTGTCACAAGTGCATACTTGTGCCAACTAGAGACTCCCAAGTCTAACAGGGAGCATTCTGCCATTTTTTCAGGCAAAATCAACAGCCCAATGGCTAGAAATTACCCGATGGAAACTTTTGAAAGTATCAAACACAATGAGATGATGGACGGAGTGCTGAAATATTTCAGACACTTACCCCGAAATCGTCCCAGGATACTTGTTTCCGGTCCAGGGAAGACCTGGCTTGGCAGTCTGGGCTGGACTGTTCCCACGAGGAACAGGGCCTAGACTGATTTGAATATGGCTGGGTCTGAACTGGGGTGGTGAAGTGAGCTAAAGAACTTTGATGGGTTTCAACCCGGATCTGTGAATAGGGGTGAGTGTCTGAAAAGTTTCAGCACTCTGTCCATCATCTCCTTGTGTTTGCTTTGTTCGCCCTAAGTTGACAGGGTATGCCCAGACTTGGGTCCCTTGCTCACTTTGTCACTGGATTCAAGCTAGCCTGGATGATGAGGGGTCTCACCCCAAAACCGGTCAAAGGATGCTTGTTTCCGGTCCAGGGAAGACCTGGCTTGCCAGTTCGGGCTGGACTGTTCCCATGAGGAACAGGTTCTAGACTGATTTGTATATGGCTGGGTCTGAACTGGAGTGGCGAAGTAAGCTAAAGAACAAGGAAGGATACAACCCAGATCTGTAATCAGGATTGAGTGTCTGAAAACTTCCAGCGCTCCTTCCATCATCTCCTTGTGTTTGCTTTCTTCGCCCTAAGTTGGCAGGGAACGCCCAGACATGGTCCCTTGCTCACTTTGCCACTAGATTCAAGCTAGCCTGGCTGATGAGGGGTCGTACCCCGAAACCGGTCTCAAGATGCTTGTTTCCGGTCCAGGGAAGACCTGGCTTGGCAGTTCAGTCTGGACTGTTCCAATGAGGAACAGGGTCAAGACTGATTTGTATATCGCTGGGTCTGAACTGCGGTGGCGAAGTGAGCTAAAGAACGATGATGGATTCAACCCACATCTATGATTGGGGTGAGCGTCTGAAAAGTTCCAGATCTCCGTCCCTCATCTCTTTGAGTTTGCTTTGTTCGCCCTAAGTTGGCAGGGTTTGCCTAGACGTGGGTTTCTTGCTCACTTTGCCACTGGATTCAAGTTAGCCTGGCTGATATGGGGTCTTACCCCGAAACCAGTCCTAGGATGTTTGTTTCCGGTCCAGGGAAGACCTGGCTTAGCAGCTTGGGCTGGACTGTTCCCATGAGGAACAGGGCCAAGACTGATATGTATATGGCTGGGTCTGAGCTGGGGTGGCGAAGTGAGCTAAAGAACGATGATGGATTTAACCCAGATCTTTGACTGGGGGTGAGTGTCTGAAAAGTTTCAGCACTCCATCCATCATCTCCATGTGTTTGCTTTGCCCTAAGTTGGCAGGGTATGCCCAAACGTGGGTCCCTTGCTTACTTTGCCACTGGATTCAAGCTAGCATGGCTGATGAGGTGTCTTACCCATAAACCGGTCCCAGGATGCTTGTTTCCGGTACAGGGAAGACCTGGCTTGGCAGTTCGGGCTGGACTGTTCCCGTGAGGATTGGGTCAAGACTGATTTGTATATGGCTGGGTCTGTACTGGGGTCATGAAGCGAGCTAAAGAATGATGATGGATTCAAACTAGATCTGTGACTGGGGGTGAGTTTCTGAAAAGTTTAAGCGCTCCTTCCATTGTAATTGTAATTGTAATTGTAAAATCACTTGTATAGCGCATGGCTACCCGTAAGCATCCCAGCGCTTTTGGTACAGAGTGGGCCTAGGGTGGATTCGCATCACATTGTTATGCTGCATTAAATTCTGGGGAATAGAAACGTTTTAAGTTGCTTCCTAAACTTAAGGAAGGTATGTTCCAGTCTTAAATAATCCGGGAGGGAATTCCACTCTTTTGCTGCTTGCAGAGAGAAGAGTCGGCCACCTGAGCGGGCTCGTTTTATCCTCCATCATCTCCTTGTGATTGCTTTGTTCGCCCTAAGTTGGCAGGGTATGCTCAGACGTGGGTCCCTTGCTCACTTTGCGTCTGGATTCAAGCTAGCCTGTCTGATGAGGAGTCTTACCCAAAAACCGGTCCCAGGATGCTTGTTTGCGGTCCAGGGAAGACCTGGCTTGGCAGTTCGGGTTGGACTGTTCCCATGAGGAACAGGGTCAAGACTGATTTGTATATGGTTTGGTCTGAACTGGGGTCGGCAAGTGAGCTACAGAACAATGATGGCTTCAAACCAGATATGTGACTAGGGGTGAGTGCCCGAAAAGTTTCAGCGCTCTGTCCATCATCTCCTTGTGTTTGCTTTGTTTGCCCTAAGCTGGCAGCGTATGCCCAGACGTGAGTCCCTTGCTCACTTTGCCACTGGTTTCAAGCTAACCTGGCTGATGAGGGGTCTTACCCAGAAACCGGTCCCAGGATGCTTGTTTCCGGTCCAGGGAAGACCTGGCTTGGCAGTTCAGGCTGGCCTGTTTCCATGAGGAACAGGGTCAAGACTGATTTGTATATGGTTGGGTCTGAACTGGGGTGGCGAAGTGAGCTAAAGAACGATGATGGATTCAAACCAGGTCTGTGACTGGGGGTGAGTGTCTGAAAAGTTTCAGCGCTCCGTCCATCATCTCCTTGTGTTTGCTTTCTTTGCCCTAAGTTGGCAGCGTATGCCCAGACGTGAGTCCCTTGCTCACTTTGCCACTGGATTCAAGCTAGCCTGGCTGATGAGGGGGTCTTACCCCAAAATCGGTCCCAGGATGCTTGTTTCCGATCCAGGGAAGACCTGGCTTAACAGTTAGGGCTGGATTGTTCCCATGAGGAACAGGGTCAAGACTGATTTGTATATGGCTGGGTCTGAACTGGGGTGGCACCATGAGCTAAAGAACGATGATGGATTCAATCCAGATCTCTGACTGGGAGTGAGTGTCTGAAAAGTTTCAGCACTCCGTCCATCATCTCCTTGTGTTTGCCAACTTTTTAAAGTTATCAACACTACCAAAGATGGATTCAATGCCATAAAGGAAGAACTGTGTGCCATTCGAATGATGGTACTGCAGCACCGTTATGTAATTGACCTTATGACAGCAATGCAAGGTGGGGTCTGCAAGAAAAGTGGAACAGCGTGCTGTACTTTTATCCCAGTGTATGATACGGACTATAGAACTTTCTCAGAGGTTGTACATACACCGCATAATCTACAAAAGTAAATGGTAGATGAAGGAGATGCCCCAGATAGTTGGTTTAGTAGTTGGATTTTATCACTGCCATCCTGGATGTAGGGACTGTTGGGAGCCTTGTGCCAACTATTGTGGTCTTACTGCTAATATATTGTGTTGTACAGCTAACCCTAGCATGTTGTAGGAGGCTCAAAGGTGGGAGGGATATTTCCAGTTAGGACACCAATGCAAGTAATAGATTCCCAGGGCAATTTGTATCACCTAGTGCCAAATAGAGACCAAGGTCTAAATAAAGTAGTTGAAATATCAACTAGAGGGGAGAATGTTGGAGGAAATGTAAAATATGAACACTCCAAAGAAAATATAAAACACACAGCAAATGGAAACTACTGGAATGTAGCACAAGAACAAACAGGAGTAGAAACACACAGCTGTAAGTGGTTAAAAACAGTTTAGGTCCAAGGCTTGCACTGACAAGAGTAAGGTGAAAAGTGCACTTGAGGACACATTGGAATGAGTAACTTGAAAGGTTTTCAGTTAAAAGCCAATTTGTGTTTAGCAGGCATGAACATATTCATGGTTTTAGCAAACGGGATCACCTGCACGAACTCAATCCTCACAGGTGTTTTTGGGCTCGGTCCGGGTATGCCACCGCCTGTATGCAAGCCAATAGGGGGGTCTGTGTCAGACTTGTGCCTTGGTAGGACAGCCCCAGCTGGACCGCCATAATCTTCCGGGTGCAGCGTCTCTGGTCCTCCCACCAACGATTCCTTCAGTGAACACTGCGCCGACAATAGGTCCCCAGGGTCCGCACCTTTCGGGTGATGTCTTTCCTTAAAGACACCTTCTGAAGGCTATTGAACTGTATGGATGCAATAGATGAAGAGTGGACATGCAAGATATAGGTACTCTGCTAGGGTGACACAGAGGTAGTACACAGCTAGCATACCCATCCAACACAATTGCACACATTACATGTTTAAAGTGCACATGCTGAGGACTAGAACAACCATAACTGAGCTCTACCCTCCATCCTAATCATGCCTATACTGACTATACCAGACCACTGTCATCACATAGCCCTGGCCCACACCACATGTGCTCTGAAAGGCGTCACCATGTAACGCAGCACACCATTGTGTCTTTCTGAGGGCTACAGTAGTAGTGCAGCCCTGGACAGACACATGAGCAGTCTGGACAAATTACTTGATTCCAACTGTCCAAAGAAATCACTGCTACCATTGCATTGACTACATTCAAATTTTGGGGTCACAATCAAACGTCTGCCATGTGTATAACTGAGAAGTCCCACTCTGAGGATCAGTGGATATGTGATTAACTAATTTGGACATCATTCTACATCTGCATGTGTTTGTGTGTCAAGTCCTGGTATTATGGCACACATCGTATGCCATATGTGGGAGTGGGTATGGGACGACATCAACATGCCGTTGTACATACTTCATGATTGCGCATTATTACACAGCAGGTGATTCACTTCAGAAATACACTACAGATGTATCAAGTATTTACAATGAACATGTTTCACATGAGCAATGTTCCTGTATCTTGGTAGCATCCCTCATATGACAGTAAAATCCCAAACATGTGGGAGTAAAGGGCCTGTCCTAAGGCAATGACACACAGTGACAACATGGATCCATGGACAGTAGTCTTGGGTCTGGGGCTCTCACTATGTACCTTACCAAATGTAGCAATAGTAGGTGCAAATATGCCAAACCATGGTCCAGTTACATTGATTCAGGCCACATCTGAAGATCAGTAGAGCTACAGGGAGAGTCCTTATGTGCTTCTGTTCCATTGGCAAAGAAACTCTGCGTCAGCCTGGGCCATGGGCCATACAGGGCACACATCATTGACAGTGTCTGGTCTCTGCATGCTGAGCATACTGTCCCCACATTACCATCCTATGCCCACTTTTTCTATACCTAACAGTACATCTAGTAGCCATCCTATATATGACATTACCATTGTCTTTCACTGTGAAGGGGTCTGTGAGGAGATGGTATCTCCCTGACAACAGAATGGTGAGGCCTCATGTGTGTTGAGTGAATTTTTGGACTGTAAATATCTCTCACCTCATTCTCACATCCTACTCACAGTAAACATACAGAAGGTAGGGTGTAAGGCAAATACATTTGTTGGGGCACATCTTCTATGAAATCTTGTTCAAAATAATCAATCGCAACAATAAGTTGATACATGCATAGATATGTGCATACAACAGGTTCAGGGTTTACACATCACCATGATGATGTAATTGCACAAAGTACAGCACCACAAGACACATGACATAATTATCCTATGTTGGGGCCATAATATGTGACTTTCAAAACTCTGATGACAGTCTTGAACTCTGAGCAACTTTATGGCCCATGGGGTTGGAAAGGAAAAATGTTGCAGAGTACATACTGTATTAGCAGTACTCACCTTCTTCTCTGGTGAGCCATAGAGCTGGCGATACAGGGGAAGGACCTCGTACACCAGGGTATCCAGCTCCTCTGGAGTGAATGCAGGGGACCTTCTCCCTGTACAGTGTTACATGACAGCTCCCAGAGGTGGTAAACAGCAGCTGATAATGAGGAAGTGTTGTAAGCAGCAGTGTCTGGAGGCAAGTGATTTGATTTCACAACCACAACATAAAAATCCGTCACATAGGTGATCTTCTGTGTAGACTGCCACATCCATTGGACCGTGATGTTCGCATTTTCCAACTTTAGCCTGCGGCTGTGACTGCTGTGGTTGAATGGGCCTACCGCGCAGTTCAAATCAGCTGGCGGTCACAAATGAGTGTGTCCCATTAGCAAGGTCAGGCATCCAAATTGGCGGTCTTCTGTGTAGATGGTCACAGCCATTGGACCGCAGCAGTTGCATTTTCCAAATTTAGCCTATGTCGGAGACTGCTGTGGCCGAAGCTGCCTAGCTCCAGGTTTGAATCTGCCGTTGGTCATTGATCCTGCATGTCCCATAAGTGTGGTCAGGCATCCATCATGTCAGTGTTGATAACCACATAGTAAAGCGAACTTCCAAGTATGGCTCCACCACTACATATATGTTGGAACATGTCACCTGATGCATAACAACACCCCTCTGCCTATACCATTACTCACACGTCAGTGTTTTACAATGGTTTGCATGAACACACCATTACCGCGGTGCAGTGTATTCAGGTGGTGATGAAAGTTATGTGTGCAATGCAGATTCCACAACATGACAATTTACACCATACAAATGAAGTTTGTATGATGTGCTCAGTGCTGTTACAGACACATGTGGAGTCCAGTTTGGTGATCATAGGTGGAACTTGTAATGATGGGAAAGGATCAGATTCATCCGGGTGACTCCCTTATATTATCAGGTAAGTCAATGTAATTCTCTAGGCTGACTTCTGCTAGGAATGAGATCTCCCACAACAATGGTCAATATGGGATATGCAACATACAGATAAGTTTCAGGCATCTCTTCCAAATTCCTCATACAAGAAGTTGCTATGTATGCTTTTGACTTTCGTGCATTTATGTTGTGAAATGCTGTGTACTTCTCACATATTCAGTAGTGTTTGTTTGCATGATTTTTGGCTGTGTCTTGGTATATGTTAGAGTTGACACTGTGACCAATATCCATATGTGTCTACACTCCACACATAGGTTCCCTGGCAGAGGGAGGAGATGACAGCCTCCAGTATTCCGGCCATTTCCAGACCTACAAACTATTGAAGAAAGAGACATCATCAGGAAGTTTTGTATCAATAGGCAGACAATACCAGAGTTATGTGAGCAGTTTGAGCCTCATTTATGTCCTCAAAGAAACTATCCCACATCTCTGACACCAATTGTGAAACTCATGACAGCACTGCATTTACTGGCCACAAGTACCTTTCAGTATACTGTAGCTATATCTGGTGGAATATCACAACCTTTGTTTAGGGAGGTTCTACGTGATGTTTTTTCAGCACTGATGAGACACATCAGTTCATTCAGTTCCCCAGATGTGAAGATTTGGCCAATGCGAAAGGTGACTTTCATGGATTAGGTCCAATCCTACATGTTGTTGGAACTATTGATGGCACACATATTGCCTTAATACCACTGCAAATCAGGTAACAGGTCTATAGGAACAGGAAGCACTTCCATTCTATCAAAGTGTAAGTGGTATGTTTAGCGGATTTATACATTTCACACATCTAAGCCAGATCCCCAGGATCTGCCCATGACTCCTTTGTATTGTGGAACAGCACCATGCTCCAGTTGATGTCACTACTACTATCAGAGAGGGCCTGACTTGTTGGTGAGTATAATGTGCCCAACCTTTCCATGTGTGATGTCTGGTCGCATCTACTGCAAATGTATGACTCATTATTGAACATATGTGTGCCTTCCATATAGGAGACTCAGTGTATCCCAACCGCCCATTGTTGTTGTCACTGCTGAGGAATCCAACAAACCCAGGGGGAGTCAGCTTAAACGAGGCCCATAGTAGAACCAGGTGGCCAGTGGAGTAGGCTTTTGACCTCCTGATGGCCAGATTCAGATGTCTGGAATAAGACTGGGGGAGCCCTCCTCTACTCACCTGGAAGGTGTGTCAGATCACTGTTGCCTGCTGCATGCTCCACAACCTAGCACTGTGACAGAACATCCCTCTCATCGCAGAGGATGGAGACCAGCAGTGGCCACCGGGTGAGGATCCTGAAATGCCTAATGATGATGATAGTGGCGAAGAGGAAGGAGATGACATGCGTTAAGAGCTCATCAACAACTTCTTCTCATGAGTGTATTTATGCTGCAAGATGTCATGACTTTGATTGTTTAAGTGACTGTTGTTGTGATGCTGTGATGAGGAAGTTCATAGATACTTGTTAGGTATGCAGAGCTGTGTGAAACTGTGCACAGCCGTTTGTGGAAGAAGGTCTTGACAAATGGCCACATTGTTGATGTTGCTTTGTGTAGGTGACATTTACCCCTGTACTGTATACTCCAGAAGAGGACTGTGATTGGTGTCATATGTATGGTTTACTAGCTATTCTCTTTGTATTGGTCTGTTGTAGGTACCTTCACCATGACTTCTTCATTTGGATATTTCAGAGTTGTGACATCAGCAGGTAGAAATGATACTGTTTCGAAGTATGAACTGGACATGGAATGTTCCTGGGACTGTCTGGCACAAACTTTGGGTGTAATACTCTGGTACCAAGCCAGCTTGCACTGCGATAGGATGGAAGTTGCTGATACTCCATTGGACTTGTTCCTTGTCATGTTTTGGTCCTTTAGCTATATGTGTGCCATCATGTTCTCCAATACAATGTTGTTGTTGAGCCAAATTATGCTAGTTTCTCTTCACATTAGTTAAGTCCTCAATGTGTATGTACTGAATGTAGATGATGATGTGTGTCATCATTGTATGCCACAGTGCTTGTGGCACACTTCTGACAAATGTTTGTGACATTCCACCAGATGCAGCAACACTGGAGTAGAATGAACCTGTGGTCAAAAACTTTTGTATTGCCATGTTCTGGTTCCTTGTTTTCAATGAAGTGGGATTTCTTTTGTGAGGTTGTCAATATGGCTCCAGCTGATTCCATGGACCAACTGCCATTTGTCGGTTTTATTTGGCATTGGATAGCCAAACTGATACTGACACTATGCGGCTATTAGCAGATATGGAGTCTCTCGGTCTCCATTAATTGGTATCCGGCCCTACCGATAGGGGAGGGCATACATTAGATCTAATCTTCCATGATGCCATGAACTTAGTAGTAAACACTCCCACAGAGCAGATATGGACCGACCACTTCTCTATTAACTTTCACTTAGATATCAAGTCCCATAAGGATACTAGCAGCCATGGAACCAAGCTCATAAGACATTGAAGGAAGGTAGTGCCCTCCGCCCTTCTCCCGGTCTTTTTTTCTCCCACCATCACTGGCCACAAAGATATTAATGTGGCCCTGACTGCCTTTGAAGCCTCATTCATAAATGCCTTAGACTCCATTGCGCTGCCAAAAAACCCCGCCCACTCCCTGGTATTCCGAATCTTTAAAGAAGGCGAAAGCCACAGTAAGGAGACTAGAACGCAAATGGAGGAAAGCTAAAACCAATGAGGGCAAGCTCGCCTATAAAGCCGCCCTGAGAACATATATCAAACACTGCATAGCAGAGAGAATTAACTCAGCTAAAAACTCATCCAAAGAGCTGTTTATAATTCTCAAAGAATTCACAAACCCCAAGAGTGGCAATCACACG
The DNA here is from genome assembly GCF_964204655.1 of Triturus cristatus. Lineage (NCBI taxonomy): Eukaryota > Metazoa > Chordata > Amphibia > Caudata > Salamandridae > Triturus > Triturus cristatus. Next base: position 705,309,962 of record NC_140582.1, on the reverse strand, counting down.
ACACCCATATCACAATCTCACAGCAACAACCTCGTAGCTCACTTCAAACACAAAATCAACAGCATCTACAGCACGTTTACAAACACAGCAGCCTCCATAAGACAGGAACCTCAAGAGGCACCACACGGTGGAAACCTTTAGTCGGATGACAGTGGATCAAACTCAAGCCGGAATAAACGCCATAAAATCTAGGTCGCCTTCAGACCTGGCCTCCGCCCCCCATGTGATCACCACCTTATGCCCTATTCTGTGCACTACCATTTCAACTTATGCAATCTCTCCCTACAGCAGTCTATTATACCTCGCAAATGGAAGACAGCGTATATTAAGCCCCTTCTTAAAAAAGTCACAGCAGACCCACAGAATTTGACAAACTACAGACCTATGTCCCTGCTTCCTTTTGTCTCCAAAATGTGAGAGTCCTCAATAAATGCCCAACTAGTATCATACCTTGAATCTAATTATCTGCTGGACCCCTTGCCGTCAGGCTTTCGTGCGTCACATAGCACTGAGGCTGCTCTAGTGGAAGTCACGGACACTATTAAACTGGCATTAGACTAGGGATCCTCTGCCATGTTGGTACTTCTGAACCTTTCAGCCGCATTTGATACCATCTCCCATCAGATTTTGTACGAAGGCTTTGGGAGTTTGGTATCAGAGGTAAAGCTCTCGTGTGGCTGAAGAACTTCTTGTAGGAACGTACAAAACAGGTCCAGCTAGGCGAGCTCACATCGACATCCACAATTCTAGATAAGGGGGTACCACAGGGCTCAATTCTGAGCCCCATTCTATTTAATGTGTATGTGGCCCTCCTGGCAAGACTCATAAGATCATGTGGTTTTGAGACCATTTCTTACGCAGATGACACACAACTGGTCATCACTATGGACCATGACCCTACTTTGACCAAAGGTAAATTTAAAAAATGCCTATTGACAGTAGCCACATGGATGTCCAACATGATCATGATCATTCTGTTCATGAAGGCACATGCAGCCTGGTCAGCCGACTGGTGGCCATCAGATCTGGGCCCCCACCTATTCCCAACAAATGTGCAAAGAAGCTAGGAGTATTGATGGATAACAAGCTCACTATGAGTGAGTGTGTCAAAACAGTCACTGGAACCTGTTTTGGCCTCATGCAATCACATAAAAAAGGTCTTTCCGTGGACTCCTCTCCATGCCAGGAAGACTCTGGTACAAGAACTGATAATGAGTTGCCTGGACTACTCTCCATGCCAGGAAGACTCTGGTACAAGCACTGATAATGAGTTGCCTGGACTACGGCAATGCTCTTCTGGTGGGTATCAATGAAAGCCTCCTAGCCAGGTTCCAGTTGGTGCAGAACTCTGCTGCTTGCCTGATCCTGAATCTTCCCCCGATTCCCCTTCGGAGCCCTCTCTCTGCTCCCTTCACTGGCTCCTGATTAAAATGCATGCCCTTTTCAAACTTCTCTGCCTAGTGTGTAAGACCCTGCATGGGAAGGGTCCACTCTACCTTAGGCAGAAATTGCGGTCATACATCTGGGCACGTCAGCTTAGATCGAGTGATCTATTGCTTCTATGCCCCAAATGCATTAGAACTACTAGTTTCGGAAGCTGCTCCTTCTCCTTCCTGGCCCCCATCACTGGAATCAGCTACCTTTAGCCATTTGAGCATGCTCTGACTTCACCATATTCAAAAAACATTTGAAAACATGGCTATTTACTCAGTAAGCTCCTATTTACAGCTTGCTCCTACATTGCAAAGGCACCTAGAGATCCCTTTGGGATGATTTGTGCGCCTAACAAGTGGAATCAATAAATAAATAAATTAATTGTCAGATGTATTCCCTCTAACCATGTTGTTGATGTCTGCACAGGACATTTGTGGTCACTTCCACAGATCATTTCAGTGATATGTTATTTAACACATTTTTTGACATTATGGCAGCCTAATGTTGGAACTATGGAAAAAAGATGTAATTAGACTGTACACTTGGATGTCTGTATTAGGGTGAGTTGGTTGTGATACTTAGTTGACATTCCACATGTCCATGCTTTCACAGGTAGATTCTATTTAAATTTGTAATACACAATGGGATAACTTAATTATTTCCTAGATGTGAATGATACTACAGGGACTAATAATTTAGCGACAAGTGATTTTATTGCAGTGCACAAAGTGAAAGCATGAAACTTAAGATACAGTGAAATAGTGACAACAAAGAAGTGCAGTTGTCAGTGTTGGTAGATGAAACCATTGCAGTATGAGCCACATTGTTTGAAATCCAAAGTCCAACAGACTCCTCCAATCAGAAGTCGAAACATGTACAGGAATAGTCAACAAAGTGAACGTGTTGCACACAAAGGAGGACATCATTTGCAGCGTCTCTTCCTGGCGATGGTTGGTGCCTTGCCATCTGAACCTCCTAGAGTTTTTCTTGGACGTCCCGGTTGGTGGGATCTGCTGCTTTAAGGTCAGGGGTGTCTGAGGAGTCCCCCTCCTGTGGCTGCCGCAGATGTGGAAGGGCCTGATATAGAAGGATCACAGGGAAGGGTAGGTGTTGGGGGAAAAAGCCCTGCAGAGTGTGGTATTAATGTCCCTCAACGCCCCTATACGCTGGTCCATGTTGTTGTTGTGAATGTCCCGAACTCTGGTCTATGGACTTCTGCAGCTGCTTCATCTCTCGGAGTTCCTCAAGTACCTGGCCCATCACTCCTTGGGAGCGCGCATAGGCCTCCATGATCCGGGCAATGTTGGCCTGGACATCAATGGCCTCACTTAGCAGGCCCACAGTTACCCTTGCACCACCCCTGCCGCCACTGGCCTGTGACCTTGGCCCAGCCTGTACACTCCCACTTGGCTCCTCCATCCTCAGTGTATTGACAATCCTTACATCTGGTAGTAGGACTGGGATGCAGGAGATGTTGCTGGCGGGACTTGGCCCCCCAGTTGTTGGGGCAGAGGTCAACTGAGATGCTGAAGCTGGGGTGGGCGGAGTGCTTGTGGGCACAGCAAGACTCACTGTTTCCGTCTGTCCAGATGGGCCAGGTAGATCCTCCACATCCAAAGATACAGGAGAGTCTGCATCACTGGATTCTTCATTAAGGGATGGGGGGGTTGGAGTCTGGTTGGTGTCTTGAGTGTGGCCAGATGTAGTGCCGGATCAACCTGTTCAGACACAGAGTAGAATGTTATTGTTTTAAGTGTGGTATGTACATCCACATAATTTGGTACACAGCGAGTCCAGGCCTGGAAGGGAAATAAGGTTTTGATATTGACATAAATAATTATCCCTATTGTGTTTTACTCAAATGCAAGACTTTGGGAGACATCCATTACATCAAATGGTAGTGGCCTGATCATTTGCTTGACTGATATGCTTCATTTTGACATGAGGGATGGACATGGCATCTCCCAATAACTTGAGTCCAACACAGTGTCGAAGTTACATGCGTATTAGTAAATTTAAGTCCTTGGTGTGTACAAAACAGGCATACCACACTACTTGGAAGTAGATTTAGCACTGGTAATCATGTGTGCTGTGCAGTGCCAATGGGTCACCAGCCATTTCAAATCAGCTGGGTTACCTTCATGCATTACTAATATTTCAGGTAGGCACTTGATAAGGTGTCATTCATGGCGTCATTCTTTTCATTTATGGAGACCAGGATAAGTTCAGGCTGAGTAGGTAGACGTGCCTGGGAAGAGCATTGTGTGTAAGGTGCTCAGTCCATATTACCTGGGGATCAGTAGTGAAATGGCTGACAAGTGAGTTTGGACAAACAACACTGGGGCCTCCTGTTCAGAGTCACAGGGCCTCATGGTAGCTGTAGTCATTTCAAACACTCCTCCCCCACACTTGACCAATGGTTACCTGCCTGTGAGGTGAACCTCGGTAGTGAAATGGCTGACAAGCAAGTATGGACAAGCAACACTGGGGCCTCCTGTTCAGAGGTAGAGGTAGAGGCCCTTATGATAGTTGTAGTCATTACAAACACTTCTCTCTGCCCAACACTTGACCAATGGTTAACTGCCTGTGAGATGAACCTCAGTAGAGAAGTGGCTGATAAGTGAGTCTGGACACACTGAGGCTGGACACACTGAGGCCTCCTGGTGAGAGGGAGAAGACCTCATGGTAGATGTAGTCATTTCAAACACTCCTCCCTACCACTTTATCAATGGTTAACTGCATGTGAGGTGAACCTCCGTAGTGAAGTGGCTGATAAGTGAGTCTAGACAAACACTGGGGCCTCCTGGTGAGAGGTAGAGGTAGGGGATCTCATGGTAAATGTAGTAATTTCAAACACTCCTACCCCACACTTTATCAATGGTTAACTGCCTGTGAGGAGAACATCAGTAATGAAATGGCTGACAAGTGAGTATGGACAAACCACTCTGGGGCCTCCTGTTTAGAGGTAGAGGGCTTCATGCTATTTGTAGTCATTTTATTTTGACTTGCCAACACTAGCCAAAGTGGTTTGTGTTACATAGGTGTTGTTTTTTTTCAGCATCCAATCTGTACTGTTGTAGTGTTTCACAGTAGCAGTAGTGTGTCTGTCTAGCGCTCTCGCAAATCCACCGACAAGGGACCGTCAGTACAGTGGTTCCATCCTATTATGCTCGGCAGTAATAGCACGGCTCTGACGGCGTCGAAGTCCCTATCGTGAACCTTTCAGATTGCCGCGGGCCATGCAAAGGCTACTCCAACCACCGTGGCCCATACAGACAACACTCAGACCACTGCGGTCAGAGATTCAGCTTGCATGCATCTTAATACAGCAGGAGGAACTTAGAAGCCTCTGTGGTCAGAATTGGACTGCGGACATGGCAGTCGGATGGTCAGTCCGACCGGCATTGTTATCAGGCCTAAAATAACTACCATATTTATGAAGTATCAAATATACAGTTCTAAAATCAAGTCAAATAATTATAGGAATATGATAAAAATTTGAAACTAATAACTTAGAAATAATCTTTTATTTTTTTGTAAACTACAAATGCATAAATACATTTATAAAATAAATAACTACATTTAAAAAAGAATGCAATATATACATACGATAGATACAATTACACACAAATGTAAAACATATTTTAAATACATATAAAATGTTTAAATTCCTTCGAAATATTAAAAATAATTAAAATATTTCTTTATAATTACAAATTTAACAGTCACAAAATAAAAAAACTATCTTCTACATCAAGTCTTTCAATTCTAATTGTAGTTTTGTTTTAAAAAACATAACATTCAATGCTTTAAAATGTAAAAAAATATATAAAATATAAATATAATAAAAAATACTTCAAAAATCTCCCAAGCCAATTCCCGTATATACCCAACATACCACTAATAAAAATATTATTAATAGTTTTGTTTGAATTTGAAAAAACCCAAAAGAAAATTATATAAAATAAAATGTTTATCTTAAATGTTTAAATAATGCACATCTTAATTAACAAAACAACTTAATAGCATAATTACAATATTTCACCATTTTAAACAAAACCAAATAACTTTCAATCACTTTAATAAAAATTAAATAAATACAATAATAATACATAAATAGATTTTTACATATCTACACTTTATTAAACATAAACACAAAATTAGCATAAAATAACTGAAACATATACAAAATAAAACAAAAATTAATTATGAAAACATTATCAAAAACAAAACGAAAGGGGGGCGGAGCTATGCAGCTGGGAAGATGCCAGCTCTTGGATAGAGCTCCTCTACGACCTGAGCTAATTTGTTGCTTTAAACATGACCTGCACCACATACGTAATACTACACTGATAAGCTGGCATGGCATTCCATCACCTGAGAAGCAGTTGCAATGCTGGGTCAGCCTACTGACCTCCCTGGAACCCACCTTTCTGCCAGCGACTCCTGCATCATTTTAAGGACTGCCTGGTGACACATACAAATGGAGACAGGCGACAACCGGCTTCTCCCCTTCCTTGCCCTGGTGATGGGAAGCAAAAATGGGGGCACAGAACCAAGGATCACTGCTCCCTTCTACCTACTCAGCTCCTAAAACCACGGGGAGGGCCCTGGGCATACCGTTCTCAACTTAGCCTGGAATGGTAATGCAAAATGGGGCTACACCGGCAGCCATCTTGGATGTAGAGGGGATTTCCTGCTGCTTGGGTGGATGCCCAGCTTACAGCCAGTCTTCTCCAGGGGCCTCCAGTCCCCCATGACAGTGGATTGCCCATGAAGACAGTGTGGAAGGCGAGACACATATTCTCATGGCATCCATTTAGCACGTGGGGACTGCTCTACCCCCCACTGTCATGTAGTTTCCACTAATCAGTATACAGACGGCATAAACTTAGGATGGTGCCAGACTGATACCATGCACCCCATAGGATATGTTGTCCCTTGGACCAGCTAGCTTGCAGTGCCACTGTTAGCAACCCCCAAACCTGAATAGGGAGCGAACAGTTCTGGCAACCAGTGAATATGACAACTCTATTCCCTCAGGAACCGTGGTGACAGATTTCAACCTAGTGCTCAGTCACTCACGCTTTCTTCTGCTCAGAGAAATATACAAAGAATACACAAAGGGGTGCTTTCAATGTTTATTGAACCATATCAATTCTTGTGTTGAAGATATGGCCTTCAATGATTTAAGACAGAAGCAGACAAAAGTTATAATAAGTGTCAACACAGTTAATAAAACAAAGAGTTCCACCATCTTGTTGAGACAGGTTATATATGCATACATATAAAAGATTATAACAATTGAGCGTACCCCTTCGATGCTAACCCTAACCTCCATGTCTAGGGTGTGAATGTATGATCTGCCAAGAAAACCCCCTTCTGAATTATCCAACCCATTTACTTGGTGGGTAAGTGTGTATGACCTGGTCTTGGTCACGAACTGGACACCCCTCAAGGAGATGTCAGTCAGCTACTAGGAAAAAGCTTCAGCATGCAGGGACCCCTCGAAGTCAGCAGAAGTGTCTCCTCTGATTATGCTAGAAAACAACAAAAGGTATATATTTTAGAAAATAGCATCTTTGCCTTGGGCCGAGATTGTGATCAGGCAACTATTGTTTGTGTTCTCCAGATAACTGTGTTGTCATATGTATGTAATAATAAACAAATTTGTATTACGCACGTGAGAGGCCTTGTGCCTAATTTCAAGGCAGTGTAATAGTATTCTCATGAAGTATTGCGTGTCAGCAAGGTCGGTGTTATGGCAAAACCAGTCCAAGCATCGCAAATGTGTGTCAAAAGTAGATGTGGGAACGAGAAGGCTACTTTCGGAAAAACAATGGTGTTCATGTAAGAATGGCACTAATTTTTACTGGGCCTAACTCAGGCACATGACACCACCCCAGAGATACAGCACCTTCTTCACTGTGGCACGACTCTTCCTTTGATCCTTTGATACGACCTGAGGCTCCTCTTCCACAGCTGTTGCTAGAGGGTCACTTCCCCAACATCACACCATCTGGGCTCACAACCATAGTTCCTCTGGGAACCTTAGGTCTGTGCATGGCTGCTCCCCAGTACCAGGTACATCACCATCACATCCCACCTGCCTGAGTTTCCTGAATGTGCAACCATATAGGCTGCTACAAGTTACAGAAGCTGTGGCAGGAAAGACTTCAAAATCAGACAGCAAGCCTCTAAAACCATCAATGGACTCAGCGATGGAAACCATCTTAAAAGAACTAGCCAAGCTTTGGATCTCCATGGCCACGGTGGAGACGACTACAGCAAAAACTGCATCAGATACACTGATGATTGCCTTCAATCTCGCCTCTTTTAATTCCCGCATGCAGCACATGGAGTTTAGGCTGCAAAAGGTGGAACATAAACCAGTGGCCTCTATAGAGTGCGTAAAAGACCACTGGCTCCTTCAGTGGAAAATAAAGAGGTTAAACAAACATAATTGCAGTCTCTTCTTTTCATGGATCTGGAAGGAGCAGAAATGTCCGCATTCCTGACTCACTTTGTCCCTGAAATCACCAAGTTCAGTACAACCCACCCCTGGAATTACAATGAGCTCACAGAGTTCGAACACGGAGGTCACAGTGCATGAAAGGCCTCGGCAGATCATAGCATGCTTCTTGAGACACCAGCAAGTGAGTCAAATCATCCAGGAAGATAAGCAACATTGCCCATCCATTCCTACACGGTGAGCTGAAGATCACTATCACATAGGACTCCTATCTGGAGATTCTGCAACACTGGAAGAGATTTTTATCCCTCTGTCCTCGCCTCAAGAAACTGGAAATCCAATGTGGTCTTTTGGACTCTGATGCTATGTGTGAGAAGTTGACCTGGTATATGCTGTCCACTAGTTATCGTGGGCACCTTGCACCAGTCCAAACAACCCTTTACTGATGATAGGTTAAAGACAACCTTTATTGAAAGCTATCCTAGTGGTAGCTATGGAGAGCAGCCTTCAGGCTAAGTCTTGAAGGAATTTAAAGCAGCTTGTTTTACCAGTCTATAATCTCTTGAATGGCTAAATGAAAGGAAACCACACAAGGTATATATATAAAATACATGTATTTATTACTAAACACACCCTACTAGTCTCTTTATGAGGCTAGAGGTCAAAACACATAACTTACACTTCAAATATTACAGTAAAGTAGCACAAATACACGTTAGGCCCTAGGGGCGAGTCAAACCATATACTAAAATAGTGGTATATGAACCACTACTTAACTAGACACAAGACCTAGAGCCTGTAGAATCGGTGGGACCCCAAGGAACCACCTAAGGTAGTGACACAGGGGACCCACGGGGGCCGTGTTCATTGCGAGAACACAGCCGCGAGCTCCCGTTAGCTTCAATGGGGAAAGTCGCGGTTAGATTTTTAAGATAAGGGACACTTAGAGATGGACTAGGAGCAAACCCTTTTGGACTTAGACAGTTCTAGGGTCAACACCCACGGGAGGAACTAGAGTATTCGAGTTAGCTCACCCAGGGAAGCCTGGTGCATAGGTGTCAAATGGTGTCGGGTCGTGTAGTAGTTTTTAATGGAAGCGCTGCAACTGGGAAGATGCGAAGTGTCCAAAGAGATCCAAGCCTGGATCGAAGATGAGAAGAACCTGAAAGCAGAGGGGACAGAGTCTGGGTCACTTGCCAGTGACCAGGGGCACGATAGACGAAAGCCCACCGATGTTGGGTGTTTCAGGTGAAGAAGGTGAAGCTTGACTCTTCAGCCACGAGGACCAGGAGGCGTTGAGGATGACCAGGAGCTGGATTTGAGCTGTCCCATGAAGGATGTCGAGTGCTGCAGCGTTGGTGCCCGGATTGGACACAACAAGCCTTGGCAACAGCAACCCACGCAGAAAGGAGAAAGATGTTCAGTGCGGACCAGCACCAGGACGAAGGAGGAGTGAGGACACGTCTGGAGCAACCAGGGAAGCCCAAAGAAAGTCAGAGTTACCTTCACAGGGACCCACCAGTCGACGGACATGGGATCGAGAAGGGACCTCGAGAGGAATCGCAAAATGGCGGCCCACGGGTCACTCGGGGTGACTAGGCCGACATCTTTGGTGGATTCTCTGCTTGGGGTCTGGGCTACACATAACCCAATGCACAGCCTCAGGAGACATCGAGAAGCTGATGCGCTTGCAAATATGCACGTGTCCAGGGGTTCCGGTTTCACAGTACCCACAAGGGCTATGGGACTCAGCTTTGCTGGGGATCTGGTTCGGACTCTGGGAAGTCTAGAAATCCACCTCTGGTGTTGCAAAGTCTTCGGCATCTGGCGGGAGCTTCGGAGATGCAGACCGGACAGATGCGTCTTTGGTGCCTGCCAAGCAGGGGAGTAACTCCTTTACTCCAAGGGAGATTCTTCAGTCATCTGGCGTAGAACAGATCGTCGAAGTTCCAGGATTCAGTTTCAGAGTTTCATCCAGGGATATCTAAAGTCCTGTTGCCAGGGGTTCCTACTTTATACCCAAGGAAGGGGTTGGATTAACTCAGAAGACCCACCTATGGGAGAGTTTGGAAAGAGGGGTGGCTACACCTATTTCCTTTGCCCAGTTTCACGCCAGAGCAGGGGCTGGTAGCGCCCGAACCAGTTTGAGCTGGACTATGCACAGGGTCACCAAATGTGCCCTCAGTGCAGGACTTCAAAGCACTCTCAGAGTGGACCCACCCAGTCCCAATACACTAAAGCCTGTCTGGGAGGTGGTGACACCTCCTGTGACAGGAAACCTATTGTCTAGGCCTCCCCTGCTGGAGTTTCAGTCAGCAGCAGGAGGCCAGACTCGTGTCTGTGGCTGCAGCATCCATTTTGTGATGCCAGGGCTCTTTTAAGTTGGTACCGGGTATACTGGTGCTGACATGTCTCTCCCTCTAGAAGGATGGGATCATACTCCCACACCAGTTACTGGTGTGGGGGCATGATTCCAAGGTGTTTGACACCAAACACGACATGTTTCCGTGCAGCCAGTTCAAAGTTAGCATTTACCGTTGGGTTATAATGCACTTAAGCGTATATGGTCAGGCTGCATCACAGACAACCCCGGAGAAGAGATTCTGAAGGCTGCAGAGGGGCTCTGCTCATGCATGGGCACCCTCTCACACAAAACCAAGCACCCTGCCTTCAGGATTGATAAGGCCTACCATAGGGGTGACTGATAGGTTTCTATGTAGAGTGATAGGTGAGATATAGTGAACCTATATCTCTGTAAGGTGTGCATGCACCACCTTACCCAGGCTGCCGTAGCACACCTGTGGTGTCATTTTCGAGGGCTTCCCAGGGGTGGCATAATACATGCTTCAGCCCCTGGTAGGCCTCTGGGGTACCTATGCCCTGGGTACATAGTATACCATATACTAGGGACTTATAAGGGCACCCCAGAATCCAATCTGTGGTGTACCTAAAGTACATGGAATCAATTTAGAGAGAAAGCAGCTAGGCTGGGGTCCTGAAAGGCAGGGCCCCAGCCAGACTAAAGTCGAAAAACAGTGCTACAGCAGCAAAAAGTGGGGGTAACCATAAGAAGCAGATCCTACTCTCCGAAACAACCCCCCCCCCCTCCAAACGCAGGGACATTAAACTAACCTTGACCAGTTGAGTCTTCATGTTCTAAGTGGAAATATCTGGAGAGTCCATCTGCATTGGCATGGTTACTCCGAGGTCTATGTTCCACTGTATAGTCCATCCCCTGTAGGGAAATGGACCACCTTAAAAGTTTGGAGTTTTCACCCTTCATCTGTTTTAGCCATTAGAGGGGCTTATGGTCTGTCTGAACAATGAAGTGAGTACCAAACAAGTATGGCCTCAACTTCTTCAGAGCCCAAACCACAGCAAAGGCCTCCCTTTCAATGGCTGACCAGCGTTTCTCTCTGGGGGTCAACCTTCTGCTTATGAAAGCTACTGGCTGATCCTGACCTTCATCATTCAACTGTGACAGTACAGCCCCTACCCCCAACTCAGATGCATCTGTTTGCGCAATGAACCTTTTGGAAGAATCAGGACTTTGAAGAATAGGAACAGTGCACGTGGCCTGCTTCAGGTCATGAAATGCCTTTTGACAGATAACTGTCCACTGAACCTTTTTGGGCATTTTCTTGGACGTAAGGACATTTAATGGAGTCACAATGGATCCATAACCTTTTACAAATCTTCTGTAATACCCAGTCAGGCCTAAGAAGGCTCTCGCCTGCCTGTGTCTGGGTATTGGAAGCAACCCAGTCCATTATGGTCTGGATTTTGCTCTGCAATGGTTGAACCTGGCCTCCACCTACAAGGTGGCCCAGGTACACAACCTGACTCTGCCCTATCTGGCACTTAGTAGCCTTGATAGTTAATCCTGCTTTTTGCAGGGCCTCCAAAACATTCCTCAGGTGGACCAGGTGATCCTCCCAGGTGGAGCTAAAGACAGCAATGTCATCTAGATATGCTGCACTATAGCCTTCCAGGCTTGTAAGGACTTGATTCACCAACCTTTGGAAAGTGGCAGGTGCATTCTTTAAACCAAAGAGCATCACCACAAATTGGTAATGCCCACTAGAGGTAGAAAATGCTGTCTTTGGCTTTGCATCTGATCTGTCAGTAGCCAGCTGTCAAGTAAAATGTGCTTAGAAACTTGGCTGAGGCCAAAGTATCTTTAGCTCATCTGCCCTTGTGATGGGATGGGCATCAGCCCTAGTGACTGCATTGAGACCCCTGTAGTCCACATAAAACCTCATCCCTCTCTTTCCATCTTTGGTGTGAGGTTTAGGCACCAGGACTACTGGACTAGCCCAAGGGCTATCTGAGGGTTTAATGACTCCCAAATCCAACATCTTTTGGACTTCTGTCCTTATACAGTCCCTGACATGATCAGGTTGCCTGTAGATCTTATTCTTCACAGGCAGACTGTCCCCAGAGTCCACTTCATGAGTGCACCAGGTGGTCTGGCTTATAGTCAGAGAAAACATATGTCTAAACTGGTTGAGAAGTTTTCTGCATTCAGTTTACTGCTGGACACTGAGGCTGCCTGCCAAGGCTACACCATCTACTGATCCATCATCAGGGTTCTGAGGGAGCTGGTCAGGGAGTGGGTCACTCCTTTCCTCCTGTCCCTCATCAGTAGCCATGAGCAAGCCCATGTCTGCCCTGTCAACATATGGTTTTAGTCTGTTGACATGAAGTACCCTATGTGTACTCCTAGGGGTTCCAAGGTCTACCAGGTAGGTGACCTCCCCTTTCTGTTCAACAATGGTATGGGGACCACTCCATTTATTTTGGAAGGCTGCTGGGGCCACAGGATCCAACACCCACACTTTCTGCTCTGGCTGGTAAACAGTCAGCACAGCCTTTTGGTCATGCCAGGCCTTTTGCAATTCCTTGCTAGCCTCAAGGTTTTTAGTTACCTTTTTCATATACGTAGCCATCCTGGACCGGAGACCAAGTACATAGTCCACTATGTCCTGTTTAGGGCGTTTGAGAGGTAACTCCCATCCCTCCTTCACCAGACACAAAGGACCCCTAACAGGATGGCAAAACAACATTTCAAAAGGGCTGTAACCAACCCCCTTTTGTGGCACTTCCCTGTAGGCAAACAAAAGGCAGGGCAAAAGGATTTCCCATCCGTACCTAAGCTTTTCTGGGAGACCTTTGATCATGCCCTTTAAGGTTTTGTTGAATCTTTCAACTAAACCATTGCATTGTCGGTGATAGGGTGTGGTGAATTTATAATTCACTCCACACTCCTTCCACATTGCAGTCAAGTAGTTTGACATGAAGTTTTCTCCCCTGTCAGATACTCCCTCCTTAGGAAAACTCACTCTTCAGAATACACCCAAGAAGGCCCTTGCCACCACAGGTGCTGTAGTGGTCCTAAGTGGAATGGCTTCTGGGTACCTAGTGGCATGGTCCACCACCACCAGGACAAATCTGTGCCCAGATGCTGTTTGAGGATCCATGGGACCAACAATGTCAATCCCCACCCTCTCAAAGGGAACCCCCACCACAAGTAGTGGTATCAGGGGGGGCCTTTGTGGTTTCACCTGCCTTCCCACTGGCTTGACAGGTTACACAGGAGCGACAAAACTCCTTAGTGTCATCAGACATATGGGGCCAATGAAAGTGAGGAACAATTTTGTCCCAAGCCTTGTTTTGGCCCAAGTGTCCTGCTAGGGGAATATCATGGGCTACTGTCAGTAGGAAGCCCCTATACTTCAAAGGTATTACCAACCTCCTGGAAGCACCAGGCTTGGGGTCTCTACACTTTGAATAAAGAAGTCTATCATCCCAATAGATTTTATGGGTGCCACTAGCATTCACAGCAGCCTCATCAGCAGCTTGCTTTCTGAGGGGTTCAGGAGAGGGGCAGGTTTGCTGCTCGTGGCTCAGATCTGCCCTGGAAGGCCCCCCTGTCCCCAAGAACTCAACCTGATCAGGTTCAAGCTCCTCTGGGACAGTTCCTTTTTCAGGTCCAAGATCATCTCCCTCAGGAGGCTGATCTGTATTCTAAGTCAGGGAGGGAGGCACTGCCTTAACCCTACTGCTCCTCCTCTTGGGAGGCACCTGGTCCATTCTTCCAGAATCCAGGGCCTGTCCAGTGTTAGATATTTTGCCCTGTGACGTAGTCACAGCAAATACATGTGCAGGGATTCCTGGCATTTCTGCATGTGTCCTGAGCTCCACTTCAGCCCAAGCTGAAGTCTCCAGATCATTGCCAAGCAAGCATTCAACAGGGAGGTCTGCACTTACCACAATCTTTTTGAGGCCAGTTACCCCTCCCCAGGAGAAATTAACAACTGCCAAGGAATGGTCTGTCCTGACATTGCTAGCATTGGTCACTTGGTACATCTCACCAAGTATAATCTGCCCAGGATCCACAAGATCTTTTGTCACGATTGTGACACTAGCTCCTGTGTCCCTGAATGCCAAAGCCTCTTTTCCATTAATCAAAGGCTGCTGTCTGTATTAGTCCAAGTTACTGGGACTCATAAAGGAGGACATGTTTATGCCTCCATCACAGATCAGGACAGCCTGAGTTGGAACTCTGACTAGGCCAGAGTCCATCTCAGAACCCAGGGTTAACCCTACTACACCCTTATTCTCAGTATTACCACCACCAATTGTAGCTGCACTAGGGGGAACAGTTGCCTTAGGGGCAATTGTGGCTGGAGGTGAGTCTTTGGACTTGGTGCAATCACTAGTCCAGGGAGTTTTCTGCTTACAGATCTTGCACCATGGTTTCTTTTGGCCTTTTCCTTTATTAGATTGGGATTCCCCCCTGAAGATGATTTTTGGAGACCTTGTGAAGATTTCTGGTCTTTACCCTTCTCCCCACCCGAATACTTTGAATCTTGCTTCTTCTGGTCACCATCTTGGTTCTGATCCTTCTGCCTCACCCTGGTTCGGACCCATTTGTCTGCCTTCTTTCCCAATTCTTTGGGAGAGGTCAGATCAGAGTCCACCAGGTACTGATGCAACAGCTGATTTTGACAAATATTAAGGATCTGCTCTCTCATAATTAAGTTGTACAATCCTTGAAAGTCATGCGCCTTGCTGCCAAGTAACCAACCCTCCAGAGCCTTAGTAGCACACTCTACAAAGTTTACCCAGTCTTGATTTTGTGCCTTTTGGGTATCTCTAAACTTTAACCTATATTGTTCAGTGGTTAGGCCAAACATTACAATCAATGCACTTTTCAGACTGGAGTAATCATCAGCATCCTCCTCTCTAACAGTGAGGAGCTTATCTCTACCTTTGTCTGCAAAAGAGAGTCACAAGATTGCTGCCCACTGCTCCTGGGGGACCTTTTGTACTTTACAGGCCCTTTCCAGTGCAGTAATCCATTTGTGGATGTCATCCCCACTCTAGTAGGGAGGGACAATCTTGTTTAGGTTTCTATGGTCACAAGACCTCTCCCTAACAATAGGGAAGTTGCTGCCTCCATGGGACTTTAGTCCCATCTTTTTTCTTGCTCTCAGGAGCTCTAGGGATTCCCTGTCTAAAGCCAGCTGCTGCTTTCTGATTTTAAGCTGAGCTTCCTCATACTTCAGCAGTCTCTCTCTCCTCTCCTGGGAGGTTTCCCTCCTATGAGCAGAGATAGAGGTCCCTATGGATGAACCAGAATGGTTAGACTCCACTTAGGGAGATCTGGACCTTCTAGGCCCACCATCAACTCTCCCAGAGGGACAAAGAGAGGACTATTGTGGTCCTCTTCCTCATCTTCCAGGGGAGCTGGGTTTTCCAGGTCAAGATCATTGGCATCTTCCTGGTCAGCATCAGAGGTCTATTCATGGGGAATTTCACCCCTAGGCCCTTCCTCATCTGCTGCCCCACCTACTCTGCCTACCCATTCAGACCCTATAGGTCTTCTGAGATCATCCAACAGAAGTACCTCTATGAGGCATTGGGTGTTTGCACTTTTGCCTGTCTTCAGTCTCCTAGTACTGCATAATGCTCTCAATTGCAAGAATGGGAGATTATCATACTTGGTTGGAAGAAGACCAGTGGCTTCTGGCAAGAACCCACTGGTTCCTGGCCTTGAAGACATCACTAGTGAGGTGTGGTGTATGCACTACCTACTCTAGTGTGGCCAACTAAACTCTCTTGAGTTGTAGAAAGGGTGTGCTAAGCCCTTGACACACAACTTTAAGTTCAGTAGAACTTACTGTATTCTAAAGCTTGTATTACATGTACCTTAGGTACCTTTAGTGGTTTTCAGTTAGTCACTCAATTGAGATTATCTGGTAAAACAACAGCAATCTGGAATCCCACACGCTGCACACCAATGTGAAAAGTTGGCCTGGTATATGCTGTCTACTAGTTATAGTGGCACCTTTCACCGGTCCAAACAACCCCTTATTGATGATAGGTTAAAGACAACCTTTATTGAAGGTATCCTAGTGGTAGCTATGGAGAGCAGCCTTCAGGCTAAATCTTGAAGGAATGTAAAGCAGCTTGTTTTACCAGTCTATAATCTCTTGAATGGCTAAATGAAAGGAAACCACACAAGGTATATATATAAAATATGCGTATTTATTACTAAACACACCATACTAGTCTCTTTATGAGGCTAGAGGTCAAAACACATAACTTACACTTCAAATATTACAGTAAAGTAGCACAAATACACGTTAGGCACTAGGGGCGAGCCAAACCATATACTAAAATAGTGGTATAAGAACCATGACTTAACTAGACACAAGACCTAGAGACTGTAGAATCGCTGGGACCCCAAGGAACCACCCAAGGTAGTGACACAGGGGACCCACGGGGGCCGTGTGAAGTGTGAGAACACAGCCGCAAGCTCCCGTTAGCTTCTATGGGGAAAGTCGCGGTTAGATTTTTAAAGATAAAGGACACTTAGAAATAGACTAGGACCAAACCCTTTTGGACTTAGACAGTTCTAGGGTCAACACCCACGGGAGGGACCGGAGTACTCGAGTTACCTCACCCAGGGAAGCCGGGTGCATAGGTGTCAAATGGTGTTGGGTCGCATTGTCGTTTTCAATGGAAGCTGGCAAAGAAGTGCTGCTGCCGGGAAGATGCAAAGTGTCCGAAGAGATCCAAGCCTGGATCGAAGATGAGAAGAACCTGAAAGCAGAGAGGACAGAGTCTGGGTCACTTGCCAGTGACCAGGGGCACGATAGATGAATGCCCACCGATGTCGGGTGTTTCAGGTGAAGAAGGTGAGGCTTGACTCTTCAGCCACGAGGACCAGGAGGTGTCGAGGATGACCAGGAGCTGGATTCAAGATGTCCCACAAAGGATGTCGAGTGCTGCAGTATTGGTGCCCGGATTGGACACAACAAGCCTTGGCAACAGCAACCCATGCAGAAAGGAGAAAGATGCTTCAGTGCGGACCAGCAAGGTCCGAGGGACTCCCCCAGCAAGGTGGTGGGAGGGCACATATGGAGCAACCAGGGAAGCCCAAAGAAAGTCAGAGTTACCTTCATAGGGACCCACCAGTCGACGGACCAGGGATCGCGAAGGGACCTTGAGAGGAATTGCAAAATGGCGGTCCACGGGTCACTCAGGGTGACTAGGCCAACAATCTTTGGTGGATTCTCTGCTCGGGGTCTTGGCTACAAGTAACTTAATGCACAGCCTCAGGAAACATCAAGAAGCTGATGCACTTGCAAATGTGCACGGTGTCCATGGGTTCTGGTTCCACGGTACCTACGAGGGCTATGGGTCTCAGCTTTGCTGGGGACTTTGTTCGGCCTCTGGGAAGTCTGGAAATCCACCTCTAGTGTTGCAAAGTGTTCGGCATCCGGCGGGAGCTTTGGTGCCTGCCAAGCAGGGGAGTAACTCCTTTACTCCAAGGGAGATTCCTCAGTCATCTGGCGTTGAACAGATTGTCGAAGTTCCAGGATTCAGTTTCAGAGTTTCGTCCAGGGATATCTAAAGTCCTGTTGCCAGGGGTTCCTACTTTATACCAAAGGAAGGGGTTGGACTAACTCTGGGTACCCACCTATGGGAGGGTTTGGAAAGAGGGGTGGCTACACCCATTTCCTTTGTCCAGTTTCATGCCAGAGCAGGGGCTGGTAGCCACTGAACCGGTTTGAGCTGGACTATGTACAGGGACACCTCACCCCAACCCTCAATAATTACACATCCCCATCACACCAATATATTCATTTCTCACTCGCTTCATGCCCTTTTATCCTCTCTGACCACATCACCTGAAGGTTTCTGCCCCTTGTATAACCTAACCCCTCCACTCTCACTTAACAGCTCTGCCAGCCATCACCCCATACCTACTACCCTATCTCCCCCATCACACAGTAGGCCTCCATCCGCAACTAATCACAACCATTCCCTATCCCCAGTCCATTCTCCTCCCACCTCCTACGCCCAGTCATTCCTTCCCTGTACCCGGAATACCCAGAGCCTACACAACACTGTACTCATCCTACCTACTTTAACTTCCGAACCCCTCACTCCTCCCATCCCCGTCACCGCTCACCCCACACCATCTACCACATCTCCCCCCTCACACATTAGTCCACCCTCTGCAAATAATTCAAACCACGCACTCCCGATACCTCCCCTCTCCTCAATTGCCCAGATCCTACACAACATTGAATGTGACCTATCGAATTTAACTACTGAATTTGCCTGACTCAGAAAAGACTTCTTCGTACACAGCACCAGATCCCTCCCTCACCATAAAACCACCATCTTCCCTCCCTCAAACATCCCCAATAACAAACACAACCTTTGGATATCACTCCCTCTCTGATGCCGTAAGCATAGACCTCTCCGCACCTCGAACCATCTCTCCCCGTCTGACCTCGCTGACCTTTGTAACTCCTACCTTCCTAATCTGCCAACCACCAACCCTCCACTCCTGTATGCCCCCATCCCTGTTATCATAGGAACAAATAGAAACCCCTCCTCCCCTGCTTCCCCCAGACCACCACCCCAACTTTCGCAGATCCACTCTTGCCCACCCACCCTCCATACCCAACCCCACACCACTGAAATGCATGCTAGTTAACTCTCACTCCGCGGTCCTACACGCCACAGAAATCTCGGAAACCATCCTGAGTGAATCCATTGATATTGCATTCCTCACTGAAACATGGCTAAATGTCCACTCAACGAGCATACTTGACCTTCTCTCCCCCCCGGGATACTCTATTCTTAGAAAAGACAGGCCTAACAGAGTTGGGGGAGGGCTAGCCATTATCTTCAAAAAGGAACTTCAGATCTCCCTTATCACTAACCCAGGCTACTCCTCATGCGAATACCTGGAAGCAGAACTGTTAACTTAAAACTCCCTCCCAATTAGTCTACACAACATCTATCGCCCCCCGGGACCACCACAGCCCTTCATTGAGGACTTATCTGATCTACTGGTGCACTCAGCATTATCCAACTCAAAAAATCTCTTTCTTGGGGATCTCAACCTCCATTGGAATGATACCAATGACCCCACCATCTCCCTCCTCACTACACTTCTTGAAATCAACGAACTCAAACAACTCTGCCAATCTCCAACTCACACTAAAGGAGCCATACTTGACATCATTCTGTCCAACGATGATCTGACCTCTGTTACCAATATCATCCCCACTGACTGGTCCGACCATCACCTTATACTGTTCACCATTGCTACCTCAGGAAACCTCCCCGCCCCTAAAACTACCAGACCTAAGAAATTGACCAGAAACCTAAAAGGCATCCCCCCCAGGTGTTCTACAATCGAAACTCCAAGCTCAACTTCTTCTCATTCCCCCCTCCCAAAATGCAAATGAGCTCACTGAACTATTTAACAATACTGTTACAGATATTCTTGACCAACTAGCCCCGCCTAAACTCAAAAACCAAAGAAACACCCCCTCAAACTCTTGGTTTAATACAGAGAAAAATAATGAGAGACGGGCACTCAGACTGTCGGAAAGAACCTGGAGACACCATCCCTCACCCTCCCATCTTGAACTTCTCAGACATGCTAGATCCACTTACAAAAAACACATCCTCAAAGAAAAGGCATCCTTCTTCCGCACTCAACTTGACAAAAACAGACACAGGGAACTCTTCAAAATCATCCGAAACCAAACTTCCCCCGCACCACCTAATATGACAGCCTCATCAGACAGATGTGAAGAAATTGCCCACTTCTTCTCAGAAAAAATTGCCAAAATTGACCAATCCTTCCTTCCACACAACTATCCTCCAACTTCCAATCCAATCTTGTCCTCACCTCTAATGCCTACTCCACATCCCCCCTTCCGGACGACACTCTCTCTCCTCTGCCCTCTAGCCTACCGCTCCCCAGCGAGCCTCCTCACCCACCCATTTCCATACCCCCCACCACTCCACAGGCCTCTCACCTTCCACATCCCCAGTAACCAACTCCCCTAAATCTCAACCTAAGAACAATGCCTCCTTGCTCAACTTTCTCCCCGTCACTGAGCTTGAAGTCCTCAATATAATTGGCAATCTAAAACCATCCTCCCACACAAAAGAACCAATACACTCCAACCTTGTCCCTGCCCTTAAGCACATCATCACCCCATTCTGGACCAAAATCATCAACACCTCTCTCTCCACCGGCTGTGTCCCCTCCTCCCTTCAGCTTGGTCAAATCTCGCCCATAATCAAAAACCCCAATGCTGACCCCAATGACCAAAATAATCTCCGCCCCATCACTAACCTCCCCTTCTCTCAAAGGTACTTGAAAAATGTGTCCTACTACAACTAGACAAACACATAGAAAACTTCAACCTTCTCGACCCCTTTCAATCTGGCTTCAGAAAAGGCTGCAGCACCGAAACGGCAATGCTCAATGTCATAGATGACATCCATCAATCACTTGACAATGGCGAGACCTGCCTTATTATACTTCTTGATCTCTCCACAGCATTTGATACAGTCAACCATTCAGCCCTACTTAATGTGCTTAGGACCCGTTTCGGCGTTAATGGCACCGCCTACAAATGGTTAAACTCTTATCTACAACACTGTACTCAGCAAATCAAAATTCTAACTCTCTCTCTACCCCCACTCCTGTCTCCCTTGGAGTCCCCCAAGGATCCATTCTCTCTCCCTCCCTCTTTAACCTCTTTATGGAACCCCTCACCCTCATTCTTAACCAAGCAGGCATAAATGACCACCTCTACGCCGATGACACCCAAATCTATTACAAGATTAAAACTCATGCTGACATCTTACACCTGTACAACACCCTTACCAAGATCCAAACCTGGTTCCATTTCAATCATCTCAAACTCATCCCTAACAAAACTGAAATCATTCTCTTCTCCCCCAAACATAACCCTCTACCCATTCATGGATCCCTGACCTCAATGCACTCAATTGCTCACTCACCCTGTCCAACTCCGTCAAATCTCTTGGCATCACTATCGACAACACCCTAACCCTTAATGTTCACATCAAAAACTCTGCCAAAGGACCCCTCTCCAATCTCCGTCACCTCAAGAAAATCAAACCATTCATACCAACCGATGATTTCAAACTTATAGTTCAGTCGCTTTTTCTGTCACGTATTGATTATGGTAATGCCATCCTCAATGGAATCCCCAAGGTACACCTAGCTCTAATCAAAGCTGTGCTCAACCTTGCTGCCAGGCTCATCACAGACTGCAAACGCTTCGATCATATATCCCCGGCTCTCAAATCTCTTAAATGGCTCCCTATCGGAGGAAGATCTGCCTACAAAACCTCCTGCATTACTCATAAAGTCCTCCACCAAAACACTCTGCATTACCTCTCAAAGAAACTCCACTCTGCGGGCTCCACTCGACCTCTGAGAAGTACCAACACCCTACTCCTAATCCCACCTCTGCATAAAAAGAAATCTACACAGTCTCGCTCCTTCTCTGGCAATGTCCCTATTATCTGGAATGCCCTCCCAATAAACCTGCGCTGTAATCCCCCCTATTCTAGTTTCAAAAAATACCTCAAAACCCACCTCCTCAATTATTATTGGGGTTCCTAACCTGTGTCCTACTCATGATTTCTTATCTATCATACTATATTTGTTCAGTAATTATCTACCCTGTTCTCCTGTTCACCATTTACCTAATTACTTAAATGTATAGCTCCTGCCCCTGTTTATTTATCTGGTTTTGTATAATGCTCATGTTGTTTGCACTTTGCATATTTCAAATTTCTGTTGCACTACCTTTCATATGCTTTGATACCCTATGTGCCTTATACTATCCTTATCTTGTGAAGCGCTCTGGGACTAGCCAGCGCTATATAAAACTTTAAAAATAAATGTGCCCCCAGTGCAGGACTTCAAAGCACTCTTAGAGTGCACCCACACAGCCCCAATACACTAAAGTCTGTCTGGGAGGTGGTGACACCTCCCTGTGACAGGAAACCTATTGTCCAGGCCTCCCCTGCCGGAGTTTCGGTCAGCAGCAGGAGACCAGACTCATGTCTGTGGCTGCAGCATCCATTTTGTGATGCCAGGGCTCTTCTAAGTTGGTACCGGGTATACCGGTGCTGTCATGTCTCTCCTTCTAGAAGGGTGGGATCATACTCCCACTCCAGTTACTGGTGTGGGGGCATGATTTCAAGGTGTTTGACACCAAACATGACATGTTTCCGTGCATCCAGTCCAAAGTTAGCATTTATCGTTGGGTTATAATGCACTTAAGCGAATATGGTCAGGCTGCATCACAGACAACCCCGGTGAAGAGATTCCGAAGGCTGCAGAGTTGCTCTGCTCATGCATGGGCACCCTCTCACACACAACTAAGCATTCTGCCTTCAGGATTGATATGGCCTGCCATAGGGGTGCATGCACCACTCTACCAAGGCTGCAGTAGCAGAACTGTGGTGTCATTTTGGAGGGCTTCCCAGGGGTGGCATAATACATGCTTCAGCCCCTGGTAGGTCTCTGGGGTACCTATGCCCTGGGTACATAGTATACCATATACTAGGGACTTATAAGGGCACTCTGGAATCCAATCTGTGGTGTACCTAAAGTACATGGAATCAATTTAGAGAGAAAGCAGCTAGGCTGGGGTCCTGAATAGCTGGGCCCCAGCCAGACTAAAGTCGAAAAAACAGTGCTACAGCAGCAAAAAGTGGGGGTAACCATAAGAAGAAGATCCTACTCTCCTACACTATGCTGATTACCTATCATGATAAGACTCTGGAATTTGAGAACCCTGGGCAGTTGGAAGGCTGACTGGATTTCTTGAATGGCACGGAGATGGACTTAACTCCACATTGAGACCAGGCAGTAACACCGACCCCTTACTTGAGGGACAAGTCCATAGCCTCACAGTCATACAAACAAAGATGTTTGGAGGAAGTTACTCAACACAGAGCAGCAGGCACATAACAGAGGCAGATAAGGAGACCCCACCAGCCCAGAGACAAATTTGCGCTCGACACTGAAGCCTTCGTAGCTCTACCATCACTGGACTATCACTGGGAGTAAGAATGCTAGGGCCCTGCCTTACTTAGGCTATCTTTTGTTGAGTAACAGAACTTTTGAAAGAATTACTGTGTAAATTATGTAGTAGCTCTTGTTGGGTTCATGCCCTTGATGGCCAATTTGCCTCTCTTATGTTTCCTCTGGGGGGTCTGCTCCCTTAGTTCCTCTGGGGCAGTTGCACCATGTTGGATCCTTCAATGAACATAGCCCTCAACATGAACCCACCCCATCACAAGGGTACACAGTAGTGGGCTCTTCTGACTATTCGGCGAGTTGCCTAGATCCTAAACATAGCTTACTAAGGGAGTCAGGGGTTTGTCATACATCTGCAAAAACAACAGTTGATGAACAGAATGCAGAACAATGTCATACATTCACCCAAGTACAGAGATCTGGGCCTAAATCCATAGTTGTTTTGCTCACCATGCCGTTCCAGTTTGAACCCAGCCATATGCAAATCAGTCTTGACCCTGTGCCTCATGGGTACAGTCCAGCCCGAACTGCCAAGCCAGGTCCTCCCTGGACTGGAAACGAGAATCCTAGGACCGGTTTCGGGGTTTCACCCCTCTTCAGCCAGGATAGCTTGATTCCTGGACTGTTCCCATGAGGCACAGGGTCAGACTGATTTGCATATGGCCATGTCTGAACTGGGGTGGCAGAGTGAGCTAAAGAATGATGATGGAATAAACCCAGATCAGTTGACTGGGGGTGAGTGCTTGCAATGTTCAACACTCCGTCCATCATCCCCTTTGGTTTTGCTTTGTTCGCCCTAAGTTGGCAGGGTATGCCCAGACGTGGGTCCCTTGCTCACTTTGCCACTGGATTCAAGATAACCTGGCTGATAAGGGTTATGAACCCGAATCCGGTCCCAGGATGCTTGTTTCCGGTCCAGGGAAGACATGGCTTGGCAGTTCGGTCTGGACTGTTCCCATGAGGCACAGGGTCAGAATGATTTGCATATGGCCATGTCTGAACTGGAGTGGCGGAGTGAGCTAAAGAATGATGATGGATTAAACCCAGATCAGTTGATTGGGGGTGAGTGCTTGCAATGTTCAACACTCCGTCCATCATCCCCTTTGGTTTTGGTTTGTCATACATCTCCATACATCCTCATAAGTCCTACATGATTTTCACAATGTCACTTTGCGTATCAACGGGTCGCCCCTTTTTACTCCCCCATGGGCATTCCACTGCCACACAGTCACAGTTTCCTTCGAGAAAGCTCGTCAGTGAGCTATAAGGCCTAGTGGACCATTTCACAGTCTTTTGTACGGGTGCCCTTATTTAACTTCCACCATAGCTTCTGAGTGAGGGCCCCATGCCATACATAGCCTCAAAATCATCTACCTGAATGTTAACGGAATGACCCACTTCTTGAAATGGAAATACTGATGCACTTACACACAGTGCACCCCAACATGGCGCTTATCTAAGAGGCACACCTACCTGACATCAGAAACCACAACCTACAAGGGGGCTGAGTCGGGCTGGGAATACCATGCCTCCAAACAGACCCCCGATGACCCCTCTTTACCAGCCCCATCTCAGTTGTAACATAAAGTCCATTCTCATAAGGAAGAGTGTTCTGGTCAAATTCCTCAAGCAATGGGTCGATCTGCCCAGCCACTACATCCTGGTCACCCTGTCTTTGCAACATCCCACCCTTCTGGTGGGCTCTATCTAGGGTCCAGGGACACACAAGACTGTCATGTTTAGAAACTTCTTCCCCATACTTCTGCAACACCCACACATGCACATCCTCCCGGGACCAGACACGCACACACAAATCCTGATACCTGGCCTCGCAGCGCATACCTGCTATGAGTTGAGTACATAACCTTAGGACGGGCTTCTCCTTACATGAGCCCAGGAGGCTATAACACCCCGTTGACAGGGAGTACACATTCACGTTGCTATGCCACGGTACAAGCTCCTGCATTGACTACTTTCTGACACCGGTCTCCCTGCTGGGCAATATAATGGACACGAACGGGGTGTCCGATCATAAACCAATTAAACCTCGGCCTTGCGGCACCCCCACTGGGCTGGTGGCGACTGCTGTGTCCCACTACTGACAACCCTTGAACAAAAGTAAATTTGTGTCCATGATACAAACATGCCTGACAGAAAATTAGCAGTTGATACAGGTAGTGTGGAAAGCAGGAAGCATGAGAGACTCTGCCATCAATAAAAAGAAAGGGAAGAGCGCTCCGACTTGACTGGCACTGGCAGACAAGTTTCACGCAACCCATGATCTGCCCGAGTTACATGAATTGACTCAGGCAAAACAAGAACTAAACCAATTATTTGGCTCCCAGGCAGAGAAGGCCCTGTTGAGCCTCAAGCAATGACACTACAAGAGAGGGGAAAAGGCAGTAGGCACCTGGCATTCTGACTCAGAAAGCAAGAAGTCCATAGGACCATCCCAGTGATACGAAATGGGACGGGACAACTACCAGTCCACCCTGCCGACACCGTAACCATTTTCAGATATTACTATACCATCTCTAGACGGTTGGAGACATGGACTGCTGCCAGCTGAGGAAGCTTTCCTCTCCCACCTCCCTATACTGTGCCTCACGAAAGACCCACAAAACATTTAGACCAGATTAATGTGGATGAAATTGTCATGTAATTAAGGACCTTCCGTAAAACAAAGTGCTGGGATGGATGGCGATCCATTGGAATACTACAGAAGCAATTAGTGTCTACTAGTCCCTCTTCTCTGTAGATTGTTTAAAGAAATCCAAGGACGCATTCCATTCCTCCAAAAGGGCCAGTATTTTCTTGATACTGAAACATGGAAAAGCCCCCTAAATTATGCCAGCTACATGCTTATTTCTCTGTTAAATACAGAAGTAAAAATCCTGGCGAAAGTACCGGCTAATCACCTCAAGCGATATCTACCTGATATGATACACCGAGACCAAGTGGGCTTTATACCCTATCACTCTTCCACGTTACATCTCAGAATGCTGGCCCAGATCCTCGGGTTAGTTAAAGACAACAGGGATGAGAAAGTGGTCCTTTCCCTAGATGCATAGAAAGTGTTCGATAGGGTGGAGTGACCCTATCTCTTCCACATACTACCCCACTTCAGACTGAATGATCATTTTTGTGCATGGTCTGGTGTCTATACACGAACACCTCAGCAGTGGTAAGCTGCAACGACCATTCCTCCATGGACTTCAAAATCAGCAGAGGGATGAGACAGGAATGCCCGGTCTCCCCTCCGCTGTGTGTCCTGGCATTGGTACCCCTCGTGATTGCCATCCGTCTGGCCCGAGGCATAGCTCACATCCCTACGGCTGGGGGGAATTCAGAGCCTTTATATATGCAGACAATATTTTAGTCACCATGTCCAAACCACGATGCTCCGTCCTGCTCCTTATGTAGAATGCAAAGTCCCGCCCCTCACACATACCATAATGAAGGTGGCTAGCCTCAACCACCCCTTCTGATGGAAAAAAGTAACATGAAATATCTGGGCATCCTCATTAACACTGAGCTTCTTAACATGGTGACAGAAAAACATGAACTTGCTGATCTCCAAGATCAGGGCGGACCTGAAACGAATGGTCCACACTTGACTTGTCTCAGTGGGGCAGAGTATAAGTGCACAGAATTAATGTAAAACCCTGCATTACCTACCTATTTGCGATGCTGCCTTTACGACCCCTGAAAACCATGATCCAGGAACTCACAGCCATGATGAAACAGTTCATGTGGGCGGGTCACACACCCAGACTGAAAATCCAAAAATTTCACTTTGCCACCGAAAGAAGAGGGCTGCATCTACCCCACATGGAGCTAGACTGGCTTGCTTGCCAATTAGCTCCTTTGCGCTGGGTCCTTCACTCAACCTTAAATACACCATGCTGGGTTGCGCTAGTAAGTTCACTGTGGGCAGGCGACTGCCCTCTAGTCTCATTACATATGGGCTCCAAAAGCCCATCACTGTCCCACATCCAATAATACAAACCACCACCTATGCGTGAATGCAGGGTCATTCGATCCTAAGGGAAGACCCAGTCATACACAAGGGGGTGCCCATTTGGGGAAATTGTAGGATTCGGATAGGAAATCAGGAACCCATCTGGACACATTTCATATCCAAAAATGTCTGTCTGATCAACCAGCTTCTTTTACAAGACCTTTGCAGAGCCTCAGGACAAATTCCACCTCCTCAAGGGCTACTCTTGGGACTTCCAAATGCTGCAACATTTTATCCACTCACTAAGCCCACTTTTGCTTGAGACTCTACCTGACTCCTCACTCCTGTATTACCCTCCTGAGAGGGAACTTATAAGGGGAATGTTGTCAGGCTTCTACAAACTGTTCACTGATAAGATCTTCCCCGACTCCACCTTACATGGACTTAAGGATAGGTGGGCTGGCCGTCTGCATGGTGACTACCAAGATGATGAATGGGCTGACTTAATGCTAATACATGAAAAAACCCTTGAGGATAACGCACCTTAAATTCAGCCACTTTAAAATACTTGAGAGATGCCACTGGACCCCCAAATGGTTACATGACACGGGCTCTTACCTGAGACAAAGTACTGAAGCAATCAGATTAGCCGGGGTGCAATATAGTGCATATTTGTTGGGAATGCTTGGGATTGATATTTTTTTTGGAGAGCGGTCTGTGGAAACAAAACGTGTCCTGGACCCCCAGGGCCCACTTACTGGCTGACAATCCTACTATGATACAGCGCACTTTCCAGAAATTGCCCATCACATGACTAGATGGTTTGCCACTGCCTTAGCAACAGCCAAGCTCTGCGTACTCGAGCTCTGGAGAACCCCACACTGACTGCACATATAAATATAGGTCCAAGAGATGCACAAGGTGGGCTCGTATGAGCAGGCCATCTATAGCCTCAAATACCATCTCGAGAAATTTGATCAAGGCTGGGAAAACTTTAGATGGCACGACCATCGTGAGGGGAGGAGCGGCACTGGTACACTGTTTTTCCTCATACTACCAAAAACGCTCAACTACCACAGGTTTCCCACGAGGGTCTTACTGATATGCAGGAAAGATGTTCTTGCAAAGTGAGTCTGCCAACTGGAGGATGGTGGGTGTTTCTTCCTTTCTTCCCTCTGTCTTCCTTCTCCTCATAGAACAACTGGATAGGGGTGAAGACTTATCATACTGTACCTTGACCTGTCTGTTGTCTCGCTTGCTAACCTCCAGTAGCATGGGCATTTCAGAGCTGGGTACAGCACCGAATCAGCCCTTATTAAATCTACAGATGAGATCAGGACCATACTGGACTAAGGAGGCAAAGCAGTGATGATCATGTTGGATCTCTCTGTGGCCTTTGATATGGTCCAACACTCCCTACTGATGGACCGTATAAAGGAGATTGGAATCCAGGGTGCTGCCTGGAAATTGCTGGAATCCTTTCTCTCTAACAGAATTCGAACTGTCGCTATTGGGGAATTCTCTTCCAAACCTTTCTCCCTGCCGTGTGGAGTGCCCCAGGGCTCCTCGCTGAGCCCGACGCTCTTTAATACCTATGTCTCATCATTTGGTTTCTCTTTAACCTCAGACGCCGACGACACCCAAATTGTGGTATCATTGTTGCCAGGGGCGTTGATGGAAACTGCAACACGTCTTAAAGTGTGCATGTCAGCTGTAGGCAGCCGGATGGGGCAGAACTGAGGTTCTGTAGCGATCCGAACCCGTGAATTCGGTATCGTAGTACTGACACGATTTCGGTACCAATGAACCGCAAATGATCCATTATATGCATAACAGTGTTTTCGCTACGCAACTAGCATGAATTCACTGAGAAATAGGGCATTCTGTTGTAAAATCATGGCATCCATTTCAGTTACGGCATCCATTTTGTTTCTTGCCCTCACATAGTCAATGAACGGGCGATGACCCCGGCAGAGTCACCTTGTTAAGGACACGTAAGCTCGAGCCCCGAGAAAGGCTGACGCTGCATGACTAGGCAGAATCAAGCTGCCTCCTTTGCCTGAGGCCAGTCCTGCTATACTGGTTCTCGTGTCCGTTGTCCTGACTGAAAGGCCGAAGACGGTAGCCATGCCCGTTTATGATCCATAAACACCTCTTATCCTACTTTTCAATCCTTTGCACCTGGCTCTGCTCCTCTCCTTCTGGGCTTTTACAATGGGGAGGTTACGATTTTTATGATGGGGAGGATCGGGCAAAGAATGGAAAACTGTCAAAGGAACCTGATCGAATACCGAAATCCTACGACTAATTATTATTTGATGTCTATTTACTGTTTGTTTGGGATACCGGGTTGGGCATGAGAAATATTCGTGTAATGTTGCCTAAAGACATTTTGCGTGTATTTAAAGAACAACCCACTTAATGCAATTTGAACAGTCTCGTAGATTCTGCCTCTGTGTGGTTCCTATGATTTCTGTGTCCCTGCAGTAAATAAACCTTGGTCTTTGACGCCACCATCGAGAAGCCCGTGTCTCTGTTTATTTGTGCACCGAGACAGGAGGAACTCAGGGGTCTTCGGGTGTTGTTTCCCTGACACCTCTGGACTCTTAAAAGTCCAGAACCTCAAATTGGCGCCCAACGTAGGGCGACGTCATCCGGTACCGGTCCAAAGCCTGAAAAGTTCGAGAAGTTTCGTGTGAAGATTCCGGAGGGAGGTACCCCGCTTCATCGATCCCTGCATGTCGTAAAAGTGGCCCGACGATCTCTTCCACGAGGGTTCCCGTTCCCAGACGGCTACAGAGGACCGCTGCCCTGACTGTCGCCCTGTCTTGGACCCGAGGTGCAGACCTTAGTACGGCGAGACGTAGACGGGTTCTCCTTGGTGACGTCTTCCACATTTCAGTTAAGTATTAAGTGGGTTACGCCCAGTTTGGTTGTTCCTTGTTGCTCTGGTTTAATTCGTAGATTATCATTGGTTGCTCTTGTTTAGATAATCTTTGTTTTGGTATTAGTTCATTTTGGTAGGCCTAAGTTCTTTGCGCATTTTGGTTGGAATTTGTCTTTGTTTGTCATGACTACCAGTAGTAATTGTTTCTTGTCCTGGTTACGTTGCAACGGGGATTCCCGGTTGGAGGATTCGTGTTCGGTTCCTCCAATTGGAACTCCTACATATGAGCTCTATTGTAAACATGGTGTTGGTCCTATTACGTATAATGAAGTATGGGTCCGTTATACCAGAAAAGATGGTGTCCTTAGTTGGCCACCGCATGGTAGCTTCGAAACCGAAATTCTAGACAATCTAGAAATGAAGTTGGTTAAGAGAAAAGCCCGGCCGGCAATGTTTGATTCTTTTCGCGTATGGCGCAAAGAATCCAAACAGAGAGAAATTAGGAAGACGAAGAAAGAACAGAAAGAGAAAGGGTTGACTTTAATGGAGTCTGCTAGGCAGCTGCATGTCAACGAGACTGAGAAAGCAATGGAGATGGCGAATAGAAAATATAATTTGGCAATTGATAAATGTTACCCTGCATTGCCATCTTGTCCTACTAAGCCGATTGAGGATCATGAAAAGGATCCTCTGTTGTCTTACCTGTTGAATTCACCTCCACCGTATGCACAGGGTATTACAGTACCACAGTTACTACCTGTCGTACAGCCAGCTGCTGGTCAGCCTGGAATAGTTGCTCCACTTCCTTTGATTCCAGCTCCCGTCCTTCCCGTGGTTAATGTTCCTTCGGCACCCCCTCTTCCTGGGTCGCCTGCTCCGCCTTTGCCTGTCGTTACGCAAACTGCTTTACCTGCTACTCCCACCCTTACTATTTCATCTGCTCCAGCTGCCCTATCCCCGAACCCTGTGAACATTCTGACTCCGCTTTCCGTTCGTCGGAAAATAACCGACTCTGTAACTAATATCTTAACTCCTCTCTACAGGTCTTTAATTGAGACCCCCGTTTCTGACTCTATACAGAGACGTAGCCAGCTTCCTGGTCCTCAGGAACGAGACATGTTAGATTCGACAGCTCTTAGGTGGATGTCGAAAGCTGTGAAGTATGATGCACAAAGAGTGTTAGATACTTTTATGCAATGGAATGAACCTACTCAACGTTATGTTTTTGACGTGATGTGTTCTCTTGTGCGTGAAGAATGGGAAGATGATGACTTAGATTCCGTCCCCTCTGATCTGATAAATATTCAACAGAAGTTCGCCGCAGGAATGGTGATAGGTTCAGGAGTAAGGGGAGCGATAGAACTGATTTTAGCTTATAGGGATGATTCCCCTCTTCGAGCGACAAGAGACCCTGATGGTTCACCGATTACTACTAGGAAAAGACGAGGTCAATATCCGATGAGGGAAGTTCCACCGATATGGCGTGATGCAGTTCAAGCTGATGCGGCTCATAATATTGCAGCTGCCCCGGCACAATTCCAGAGAGTGTGGATACACATCCCTTGGAAACGGGCCGAAGTATTAGCAGTAAAACAGGCATTGCCAGACCCACGTAAAAATCCTGCTGGTTATTACAAAGAGTTAACGCAGACAGTTCAAGCGTGCATCATGAATTTGGCAGACATTGAAATGTTATTTGGTAATGTAGTGCCACAGCCTATATGGGCCAAGATTCGGCAAGAGAACCACCCAGTCGCCTTAGGAGGTGATTGGCCAGCTATTGTAGCAGCAGATGCGCAACAAGTTGGCGGTGCTAAACCTGAACCTCTGATTGCTGCCCTACCTGGCAGAATAATTAATCTGATGAAAACGCTGATGCCAGCATTACGAGTCAATTGGGATAAACTATCGGCATGCAAGCAAAAGAAGGACGAAAGCGTCTCTGACTTTTTCACCAGATTTGAAGAGACCTTCGTAGACCACAGTGGGCAAGATATGAGTACTGAAGGAGGCCAGAGATTGTTTGTCGACAAGTTCGTGTTTAATTTATTACCCGAACTTAGTAACAAGTTAAAGGATTCTGAAAGTGCATGGGCAGTGTCAACGACAGCACAGATACTTGCAACTGCTCAGTATTACGAGAATAGAGAGAAAGAAGAGAAGGAAAAGTCAGAAAAGAAAACAAAAGATTTAAAGACTAAAGTTCTTTTGCAACAGGCGTATCCGCCTCGTTCGAATCAGTCAGATTCACAGCAGCGACCCCAGTTTCAGCAGCAGCCACAATTCCAGCAAGGGACGTCCCAAAGATTTAATTATGGTTTTTCCCGACAACAGTTAGCATGGAATCAGTGTGCCTATTGTAAAAAGGAGGGCCATTATAAGAATGAGTGTCCGGTACTGCACGCACAGACTAGTGGTGTCCCGGCTCAGAGAGGTACTGTTGGGTTTATGCAAACTCCTAGAGGTAGAGGACGTGGTACTATGACACCACAGGCTGATCGCCAATCGAATTATTTCGATCAGCGAAATGCACAATCTGCGCAACCAGGCAGATCTCCACAGTACCATGTTGAAGATTATTATGAACATAATGAAGAGATTCAGAGAGGCGAGCACTAGGACAGCCACAGGCAAAGAGAGGGAGTAGTATCAGTTCCAGTTGATCAGAGTGGACCTTATGTCGCAGTAGTTACCTCAGGCGTGGTCGAACCGTTTCTGTTGGATACTGGTGCGGCAAAAAGTTCAATTATGCATGCGAAACTCCCTGGCGCACCTTTGTCTGGCTTAACAAACACTTCAGTAGGTTTTTCAGGCGCCCCTGTTCACAATCCTGTTTCTAGTCCTTTGTCAATATCTGTTGGGCCATGCAAACTAGAAGCACCCCTTATCCTAACAACCGGTTGTAATGAGAATCTGCTTGGTTTAGATCTGTTGAAACGCCTACATGCGACACTGTACTGTTCTCCTTCGGGAGTACAGCTCACATTAGGCAAAAGAGTCATCTCTCCAATGTATATGTCGATGGGTCGTGTTTTAAATTACAGAATGGTGATGTGACGGCCGCGTATGCAGTTACGACTTTGAGTACGATTGTTGAGACCGCAAGAGTAAGTCAGAATTCTGCCCAAGCTGCAGAATTAATTGCACTAACAAGAGCGTGTGTTTTAGCTGAGGGAAAGAGAGTGAATGTGTTTACTGATAGCCAATACGCCTTCGGCGTATCACATAGCTTTGGACGTCTCTGTAGAGAAAGAGGGTTTCTCACGTCCCATAGGACTAAGATCCAACATGGACAGTTAGTCAGTGATCTATTAGAATCCCTGACCCTACCGAATGAAGTTGCGATTGTGAAGTGCAGTGCACATCGGAAGATTACGGATGATGTTGGCCGTGGGAATGCGTTTGCTGATGAGGTCGTTAGAGAGACGGCCAAGAACATGACGAGCCGAATGTATGTTGCAACGTCTGAAAGATGGATTGCTGAATCAGGGATGTGTGAGAATACGATTGAAAGTGTGAAGGCAATCCAGAATGAAGCAACTGAAAATGAGAAGAATGAATGGAAGGAGAAAACGGGTAAAATGGATTCAAGTGGATGTTGGGTTGATTTGTCTGAGCAGCAACGTTGGATGTTACCTGATGCGTATGTACTTGCGGTAGTCACGATGGCGCATGGAGCGGCGCACATCAGTTCGAAAGGGATCTGTAAAATGTTAGCTCCAGTATGGAAGAACGAAGGAATTACTAAGTGTGCGGAAAGAGTGGTGAAAAATTGCATGATATGCCTGATGCATAATCCTGGCAAGGGAACCCCAACCCCAACTGGTCATTTTGCTCCCCCTTCTTCTCCCTTTGAAGTGATTCAGTTGGATTATATCCACATGGATAGGTGTAACAATCTTAAATACGTCCTAGTGGTAGTCTGTGCCTTTTCAAGATGGATTGAGGCATATCCGTTAAAGGATAACACTGCTATGTCCACTGCCAAAATCCTCCTCAAAGAATACTTCCCCAGGTATGGTATGCCACGGATTGTTTGGTCGGACAATGGAAGTGAGTTTGTAGGGAAAGTTATGAAGAGTGTGTGTGCGGGTCTGGGTATTACCCAGAAATTTCACAGTGCGAATCACCCGCAGTCAGCGGGTTTGGTTGAAGGGTACAATGGCACCCTGAAGCTGAAACTTGCTAAAATTCAAGCTTTCACTGGTCTCTCTTGGCCAGACGCACTGCCTTTAGCTCTACTGTCCACCAGAGCGACTGTACACTCTCGAGTAGGGCTTAGCCCATATGAGATTGTGTTCGGTCGTCCTGCTAATGTTTGGGGAGTCCCTAGGCCAAAGGAATTCAAACAGATTGAATACCCAATGTTGATTGATTATCTTTATGATCTGACTGCTAAATTAAGCCTTATTCATCAACAGGTATTCGAATCCTTGCCTAAACTGCCAGAGAGTCCAGGCCACACGTTGAAACCAGGCGACCAAGTTGTAGTTCGGAATTTCGAACGAACTCGGAACCTCCAGCCAAGATTCGTGGGTCCGTTCCAGGTACTCCTCACAACAAGAACTGCTGTACGCCTAGCTGGAAGGAAAAATTGGGTGCACGCTAGCCATACGAAGCGTGTCCCTCTCCCACTCCCCTATGACAATTGGGTTAGACAGGGATTTGGTGTATCCGAGACAGAACCTGTTCCTAGGCACATCCCTTTCAGTATATAACGGACCACCCACGAACTGAAACACAGAACTTTGACACCTCAGCAGGAACCGCTCCTTTGAATCCTGGACCGAGTATTGTACAAAGTGAACATTTGCCACCTGTGGAGTCGAACATTTCCGCACCTGTAGACCAGCTATTTCAAGATCAGACAAGACCCGGAAAGTACAGATATAATCTACGTTCTCATGTTATGAACTAATGACATTGCATAATTACCTTTCTGTTTGAAAACTGTTTTGATCTTACTGCATTCCATTCAGTCAGGAAGTTTGCTCAAAATTTTTTTCTTTTTGTTTTTATTGTTTCTCTCACCTTGCCGTCTGGGTTACCGTAGGGTCGTAACGTGTGCCTTGTTTTAATTTGCAGGGAATCAGACATAAGGTCGGTTTCTTCTGTCTATCTTGGGAACTCCCAGGGTAAACAGAGGCAAGTTTTTAACAGGTACAAACCATCCGTTGCGAACGGTTGTAGAAGATGGAGCTTCCTGAACTGCGACGGGTTAATGTCATAAATGTGCACAAGACAAAGCTATATGACATATTACATAGTAAATGTTTTCTAATGCAATGTACTCTGACACTTCTAATTGTTTTAATAACTTTGGTAGGAGGAATTATTTTTGGTATTCAGTTGATCTTTACACCTGTTACATCTACAGTATCTCCCCATGTTCCTGTTTCTCCGACTGTTGTTTCTCTCCATTCTTTCCATCCTTTTTCTGCCCACGAGCGAGCTCGACGCTCTGAGTTTATAAATAACACTTTCATTCAGCTCTTGCACCAACATCAACTAGTGGTTAACACAACAAACTGCTGGGTGTGTGGCTTGATACCACATACCATGGACAAGGGCATCCCTTATCTGGTTCTGCCCTTTAGTTATAATGGATCATTCTGGGCATTTCAGACCATGTTCGCTTATGCCCTAGAGACCTATCCTCCACGACCTCCGCGTTCCACTCAGTATAACTCTGCTAATAGAGCCTTGGTAAAAGGAATCACTGACATGGTTAGAGATGTCAATAACACTCCGTTCATTCCCAAGGATGAATTGCGAGTTTACATGGGTTGGAATGTTACGGAATATGGCATTACTCTGGGTGAGAACAAACGTAAAAGCTCGACTCCGATCTGGGTCGTACCCCACCAAGGTCAGGTCTGTTTGCAAGGAAATGGGAGGAATCCGAAAGCTCGACTAGGGAAGAGTGACTGTATCGAAACATATGTTTTCCCGTCACAGTCTTCCCCTGCATTCTTAGCTGCTAAGGGTACCTATTTTGTTTGCCAAGACAGAGCATACACATGGTTGCCTGCTGACTTCTCAGGCTCATGTTATATCGCTCAACTGCTACCTCCGACATACACTGCTGCACCGGACTATCACAAAACTAGAGTTGTGAGAGGTGTTTTCAGTAAAGAAGATACTGCTGGCCAAGAAGCAGGAGACTTCTTCAAAGGTTTCCTTCCGTTCTGGGGGCCTATGGCCAACAGTAGAAACTTACTTCAACTAACACGGGTAGTTGAATCCACTATCACCGAAACTGCGGGTGCCCTTAGTAACCTGACAGCTGAGCTTCAAGCGGATCGCCTCATGACGTTACTGAACCGTATGGTTCTTGATGTGTTACTTGCAGATCGAGGTGGAGTGTGTAAGATGATCCAATCGAGTTGCTGTGTTTTTATCCCAGATAATGCGCCAACGGTGTACAAGGCCATCTCTAAGTTACACAAAATCTCTGACTCTATTCATGTAGAGGAAGGTGATTGGTCATTAATGGGATGGTTCTGGAGCCTGTTGTCTGCGTGGGGATGGAAGGTTCTGATAGTCACTGGTGTTGCGTTGGTATTTTTATTTTCGTGCTGTCTCATTGTTCAGTGTGGTCCTGCCTATGTAACCTCTGCATTTCAACATGCGTAAGAAGACCACCTGTTTTTAGAGATACGCCACGTGATAGAGTAATGCTCCAACAACATATCAGTGACCTGATGAACATAGAAATGGACTCCGACATAGAGTAAGTTATTGCCTATGTAAGGGCAAAAGGACGGTCTGAGGTTCTGTAGCGATCCGAACCCGTGAATTCGGTATCGTAGTACTGACACAATTTCGGTACCAATGAACTGCAAATGATCCATTATATGCATAACAGTGTTTTCGCGACGCAACTAGCATGAATTCACTGAGAAATAGGGCATTCTGTTGTAAAATCATGGCATCCATTTCAGTTACGGCATCCATTTTGTTTCTTGCCCTCACATAGTCAATGAACGGGCGATGACCCCGGCAGAGTCACCTTGTTAAGGACACGTAAGCTCGAGCCCCGAGAAAGGCTGACGCTGCATGACTAGGCAGAATCAAGCTGCCTCCCTTGCCTGAGGCCAGTCCTGCTATACTGGTTCTCGTGTCCGTTGTCCTGACTGAAAGGCCGAAGACGGTAGCCATGCCCGTTTATGATCCATAAACACCTCTTATCCTACTTTTCAATCCTTTGTACCTGGCTCTGCTCCTCTCCTTCTGGGCTTTTACAATGGGGAGGTTACGATTTTTATGATGGGGAGGATCGGGCAAAGAATGGAAAACTGTCAAGGGAACCTGATCGAATACCGAAATCCTACGACTAATTATTATTTGATGTCTATTTACTGTTTGTTTGGGATACCGGGTTGGGCATGAGAAATATTCGTGTAATGTTGCCTAAAGACATTTTGCGTGTATTTAAAGAACAACCCACTTAATGCAATTTGAACAGTCTCGTAGATTCTGCCTCTGTGTGGTTCCTATGATTTCTGTGTCCCTGCAGTAAATAAACCTTGGTCTTTGACGCCACCATCGAGAAGCCCGTGTCTCTGTTTATTTGTGCACCGAGACAGGAGGAACTCAGGGGTCTTCAGGTGTTGTTTCCCTGACACCTCTGGACTCTTAAAAGTCCAGAACCTCAGAACTGTCTTAAGCTGAATTCCAGAAAAATGGAAGTGGTATTATTTGGTAACGACCCTAGTTTCTGGACTCCGGACGGATTCTCTGGGTCCCCTCCCCTCCCCGAGGAACAAAGCAAAAAACCTTGGGGTATGGATTGACAATAAACTCAATTTTAAAGCCCAGGTGAATGCGGTTATTTCCACCTCCGCCTACACGCCTACACCTTTTTTACCCAAAGACAGTTTACAAGCAGTAATCACTTCACTATCCTTGTCTAGGCTAGACTATTGCAACGGGCTATACCTTTCCATGCAGGAGGGGCTCCTGCGCAAACTACAACTTCTTCAAAATGCAGCTGCGAGACTGCTCACTGGTACATCAAAATTTGCCTGGATCTCGGCTCAGATCAAAAAACTCCACTGGCTACCGATTAGAAAGAGGATACATTTTAAGGCTCTGTGCCTGGTTCACAAAGCCCTACAGGGAACCGGCACAGAGTTCCTGAAAAAGAAATTTCAATGGTATATACCAAAAAGAGTGCTACGGTCATCAGAAGCAAAACTAATATCAGTACCCAAAGTGCGTAAAGCAATAACATAACATAACATAACATATCATTGGAAGGTTAGAGGGCTATCAATGTTTTTTTCATACTCTCTGGTTGATGGGAAGGGTTTATGGTATCTGATGCACCACTGCAGATGGTGTAGAGTAGCCATGTTATAGATTCAGGCAAGCATATGCTGGACATACAGATAGATATCGCTACTAGTACTTTCCTTGCAAAATAGATAAATAGATTACCCTCGACAAATGTGCTACAATCAGGCCTTGATTTACCTGACAAATATGCATTTTGTTTGTTATCTCTCTACCCCGGACATTTATATCTGGGTGTTAATTATTATTATTGATATCGTCACTAAGCGTCTTTTTTATTTACCTAGAAACAATCAACAGTGTAGAGAAATTAGCCTGTCTGTTTCATATTGATTAGCAGTTCCTATCTAAAACATCAGAGGACTTATTTATCTTTTTCAGATTCAGATCTATTAACATTGGCATTCCTTCATTACATCCTTACAGCCTACAGAGAAGGGGCCTGTCACTTTTTGGAGGATCTCAAACTTTGCCATGTTTCATCTTCCACCCGGTTCATCCTGATCAACATCATTTCTGAGATTGTGATTTACTCATTCTTTAGGTTTCCTGACCTTTAATGTTTATTTTGGTATTGTTCATTGCTTTGTACAAAAAGGATGCCATCCTATTCTCATATGTTTTATCTCTATTTTAGAGACAGTATATCTTGAATGGTGCATTATTTGCCTCCTACTTTCATATCAACAGAGAACCTAATGTAAGTATACGACCTACCGTGCCCCTATACCTTTTTATTTCTCTTTAATCATTGATAGCATTGGTTTGTATATATAAGAAACCTTCCAATATTCTCCTAAATGTTTATCACCTAGCTTTGATTCTCTAGTTCACGTTTGGCGATCAAAGAAATTTAAAACATATTTATTCAGCTCGTCTATGACTTCTGCACCCTTGTCTTGAGCTTGGGCCTTCTATGGTTCTATCTCTGAATGTTCTTTTCTGATCACACCTCTCTCACTTGATTTATTCTGCTGAGATATTACTCAGCTAAAAAATATCAATAAGTAAATAAGTGTATTGGCCTAACTGAACATGTGAAACATTGAAGGTTCTCATTTCACTTCATTTGTGGCTTTTCCTGAAGAAGGTGTGGTATTTCGCCGAAACCCCCATAGAAAATGAATTTATTACAACATTGGGAAAACAATTTCTAGCCACTTATTGTGCTAAATTAGTATGACTAATTTCTCAAATGATGAATTAATTCATTTCTGTTTTTAAATTGTACATATTAAATGTTTTTATATGTTTAACATGTCATCTGTCGTGTCACATATTGTTTTACATCCTGTTGCTATGTGGTTTTTGTATAGTGTTATTATTGTCTCCAATTTCTGTGCATTAGCCTTGTGTCATGAGACATAGTGATATTTTCGCTTTGGAGGTTTCCTACAGCCCATTGAGTAGAATAATCCTTGCCAGGACTCCAGGTGAGCCGGTATTTAATGCTCGCACGGGCCGCGCAGCGGTGACGCGCAGCGGTAGCGCCTGACTCTCGCCTGAGTCAAGCCAGAGTCTGCCCGTCTGCGCCCGTGAGCGCTAAGGAAGTGCGGGGTGCGGCAGACTCTTACATCACCATTATGGCTACTTTCTCTCTCAGGTACGGTAGAGCAGACTTACTGGCCGTACGTGACCATTTTTCCATCTGTCCACTTCCGCCTGTAGCACCGCTAAGGGGCCCTTATCGGTGCACCTGTTGCTGCTGGCACTTGCCTCCCCCGTCTCGCGTCCGCTCTATGCAAATTTCATCCCGGCAGATTAACGTGTCGGGGGTGAATATTGACAGTATATATAGCCTAAATGTCAGATCTCTGGTCAAACATCAGGCGGAGATCTTTGATATTGCCACCAATGACTCCCCTGATGTGTTTTTTATGACCGAGACATGGCTTCAAGATGCTGACACTGCGATTTTAAACCTTGCCTTCCCCCCTGACTATACCGTGGCAACTCTCAACCGCGGTTCGAGAGGTGGCGGAATTGCAATGGCGGTGAAACGTCGCTTTCCTTGTGAATGGAAAGAACTAAAACTTCCAGGTTGCGAATGTGCTCGTTTTAGAATCTCTCTGTCCCATTGCTTTAGCTTTTCAGGTCTTCTAATATATCGGCCTCCGGGCTGCGATGCGGCCTTTAGGGCCGCTCTCC
Source organism: Triturus cristatus (assembly GCF_964204655.1). Classification (NCBI taxonomy): domain Eukaryota; kingdom Metazoa; phylum Chordata; class Amphibia; order Caudata; family Salamandridae; genus Triturus; species Triturus cristatus. The sequence goes on along the minus strand of NC_140582.1, from coordinate 705,269,347 downwards.
CGGACGTCATTACTATAGAAGCTCTTGGCTGTGCAAATTTCAATGTGGTAGGTGACCTCAACCTGCACTTTGACTGTCCTTCCCAATCCTCCATTAAGAGCTGTCTAGCAGATCTAGAAGCCTTGCAGCTCACACAGAGAGTGACGTCCCCCTCCCACTCTGGTGGACACATACTGGACCCGTTCTTTACCTCCTTAGAGGAGATTACCTTATGCCAACCTGTTCAGCTGTCTTGGACAGACCATATGCTGGTGAAAGCAGCTCTCCCTGTGGTAGATCCTCTTTTTGTGGCACTGAATAAAACATCTTTTTCCCGCCAGTGGAGTAAACTAAAACTTGAAGACTTCTACCTCTTATTAGGAAAAACACCCCTACCTCTTCTTGCTGATGTTGACGGTGGGTATGATTCTTTCTGCACTTGGATTGGCACGGCCTTGGACTCTCTTATTCCTTTTGTACGTTCCAAGTGCCGGACCAAGGCACATAGCCCGTGGTATGATGAGACCTTGGCGTCTCTCAAGAGAGAGTGTAGGCAAGCGGAAAGGCGATGGAGGAAAGCCTATGATCCCGCGCTTAAGACCTGCTACCTCACTCTATCCAAGGCATATCACAGAGCGGTGTGTCGAACACGTGCCGCATTTTATGCACAGGAGTTCCGGAATAGCCCTAATCCCTCCAAATTAATCTTTAAGGTCCTAAAGGACCTTATAACTAAGAGGGCCTCCGCGGCTGAAATCTGCACTGACTCTCATTGCGAGAGTCTGGCCTTGTTCTTTGTTCAAAAGGTGCAAGCAATTTACCACACCTTTCCAACTATCGTGCACTGCTCGGATTCATTTGATTGTCCTAAGATCAATGATAGGATCCTGGATTTTTTGGCCCCCCTATCTGAGGAGGGTTTTGATTTTCTGAGCCAAAAAATTAAATCTGGCTCCCCTGCAGACCCCCTCAAACCGGCCCTATTTAAAAACATGCAGGCCACATGTCGTGCACCCTTGCTTGCCCTTATCAATATGTCACTGGGTTCAGGGACTGTACCCACCAAGTGGAAGCAAGCGGTAGTTACCCCCATCCTAAAAAAGCCTACCCTCGACCCCACAAAACCTGAGAACTATCGCCCCATCTCTTTGCTGCCGTGGGCTGCTAAAGTCATCGAAGCCCACGTGAATGGGATCCTGGCTGACCATCTTGATAAAGCTAACATCTTGGATCCCACGCAAAATGGTTTTCGTAAAGCCCACAGCACGGAGACTGCCTTGCTATACATGGTTGAACATCTGCGCTCCGTGCTGGACACCGGACAAACAGCGGCACTCCTGCTGTTAGACCTGAGTGCCGCCTTTGATACGGTGTCCCACGATATCCTGTTGCGGCGGTTAGAGGAAGCTGGGGTTAGGGGGCTGGCATTAGGCTGGTTCCGCTCCTTCCTTTCCAATAGATCCTTTCAGGTTGCGATACCACCCGGTAAATCCACCTCTCACCCGCTCACCTTGGGGGTCCCACAGGGTTCATCTCTGAGCCCCACTCTCTTCAATCTTTACGTGAGGCCGCTGGCTGCGGTAGTCAAAGGCTGGGGCTTGACAATGGTGTCCTATGCGGATGACACGCAGCTGGCGGTCACACTAAGTGGGGACTCAGCTATGGGCGCCCTCAACTTCTGTGAGGGGCTGCGCTCGGTGGCCAATTGGATGAACCAGAATTGTCTCCAATTGAACACAAAGAAGACAGAGGTGATGGTGTTTGGGAAGCAACCTGGATGTTGGAATGACAGCTGGTGGCCCCCCGAGTTAGGAATGATCCCCTCTCCTGCTATGGAGTTAAAAAATCTCGGGGTCTGGCTGGACCCTTTACTTAGTTTCACTTGCCATACTAAGAAGGTGGCTGCCTCTTGTTTTGGCATTATTAGGAGCATCAGGCCGGTGCTTAAATTCTTCGATGCCAGCACTAGACAGCTTGTGGTCCAGGCCTCGGTACTATCCAGGATAGACTATGCCAGTGCTCTGCTTGCAGGCACGAACAAGGCTGAACTTCTGCGGCTACAACGAGTGCAGAATGCCGCCGCAAGAGTGATATTTGGGCTGCCCAAACGTTGCTCAGTGTCCGGAGCATTGCAAACACTCCATTGGTTGCCTGTTGCGCGGCGGATTGAGTTTAAGGTGCTTTGCCTGGCCTTTAAAATTTTGAAAGGCTTGGCTCCACCTATTCTCATGAATCTTCTGACTCCATATATCCCCTCTCGCTCTTTGAGATCGATGGGCCAGAATTTAGCTGTTGTTCCCCGTTTTCTGTTGAGCAGGACTGGAGGCCGCTCCTTCCGAGTAGTAGCCGCCAAGCTCTGGAACGCTCTCCCTAATGACATCCGTGCTTTGGAAGACTTAACCAGGTTCAGACGTGTCATTAAAACGTTTCTTTTTAATAAAATCAACTGACTCTGCTGCATTTTGTGATGTTGTGTTTACCTTTCTTGGCGCCAGGACGCCCCTTTGCTGGGGCAGCTGTGCGCGGTACAAAAACCATTAACATAACATAACATAACATAACATAACATAAGATGAAATGTGATTCTTCAAGTTACCTTAAAGATTAAATATAGTATATATATTTTTTCACATGTTCTTTTGGCCTCTATGTTTATATTATATTCTGATTTTTAAATTGGTTACCATGGAGTTGGGTTTTTGCATTGTCTTTCCCTGCCCTTGGAACCGTTATTCAGACACAGGGGTTCCCTGATTGTGTACAGTCATACAGTTAGATACTCCTGTTCAGACATGATAGACTGGCTTTGACTACTTGGTATGGCATGTATCGTGTATCATGTTCTTGTGTTATACCTTGAAAATCAATTTAGAATTACTAATAAAAGAAAACTTTGATGTAAGAACAATAAATATAGACCAGAATCAGTACTATATTAATTGAAAATGTCCAGCCGGACATGTGGATTTAATATTAACCGTGATAAATTGGATGTACAAAAAGCAGAATAGAGTAGGACACAGACCTGTGTCCTTCAACAGACAAAACATTTAGAGACAATCACAATTTTTGAAGACATTTTTTCAGGCGAAACAACCAAGCTTAACGCCGATCAAAGTAAAGGGGCAAGCTATTTAGAAAGTAAAGAGTGATGCACAACTTTTAACATATGTGTTTAACGTGCATGCTGTTCAGCAGGTCGACGACGTTTCGATCTATTACAAGATACATAGATCATCATCAGGACTAAACAATGACAAGCGTGAGAGCGTTCTGCCTGTAAAGAATTGGAAAGAACGGGGAGGGAGGCAGGAAAGAGGACATTAAAATCTCAGCAGAGATAAGAGAGAATTGCAACACACAGTGTCCTCAGATAACCAAAAGTCATGTTGTGCAAGTTATAACAAGAAGAACTTTCCATTCGAATCTAAGCAAAAAGCAGGAGAGAACCATTGTCTCCTTAGTTCATTGAACATAACACTGTTGTATACAGAAAGAGGTTTAAAGTTTTCCAAATATTGCATACCGATTAAGGTGACATAGTGCGTTCTCATACGCGGAAATAGTGATAGGAGAGAGAAGTGAGAGTAACCAACGATAAAAGAATCAACTTGGGGCGTGATGGCAACCTAAGGACGTTGAAGATATTTATCGCTTAGTCGAGAGAAAGGGCTGCAAGTGTTGGTGCCAGTGAGGGAGTGCTGGTGTAGGTTGGAAGCAATTACGGTCCTGTTTATATGGACCGAGAAAGTACGATTACCGAGTGTTCCTAACCTATTGTGAACATGCGGTAAAAGGAAACTCACCGTGATATAGTTAACGCGGAGGGAGACGGAGGTCTGTCCGGGGTTGGGGACTGCTGAAGGAAGGAAGGAGTCGGGTTAGACAGGGGGATAAGGCCAGGGAGGCCGGGGCATGGGCTGCGAGGTCTAAAACTCACCTAATCGTGCATCCTGAGTAGGAGCACAACTGCAATTCTGTTCAGTACGGTTAAAAGTGAATTTCCGGCGCCGGTGAATAAGGGGATCTTGGCATCTGCGTTGTTGTATGGCCGCTTGCCAATCACAAGGGTGGCCTAAGGTAGGAGAGGAGAGGTGAGGAATGGGGTTGGTAAGTATGCGGGGCGCTCCCTGTGCGGAGCTAAGCATGTTCTTACCTTTGTGAAGATGACAAGCTCAATCGCTGGTGAAAGGGAGCCCGCAAGTGCGTTAAGGGGGCGGTGTTGGGCACGTGATCATGCACGTTCCATGACGTTCAAGTGGTGCAACCGCGAATTTAGTGAAGGAATAAAGGCAGCCATATTGGGTCAGTGGGGAGGTGCATAGTATGAGAACTGGATACAGTGCCGAATTATTGATTACAGTTGACAGTGACGAATAGAGAGTTTACATTGGAAAACAGATTGAACAAGGAATGGTAAGAGTTTCGAAGGTACATTTTGAAAATAAGAATAAATTAAGGGTTCCAGAGGCAAAATTTTAAATTAAGGTCATCCAGTCCTCACTTCTGTTAAGACCATTTCGTATTGTGTCCAAGCGGATAATGAGCTTAAGCTCTTCTTTGTTCAGGATCTGTGTTAGGTCTGCGCCTCTTGGTGGTAACTTGACAATTTTAAATACAGTACATTTGATCTCACTATCCTTGTGGCCAGCATGGTTAAAATGTTCGACCAGGGGTGCATTTTGGACGTTGCATCGGATCCTGCTGCGATGTTGTCCAATCCGTGTTTTGATTTTTTGAGTGGTCTGTCCAATGTAGTTCTTATGGCAGGGGCATTGAATCAAGTAGATCACGTTACATGTATTACAGTTAGAGAAACCATTAGATTTAATAACAATGTTGCCAAAAGAAAAGGTTTTCCCTTCCATGGTGCACTCTCACATATTGCAATTTCCAAATTTAGCATGACCTGTCAAAGGTATAAGACCCCAATGTGCATCAAGTGTGAGTGGAGGTGTTGTTTTAGGAATCGCAGCTCGTACTAGATGGTCTTTTAAATTGCTATTCTTGCGAAAGGCAAACAGTGGCCGTTCCATGTTCAGGGTACCTACATTTAATGTGGGCCAATGTTTAAGGATAGATTTGCGAATGGGGTTGGAGATTACAGAGAAGGTCGTGACGCAAACTATTCTCTTAGTGTCGCTTTTAGGTTTGGGTGAGAGCAAGACTTCTCTGGGACAGTACCAAGCGCGTTTCTGGGCATTCCGAACCAAGCGCTTCGGGTAGCCACGAGCTTTCAGTTTGTTGGAAAGAACAGAAGCCTCTAGGAAATAGTCTTCCTTAGAGTAGCAATTGCGTCTGATACGTAGAAATTGGGAATAAGGTAGAGAGTCACGCAGGGCCCTGGGATGGTTACTCTCATACCTCAGCAATGTATTACTTTCAGTTGGTTTTCTGTAGAGTTTGGTCAGAAGTACACCATTGGAATGGTATATGGGGAGGTCAAGAAAGGGAATCGAGGACTGATCTGAAGAAAGTGTAAACTGTAGACCCAGGCAGTTGTTGTTTAGCCAATGCAGGAAATGGTGTAGCGTGACCTCATTGTTATGCCAGATTAGAAAGACGTCGTCGATATAGCGACACCATAATCTGACCCCAGATTAAAAGGCTTGTTGGGTGACAGAATGATGGTGGTTTCCAAAAAGTCCATAAAGAGAATGGCCAGATTTGGGTCAAAAACTGCACCCATCAAAGTGCATTTCACCTGCTGAAAAAATCCATTATCAAAGCTAAAAAAATTCCTAGTCAGACACAGTTCAAGCCATTTAAGAAGAAATAGTGTGGGGACAGTGTGTGGTCTGGGCCTCGAGTCAAGAGTTTGTTGAATCACTGTAAGGGCAAGGACCTGTGGGATGTTAGTGTACAGTGATTCAACGTCCAGAGTACAGAGCAAATCCTCAGTAGTGTTAAAGGGTTGATGTTCAACCATATTAATCATGTCCATGCTGTCCCTGATGTAGCACTGAGTTTTGGGTACAAAGTCCTTGATAAAGAAGTTAACAAATTGGCCTAGTGGTTCCAATATGGAGCCACAACCCGAAACTATAGGGCGGCCTGGTGGGATAGTCAAGTGTTTATGAATTTTAGGCAGTGTATAAAAAACTGGTATTCTTGGTGACTTCACATTAAGGAATTGGAATTCTTTCTGCCTGAGAAAGCCATCATTTTTAGCCTCAGTGGTAATTTGAAGAATAAGCCCTTGCAGTTCCTTAGTGGGGTCCGTGGGAAGGCTGCAGTAATGGTCTGTGTTTATGAGAGTTGGCGGAGTATCTCCGCTTTGTAGGAATCTAATTCTTGTAAGACAATGTCGCCATCCTTGTCTGCTGATTTAATGATTAGGGAGTCGTTATTTTTAAGAGTTTCAATGGCCTTTTTTTCTTGGAGAGTTATATTGAATGGAATGAATTGTTTTTTGTCTTTGAGTGTATTAAGATCTTTCAGCACAATTTTTTCAAAAGTAATAATTTCACCCGGTATCATGCTTGCCGTTGGAGAGAAGGTGGAAGGAGGGCGAAACGGTGTGTTTGAAGTAGAACTAGGTGTGGGGTTTTGGAGAAAATAAAGATGTAGACGTAACCGTCTGAAAAATCTAAGTAATTCGGTATGTAGTTCAAGATAGTTAGGGTGAGAAGTAGGGACGAACAAAAGGCCTTTGTTAAGAAGGGATAGTTCAGAGTCAGCTAGGTTGTGTGATGATAAGTTGAAAATGAGGATAGTAGTCATTTCCTGATCAATATTGGTGTTAGGGTTCACGATTGGTAACATTTTTGTCTGGTCTGTCGCTCCCCTGGTGGATTGTACCATCGCTGTGCTCGTTTGACCCGCCCCCATTTTGGTTGTTCTGTTTGGCCTCTCCCTAAAAAATTAGGGTTTCTGGTTGAAGTGCTAGGACCTTCGCCAGAGTCTGAGTTATCGGAAGATTCCGCTGATGTGTCTGAAAATCCCACCAAGGTGTTGCGTCTATTGAAACGCCCCCAGGGTCTGCTGTTTTGGTGATTCGAGTATGTCCTATTAGTGTTGAAGTCTTTCTGTAAGTATGGATAAGTACGTTCAACAGAATAAGCTTTAATGTCGTTCTTTACTTTAAGAGACTTTTTATTTTGTTCAATTCTATGGAAGTCATCCACAGTTTTCTGTACTAGGTCAATCAGTTTTTTGCCTTCAGTGATTGAACTGGATTCCTTAATCTGTTTCTCAATGTCCAGTAGTTCCTCGTTAAGTGTTTGCAATGTTTCTGTTGCTATATCGATACCGATCTTAGCCCACATGCCAAAACTACACCCAAAAGAATCCAAATTTCCTCTAACCTTCGATAAGGATATGGATGTCCTAGGCTTCACAGGTGGCAGATATACTGCTGGAGTTTTAAGTGTGAGGAGGCAGGCTGATGTGAGGATGGGCCCACCACACCCCTTGTTAAAAAAAATATTCTCAGAATTCAGTGGTTTTCTGCTATCCCCTTGCAGCACTTTGGTGGTAAACCCCCCTGTCTGCTTCCCAGAAGGGTTTTTTTGCACCATTTTTCCCTAGTGGGGAATAGGCCTCCCCCCCCCCCCGCTGTGTGGATGCAGAAGAGCTGTTGGGGTCGTTTTTGAGGGACTGTATCCTGATGTCAGGGTGAGCAGCCCCATCCCTTGTTTTTTTCCTTTTGTTATCCTTGTTGTGTTGTGAGCTTTTTGCCTCTACAGGGGGGTAAAAAGACTGTTGGTGACATTTTGGGGGAAGTGTATGGCCCTATGAATGGGAAAGCCGATTTTTTTTTTAATGATTTTTCTTGTTGTCTAGTGGACTTTATGCCCTTCCTGAGGTGCAGATTGGGAGTAACTCCCTACTCCCCAGTCAGCCCCATCAAGGATGGCCTGAAGACTGTTGGGCCATTTTGGATGGAGGCAGCCCACTGTTAGGTCGGGTCAACCCCAACCATCTTATTTAATTCTCTATTCCCTGGTGTCTGGCGGCAGGCTGTGTAAATTAAAATTTTCAAAAAGCGAGCTCCAGATCCCGGTTGAATCTGTTGTGAGGGAGGACATGACCACCACATGTGAAAATGTTTGGTCCCAATTGTGGCGGAATAATGCAGATTGTGCCAATGCCTCTGCAATCCCATATACAAGCACTGTTGCAACACTCTGGCTGCTCAAGAAGGTCCTGTGCCAGAATTGTAGCTGAAACTATGGAATGAGAGAGTGAGGAAAATCATAAGTCCCACAAGCCTGGAGAGACTTTCTGGTGCTGTTGAGTCTGACAAGGACAGTGAACATGGTAAGCTAACACCATTTTACAACAATGACACATTAGACATGTCATGTTCCCTCATGTAAGTCGTGGATATGATTTTGACTCAACATGAATAAGCAAAAAAGTAAATTCATCTCACATGTGAATGCCTGCCTCAGGTGACTTTGTCTAGTAGGGTGAAGAGGAGAAATAGCCTTTCATCAGCCATGCACTACCTCAAAATAGACCATCCAGGAAGAGCTAAACCATCCACACCTAGAACACAATACACTCCTCTATATCTTTAACACAATGCACTGCCACCACCACCACCACCTCTGTACAAGGACCATCTGTCACATTTAGTACTATTACAATGCTTCCACTGTGGCACAGCAGCTGTAATCCCCTCTGCTACAGAATATGCTGCTCCATCTTCAGATATATTGAAAACAAGCACTAGCTACTTGACAATGCCATTTCAAAATTCTTCCGCCAGATATGTAACTTCCAAGGTTGATGCCCACACAAACAGCTTTCATGCCACAGGATGAGTCTAGTCAGCCAGTCAGTCACAGATGGTAGGAACGGATAAGAATCAGGGGAGGATTTGTCACTGCAGACTTCTAGGTAACATGGGGAATGGGACACTGATTCAGCAGGTGATGTTGACACTCGTCCTGCAGCCTAGTCCACGTCAGTGCACCCCATTGATATCGCTATCACAATATCAGTCCAGTAACACAGCACAGTACTGTCCACAACTCCTTGCAGGTGATATACAGCAGTGCAACATCAGACCTTCACCACATATAAATTACTTTTCCTATTCACAGGCTTCATAGCCAGTGTCTTCTTGCAGGCAACATAGAAGGTCTGCGCGCAGTGATCAGCTCACTGAGCCTACAGATCTTCCTGCTAAGACTGAACACACCTTGGTGCCAATTACGATCCGGTAAAAAGTTTCCCCGTACGACTCGCATCGGGTCTTTTTATCGTACGAATCGTACAAGTGCCGTACAAACTGGCAATCACGATTCGCATGGTAAAAAGTCCATACGAGCCGCATTCGGAATATTTCCCCACACGTCCTCGGGTCGGAAAATGTGTCCGACACGTCCTCGGACGATTTACCGTACAAATGTGAAAAGTGAAGTCCGACCGAGGAATCACGATCCAACCCGTGCGTCCGATCTCACAACCGTATGGTAAAAACACCGTCCGCACCGAACTCCCATTGCAACCATGGAGACATGTGCCCGCATACGCGCCCAACACTCCCCCCAGCACCCATACGTTCGAGTCGTACTCCCCGTTAATGTACACCCCCCCTGTATGTACACCCGTGTACGTGTCGAACCCCCACCCGTGTATGTACACCCCTGTACGTTCGAGTCCTACCCCCACCCCTGTACGTGTCCTACCCCCGTGTATGTACACCCCTGTACGTTCGAGTCGTACCCCCCACCCCTGTACGTGTCGTACCCCCCTGTATGTACACCCCTGTACGTTCGAGTCGTACCCCCACCCCTGTACGTGTCGTACCCCCCTGTATGTACACCCCTGTACGTGTCGTACCCCCGTGTATGTACACCCCTGTACGTTCGAGTCGTACCCCCACCCCTGTACGTGTCCTACCCCCGTGTATGTACACCCCTGTACGTTCGAGTCGTGCCCCCACCCCTGTACGTGTCCTACCCCCGTGTATGTACACCCCTGTACGTTCGAGTCGTACCCCCACCCCTGTACGTGTCGTACCCCCGTCTAAGTACACCCCTGTACGTTCGAGTCGTACCCCCACCCCTGTATGTGTCATACCCCCCTGTATGTACACCCCTGTATGTTCGAGTCGTACCCCCACCCCTGTACGTGTCGTACCCCCGTGTATGTACACCCCTGTATGTTCGAGTCGTACCCCCACCCCTGTATGTGTCGTACCCCCGTGTATGTACACCCCTGTACGTTCGAGTCGTACCCCCACCCCTGTACGTGTCCTACCCCCGTGTATGTACACCCCTGTACGTTCGAGTCGTACCCCCACCCCTGTACGTGTCGTACCCCCCTGTATGTACACCCCTGTACGTTCGAGTCGTACCCCCACCCCTGTACGTGTCCTACCCCCGTGTATGTACACCCCTGTACGTTCGAGTCGTACCCCCACCCCTGTACGTGTCGTACCCCCCTGTATGTACACCCCTGTACGTTCGAGTCGTACCCCCACCCCTGTACGTGTCATACCCCCCTGTATGTACACCCCTGTACGTTCGAGTCGTACCCCCACCCCTGTACGTGTCCTACCCCCATGTATGTACACCCCTGTACGTGTCGTATTCCCCTGTATGTACACCCCTGTACGTTCGAGTCGTACCCCCACCCCTGTACGTGTTGTACCCCCGTGTATGTACACCCGTGTACGTTCGAGTCGTACCCCCACCCCTGTACGTGTCGTACCCCCCTGTATGTACACCCCTGTACGTGTCGTATTCCCCTGTATGTACACCCCTGTACGTTCGAGTCGTACCCCCACCCCTGTACGTGTCCTACCCCCCTGTATGTACACCCCTGTACATGTCGTACCCCCCTGTATGTACACCCCTGTACGTTCGAGTCCTACCCCCACCCCTGTACGTGTCGTACCCCCGTGTATGTACACCCCTGTACGTTCGAGTCGTCCCCCCACCCCTGAACGTGTCATACCCCCGTGTATGTACACCCCTGTACGTTCGAGTCGTACCCCCACCCCTGTACGTGTCGTACCCCCGTGTATGTACACCCCTGTACGTTCGAGTCGTACCCCCACCCCTGTACGTGTCCTACCCCCCTGTATGTACACCCGTGTACGTCAGAGTCGCACCCCCACCACAACCTCCTAAGTACGGAGCGCACCCCAGGCCCCAACATCACAACCGCATGTACGAGTCGTACCAAGCCACACACAAGGACAGCACCGTACAACCAAATGGCCCATGTACACACCGTACACACGCTAAAAACGCACGTACACAACCAGGACAAACCAAAACTACACAAGAATACACCATTCGAATGGCACAAAGCCACAAAACATGTCCAACAAACACAAAAAAAACACATTCACTGACCTGCAACTGCCAAAAACAAACAGAGGCCCAAAACACCACCACTCCTTATAACACACCCACCCAAACTTCAAACACAGCCACACCCACCAATGGACCAATAAAAAGGGCCCACACACACAAACCATGAGCCTTTGCAACAGACTCACTGCTGCCAGACACCACAGACAACCTACAGCACCATACTACAAGCTGCACCACACCTTACACTTGCACACCTTCACACAACCACCTTCACAAACACCCCCTCATCACATTCACACACACACACACCTGCACAACCACACCCACACACCCACAACCATCCACACACACCCCCCACCATCCACACCCACACCCCTCACCATGCCCACTAACAAGAATCCAAAGTTCAGTAACCGAGAGTTGGAGGTCCTTGTCGATGAAATCCTCAGAGTCGAGCCACAGCTCTTTGGAACATTGGTCAGACAGACCAGCATGGCAGCAAAAACAGCCATGTGGCAGACCATCGTCGATGCTGTGAATGCTGTTGCGGACACCAGAAGGACCAGGCATGAATGCCAAGCCAGGTGGTACGATCTGCGGAGGAGGGTCCGAGCCAAGATGCTGGAGGAACACAACCAGGCCAACGCCACTGGAGGAGGGCCCTCCTGCAGACCCGTACACTACCAGCCCTGGGAGGAGAGGGTGATGGCCATACAGCCGGTGGAGGCAGTCGAAGGATTAGGAGGACTCCGAGACCCGGGTGAGTACACAAACAACGCACCTCACATGGGGGGAACGTCATCCACAACCAAAATTACTAACAGGCACGCAACCACCCCAAGCTATCGCATGACTCGACCACACTCCATGAACACGCACATGCCACTGCCGCCACTATGCCCCATGCACCCAGCTGGACAATGTCAAGTCACAGGCCACAGAAGACACCAACACATGACACGGTAACCTGGATGGCGGGAGGGTGGGCCCCAAAATTCACATAGTGCAACTCAGAAGCAGACAACAATGCCCTCTGCCCATATGGCCTAGGTCACAGCCATACAAACACTGTGTCCCCACACAGGAAAGACTCGCCAGCAAATGGCGGACGCCTTGCATCAACACATGGGGGTGAAGGCACTGTTTTGCACATGACAGCAGCTAATGAACAGCCAACATTGTGAAAGAGTGGCAGCACACACCACCACAGCAGCAGTGCAGAGACGGACACTACACCCAATGGGTGCCTGGAGATCAGAAACAAACTCACATCAACAAGCCAAGGGCCATTCAAACATCTGCTAACAGTGTGTGCCCAGGAAGCTGGGCTGAGGTGACAGAGGGTGACACACAGAGGGAGGGACAGGGGGACAGAGACGGAGGGAGACACAGGGACACGGACAGAGGGAGGGGGCTGACACACAGAGGGAGGGAGAGGGGGACAGAGAGGGAGGGAGAGGGGGACAGAGAGGGAGGGAGACACAGGGACACGGACAGAGGGAGGAGGCTGACACACGGAGGGAGGGAGAGGGGGACAGAGAGGGAGGGAGACACAGGGACACGGACAGAGGGAGGAGGCTGACACACGGAGGGAGGGAGAGGGGGACAGAGAGGGAGGGAGAGGGGGACAGAGAGGGAGGGAGACACAGGGACACGGACAGAGGGAGGAGGCTGACACACGGAGGGAGGGAGAGGGGGACAGAGAGGGAGGGAGAGGGGGACAGAGAGGGAGGGAGACACAGGGACACGGACAGAGGGAGGAGGCTGACACACGGAGGGAGGGAGAGGGGGACAGAGAGGGAGGGAGAGGGGGACAGAGAGGGAGGGAGACACAGGGACACGGACAGAGGGAGGAGGCTGACACACGGAGGGAGGGAGAGGGGGACAGAGAGGGAGGGAGAGGGGGACAGAGAGGGAGGGAGACACAGGGACACGGACAGAGGGAGGAGGCTGACACACGGAGGGAGGGAGAGGGGGACAGAGAGGGAGGGAGAGGGGGACAGAGAGGGAGGGAGACACAGGGACACGGACAGAGGGAGGAGGCTGACACACGGAGGGAGGGAGAGGGGGACAGAGAGGGAGGGAGACACAGGGACACGGACAGAGGGAGGAGGCTGACACACGGAGGGAGGGAGAGGGGGACAGAGAGGGAGGGAGAGGGGGACAGAGAGGGAGGGAGACACAGGGACACGGACAGAGGGAGGAGGCTGACACACGGAGGGAGGGAGAGGGGGACAGAGAGGGAGGAGAGGGGGACAGAGAGGGAGGGAGACACAGGGACACGGACAGAGGGAGGAGGCTGACACACGGAGGGAGGGAGATGGGGACAGAGAGGGAGGGAGAGGGGGACAGAGAGGGAGGGAGACACAGGGACACGGACAGAGGGAGGAGGCTGACACACGGAGGGAGGGAGAGGGGGACAGAGAGGGAGGGAGAGGGGGACAGAGAGGGAGGGAGACACAGGGACACGGACAGAGGGAGGAGGCTGACACACAGAGGGAGGGAGAGGGGGACAGAGAGGGAGGGAGACACAGGGAGAGCAAATCAGCCGTGTGGTGTGTGGGAATGTCTGCTCGTCAGCAGGTAGACTGCGTGCATGTAGCCAAGGCTGGCCAGTGCCAGAACCCCCCCTCTTCTCCATGGCAAAACACAGGGCCATGTCACAACCTGTTCACGAGCACAACGACAGCTACCTGCATTATATAAGTGTGTGGATCCACTCCATGTGCACATGTACAGTGCTACACGGAAGGCGCCAATGCATGGCTCGCCACACCTGCCCACTCCACTGCTGACTGCAGTCACACTTGACGCAGCAAGTAAGACTGTGCCACACATAGTCAAAGGGGCCAAAGTGGTGCTCAAGGGACACACCCATGCACAAGTGCACTGTGAGTGGAATGCAAGACAGATCCTAATTCCAAGAGGAAATGTGCCAACGTTGAAACTGATGAAACATGGATGTTGCATGGACCAAAATTAACATTGTCTCTCTCACACACAGGTCAACGTCGTGGTTCACCCCCCAACACTGGGGGGGAAGACTCACAGGACCCGGATCTGCGGGAGCCCCATCCCACCGGCAGCGACGACTCTCACCACTCTGTGGACGACCCCGACCAACCTGGCCCCTCTGGTGACCAACCACCTGCAGCACCTGCGTCAGGTACAACGGGGCCAACCACCACCCCCACTCCTGCCACATCCCAGGAGACACCCAGGATCCCTGCCCCACCACCACAAAGCAGCCAGGCTGGCCAGGAGGGACACGGTGTCCCGGGCACCCAGGAGGAGGCAGGCGACAACGCCAATGCCACCCCTCAGGGGTCCCGGAGACCCGATGTGCCCACAAGGGCAGGCCAGGTGCAAGTGGGCAGGGGTGGTGGGAGTGGAGGACGGCGGAGGCGCCAGCCTGACCAGTTGGCTGGGGAACCGGTATATTCCCATGTCCGTAACATCCTGGACACATACCGGCAGGACACCACGGGCATGGCCCAGGTTGTGTCCACCCTCAATGAGATCAAGGGGAGCCTCGATGAGATAAAGACCCAGCAGGCCCAGCAACATGCCTGTCTACTGCAACACCAACGGAGGATGGAGGACAGACAGGCTGAGCAAGTGACGGTGTTCCAGGGGATTCACGATACACTCCGTCGGATGGCCGACAACATGGGCAACCCTCCCTGTGCCAGAAGGCGTAGAACATCACCACCCACAGGGAGGGATCAGGAGGAGGAGGAAACATCCGATGGAGCATCCCAAACATCGTCACGGCCTGCTTCTGAGGGTCCCCGCAGGAGGCCGGGTCGTCCACGGAAAGGACAGTGAGGGTCGGCGCTACATCACCATCTCCCAGGACACCTGGCCTGGCACCTGGCCCACTGGAGCAACAGCATCACAGCATCAAGAGACATTCTCTGCCACATGGCCTTGCTGGTCACTGTCTGACCAATGTGGACAAAGACTGTGGCATGGACTCTGAGGATTTCCAATGGCAAGGACACCAACTCCCCTACTGAACTTTGGATTCCAAACTCCCGGAAAGCCCCTCACGTCATACCCCCCCCCCCCCACAAAAATAAAAATTAACACCATGAAGAGAAGATGCCTGCTGGTTGCATTATTACCTTACATGTGTCTTGTAAAGTCTAAACATGCCTGAGTTCTCTTTTGACTTCAACCATCCACACCCTGGGGCCTGAGTCTGGCACAGGACACACGGGCCACAGTGTATTAGGCAAGACAGACATGGAGCACCACACACACCCGTGATGGGCCCAACCAGCTGAGGGGGTGGCCGCACAACCGTGCTGACAGACACATTGAGTACAGCAACAGTCATGCACAGAGGTCAGGGTTCCAGTCCAGTGTCCTGGGGGGCACCCAGGTATGTGTAGACAGGTGGCAGAACCATGTCCTGCAAGCTTGAGTCCGGTGGATGCAGAGAATGGGGGCCTGGCCAACGTTGGATGCATGGGGATGGCACATGTCACAATACCCACACAGTCATGGACATCATGCATAATACACAGTCTCAGCCCACACACACAGCTTGCATCTTGCTACTCAACACATAGACACATAGCCACTATCAGGGGAAACCATGCCAGACATGCTGGATGCACCGTGGCAACACACCAGCATTGACTGAGAAGAGGCACCTTGGAGGCATAGGGACACCTTTATTAGTCATGTTTTCGGGATTGCAGAGGCAACTTGAAGTACACATGAACACTTCATGTGGAGTAACATGTGGGTGCAACACTGGCACCCCCCTTCTGCAGCACAAATGCGTGATAGCCATGGAACTGGCACACAATTGTCGGCCAACAGCTAAACACCCACAGCTGCTCACGGAGAGACTGCCATACACCATTGATCCGCTGATGTAGAAGTCCCACACCATGTCAAGCCAATGCAAACCGTATGTGTCCGAGGGCAGTGTTACACACATTGATGCCATCATCACAATCCACTATCCCATCACTGATGACTGTCAACCAGTCAGACCATCTATTCAGGTGTACACAGCTGCATGTCGTGTCCCATGGTGATGCTACATGTCTGCAGAGGAACCAAACATCGACAGGGGCAGTGTGCATACATCGTGAACTACTGCCACACCCAATACACCCCTGATGCATCCCTTACCCTAAGGAGACTTCCAAACTTGTCCGTGCGTGCAACACTGAGTCAGCACACGATGACGTGTCCATGAGGAATAGCAGTGCCACAACAATGCAACCAGCAGACGGCATGCGCAAGTACCTGGGGATGAGAGACACACAAGAAGTCAGCCACAAAAAGCACAGCCACTTGCATGTGCATGTACTCGACACATGTATGGATGACAACATGCTAGGTCACAATTATGACTGGGGAAATACAACCATCACTGCCACCATCACTCCAGTGACACACCCACACACACCTCTGACTCACGTGCCATACAAGCAGGTGGAGACACACATCACAACACATGCCACACGTGGAGCAATGTGTGCACACTCAGACACTGGTACTCACCACTAAGCAAAGAAGTCGCGTATGAGCCGAGTCCGGATGTCCTCTTGCGGCTCCACATCCTCCACATCACTAGCCCCATTGCCAAGCCCTTCGTCCTCCACGGGTGGATGGTCCTCGTCATGTTGATCCAGGATGAGTGGCACAGCTTTCTCAACTGGCATGTTGTGCAGCATGCAGCAGACCATGAAGATTTTGCAGACCTTTGCAGGGGCATATGGGAGCGCGCCGCCGGTCTTGTGTAGGCACCTAAATCGTCTCTTCAGCAGGCCAAACGTCCTCTCTATCACTCGCTTTGTTCGGCCATGGGCGGTGTTGTAGCGGAGCTGGGCCGGCGTGATGGGGTTGCGGAGAGGTGTGAGCAGCCATGGCATGTTGGGATAGCCAGCGTCCCCTACATGGGAGGTACATGGACATCGTTAGAACTGGTGAAGCGGTCGTGCTGGTAGGCTATGCAAAATACAGGACAGACAGACTGTACCCACCAACAACACATGCTCGTTCGTTGCGCAGCTGCATCATCATTTCAGGCACCCTGCTACGCCTCATGATGTAGGCATCGTGTGCTGATCCTGGAAAACGAGCACAGACATGTGAAATCACCATGTTGGACAGACACACCACAAGAGCATTGATGGAGTGGTAGTGCTTCCGATTGCGGTACGCTACCTCCCGTGCGTGTGGTGGTACCAAAGCTACATGTGTCCCATCTATGGACCCAATGACATGGGGCATCCCTCCCAGGGCATAGAATCCACGCTTGACCCCAGTCAACTGTTCAGGGGTTGGGAACTTGATGAAGTCATCCAGGTGAATCAACATAAGAAATCATGCAGCACACGGCAGAACATGCTCTGGGACATGCCACCAACATGAGCTATGGTATTTTGAAAGGTACCCGTGGCTAGAAAATGTAGGGCTGCCATTACCTTCAGCTTGGGTGTCAGTGCCGTAGGATACCTGTGCAGCGGTTGCAGGTGTGGTGCCAGTCTCGCCATCAACTCCAGAATCAACTGTTGGGGGAAGCGGTAGCACCGGATACGATCATTCTCCCGCATGGCAGCCAAGTCCGGAATTGCTCGGGGAAGAGGCTGCGCTCTGCAGGAATTTGGAAGTGACACGGAAGAGTGAGTGCCCCACAACAACAAATAATTTGTACTGAGCACATGTTAATCTGTCTATACACATATGCTACATACGGAGTCAGGTATGTGCCACATGCCCTGGACACGTATGGCTGCCAGGTGACACTCCTACCAAGACCCAGCTACACACTGAGATTGAGAACCTCCACATGCCATGCCATGGGATTAGCTGTGTCCCAGTGCAAGTGAACAGCCAGATGCAACACAGGAGTGACATACACCCACACATCAGCAGAAGTAGGATGCCGATTGCAGAGACTGGTAGCGGAACACTAGAGCCACAGGTCACATGACATTACACTAGGACAGCCCACACACCTTGCCATGAAGGTGCACATGTCATGACTCACCACACCTTCATTGAGAGGATGCAGATATGTCCTTGTCACGCTACTCCGTGTCCCATGCATACATACGCACCTCACATCCGATACCACATGTGGCATGGTGTGCGGAACAGTGTCCAATGTCAATCTACACACATACACATGTTGGTTGCTGCAACAGCTGCAGCTTTTGAGGGTGCTCCAACATCAACCTAATGGGAAGCCCCCACACATACATGACATAGTCACATCGTGCACCGTGGGTAGTGACAAGTCATGTCTGGTAACCCTTGTACCGGGCATCAGGGGACACTTCCGTGTGTTGGTGTCCGTGCCATGCCAGTGACGCTCATCCCAAGTGTGCAGTACGACATGCACACATGTCAAAGGAGTCAAGGGCATGCCTGGCACACATTGCACCGTCACACATTACATCTGTAAACATCTCATCATACATCTGGTGCCTTCTCGACTCAGGAGTAATGTTCCACATCACAGCCTGTCACACCTGTGCCCCACACATGTAGTAATGCACAGACAATGCCTTGATGTCCATCCATGGACAAGTATGTCCGCCCTATTCCTTCCTGTGTGCTGCCTGTCACCACTGTGATGTGTGAAAACCGTCGTACTGCTGCTAAGAGGGCCTGTGTACGTGCCAATATCACTATGGGAGTGCTGCCGTATGTGTACCCATCGTGATGGTGAGCGTACAGCCATGTTTACAGTCCGTACCACTACGTGTACGCATACGCGAGAACACCCATAGTGATATGGAGCATACAGGCGCGTGTACGGCCCTACCACTATGGGTGTTCTTGCGTATGCGTACTCATAGTGGTACGGACCGTACACACGCCTGTACGCTCCATATCACTCTGGGTGTCCTCGCGTATGCGTACTCGTAGTGGTACGGACCGTACACACGCCTGTACGCTCCATATCACTCTGGGTGTCCTCGCGTATGCGTACTCGTAGTGGTACGGACCGTACACATGCCTGTACGCTCCATGTCACTCTGGGTGTCCTCGCGTATGCGTACTCGTAGTGGTACGGACCGTACACACGCCTGTACGCTCCATATCACTCTGGGTGTCCTCGCGTATGCGTACTCGTAGTGGTACGGACCGTACACACGCCTGTACGCTCCATATCACTCTGGGTGTCCTCGCGTATGCGTACACGTAGTGATAGGGAGCGTACAGGCGCGTGTACGGCCCGTACCACTACGAGTACGCATACGCGAGGACACCCAGAGTGATAGTGAACGTAGGCACGCGTGTACGGGCCTCTGCTATGCATTTGGGGTGCCCTAGGGCCCCGGAACGCGCCGTACCTGTGTGTGAAGCTCCAAATTACATAGGGGACACATGAGGGACAAGTATTAAGGCCTACATGCATGCTGGTTGTCATGGAGACCAAGTTCAAATTTTGAATTTGTTCAGGAAGCTGCATGGCAGAAGTCAGTTGGAATGAATCTACTTTGTTGCAATGTGTTTGTGGGGCTGACATCATGCAGGAGAAAAAAACTGATTGAGAACCCACAGACTGCTAGGTTTGAAGGGATTGGAGGAAACATAGGATGCAAATGTGAGTGACCAATCACTCTGTACTCCTGTGCATGAGATGGGCCAGCAAGGCAGATATAAGGCAGGCAGGTCCCATGAGGGAGCACTTGCCTGCACATCTTTGTATTCCACGACCCAGCTGCTGCTACTGATTCCCTGGAACCATGTCAAGGGCTGTGGAGAGGTCACAGCCATTCACCCTGGAGGAGAACATGGCTTTGGTGGATGTGATCCTCCCACGGTACCCTATGCTGTATGGGCGACCAGGTTATCAGGTGAGTGCAGTGTCCACTGGCACAGACTGTGTCCCTTTTTAGTGACTGTGACTTCTGCCATTGTGTCCAGGTGTGACACACATGCTATGTACTGTAGGGGGGGGTCACAGGGGGGGAATGCCTGATGTCTCCCAGCAGTGCCCTGAGACAGGAGGGGTGGGGGCCTATCACTCCCAGCAGTGCCCTGAGACAGGAGGGGTGGGTGCCTAACACTCCCAGCAGTGCCCTGAGACAGGAGGGGTGGGGGCCTATCACTCCCAGCAGTGCCCTGAGACAGGAGGGGTGGGGGCCTATCACTCC
Source organism: Triturus cristatus (assembly GCF_964204655.1). Taxonomy (NCBI): domain Eukaryota; kingdom Metazoa; phylum Chordata; class Amphibia; order Caudata; family Salamandridae; genus Triturus; species Triturus cristatus. The sequence continues at coordinate 705,248,952 of NC_140582.1, read as the reverse complement.
CAGCAGTGCCCTGAGACAGGAGGGGTGTGTGCAGAGTCCTCCCAGCAGTGCCCTGAGACAGGAGGGGTGGGGGCCTATCACTCCCAGCAGTGCTCTGAGACAGGAGGGGTGGGGGCCTATCACTCCCAGCAGTGCCCTGAGACAGGAGGGGTGTGTGCAGAGTCCTCCCAGCAGTGCCCTGAGACAGGAGGGGTGGGGGCCTATCGCTCCCAGCAGTGCCCTGAGACAGGAGGGGTGGGGGCCTATCACTCCCAGCAGTGCCCTGAGACAGTAGGGGTGGGGGCCTATCACTCCCAGCAGTGCCCTGAGACAGGAGGGGTGGGTGTGATGCACAGTGTGAGCCTGGATCATTGCTTGTGTAGTTGCCCTCATTCCACCTGTGTCCTTTCAATGGCACGTACTGCTTTTGGCCTTCCCCCAGAGGATCATGTCCCTATGACAAAAGTGCAATGCGTTGGATGCATACTATGCCTTGTTTTAAACAGCAAATGTGTTATAATCTGTGTCCCTGTGACATGTGCCAGGTGTATTGAGGTAGTGTCACTTGTCCATCCTCACAGGTAGACGCCTCTGCCAAGGAGAAGATATGGCTGGACGCCGTCAGCGCTGTGAGGAGTGCGGATGGTCGGAAGCGGCGCCTGCCCCAGGTGAGGAAACGCTGGCAGGATATCCGGTGCTGGACGCGGAGGATCGCACGGGTCCTGCTGGGGGACTCACCTGAGAGCCATAAGAACCGCGGGCGCCGCCGTCTCTCCCACATCCAGAAACGTGTGCTGGCGGTGGTCTTTCCTGACTTGGACAGGCGCCTACAGGAGATGCAGCAGCCGGAAGGGGGTAGGTACATGTGTGTGTTTGTTGTGTTTCACCAGCATTTGTAAGTGCACTGTTCCATGGATACACTTCCAGGGTTTATGGTGCTGTGCAGATCCTGTTACCCACAGTGTTGCAGGCCTCTCCTGCCTCGCTTCCCCACCTTGCAATGTGTTCACTGGTCTCTGTGTAGTCACTCCATCACAAAGTTATGTAGCCTGACACATTCTCCAAGTGTACAATGCCTGCAGCATCATGTGTGGGGGTGGTGTGTAACAGGTTTAGTGACCTTGCCTGTGCCCTGTCCAGTTCTGGACTTGTGGGTTCCATGTAAGTTGGCACTAATGCTGATTCCAGACATGGGAGTTAATCTCTCGAGTGCGAGGCCTTCCAGCAGGCATGTCCCATGTGGTGGCCTGTGACATGATGTGCATGAGTGTGCGTTACGCATAGTGCAGGGATGTTAGCGTGTGTTGCAGTCATTTCCATTCAGGAGCATGGAGTTGTGTGGCCACTACTGTCCCCAGGGGCATCTTTTCCTAGGTATCATGTGTGTAATCCGAGAATGTCGACAATCTCTGTGTCTACAGCATAGGTTGTGCTCTGTGCCATTGTCCCCTGGCACCATGTATATTGACGTGAGATGTATTACAAGTGTCCACTGTCCAGCCTGACCTGATTTTCCAATTACATACTCACGGTGGCCATTGCCTTTGTGTCTTGTTGCTATCATCTGATGATGCCCATTTGTACATGATAATTTGGACAGCCGCACCTTGGGTAGTTTGTGTGCAATATTGAAGTTTTGCATCCCATGTGTATTTCACCCTGACTAAGAGATGTAAGTGCTTCCTGTGTCTCCACAGATTAGTCTCATGTAGGGGGTGGGTGGTGCGGGCATGGCCTACATGTCAAGACCTGTCATCTCCTTGCTAGGACTGGCCAGTGTGTGATGTTTGTCTGGACATACACTCAAGGTGCATTGTGCCAGTCAGGGTGGGCATGTTATCAGTATTACCTATGCTGCATGTGCCTCTAGTTCCTGGATGTGGTCCCTGCTCATCCCTATTGCCTGCCACGCTGTGTGGTGCAGATGCAGTGCTGGATTGTCCCCAGGGCCTTGCTCCTCAGTCAAAATTCCATGTCATCTCATTTGCTATTGTGTCATGCTCTCCATAGTTTTTCCATGGCATGGTGGGTCACACAACTGTGTCTTGCAGGGCCTACATATGTACCTTGTTTTGTCGTTGTAACTCTTCCTTTGTTTCAGGCTATGCACTGTGACCTAAGTAGATTTGACTCATGTGACATATGTATACAGGTGTATGATTAATTTCTGTCTCTTCACCCTGCCCACAGCATCGTCGGGGGACACGGAGGGAGACATGGACACAGACGGCGCGGAGGGACCGAGCACCAGTTCCAGCGGTGGCATCGTGCCTGGCACTTCGAGTGGGACAGAGGCGGAGGAGAGTGAACCCGGGGACCTGTCGACTGGCACAACAGAGTATGAAGCTGACGGGTCCGAGGATGATCTCTCCGAGTGGGCGGTGGCTGCACCACCATCTGACAGCAGCCCTACATCTCGCACCGCCCCCTCCGTTGGCATCAGCCGCCTCCCACTTGCTCATGTCCCTTCCCTACGTGCCCGGTCACCACATGTCTCCTTCCTGCCAGGCACCGCACCCCCTGCCCCTGTCTCCACTGCTGCCGCCAATGCTGAGTCTGTGGACATCCAGCGGCAGTTGCAGATTGGTCAGACTGCGATCCTTAATGTCCTCCATGCCCACAGCCAGGTCCTCAACAACATGGAGGCATACTTGGAGGGCATTCATTCATCGCAGGCTGACCAACGCAACTTGCTGAGGTCCATAGACTCCACACTGACTGCAGCAGTGGGTCTCCTGCAGCGCTACGTCCCACCCCCTACCCCTGCCCCTTCCACACTTCCCACTCCCATGCCTGTCCCACATACACACAGACGTAAGCATGCACCCACCACAACAGACACAGGCACCACACCAGCAGGGAAGGTCCGCCGCACACCTCCTGACACGCACACACAGGGTGAAGTAGGCACACCCACTGGGTCGGGGGGCAAACGTGTGACACGCAGCCAGAGTGGGAGTCCGCATTCCACCCAATCCACTCCCTCCAAATCCCCTCCCCTCAGCTCTCCTGGCCACATCTCCCCCAAAGACTCCTTCATGGCCGCTCTGTCCCTGAGCCCCACAGTGACACCACCCCGCAAGCGGTCAAGGAAGTCCTCGGTCAGGGTGCTTGAGTCCCCCCCCTGTCCACACCCTCCCCCAGTGGCGCTGCGACCGATCACTCTGACCCCCCCCCTCCTTGGGGCCTGTGGTTCCTTCGGGTGCAGGGGAGTCCCTGGAGGACCTTGCCGAGGTGTGCAGCGCGCTCCTAGAATCCACCTTTGGCCCTGCCCCACCCCCTGTGGTGGAGTCCTCCATCCCTGCACCCACGTCGCCTACCCTTAGCACTCCTGTCCCTGCGGTGCCTGTTCATTCCCCCCCACTTGATGCCCTCACCCCTGTGGAAGACAACGGCTTGTAACTGTGCAGGCAAGCTAGGGGACATGCATCCCACTGTGTCCCCCATCCAGCTGTGACTCCTGGACTGCCCTATGGGCTTTGTAAATATTGAACTTTCTACATACCAGTTTTTGGATCATGCTGAATAAAGCTATTTATTTTTTGCCCTTGGAACACTCCTGCTTTGCTGGCATTGCTGTCGGTGGGGCTGCTACATGGTTGTGGGTGGTGTTCATGTGTTGGGTGTGTGGGAAATGTAGTAGTGTGCTGCTCATAGGGGGGACCATGGGATCTGTGTGCCATCACACGGTGTTAGCTAGCTTTCTCAATTCATGTAAGCAGTTGCTGCATGTTGCAATTGTCCCAAGGTGTTTCCCTTCCTCTGTGTACCCTGAGTTCTTCCCTGCAGGGTGTTCCCAATATTTAGCGCCGAGCTGTGTGTACATTAGCTGGGTGTGTGACGGACTCCTTCAACTTTGCACATGCATGCTGAGCCATTCTCCACCTGCATCATTCGTGGCATCCTTGGTAGTCATTGTACTTGTGTATGTGGACTATTGACATGACTTCATGTGTACATGTTATGTTTTTGGCCCTATGCATGCGTATACTCCCAGCCTCGCACACATGTGGTACATGTACTGCAGGGTCTTTGTGCACCTGACTGACATTTGTGGGCATGGTATCTGTGGCTACTCCACCCTTTGCGTTCCATGGGCACTGCTGGGAGTGATAGGCCCCCACCCCTACTGTCTCAGGGCACTGCTGGGAGGACTCTGCACACACCCCTCCTGTCTCAGGGCACTGCTGGGAGGACTCTGCACCCACCCCTTCTGTCTCAGGGCACTGCTGGGAGGACTCTGCACACACCCCTCCTGTCTCAGGGCACTGCTGGGAGTGATAGGCCCCCACCCCTACTGCCTCAGGGCACTGCTGGGAGGACTCTGCACACACCCCTCCTGTCTCAGGGCACTGCTGGGAGGGATAGGCCCCCACCCCTACTGTCTCAGGGCACTGCTGGGAGGACTCTGCACACACCCCTCCTGTCTCAGGGCCCTGCTGGGAGTGATAGGCCCCCACCCCTCCTGTCTCACGACACTGCTGGGAGGACTCTGCACACACCCCTCCTGTCTCAGGGCACTGCTGGGAGTGATAGGCCCCCACCCCTACTGTCTCAGGGCACTGCTGGGAGGACTCTGCACACACCCCTCCTGTCTCAGGGCACTGCTGGGAGTGATGGCCCCCACCCCTCCTGTCTCAGGGCACTGCTGGGAGTGATAGGCACCCACCCCTCCTGTCTCAGGGCACTGCTGGGAAGACTCTGCACCCACCCCTCCTGTCTCAGGGCACTGCTGGGAGGACTCTGCACCCACCCCTCCTGTCTCAGGGCACTGCTGGGAGGACTCTGCACACACCCCTCCTGTCTCAGGGCACTGCTGGGAGTGATAGGCACCCACCCCTCCTGTCTCAGGGTACTGCTGGGAGGACTCTGCACCCACCCCTGCTGTCTCAGGGCACTGCTGGGAGGACTCTGCACCCACCCCTCCTGTCTCAGGGCACTGCTGGGAGGACTCTGCACACACCCCTCCTGTCTCGGGGCACTGCTGAGAGTGATAGGCCCCCACCCCTACTGTCTCAGGGCACTGCTGGGAGGACTCTGCACACACCCCTCCTATTTCACAATATGTACGCTCATAACATACACGGATGTGGGTACGCTCCATGCATTCGAGGTGGGGGTACGTGTCGTACTTACACTGTTGGGGTGGGGGTACGCTCCATACGTACGCGGGTGGGGGTACGGGTCGTACTTACACTGTTGGGGTGGGGGTACGCTCCATGCATTCGAGGTGAGGGTACGGGTCGTACTTACACTGTTGGGGTGGGGGTACGCTCCATGCATTCGAGGTGAGGGTACGGGTCGTACTTACACTGTTGGGGTGGGGGTACGCTCCATGCATTCGAGGTGAGGGTACGGATTGTACTTACACTGTTGGGGTGGGGGTACGCTCCATACGTACGCGGGTGGGGGTACGGGTCGCACTTACACTGTTGGGGTCGGGGTACGCTCCATACGTACGCAGGTGGGGGTACGGGTCGTACTTACACTGTTGGGGTGGGGGTACGCTCCATGCATTCGAGGTGAGGGTACGGGTCGTACTTACACTGTTGGGGTGGGGGTATGCTCCATGTATTCGAGGTGAGGGTACGGGTCGTACTTACACTGTTGGGGTGGGGGTACGCTCCATGCATTCGAGGTGAGGGTACGGATCGTACTTACACTGTTGGGGTGGGGGTACGCTCCATACGTACGCGGGTGGGGGTACGGGTCGTACTTACACTGTTGGGGTGGGGGTATGCTCCATGCATTCGAGGTGAGGGTACGGGTCATACTTACACTGTTGGGGTGGGGGTACGCTCCATGCATTCGAGGTGAGGGTACGGGTCGTACTTACACTGTTGGGGTGGGGGTACGCTCCATGCATTCGAGGTGAGGGTACGGATCGTACTTACACTGTTGGGGTGGGGGTACGCTCCATACATACGCGGGTGGGGGTACGGGTCGTACTTACACTGTTGGGGTGGGGGTACGCTCCATACGTATGCGGGTGGGGGTACGGGTCGTACTTACACTGTTGGGGTGGGGGTACGCTCCATGCATTCGAGGTGAGGGTACGGGTCGTACTTACACTGTTGGGGTGGGGGTACGCTCCATGCATTCGAGGTGAGGGTACGGGTCATACTTACACTGTTGGGGTGGGGGTACGCTCCATGCATTCGAGGTGAGGGTACGGGTCGTACTTACACTGTTGGGGTGGGGGTACGCTCCATGCATTCGAGGTGAGGGTACGGATCGTACTTACACTGTTGAGGTGGGGGTACGCTCCATGCATACGGGATGGGGATACGGTCCGTACAGATCCGTCCCCACGCTATGTGATGCTTGTGCGGCCCGTATCCAGGCCTTTACCACGTGGGTACGAGCCGTCCCGCCATTGTTGGGGTGACGTGGGTGTGGGCGAGGTACGACTCGTACCCACGCTCTTAAGGTGTGGGTACGGGACGTACCTGTCTGGTTGTGTTGCCGGTTCACGTCATGAAGGACTTCCGTTGTGGCGGTCGCTGGCTTAGCTGGACACGCCCCCACCCCCTCGTAGTGACCAGGGCCTGGGAGTCAGGTATGTCCAGGGCATGTGTGCTGTGTGACTTTGGTGGGGGGTTTGTGGCCAGCCCTGGTCCTGCCACCCCCCCCCCTTTCCCCCCTCCCTTAGTTGTTCTGACCTTCTGCGGCGTCTGCGTCGGAACCTGTAGAGGAGGTCGACTGCTATGAGGGCCGGGATGACACGTAGGTTCGGGTCCATGTCTGTCCGTCGCGTACGGGTACTCCTTGTTCGCGTCGTCCTGTCTGTCCGTCGCGTACGGGTACTCCTTGTTCGCGTCGTCCTGTCTGTCCGTCGCGTACTGGTACTCCTTGTTCGCGTCGTCCTGATTTCCCGGCAGTTTTTGGCTGCCGGAAAATATTCACTGTGCAGGATGACGTCGGTGCGAATAGTAATTCCTGGTTCGTGAATGGCAGGCTGCGAGCGTCCCGACGTCAGGTCGGCGCTTTCCCGGATCGCATTTGTAGGTTTATTTTCGTCGGTCGGGGTTTTGTACGATTCGTACGGAAATGGTGTTTCCGTGCGAATCGTAATTCCATGTTGGTATATTTTGACGACCGGGTACGCGTCGGACGGAGAATATGCTCCGTCCGACGGTTCGTACCTGGTTTTTACAGGATCGTGATCGGCACCCTTGTGTTTGTTTTGTTTTAAAGTTTGGGTATAGGTGTCAGTTGGGATGGGTTAGTATAGGTTAAGTGCTAGGTTCCAACTTTTAGGTGGGGTTGGATCTTAATGTCATTCATTCAAAAATCTTTATTTCGATCAATAAGATCATAAAAGATATGCATAGCAGTAAGATTATTAAAAGCCGTGGAACATGAATTGCAATGCATTACATTGGCAGTTTATCTATTAAAATCAAGTAAAAGTACAATTCAATAAAAAATCATCAGTACAATAAATTGTAAAACTTTAAGGCAAAACTGCGACCTAGTTCATGTAACGGGTATGAGTGTGCCACATCGCTGTTAAAAATTTGGCTACCGCAAACACAGTTGAAGGTGATGCATCGGTCTTTAGTACTCTATAGGCTGTGTAACACTGTCTGAACCCTAGGTTTTTAAGCAAGGGAACGAGACAATATTTTCTAGATTTGCTATAAGCAGTACAAAAGAATATCACATGCATTTCGCTTTCCAGGCGATCTAAACATACAGGGCATTGTTCGGTAGACGGGGGCTGAGACCAAGTACTGGTGAATGACCTGAGGGGGAGAGTGCCATATCTCCACTGTAAGAATAGTTTTCTGGTCATAACAGGGCTGATTCGGTCCAGCACAAGTTCCAGGTGGTATGAATCTTTAAATTGGATAAAAGAATTGGTTAAGGAACCCAACTTTGTGCTTCCTAATAGGGAGGTTAGTTTAAAATCATAATATTCTTTTGATAAAACTTTACGTGGTACATTTCTGCAAGAATTTACAGGATCTAACCATAATTCCGGCCTTCCTAAGCTTTCGCACATTCGTTTGATATATTTTAGCCAGGGAATTTTTGTTATCTTTGGTAAGAGTAAGATCTCCTGTAACTCCATCCTGTAGCTCAAGAGCTCCGGTGTTCTCCAAATTCGACGCCAGAAATTTAGTGGCTTTAATCCCAGTTCTTCTTCAATTGATCTGAGACCGAGGTCTAGTCTCAAAGGGAGAAGCGGGGTAGTTGGAGGTAGAGCCACCAGCTGTCTGATGAATTTGTTTTCAGTGGTGTTGAGGTTTTGGGCCACTAAATGTCCCCACATTTCCCCCCCATAGGTAACTGCACCCCTGGCCTGCCTGCTGTAAATTTGGAGGGCTGGGCCAATGGGTTTGTAGGTCGACCTGTTTGGTAACCTGCAAATACCACCCGTTAGTTGTACCAGTTTAATATTGGCCTTTGTCCGATGTGTATCCCAGGTCATATTTTGGTTGATAGTCACCCCTAGATACTCAAATGTAAAAACCCTCTCTAGTCTCAGTGTGCCTATAGTGGGATTGGGACGTGTTGATGGCGGGGGGTTAAGAATCATGTATTTTGTTTTCAGAGCATTGATCTCCAGCCCCCGCTCTGCACAGAATAACGAGAAGCCATCCAGAACGCGTTGTATTCCCATTGGGGATTTTGACAGCAGCAGGGTGTCGTCCGCAAACATAATGGCAGGCACCCTACTGCCGCCGAGCTTTGGAGCATCAATGTCCCCCATTTTAACCAAGTGGAAGATTACCCCGTTGACAAAGAGGCAGAAGAGGGTAGGTGCAAGCACACAACCCTGCCTCACCCCCCTGTCAACGGGGAATCTTTCTGAAAGGGTCCCATTCCTGCCACACCTAACCCGCGCAAAGTTATTTTGATGTAACCTTATCAGGATATTCAAAATGTCTGCAGGGATACCCAAGTCCGCCAACACTGACCATAATCTGGCTCTTGGTACCAGATTGAAGGCGGCACGCAAGTCTACAAAGACTGTGTATAAGCTTCCGCCCTCGATTATTGCAGTTTTCCAGAACAAGAGGTTCAAACGGAAGATCTGGTCTGTTGTTGAAACTCTCCTCCTGAATCCCGCCTGGAAGGGGCTCAGAATGGAGGATTCTTCCATCCAAGTTTGAAGGCGGTCTAATATCAGCCTCCCAAATAGTTTCTGTGAAACATCAATGAGGCTGATGGGCCTGTAGTTGGCTGGGAGCAGAGGCGATCCCTTCTTATATATAGGGACATTCTCTGCGCCCAGCCAAGTACAGGGCACCTCCATGCCCCTCAAGACTGCGTTAAAAATCACCAGCAAATATGGGGCCCACACATCTGGCTGTTGCTTAAATAGGTCTCCTGGGAGCCCATCCAAGCCAGGCGCTTTACCTGCTGCCAGCCCGTGAATGGCGGCACGTACCGCCCCCTCCGTGAAGGGGTCCCCCTCGTGTTGCCTTGTATTTTAGGCGATGCTTGTGATGGGACTCTATCTAAATCCTTATAAAGGGACTGGAAGTGATCCTGCCAGATTTTGGCTGAAATATTGGGCTCAATAGCCGAAGCGAGCTCCTCGGACCCTGTGTTTACTACTCTCCAGAATTTACGAGAGTCCCTGACAGCTAAGCTGGTGGTGAGATTCTCCCATTTTTCATAGTCCCAGTCAATCTTAGCATGGGTAATCAGCCTCTTGTGTTCCCGTCTACAAGCCTGAATCACCAATCTGTTTTTACCCTCCTTTATCGAAGTCAGCAGGTCTAATTTAGCCTTTCGACATGCAGCGTTATACCAGCTAGGGCATTTCGCCCTACTGGCTCCTATCTTTCCAATGGAAAAGAGAACGTCGGCCGTGGACTTAATAAGGTCCTCATGTACCGACCCCAGTTGTTCATGAGTTCCGTGGGCGCTAGATTGGTCCAGTAGTGCGCTCACCTTCTCTAGTGAGGGAATAACCCGAGCGTACAACTCTGAGAGTTTTCCTGGATTGGCAGCTAGTTTTTCCCACCTTACTCTCCGTCTATTGTTTGCAAGAACCATCCCTGTGGCGGACCCATCATCTCCAGCCCCATTTACAACTATACCCGGGAGGAGATATTCTAGTTCAAGTGCATTGTGGTCGCTCTCCTCTCTGGGAATCACCCTAAAGTCTATGACACAGGACCACAAAGACAATTGAACCAGGATATAATCCAATCTAGACTCCCGTCCCGCTTTGTTGAATGTACAGATAGCGGGGATATCGGACTTCGTACGTCCATTGCATGCCCTGAGACCGTGTTTGAGGGTCAATGCGGTAATCTGTACAGCCAAAGGTGTCCAGGCTCTGGGCGCAGGGGCCATCGTAGGCGGTACTAGCCATAGAGCTTCCTCCTCCAGTACTGGCCCCTCCAATAGTCCCGTGAGAGGCTCAAAGTGGGAATTCAGGTCACCTCCTACAACATAGGGTATACCCTGGGGAATTTCGCTGAGAAAGGTGGAAAGGTCGTCGATGGTAGTTGATTCCCGGGTTATGTTTACCGGCCTGGAATAGACATTTACCACAGCCAGTTTTTTGGCATTCGGCCACTCCAATGTCATTCAGATGCAGTAGAGTGCGAGGGTCAGTTGGGGGTTAAGGTGTCAGTCAGAAATTGGTGATTATAGGGTAAGAATGATGTTTACTTTCAAGGGTGGGGATGTGTCTTATGGTCATTAAGATAGGTTCAGTTGGGGTTAGGCTGGCAGTCAGGGGCGGTTTTAAAAGTAGCATACGTTTAGTACTAGGGTGCCGATCACGATCCGGTAAAAAAATTCCCCGTGCGACTCGTATCCGGTCTTTTTACCGTACGAATCGTACAAGTGCCGTACGAACTGGCAATCATGATTCGCATGGGAAAAAGACCATACGAATCGCATTGGGAATAATTCCCCACACGTCCTCGGGTCGGAAAAAGTGTCCGACACGTCCTCGTACGAATTACCGCACAAACGTGAAAAGCGAAGTCCGACCGGGGAATCACGATCCGTCCCGGGCGTCCGAATGTACAACCGTATGGTTAAAAGACCGTCCGCACCGAACTCCTATAACAACCATGGAGACGTCCAAACAGGTGCCCGGTACGTGCCGTACCCCCCCCCAGCCCCTGCATGTACGCGCCGTACCCCCCCCAGCCCCCGCATGTATGCGCCGTACCCCCCCCAGCCCCCGTGCGTACCCCCGCTACGCGCTGGGGGTACGCACCGTACATACACGGGTGGGGGTACGACTCGAACGTACTCGGGTGTACATACACGGGGGGGTTCGACACGTACTCGGGTGTACATACACGGGGGGTTCGACACGTACTCGGGTGTACATACACGGGGGGGTTCGACACGTACTCGGGTGTACATACACGGGGGGTTCGACACGTACTCGGGTGTACATACACGGGGGGTTCGACACGTACATGCGGGGGCAGGGGGGGAGTACGGCGCGTACATGCGGGGGCTGGGGGGGGTACGGTGCGTACATGCGGGGGCTGGGGGGGGTACGGCACGTACATGCGGGGGCTGGGGGGGGGTACGGCGCTTACCGGGCCACCTACTCTGGTCGTTTCACGCCGTACTTCGCATTTGTGGCACTTTTTGGGTGCCGTGAAAATATTGCCGTCCGGACTGCTGTCGGTTCGAATCGTAATTCCTGGGTCGTGAAACGCTGCCTAGAAGCGTCCCGACGTCACGTCGCAGCATTCCCGGATCACATTCGTATGCATATTTTCGTCGGTCGGTGTTTTTTACGATTCGTACGGAAATGGTGTTTCCGTGCGAATCGTAATTCCATGTTTGTAATGTTTTACAACCGGGTACGAGTCGGACGGAGAATACGCTCCGACCGACGGTTCGTACCCGGTTTTTACCGGATCGTAATCGGCACCTAGGTCTAGAGCACAGAAATTTCTGTATTGGAAATGTATTTTAAATACAGTTTTGTACTGTTCCTTAGTGTCCTGTGTATTTATTACTACAGATAATTAAAGATATATGTGGAACTTAGAAATAATTGTTTATGTAGTTGTCTCTTACAGCCGCTCCGCAACCATCTACTTGTAGGCCTTGTTGACCTACTGGCTGATCCTCATCAAAGGACTGGCCTCCTCACCATTGTCAAATATGGACATATGGGCCCTGATTCACCAAGATAACTTCTGTGTAAGTTTATGATTGTTTGTTACTCACAAAGGTATTTTACGAGTAGTATCTTTACGGCCATGGAGTCCTTCCACATATCAAGATAAGAAAGAATCTACTCTTTAAATTTATTTCAATCAATCAGTCATTCAATCAATCAATCAGGGGAATTTTAAGCGTGCTACTCACCCGTGAGGGTCTCAAGGCGCTGAGGGGGGGACGCAGCTCCGTTCAGCCGAAGAGCCAGGTCTTGAGAACCTTCCTAAAGGAGTTTAGGGAGGGGGCGCGTCTGATGTCTGTCGGCAGCTCGTTCCAGGTCTTGGCTGCAATGTGACAGAACGATCTTCCCTCTGCTCTGGCTCTGTGGATACACGGGGTTTCAGCTAGTGCGAGGTTGGCAGATCGGAGGTTTCTTTTGGGTATGTGGAAGTCTATTCTGTCGTTGAGGTATTTGGGTCAGTTGTTGTGTAGGCATTTGTAGGCGTGAGTCTTGAAGGTGATCCTCTTCTCCACGGGGAGCCAGTGGAGTCTCCACAGGTGTTGACTGATGTGTTCGTGCCGGGGGATGCTGAGGACGAGTCTGGCCACGGTGTTCTGTATTTTCTGGAGTTTGTGGACTAGGTACTTGTTGATGCCAGCGTAGAGAGCGTTTCCATAGTTCAGTCTGCTGGTGATGAGTGCGTGGGTGACTGTCTTTCCTGCCTCTGGGGGGATCCATTTGAAGGTCTTTCGAAGGATGCGGAGGGTGTTGAAGCAGCTGGAGGTGATGGCGTTGACCTGTCGGTTTATGGTGAGTGATGAATCGAGTACGATGCCAAGGTTTTTGCCGTGGTCTGATGGGGTGGTTGGGCTTCCGAGGGCGGTAGGCCACCAGGTTTTGTCCCATGCTGAAGGGGTGGTTCCAAGGATGAGGACTTCTGTCTTTTTGGCCTTGAGTTTTAGGCAGTTGTTGGTCATCCAGACTGTGATGTCTTGCATTCCTCTCTGGAAGGTGAGTTTTGCAGTGGTGGGGTCACTGGTGAGGAAGAGGATGAGCTGGGTGTCGTGGGCATAGGATGGTGAGCAGTCTATATATCGACTTTTTAATATCGAGGGACATAAATATCGAGTCAAAAATATCTAATGTACAAAATATCGAAATAGATAATATCGATGTGAAAAATATCGTTTTTTTTTTTAAATTATATGTCAATGTAAGTAATATCGTTAGTAATAATATCGACATGTGAAAATATATCGTTATTGTGTGTTTAGTAAATATTTTGAAGTTGTTTGTATAAATAGTTAAAATGTATATAATATGAGAAATATTTATATTGTTTTAGGGGCGGGATGTTGGGTTATAGGGGATAAGGGTGGGGAGTGTTTTAAAAAAGTTAAAACATTTTTTAATATATTGTAAAATTTTATTAGTAAATTTTATTTCAAATTTGAAATGTATATTTAATTTTAGGAGCGGGATGTTGGGTTACAGGGGATAAGGGTGGGAAGTGTTTTAAAAATGTTTATATATTTTTGAATTTTTACAAAAATTTATTTAGAAATTTTAAAATAAATTTAGAATTTTAAAATTATTTTTAGGAGCGGGATGTTGGGTTATAGGGGATAAGGGTGGGAAGTGTTTTAAAAATGTTTGTATATTTTAGAATTTAAAAAAAAAATTATTTAGAAGTTTTAAATTACATTTAGAATTTTACAATTATTTTAGGAGCGGGATGTTGGTTTATAGGGGATAAGGGTGGGAAGTGTTTTAAAAATGTTTATATATTTTATAATTAAAAAAAAAAAATATTTAGAAATTGTAAATTAAATTTAGAATTTTACAAATAATTTTAGGAGCGGGATGTTGGGTTATAGGGGATAAGGGTGGGAAGTGTTTTAAAAATGTTTACATGTTTTAGAATGTTTCAAAAAATTAATGTAGAAATTGTAATGTTAATTTAGAAATTTAAAATTAATTTTAGTAGTGGGATGTTGGGTTATAGGGAATAAGGGTGGGAAGTGTTTTGCAAATGTTTATATATTTTTGAATGTTTTGTAAAAAATATTTATAATTTTAAATGTAATTTAGAAATTTAGTTAAAATTTTCGGAGTGGGATGTTGAGTTACAGGGGATAAGGGTGGGAAGTGTTGTAAAAATTTTTTTTTAATTTGGAATATTTAATACATTTAATTTGAAATTTGGAATAAAAATATATTTTTTATATTATCTTTTAGGAGTGGGATGTTGGGTTATAGGGGATGAGGGTGGGGAGTGTTTTAAAAAATTTGATTTATGTATGAATGATTTGTATACAAAATTTAGAAAATTATAATAAAATTTCGAATGTTATATTTAATTTTAGGAGTGAGATGTTGTGTTATGGGGATAAGGGTGTGGAGTTTGATAAAAATGAGTAAAATGTTGGTAATATTGTATAAAAAGTATGTATAAATTTTGATTTTGATTGTACTATTAGAAATTTTTTGGGTGCTTGGGATGTTGGCTTATAGGGAATAAGGGTGGGGAGTGTTTTATCAATTTATTTGAAATTAGTAATATTGAGTAATTTATATTAAAAATAAATATATTATAATATAATATTTAGGGATAAATTTTAGATTGGGGATTTGGATTTGTAGAGGATAAGTGTGGGTATTGTTTTATGTAAATTTTTTAATAATGATTCAAATTTTTTTTTTTTTTTATATATTTATATTTATATATTTGTATTGCAATTATTGTAATTAAATACATATTGGAATGGGAATATAACATTAACTAAGATTGGTATATATGATCTAGTGTAATTAAATATATTTATGAGTGGGAATACTAAATTAATGAAGTTTAGTGTTTTGCACCTACCATAATTAAATATAGATTTGAATCAGAATAGTAATTTAATTAAGTTAAGTGTCCAGCACTTATCTTAATTAAATATAGACTGGAGTGGGAATAGTAAATTAATTAAGTTCATTGTCCAGCACCTACTGTAATTTAATATAGGTTGGAGTGAGAATAGTAAATTAATTAAGTTCAGTGTCCAGCACGTATCTTAATTTAATATAGACTGGAGTGGGAATAGTAAATTAATTTAGTTCAGTGTCCAGCAGCTACCCTAATTTAATATAGGTTGGAGTGAGAATAGTAAATTAATTAAGTTCAGTGTCCAGCAGTTATCTTAATTAAATATAGACTGGAGTGGGAATAGTAAATTTATTAAGTTCAGTGTCCAGCACCTACTCTAATTTAATATAGGTTGGAGTGAGAATAGTAAATTAATTATGTTCAGTGTCCAGCACTTATCTTAATTAAATATAGACTAGAGTGGGAATAGTAAATTAATTAAGTTCAGTGTCCAGCATGTACCCTAATTAAATAGAGATTGGAGTGAGAATAGTAAATTAATTAAGTTCAGTGTCCAGCACTTATCTTAATTAAATATAGATTGGAGTGGGAATAGTAAATTAATTAAGTTCAGTGTCCAGCACATACTCTAATTAAATATAGGTTGGAGTGAGAATAGTAAATTAATTAAGTTCTGTGTCCAGCACTTATCTTAATTAAATATAGACTGGAGTGGGAATAGTTAATTAATTAAGTTCAGTGTCCAGCACCTACTCTAATGTAATATAGGTTGGAGTGAGAATAGTAAATTAATTAAGTTCAGTGTCCAGCACTTATCTTAATTAAATATAGACTGGAGTGGGAATAGTAAATTAATTCAGTTCAGTGTCCAGCACATACTCTAATTAAATATAGGTTGGAGTGAGAATAGTAAATTTATTAAGTTCAGTGTCCAGCACTTATCTTAATTTAATATAGACTGGAGTGGGAATAGTAAATTAATTAAGTTCAGTGTCCAGCAGCTACTCTAATTTAATATAGGTTGGAGTGAGAATAGTAAATTAATTAAGTTCAGTGTCCAGCACTTATCTTAATTAAATATAGACTGGAGTGGGAATAGTAAATTAATTAAGTTCAGTGTCCAGCACATACTCTAATTAAATATAGGTTGGAGTGAGAATAGTAAATTAATTAAGTTCAGTGTCCAGCACTTATCTTAATTAAATATAGACTGGAGTGGGAATAGTTAATTAATTAAGTTCAGTGTCCAGCACCTACTCTAATGTAATATAGGTTGGAGTGAGAATAGTAAATTAATTAAGTTTAGTGTCCAGCACTTATCTTAATTAAATATAGACTGGAGTGGGAATAGTAAATTAATTCAGTTCAGTGTCCAGCACATACTCTAATTAAATATAGGTTGGAGTGAGATTAGTAAATTTATTAAGTTCAGTGTCCAGCAGTTATCTTAATTAAATATACATTGGAGTGGGAATAGTAAATTAATTCAGTTCAGTGTCCAGCACCTACTCTAATTTAAAATAGGTTGGAGTGAGAATAGTAAATTAATTAAGTTCAGTCTGTAGTGGGAGTAGTATGTTCATTAAGTTTGGTAAATAGCAAATATTAGAATTAAATATAGAGTTGAATAGGAACAGTTAAATTAATTTATTTTAATTTACAATAAATCTATAGATTTTAGTTTTGGTTGGATAAAAGATAGAAGTGATATCAGAATGCAAATTCCAAATTTTTGTATAAAATAGTAGAAAGGAAAATAAGATTTGTTTTATAGTTGTTGGAATGTATATTAATTAGAGAGAAAATATTGTTTATTATTACGCATATTCTAATCATTAAATCATTGAAATAAACATGTAATAAAATAATTAATATTTAACATTTGATTTATTGTAATAATTTTTTTTATAATGGATATATATTTGTTTAATGTATATTTTGGACATTAATATATGAACAGACAAAATAATTAAAAAAAACAATTCTGATTTTTATAGCTGTTTAATATTTTTACATTTATATTCTGTACTCTCAATATTTTTAGACTTTATTTGAATTTATAAGAAATTATATGTTTCTGAAATATATGATAAATATATTTTAATTATTAATATTTATATTAGATAATTAATATTGAAATTGTTTACATTTTAGATTATTTCTTTTTATTTTTAGTTTTGGTATGTTGTAGATACAATATATTAATTATATCATGTTCATCCATTTTTTTTGGTAATATATAAATTTTTATTATTATATTAATAAATATATTTTATTTCTTATATTTATTTTTATACGTTAAATAATTTTCACATATATAAAAAAAATTGGTATTCTTTTTGAGTATTTTATTCTAATGTTTTACTAATTTTTAAAGTAATGTGTAATGTTAAATAAATAGTTAGGGCATTTATTGGTATTTTTTTAGTTGTTATGTTTGTTTGGGTCTTTTATTTTGTAACCGCTCGCTGTTGTTTTGGGTTATTTTGGTAGAATCCAGGTCGCGGTCGGGAGCTGTTTCGCGTTTGAGAAGGTAAGAGTTATTTTCTTTATTATTAAATAGTTTTAAGTGTTTTGTGGAAGTAGTAATGTTGTAATAAGTGTGTATGGATTGATGTTTTAGAAGTTAGGGTGTTAGTAATAGTTTGTATACGGTTTTATAATTTACGTTGTGTTCCGTGTTTGTGGCTTTGTTAGTGTTTTGTTATTTCGGTGTGTTAAAGTTTTGTAGTGTTTGAATAATGTTTGTAGTGATGTTTTTAGGTGCATTATGTGTGTTTGTGTGTGGGTGGGAATGTTTGTTTCTCTTTTGTAGGTTTTACGGAGAAGATATTTTCGTCGGTTTCAAACACCTTATTTTGTTTTAAGGAAGTGTGTATTAGTTGTGTTTACTAATCTTTATTTTACACTTCCTTTATTGTTCGGGTTTCCAGGAGCGGTTATTTTCCTTTTTAATATTTTTCGGGATTTTTATGGTTAATGGATAGTCGTGTTTTTTGGGTAGACGTTTTTTTTCCAAAAACAGTTGTATTTTTCCATTTTATTTGGATTTCTTTTTGATACCTATGGATTTTGAACTACCTGGATTTATTTGGAAGGAATGTTATTATCACATTGGAGCAACTACACAGGTAAGTTCATTTAAATATTTTAATTGTGGGTGGGCAAATCTTATATATTTAACATTGTTGTTGTGTACTTGGTTTGTTTAATTATGTTGTCTAAATATATGTAGATATAAATTATTTATATATTTTAGACCACATAATTAAATATGTGATATAATAAAGTGGTTTATTTATGTTGTGATAGTTGTTTTAGTAGAATTGTGGGTTAATATTTTGGAAAGGGTTTAGAAGAGAGTTTGAGCTATTATATTTAAGTACTCAAGTCCTCTTGTGGATGGGTATAGCTGTACCTGTTGTTGTAGGTAATTATACATTTGAGTAGTTTGTCTAGATTGTTTTGGTTTTAATTGTAGGACAGATTGTTGCATTCTTAATTCTTGGAAACTTTGTTCCTTTTGTATGGCAATTAGTAGTTTTTGTAGTGTTGGAGTTGTTCTCCCAGTAGAAGTTAGGAATGCATTATGCCAGCCCTCGACGGCGTTGTTAGTTTTGGCTTGTTGGTTGAGTGTACTTACATATACATTCCACCAAGGTATTTGGAACTTGGGCTGACGTCTATGGCCTGATCTGTGTAGTCTCCCCACCCAGGTATCCTCAAAATAATCTAAGAGGGGAGATAACTTTACTTCATTTTGTTTGTAGAATGGACTTCTAATAAAAGATTGTAATGTTCTGCAACATCTGTGGTTGGTACATAAGCTAGGGCTGTTAGAAGTTTTATTTGATGTGCAAAACTTATGTTAGTGGCATATTCTACACTTAGTGAAGATTTTTGTAAATGTCTCCATATACATTGGTTTAAATGGAAGTAACATCCTTGGATAGCTGTATGGGGGTACAGTTTTAGAATGCAATTTATCATGGCTTGCTCAAAGTCTATGATAATTCTTTGAGGGTAAAAATCATTTGATTCTTGTTTTAGTTTTCCTAGCATTTCATTATATGTTGTGTTTTGTTTGTTAGGTAATAGTGCATAAATTAAAGGTATGGAAGTGTTGTGATATTGACCATGTATTGTGTAAAGCTGGTAGAATGGTTTTGGGCATATTGTAAAGGTGCCATCCATCATCCATGTTTGGCATTGTTGCAGTTTAGTTATATTGTTTGCAGTAGCAAACATTATGATTCCTTTTTCTGTGCTTTTGTTATCAAAAAAAATAAAAGGTTCATTATTGTGGGTGATAGTTAATTCTGGTGGAATGATGATCTCTTGAAAAGTTTTAGGGGATGGTATAGTTGTCGTGGTTGCTTTTTTGGTCCTAGCAATAGTTCTTTTTATAGAAGCAATTGATGGTAATTGGCCTCTTGCTTCTTTGGGCACTCTAGGTAATAGTTCTTTTAGGATTACACTTGTAGCAGTTTGTGAACCAGTGCTTAATTCTTTGATATTTTCAAGGGTTGATCTGACTTCTATTTCAGAGAGATTGGGTGGATGGTTATGCTCTCTTGTATATAGTACAGTTGTTTCTCTTGTTGTTGCTCGTCCGTAGCATTTGTTATAATAATATTTAGAACACTTCCAGTTCACTTTTCGGTCCGTCTGCTTTTCTTGGGTGTATGTGTAACCCATGTAACACAATAGGAATTTTCCTTTCTGCGAAGTTATAAATTGGGCTTCTTCTGTCATCGTGATGTGTTAGAAATCTGGAAAAAATGTATATGAAAATATATGCAATAGTACTTTATATATTTCTATAAAAATAGGAAACAAAAAACTTTTTTATATATACTTACCAAGTGTTTTTGGTTGTATTTGAATGAAGATGTTCTTTGTAGACAACATGCTGTTTAGTTGATGTAGATTCTGAAAGTTTAAGAACATTTAGGTGCCGATCACAATCCGGTAAAAAATTCCCCCGTGCGACTCGTATCGGGTCTTTTTACCGTACGAATCGTACAAGTGCCGTACGAACTGGCAATCACGATTCGCATGGTAAAAAGTCCATACGAACCGCACTGGGAATCATTCCCCACACGTCCTCGGGTCGGAAAATGTGTCCGACACGTCCTCGGACGATTTACCTTACAAACGTGAAAAGCCAAGTCCGACCGAGGAATCACGATCCATCCCGTGCGTCCGAGCGTACAACCGTATGGAAAAAACACCGTCCGCACCGAACACCCATAGCAACCATGGAGACATGTGCCCGCATACGCGCCCAACACTCCCCCCAGCCCCCGTACGTCCGACACGTACCCCCCGTGTATGTATACCCCCACCCGTCTAGGTACACCCCAGTACGTTCCAGTCGAACCCCCACCCCAGTACGTGTCATACCCCCGTCAATGTACACCCCCCCACCCCTGTACGTGTCGTACCCCCGTGTACCCCCACCCCAGTACGTTCCAGTCGTACCCCCACCCCTGGACGTGTCGTACCCCCCGTGTACCTACACCCAAGTACGTTCCAGTCGTACCCCCACCCCAGGACGTGTCGTACCACCGTCAATGTACACCCCCCCACCCCTGTACGTGTCGTACCACCGTCTATGTACACCCCAGTACATTCCAGTCGTACCCCCACCCCAGTACGTGTCATACCCCCCGTGTACCTACACCCCAGTACGTTCCAGTCGTACCCCCACCCCAGTACGTGTCGTACCACCGTCAATGTACACCCCCCACCCCTGTACGTGTCGTACCCCCCGTGTACCTACACCCCAGTACGTTCCAGTCGTACCCCCACCCCAGTACGTGTCGTACCACCGTCAATGTACACCCCCCCACCCCTGTACGTGTCGTACCCCCGTGTACCCCCACCCCAGTACGTTCGAGTCGTACCCCCACCCCAGGACGTGTCGTACCCCCCCGTGTACCTACACCCAAGTACGTTCCAGTCGTACCCCCACCCCAGGACGTGTCGTACCACCGTCAATGTACACCCCCCACCCCAGTACGTGTCGTACCCCCCGTGTACCTACACCCCAGTACGTTCCAGTCGTACCCCCACCCCAGTACGTGTCGTACCCCCCGTGTACCTACACCCCAGTACGTTCCAGTCGTACCCCCACCCCAGTACGTGTCGTACCACCGTCAATGTACACCCCCCCACCCCAGTACGTGTCGTACCCCCGTGTACCTACACCCAAGTACGTTCGAGTCGTACCCCCACCCCAGGACGTGTCGTACCCCCCCGTGTACCTACACCCAAGTACGTTCCAGTCGTACCCCCACCCCTGGACGTGTCGTACCCCCCGTGTACCTACACCCAAGTACGTTCGAGTCGTACCCCCACCCCAGGACGTGTCATACCCCCCGTGTACCTACACCCCAGTACGTTCCAGTCGTACCCCCACCCCAGTACGTGTCGTACCCCCCGTGTACCTACACCCCAGTACGTTCCAGTCGTACCCCCACCCCAGTACGTGTCGTACCACCGTCAATGTACACCCCCCCACCCCAGTACGTGTCGTACCCCCCGTGTACCTACACCCGAGTACGTTCGAATCGTACCCCCACCCCAGGACGTGTCGTACCCCCCCGTGTACCTACACCCAAGTACGTTTGAGTCGTACCCCCACCCCAGGACGTGTCGTACCCCCCGTGTACCTACACCCCAGTACGTTCCAGTCGTACCCCCACCCCAGTACGTGTCGTACCACCGTCAATGTACACCCCCCCACCCCTGTACGTGTCGTACCCCCCGTGTACCTACACCCAAGTACGTTCCAGTCGTACCCCCACCCCAGTACGTTCCTGGCGCACCCCCAACACAACCTCCTAAGTACGGAGCGCACCCCATGCCCCAACAT
The DNA here is from genome assembly GCF_964204655.1 of Triturus cristatus. Classification (NCBI taxonomy): domain Eukaryota; kingdom Metazoa; phylum Chordata; class Amphibia; order Caudata; family Salamandridae; genus Triturus; species Triturus cristatus. The sequence goes on along the minus strand of NC_140582.1, from coordinate 705,227,115 downwards.
CACAACCGCATGTACGAGTCTTACAAAGCCACACACAAGGACAAAATCGTACAACCAAATGGCCCATGTACACACCGTACACACGCTCAAAACGCACGTACACAACCAGGACAAAATAAAACAACACAAGAATACACCAGTCGAAAGGCACACAGCCACTAAACATGGCCAACAACCACTTAAATAACACAATCACTGACCTGCAACTGCCAAAAACAAACAGAGGCCCAATACACCACCACTCCTTATAACACACCCACCCAAAATTCAAAAACTGCCACACCCACCCATGGACCAATAAAAAGGGCCCACACACACAAACCATGAGCCTTTCCAACAGACTCACTGCTGCCAGACACCACAGAACCAGACTACAAGCTACACCACACCTTACACTTGCACACCTTCAAACGACCACCCTCACAAACACCCTCTCATCACATTCACACACACACACAACCATCCACACCCCCCCCCAACATCCACACCCCCCCCCACACCCACACCATCCCCACCCACACCCCTCACCATGCCCACTACCAAGAATCCAAAGTTCAGTCACCGAGAGTTGGAGGTCCTTGTTGATCAAATCCTCAGAGTCGAGCCACAGATCTTTGGAACATTGGTCAGAAGCACCAGCCAGGCAGCCAAAACAGCCATGTGGCAGACCATCGTCGATGCTGTGAATGCTGTTGCGGACACCAGGAGGACCAAGCAGGATTGCCAGAACAGGTGGTACGATCTGCGGAGGAGGGTCAGAGCCAAGAGGCAGGAGGAACACGACCAGGCCAACGCCACCGGAGGAGGGCCCTCCCGCAGAGCCGTACAGTACCATCCCTGGGAGGAGAGGGTGATGGCCATACTGCCGGTGGAGGCAGTTGAAGGAGTAGAAGGACTCCGAGACCCGGGTGAGTACACAAACAACGCACCTCACATGGGGGGAACTGCAACCACAACCAAAATCAATAACAGGCACGCAACCACCACAAGCCATCGCATGACTCAACCACACTCCATGAGCAGGCACATGCCACTGCTGCCACCATGCCCCATGCACCCAGCTGGACAATGTCAAGTCACAGGCCACAGAAGACAACAACACATGACACGGTAACCCGGATGGCGGGAGGCTGGGCACCAAGAATCACATAGTGCGACTCCAAAGCAGACAACAATGCCCTCTGCCCATATGGCCTAGGTCACAGCCAGACAAACACTGTGTCCCAACACAGGAATGACTTGCCAGCAAATGGCGGACGCCTTGCATCAACACATGGGGGTGAAGGCACTGTTTTGCACATGCCAGCAGCTAATGAACAGCCAACAGTGTGAAAGAGTGGCAGCACACACCACCACAGCAGCAGCGCACAGACACACAGCAGACAAAATGGGTGCCTGGAGATCAGAAACAAACTCACATCAACAGGCCAAGGGCCACTCAAAGATCTGCTAACAGTGTGTGCCCAGGAAGCTGGGCCAAGGTGACAGAGGGTGACACACGGAGGGAGGGAGAGGGGGACACAGAGGGAGGGAGAGGGGGACAGAGAGGGAGGGAGAGGGGGACTGAGAGGGAGGGAGACGGACAGAGGGAGGAGGCTGACACACGGAGGGAGGGAGAGGGGGACACAGAGGGTGGGAGAGGGGGACAGGGAGGGAGGGAGAGGGGGACTGAGAGGGAGGGAGACGGACAGAGGGAGGAGGCTGACACACGGAGGGAGGGAGAGGGGGACACAGAGGGAGGGAGAGGGGGACAGAGAGGGAGGGAGAGGGAGACTGAGAGGGAGGGAGACGGACAGAGGGAGGAGGCTGACACACGGAGGGAGGGAGAGGGGGACACAGAGGGAGGGAGAGGGGGACAGAGAGGGAGGGAGAGGGGGACAGAGAGGGAGGGAGAGGGGGACAGAGAGGGAGGGAGACGGACAGAGGGAGGAGGCTGACACACGGAGGGAGGGAGAGGGGGACAGAGAGGGAGGGAGAGGGGGACAGAGAAGGAGGGAGACACAGGGAGAGCAAATCAGTCCTTTGGTGTGTGGGAATGTCTGCTCGTCAGCAGGTGGACTGCGTGCATGTAGACAAGGGTGCCCAGTGCCAGAACCCCCCCTCTTCATCATGGCAAAACGCAGGGCCATGTTACAACCTGTACACGAGCACAAGGACAGCCACCTGCATCATATGAGTGTGTGGATCCACTCCATGTGCACATGTACAGTGCTACAAGGAAGGCGCAAACGCATAGCTCGGCACACATGCACACTCCACTGCTGACTGCAGTCACACTTGACGCAGCAAGTAAGACTGTGCCACACATAGTTAAAGGGGCCAAATTGGTGCCCAAGGGACACACACATGCACAAGTGCACTGTGAGTGGAATGCAAGACAGATCCTAATTCCAAGAGGAAATGTGCCAACTTTGTAACGGATGAAACATGGATGTTGCATGGATCAAAATTAACATTGTCTCTCTCACACACAGGTCAACGTCGTGCTGCACCCCCCAACACTGGGGGGGAACACTCACAGGACCCGGATCTGCAGGAGACCGATCCCACCGGCAGCGACCACTCTCACCACTCTGCGGACGACCCCGACCGACCTGGCCCCTCTGGTGTCCAACCACCTGCAGCACCTGCGTCAGGTACAACCGTGCCAACCACCACCCCCACTCCTGCCACATCCCAGGAGACACCCAGGATCCCTGCCCCAACACCACAATGCAGCCAGGCTCGCCAGGAGGGACACGGTGTCCCGGGCACCCAGGAGGAGGCAGGCGACAACGCCAATGCCACCCCTCAGGGGTCCCGGAGACCCCATGTGCCCACAAGTGCAGGCCAGACGCAAGTGGGCAGGGGTGGTGGGAGTGGAGAGCGGCGGAGGCGCGAGCCTGACCAGTTGGCTGGGGATCCGGTATTTTCCCATGTCCGTAACATCCTGGACTCATACCGGCAGGACACCACGGGCATGGCCCAGGTTGTGTCCGTCCTCGAGGGGATCAAGGTCCAGCAGGCCCAGCAACATGCGGAGCTAATAGCCTGTCTACAGGTACACCAACGGAGGATGGAGGACAGACAGGCTCAGCAAGTGACGGCGTCCCAGGGGATTCACGCTGAACTCCGTCGGATGGCCGACACCATGGCCGACCCTCCCTGTGCCAGAAGGCGGAGAACATCACCACCCACAGGGAGGGATCATGAGGAGGAGGAGGAAACATCCGACGGAGCATCCCAGACGTCGTCACGGCCTGCTGCTGAGGTTCCCCGCAGGAAGCCGGGTCGTCCACGGAAAGGACCGTGAGGGTGGCTGCTACATCACCATCTCCCAGGACACCTGGCCTGGCACCTGGCCCACTGGAGCAACAGCATCACAGCATCAAGAGACATTCTCTGCCACATGGCCCTGCTGGTCACTGGCTGACCAATGTTGACAAAGACTGTGGCATGGACTCTGAGGATTTCCAATGGCAAGGACACCAACTCCCCTACTGAACTTTGGATTCCCTAATCCCGGAAAGGCCCTCACTTGGCCCCCCCCCCCAATAATAAATCACACTATTAAGAGTAGATGCCTGCTGGTAGCATTATTACCTAACATGTGTCTTGTACAGTCTAAACATGCCTGAGTCATCTGTTCACTTCAACCATCCACACCCTGGGGCCTGAGTCTGGCACAGGACACATGGGTCACAGTTTTCTAGGCAAGACAGACATGGAGCACCATACACACCTGTGATGGTCAGAACCAGCTGAGGGGGTGGCCGAACAACCGTGCTGACAGACACATTGAGTACAGCAACACTCATGCGCAGAGGTCAGGGATCCTGGCCCGTGTCCTGGGGGGCACCCAGGTACGTGTAGACAGGTGGCAGAACCATGTCCTGCAAGCTTGAGTCCGGTGGATGCAGAGAATGGGGTCATGGACAACGTTGGATGCATGGGGATGGCACATGTCACAATACCCACACAGTCATGGACATCATGCCCATTACACAGTCTCAGCACACACACACAGCTTGCATCTTGCCACTCGACACATTGACACATAGCCACAATCAGGGAATACCATGCCAGACATGCAGGATGCACCGTGCCAACACACCAGCATTGACTGAGAAGAGGCACCTTGGAGGCATAGGGACACCTTTAATAGTCATGTGTTTGGGATTGCAGAGGCAACTTGAAGTACACATGAACACATCATGTGGAGTAACATGTGGCTCCAACACTGGCACCCCCCTTCTGCAGCACAAATGCGTGATAGCCATGGAACTGGCACACAAGTGTCGGATAATAGCTAAATACCCACAGCTGCTCACGGAGAGCCTGCCATACACCATACATCCGCTGATGTGGAAGTCCCACGCCATGTCAAGACAATGTTAACCGTATGTGTCCGAGGGCAGTGTCACACACATTGATGCCTTCATCACAATCCACCATCCCATCACTGATGACTGACAACCAGGCAGCCCATCTATTCAGGTGTACCCAGCTGCATGTCGTGTCCCATGGGGATGCCACATGTCTGCAGAGGACCCAAACCCCGACCGGGGCAGTGTGCACACATCGTGAACAACTGCCACACCCAATACACCCCAGATGCATCCCTTACCCCATGGAGACTTCCAAACGTGTCCGTGCCTGTAACGCTGAGTCAGCCCACGATGCCATGTCCATGAGGAATAGCAGTGCCACAACAATGCAACCAGCAAACGGCATGCGCAGGTACCTGGGGAAGAGAGACACACAAGAAGTCAGCCACAAGAAGCACAGCCACTTGCATGTGCATTTACTCGACACATGTATGTATGACAACATGCTAGGTCACAATTATGCCTGGGGAAATACTACCATCACTGCCACCATCACTCCAGTGACACACCCACACACACCTCTGACCCACGTGCCATACATGCAGGTGGAGACACACATCACAACGCATGCCACACGGGGACCAATGCGTGCACACTCAGACCCTGGTACTCACCACTAAGCAAAGAAGTCGCGTATGAGCCGAGTCCGGATGTCCTCTTGCGGCTCCACATCCTCCACATCACTAGCCCCATTGCCAAGGCCTTCGTCCTCCACGGGTGGATGGTCCTCGTCATCTTGATCCAGGATGAGGGGCACAGCTCTTTCAACTGCCATGTTGTGCAGCATGCAGCAGACCATGAAGATCTTGCAGACCTTCGCCGGGGCATATGGGAGTGCGCCGCCGGTCTTGTGGAGGCACCGGAATCGGCTCTTCAGCATGCCAAACGTCCTCTCTATCACTCGCCTTGTCCGGCCATGGGCGGTGTTGTAGCGGAGCTGGGCCGGCGTGATGGGGTTGCGGAGAGGTGTCAGCAGCCAAGGCATGTTGGGATAGCCAGCGTCCCCTAAATGGAAAGCACATGGATATCGTTAGAACTGGCGAAGCGGTAGTGCTGCTCGGCCAAACAGAATACAGGACAGACAGACTGTACCCACCAACAACACATGCACGTTCGTTGCGCAGCTGCATCATCATATCAGGCATCCCGCTACGCCTCATGATGTAGGCATCGTGTGCTGATCCTGGAAAACGAGCACAGACATGTGAAATCACCATGTTGGACAGACACACCACAAGGGCATTGATGGAGTGGTAGTGCTTCCGATTGCGGTACGCCACCTCCCGTGCGTGTGGTGGTACCAAACCTACATGTGTCCCATCTATGGACCCAATGACATGGGGCATCCCTCCCAGGGCATAGAAACCACGCTTGACCTCAGTCATCTGTTCAGGGGTTGGGAACTTGATGAAGTCATCCAGGTGAATCAACATGGCCTCCAAGAAATCATGCAGCACACCGCTGAACATGCTCTGGGACATGCCACCAACATGAGCTATGGTATATTGGAAGGTACCCGTGGCAAGGAAATGTAGGGCAGCCATTACCTTCAGCTGGGGTGTCAGTGCCGTAGGATACCTGTGCTGCGGTTGCAGGTGTGGTGCCAGTCTCGCCGTCAGCTCCAGAATCAACGGTTGGGTGAAGCGGTAGAGCCGGATCCTGTCATTCTCCTGCATGGTGGCCAAGTCTGGAATTCTTCGGGCAACAGGAGGCGCTCTGCAGTAATTTGGAAGTGACAAGGAAGAGTGAGTGCACTACGAGAACAACTCATGTCTACTGAGCACATGTAAATCTGCCAATACACACATGCCACATAGGGAGTCAGGCATGTGCTACATGCCCAGGACACGTATGGATGCAAGGTGACACTCCTTCCAAGACCCAGCTACACACGGTGATTGAGAACCTCCCCATGCCACGCCATGGGAATAGCTGTGTCCCAGTGCAAGTGCACTGCCCGACGCAAGACAGGAGTGACATACACCCACACATCAGCAGAAGTGTGATGCTGATTGCAGAGACTGGCAGCGGAACACTTGAGCCACAGGTCACATGACATTACACTAGTCCAGCCCACACACCTTGCCATGAAGGTGCACATGTCATGACTCCCCACACATTCCTTGTGAGTTTGCTGACATGGCCTTGTCACGCTACTCCGTGTCCCTTGCATACATGTGCACCTCACATCCGGTAACACATGTGGCATGGTGTTGGGAACAGTGTGCAATGACAATCTACACACAGCCACATGTTGGTTGCTGCAACGGCTGCAGCTTTTGAGGGTGCAACAACATCAACCCGATGTAAATCCCGGACACATATATGGCATAGTCACATTGTGCACTGTGGGTAGTGATGAGTCATGTGTCATGACCCCTGTACCGGGCATCATGGGACACTTCCGTGTGTTGGTGTCCGTGCCATGCCAGTGACGCTCACCCCAAGTGCGCAGTCCCACATGCACACATGTCAAAGGAGTCAAGGGCATGCCTGGCACACATTGCACCCTCACACAGTACACATGTACACATCTCATCATACATCTGGTGCCTTCTCCACTCAGGAGGCATGTTCCACATCACAGCCTGTGACACCTGTGCCCAACACATGTGGTAATGCACAGACAATGCCTTGGTGTCCATTCCTGGACAAGTATGTCCATCCATGGACAAGTATGTCCGCCCTATTCCGACATGTGTGTCGCCTATCACCACAGTGATGTGTAAAATCCGCCGTACTGCTGCTGAGAGGGCCTGTGCATGTTCCCAAATCACTGTGGGAGTGCTGCCGTATGTGTACCCATCGTGATGGCGAGCGTAGATGCGAGTGTACGGTCCGTACCACTACGGGTACGCATACGGGTGCAGACCCATAGTGATAGTGAGCGTAGATGAGAGTGTACGGTCCGTACCACTACGAGTACGCATACGCGTGCAGACCAAAAGTGATGGAGAGCGTAGGCATGCATGTACGGGCCGTTGCCATGCATTTGGGGTGCCCTAGGGCCCCCACACGCACCGTACCTGTGTGTGATGCTCCAAATTACATGGGGGACAAGTATTAAGGCCTACATGCATGCTGGTTGTCATGGAGACCAAGTTCAAAATTGGAAATTGTTCTGGAAGGTGCACAGCAGAAGTCAGTTGGGATTTGTCTACTTTGTTGCAATGTGTTTGTGGGGCTGACATCATGCAGGAGAATGAAACCGATAGAGAACCCACAGACTGCTAGGTTTGAAGGGATTGGTGGAAACATAGGATGCAAATGTGAGTGACCAATCTCTCTGTACTCCTGTGCATGAGACTGGGCAGAAGGGCACATATAAGGCAGCCAGGTCCCATGAGGGAGCACTTGCCTGCACATCTTTGCATTCGTCGACCCAGCTGCTGCTACTGATTCCCTGGAACCATGTCAAGGGCTGTGGAGAGGACACAGCCATTCACCCTGGAGGAGAACATGGCTCTGCTGGATGTGATCCTCCCACAGTACTCCATGCTGTATGGGCGACCAGGTTATCAGGTGAGTGCATAGGCCACTGCCACAGACTGTCCCTATGTGGTGACTGTGACTTCTGCCATTGCGTCCAGGTGTAACACACATGCCATGTACTGTCGGGGGGGTCCCAGGGGGGGGGGTGCCTGATGTCTCCCAGCAGTGCCCTGAGACAGGAGGGGTGGGGGCCTATCACTCACAGCAGTGCCCTGAGACAGGAGGGGTGTGTGCAGAGTCCTCCCAGCAGTGCCCTGAGACAGGAGGGGTGGGTGCAGAGTCCTCCCAGCAGTGCCCTGAGACAGGAGGGGTGGGTGTGGAGTCCTCACAGCAGTGCCCTGAGCCAGGAGGGGTGGGTGTGATGCACAGTGTGAGCCTAGATCATTGATTGTGACATTGCCATCATTCCACCTGTGTACCCACTGTGGCACGTACTGCTTTTTCCCTCACCAGGGGATGATGTCCCTATGACAAAGGTGCAATGCGTTGGCTGCATGACATGCCTTGTTGTTACCAGCTAATTTGTACCCATATGTCTCTCTGTGACATGTGGCTGGTGTATTGATGTGGTGTCACTTGTTCCTCCTCACAGGTAGGCGCCACTGCCAAGGAGCAGATCTGGCTGACCGCCGTCAGTGCCGTGAGGGGTGTGGATGGTCGGAGGCGGCGCCTGGCCCAGGTGAGGAAACGCTGGCAGGATATCCGGTGCTGGACGCGGAGGATTGCACGGCTCCTGCTGGGGGACTCACCTGAGAGCCACAAGAACCGCGGCCGCCGCCGTCTGAGCCACCTCCACAGGCGTGTGCTGCCGGTGGTCTTTCCAGACCTGGAGAGGCGCTTACAGGCGATGCAGCAGCCGGAAGGGGGTAGGTACATGTGTGTTTGTTGTGTGTCACCGGCATTTGTAAGGGCACAGTAGCATGAATCCACTGGCAGGGTTTAAAGGTGCTGTGCAGATCCTGTTTGGCCCAGTATAGCGCTGTGCCCCTGCCACCCTTCCCCTCCTTGCAATGTGTTCCCTGGTCTGTGTGTAGTCACTCCTTCCCAGGGTAATGTAGGCTGGCGCTTTGTCCACGGGAACAATGTCTGTAGCATCATGTGTGGGGGTGGTGTGTAACAGGTTGTGGGACCTTGCCTGTGCACTGTCAAGTTCACTGCATGTGGGTTCCATGTCAGTTGGCACTGATGCTGACTCCAGACATGGGAGTTGGTCTCTCATGTGTCATGCCTTACAGCGCGCATGTCCTATGTAGTGGCCTGTGACATGATGTGCATGACTGTGCGATACACATAGTGCAGGGATGGTGACGTGTGTTGCTGTCATTACCATTCAGTAGCATGTAGTTGCGTGCCCACTACTGTCCCCTGGGGCACCTTTTCCTCAGTGGTGTATGTGTCATCATGAACGTGGCCACTGTCAGTGTCTACAGCGTAAGTTGTGCTCTGTGCCATTGTCCCCTGTCACCATGTATATAGACGTGCTAATTTGTACAGGTGTCCACTGTGCAGCCTGACCTGATTGTCCTTCTTCATACTCACAGTTGCCAGTGCCTGTGTGTCTTGTTATACTCATCTGAGGATGGGCACTGGTACCTCATTATTTGTACAGGCGCACCTTGGCTGTTTGGCGTCCAATCTTGCTTTTTGCCTGCCCCTGTGTGTATCACCCAGACCATGAGATGTTGGTGCCACCTGTGTCTCCACAATTTGCCTCGTGTAGGGTCTTGTTGGGGCGGGCAATGCCTATGTGTTAAATCCTGATTACCACTTGCTGGGTCTGGGCAGTGTGTGATGTGCCTGGACACACACGCAATGTGCAGTGACCGAGTCATGTTGTGCATGTTTTCAGCATTACCTATGCAGCATGTGTCTCAAGTTCATGGATATGGTCCCTGGTCATCGGTATTTTCGCAAACGCTGTGTGGTGCAGATGCAGTGCTGGATTGTCCCCAGGACCTGGGTGCTATGTCAGACTCCTTTTCCTGTGTTTCGCTATTGTCTCATGCTCTCCATGGTATTTCAGTGGCATGGTGGCTCAACCAACTGTGTGTTGCATGCCCTACATCGGTACCCTGTTCAGTAGATGTTAGGGATCTTCCTTTTCAGGCCATGCAATGTTACCTATGTAGATTGGACTCATGTGACAGATGTGTACAGGTGTCTGAATAATTTCTGTCTCTCCACCCTGCCCACAGCATCGTCGGGGGACACAGAGGGAGACATGGACACAGACCAGGCGGAGGGACCGAGCACCAGTGCCAGCCGTGACATCGGGGCTGGCACATCGAGTGGGACAGAGGCGGAGGAGAGTGTGGCCGAGGACCTGTCGACTGGCACATCAGACTACGAAGCTGACAGGTCCGGGGACGATGTCTCCGAGTGGGCGGAGGCTGCACCAGCAGCTGACAGCGGAACAACACCTCGCACCGCCCCCTCAGTTTCCACCAGCCGCCTCCCACTTGCTCGTGTCCCTTCCCAGCGTGCCCGGTCACAGCATGTCTCCTTCCTGCCAGGCACCGCGCCCCCTGCCCCTGTCTCCACTGCTGCCGCCAATGCAGAGTCTGTGGACATCCAGCGGCAACTGCAGGTTGGTCAGGCTGCGATCCTTAATGTCCTCCATGCCCACGGCAAAACCCTCACCAACATCGAGGCTTTCTTGGAGGGCATTCATTCATCGCAGGCTGACCAACGCAACTTGCTGAGGTCCATCGACTCCACACTGACTGCAGCAGTGGGTCTCCTGCAGCGCGACCTCCCCCCACCTACCCCTGCCCCATCCACACTTCCCACTCCCATGCCTGTCACACGTACACCCAGACGTCGGCATGCACCCACATCAACGGACACGGGCACCACACCAGCAGGGAAGGTCCACCGCACTCCTCCTGACACGCACACACAGGGTGAGGTAGGCACACCCACTGGGTCGGGGGGCAAACGTGTGACACGCAGCCATAGTGGGAGTCCGCATTCCACCCAGTCCACTCCCTCCAAATCCCCTCCCCTCAGCTCTCCTGGCCACATCTCCCCCAAGGACTCCTTCATGGCCGCTCTGTCCCTGAGCCCCACAGTTACACCACCACGCAAGCGGTCACGGAGGTCCCCGGTCAGGGTGGTTGAGTCTCCCCCCCTGTCTCCACCCTCCCCCGGTGGCGCTGCGACCCATCCCTCTGACCCCCCCCCCCTCCTTGGGGCCTGAGGTCCCTTCGGGTGCAGGGGACTCCCTGGATGACCTTGCAAAGGTGTGTAGTGCCATCCTGGCCTCCGCCTTTGGCACTGACCCACCCCCTGTGGTGGACTCCTCCATCCCTGCACCCACAACGCCGCCCCTTTGCCCTGATGTCCCTGCGGTGCCTGTTGCTCCCCCCCCCCCTGATGCCCTCACCAGTGTGGAAGACGATGCCATTTGACTGTGCAGGCAAGGTAGGGGACACGCATCCCACTGTGTCCCCCATCCAGCTGAGAATCATTGACTGCCCTATGGGCTTTGTGAAGATTGAACTGCCTGCGATCCACGGACATTGTGCTCCTGCAGAATAAAGCTTAATTTTGTTTTCATTATCACACTACTGCTATGCTGGTATTGGTGTTGGTGGGGCTGCTACATGGTTTTGGGTGGTGTGTAAGGGTTTGGGTGTGTGGGATATGTAGTAGTGTACTGCTCATTGGTGGGACCCTGTGATCTGTGTGCCATCACAAGGTGTTGGCTAACTTTCTTTGTTCATGTAGGCAGTTACTGCATGGTGCACTTGTCCAAGGGTGTATTCCTTCCTCTGTGTACCCAGCTTTCTTCCCTGCAGGGTGTTCCCAATGTTTAGCGCAGAGCTGTGTCTACATGAGCTGTGTGTGTGACGGAGCCCTTCTACTTTGGCCATGCATGCAGGGCCATGTCTCCACCTGCGACAATCGTGGCATCCTTGGTGATCACTGTACTTGTGTGTGGAGTCTGTTGACATGAGTTCATGGGGACATGTTCCCTTGTAGCCAGTATGCATGTGGATAATTCTGGCCTCACACACATGTGTTACACCCCTCCAGTCTCAGGGCACTGCTGGGAGGACTCTGCACCCACCCCTCCTGTCTCAGGGCACTGCTGGGAGGACTCCACACCCACCCCTCCTGTGTCAGGGCACTGCTGGGAGGACTCTGCACCCACCCCTCCTGTGTCAGGGCACTGCTGGGAGGACTCTGCACCCACCCCTCCTGTGTCAGGGCACTGCTGGGAGGACTCTGCACCCACCCCTCCTGTGTCAGGGCACTGCTGGGAGGACTCTGCACACACCCCTCCTGTGTCAGGGCACTGCTGGGAGGACTCCACACCCACCCCTCCTGTCTCAGGGCACTGCTGGGAGGACTCCACACCCACCCCTCCTGTGTCAGGGCACTGCTGGGAGGACTCTGCACCCACCCCTCCTGTGTCAGGGCACTGCTGGGAGGACTCCACACCCACCCCTCCTGTCTCAGGGCACTGCTGGGAGGACTCCACACCCACCCCTCCTGTGTCTGGGCACTGCTGGGAGGACTCTGCACCCACCCCTCCTGTGTCAGGGCACTGCTGGGAGGACTCTGCACCCACCCCTCCTGTGTCAGGGCACTGCTGGGAGGACTCTGCACCCACCCCTACTGTGTCAGGGCACTGCTGGGAGGACTCTGCACCCACCCCTCCTGTGTCAGGGCACTGCTGGGAGGACTCCACACCCACCCCTCCTGTCTCAGGGCACTGCTGGGAGGACTCCACACCCACCCCTCCTGTGTCAGGGCACTGCTGGGAGGACTCTGCACACACCCCTCCTGTCTCTGGGCACTGCTGGGAGGACTCTGCACACACCCCTCCTGTCTCTGGGCACTGCTGGGAGTGATGGGCACCCACCCCTCCTGTCTCAGGGCACTGCTGGGAGGACTCCACACCCACCCCTCCTGTGTCAGGGCACTGCTGGGAGGACTCTGCACACACCCCTCCTGTCTCTGGGCACTGCTGGGAGGACTCTGCACACACCCCTCCTGTCTCTGGGCACTGCTGGGAGTGATGGGCACCCACCCCTCCTGTCTCAGGGCACTGCTGGGAGGACTCTGCACCCACCCCTCCTGTCTCAGGGCACTGCTGGGAGGACTCTGCACACACCCCTCCTGTCTCTGGGCACTGCTGGGAGTGATGGGCACCCACCCCTCCTGTCTCAGGGCACTGCTGGGAGGACTCCACACCCACCACTCCTGTCTCAGGGCACTGCTGGGTGGACTCTGCACACACACCTCCGATTTCTGGATATGTGCGCTTGGCACATACACGGTGGGGTTACGCACACTGCATTAGAGGTGAGGGTACGAGTCTACTGACACTGGTGTGGTGGGGGTACGCTCCGTACGTCCGCGGGTGTGGGTACGGGTCGTACTTACACTGTTGGGCAGGGGGGTACGCTCCTTGCATTCGCCGGTGGGGGTACGGGTCGTACTTACACTGTTGGGCAGGGGGGTACGCTCCTTGCATTCGCGGGTGGGGGTACGGGTCGTACTTACACTGTTGGGCTGGGGGTATGCTCCGTACGTCCGCGGGTGGGGGTACGGGTCGTACTTACACTGTTGGGCTGGGGGTACGCTCCGTATGTCCGCGGGTGGGGGTACGGGTCGTACTTACACTGTTGGGCTGGGGGTACGCTCCGTACGTCCGCGGGTGTGGGTACGGGTCGTACTTACACTGTTGGGCAGGGGGGTACGCTCCTTGCATTCGCGGGTGGGGGTACGGGTCGTACTTACACTGTTGGGGTGGGGGGTACGCTCCTTGCATTCGCGGGTGGGGGTACGGGTCGTACTTACACTGTTGGGCTGGGGGTACGCTCCGTACGTCCGCGGGTGGGGGTACGGGTCGTACTTACACTGTTGGGCTGGGGGTACGCTCCGTACGTCCGCGGGTGGGGGTACGGGTCGTACTTACACTGTTGGGCTGGGGGTACGCTCCGTACGTCCGCGGGTGTGGGTACGGGTCGTACTTACACTGTTGGGCAGGGGGGTACGCTCCTTGCATTCGCGGGTGGGGGTACGGGTCGTACTTACACTGTTGGGGTGGGGGGTACGCTCCTTGCATTCGCGGGTGGGGGTACGGGTCGTACTTACACTGTTGGGGTGGGGGGTACGCTCCTTGCATTCGTCGGTGGGGGTACGGGTCGTACTTACACTGTTGGGCAGGGGGGTACGCTCCTTGCATTCGCGGGTGGGGGTACGGGTCGTACTTACACTGTTGGGCTGGGGGTACGCTCCGTACGTCCGCAGGTGGGGGTACGGGTCGTACTTACACTGTTGGGCTGGGGGTACGCTCCGTACGTCCGCGGGTGGGGGTACGGGTCGTACTTACACTGTTGGGCTGGGGGTACGCTCCGTACGTCCGCGGGTGTGGGTACGGGTCGTACTTACACTGTTGGGCAGGGGGGTACGCTCCTTGCATTCGCGGGTGGGGGTACGGGTCGTACTTACACTGTTGGGGTGGGGGGTACGCTCCTTGCATTCGTGGGTGGGGGTACGGGTCGTACTTACACTGTTGGGCTGGGGGGTACGCTCCTTGCATTCGTGGGTGGGGGTTCGAGTCGTACTTACACTGTTGGCATGGGGGGTACGCTCCATGCATTCGTGGGTGGGGGTACGGGTCGTACTTACACTGTTGGGCAGGGGGGTACGCTCCTTGCATACGCAGGTGGGGGTACGGGTCGTACTTTCACTGTTGGGGTGGGGGGTACGCTCCTTGCATACGGGGTGGGGGTAGGGTCCGTACATATCCGTCCCCACGCTATGTGATGTTTGTGCGGCCCGTACCCAGGCCTTTGCCACGTGGGTGCGATCCGTCCCGCCATTGTTGGGGTGACGTGTGTGGGCGTGGTCCGACTCGTACCCACGCTCTTCAGGCGTGGGTACGGGACGTACCTGTCTGGTTGTGTTGCCGGTTCGCGTGGTGACGGACTTCCGTTGTGGCGGTCGCTGGATTATCAGGACACGCCCCCACCCCCTCGTGGTGACCAGGGCATGGGAGTCAGGTATGTCCAGGCCATGTGTAGTGTGTCACTCATGTGGTTGTTTTGTGGCCTGCCCTGGTAGTGCCACCCCCACCCCACCCCACTTTCCCCCCTCCCTTAGTTATTCTGACCTTCTGCGGCGTCTGCGTCGTAACCTGTAGAGGAGGTGGACTGCTATGAGGGCAGGGATGACTCGTAGGTTCGGGTCCATGTCTGTCCGTCACGTACTGGTCCTCCTTGTTCGCGTCGTCGTCTGTCCGTCGCGTACTGGTGGTCCTTGTTCGCGTCGTCCTGATTTCCCGGCAGTTTTTGGCTGCCGCAAAATATTCACCGTGCGGGGTGACGTCGGTGCGAATCGTGATTCCTGGGTCGTGAATGGCTGGCTGCGTGCGTCCCGACGTCAGGTCGGCGCTTTCCCGGATCGCATTGGTAGGTGTTTTTTGTTCGGTCGGTCTTTTTTACGATTCGTACGGTAATGGTGTACCCGTGCGAATCGTAATTCCATGTTTGTATATTTTGACGGCCGGGTACGCGTCGGACGGAGAATATGCTCCGTCCGACGGTTCGTACCCGGTTTTTACCGGATTGTGATCGGCACCATATTGTTTTGGTTGGTTTCGTTTTTTAAGTGGGGTGGTATTGCTGTTTGGTATAGACTATATTTATTTTGTTGAAACTTATTTTATTGTTTTACAAATCAACTACTCAACAAACATTCCCCCGCCTTCACCTGTCCCGGAAGTACCACACATTTATCATCAAGACCAATTATTCAGGAGAAGGAACAACCTTCTTACCCAGTTCTCTACCCCCCCCTCCCCCACCACATGTCAATGTACCCCCGTCCCCTACCCCTCTTACTATGTGCCCCTCCTCCCTAATAAATAAGATGCAGGAGCCCAACCTCTCCCTAAGCAAACGGAGCCTTCCCTCATGGCCAGTGGTATAGACTATAGGTGTTAATTTATACAGGTTTTAAAAAATTTAAAAAAGAGAACATGGATTTGTTTAGGGGTTTAGGATGTTTTGGGGTTTGAGTAGGATTTAATTAATATTTTATAAAGTATTTTGATAGTATACTTACTTTTTAGTGAGTCTTTTCTGGCAATCTTCAATATTTTCTTTAGCTGTTTTGAGTAATATCTGTAGTGGAAACATAAAGAGATGGAATATATAAGTTAGTTATTTATTTGAGTAAAGATAAATTAGTGTTTTAGTTTAATTTGGCAGTTTAGTTAGAAAAGATTATTTACTTACGTTTTTAGAATAGTAGTAGGATGTAGGTTTTTTCTGTTTAGCAGAGTTTCTTCTTCGTTCAATGCTTTGGTTTAAGGCACAGTAGAAGACTTGTTTTAATTGGTTTATATAGTGGTTTTAAATTGTTTCTTGAATGTTATTGGTTGTTTTCTGTATGTGGCCTTTCTATTGGATGGTTTGAATTTTTTTTAGTTAATTGGTTTTCTTTTATGGAAAATGCTAAGTAAGAGTATATTTAGTTTTAAAGGAGGAGCGTTTTAAATAATTATATGTAAAAAGATTGTTTATAATGTGTTGTAATTTTTTTTAATGTGTTCGAAATGCCAATGTGATAATTATTTCAGTGTTTTGTTATTATGTTGTTAAATATTGAGATCGTTATAAATGTTATGTTTATGTTTAAGTAGAATATCATTTGAAAATGTATGTTTTCGGTAAATATTGTATTTATGTTGTTTAAAGTATTGGTTTTATTAGTATTAGAATTGTCGATATATTTTAAAAAAACGATATTATTGATGTCTATATTTTGGTTATCGATATTTGTGACATGTGTTATATTTATTTACTTATGTCGATATTTAGTATTGCGATATTTATGTGTGCGATTTTTGTGTGATCGATATAATTGTATTACGATGTTGTAGTGTCGATATTAGTGTAGTTTTGTAATTAAGTATACAATGTCGATAATTTTGATGTCGATATATTTGATGCGATATTTGTGTAGTTCGATAATGTGTCTTTCGATAATATGTCAGAGATCCGCATAGGATACGATGTTGAGGCTGTGTTGTCGGACGATGGCTGCGAGGGGGGCCATGTAGATGTTGGAGAGGGTCGGGCTCATTGATGACCCCTGTGGGACTCCGCAGGTGATTCCCTTGGGGGCGGAGAGGAAGGGTGGTAGCCTGACCCTGTGGAACGATCGGATCCAGCCCAGGACAGTTTCTTGTATGCCGGCGTCGATTAGTGTGTTGTGAGAGACCGTGTCGAAGGCTGCAGACAGGACAAGGAGGATGAGGGCTGCAGAGTGGCCTTGGTCCAGGAGGGTGCGGATGTCGTCTGTGGCGGCGAGTAGGGGATGAGCGAGATGGGCCGGTAGTTCTTGAGGTCGGTGGGGTCAGCCGTGGGCTTCTTGAGCAGGGGCCTGACTTCTGCGCGCTTCCAGTCATCTGGGAAGGTGCCTGTTGTGAAGATGGTGTTGATGGTCCGTTGCAGTTCAGGTCCACAGCCCTGGGGTAGATGTGTGGGGGGTAGGGGTCAGTGGGGGCCCCCGAGTGGATGCCTTTCATGGTCATGGCGGTGTCCTCGGTCTTGATTGGTGTCCAGTTGAAGATGGTGAGCTGGCTGGTGTCTCTGGGGGGCGGAGGGCCTGCTGTGGTGTCTTGTGGGTGGTCGACGAAGTTTGTCATAGAGAGTTCTGATCTTAAGGTGGAAGAAGGTTCCAAGCTTGTCGCAGAGGTCTTGGGATGGGGTGATGTCTGTGGCTTCGCTGCGTGGGTTGGTGAATTCCTGAATGACACTGAAGAGTTCCTTGTAGTTGGCGGAGTTGGCGAGGATTTTGTTGTGGATGATGTTCCTTTTGGTTGTTCTGATTTGGTTGTGGTAGTCTGTCATGGCATCCTTGTAGGTGGAGTAGCTGTCGGTTGTCTTGATGTTCCTCCAGTTCTTCTCCAGGAGTCTGCAGGTGCGCCTGGCTTCTTGGAGATCAGTGGTGAACCAGGCGGCTTTCCTGAGGCGCTTTTTGCCAGGGTTGCGTAGCGGGGCGAGCTCGTCTGCGCAGTTAGAGATCCAAGTGTGAAGTCCTTTCGCTGCGATGTTTGCGTCGGATGCCCAGGTGGGGTTGCTACGTGTGCGGGTGGAGTTCAGTTGCTCATCGGTAACCTTGCTCCAGTTCCTTCGTGGTGGGCGGGGGGTGGTTTTGGTGCCTTGGGTTTGTCGACGGTGAAGTGAACGCAGTGGTGGTTGGTCCATGGTGGTTACGTTGTGTGGCTGAGGTGAACGCTGTTACCTGCAGCAAAGATGGGGTTGAGGGTGCGTCCCGCTCTGTGTGTGGGTTTGGTGACGGGTTGGTTGAGTCCGATGTTGGCGAGGTTGTCCCAGAGGATGGTGGAGTTGGGGTCGCTTGGGTTGTCGAGGTGGAAGTTTAGGTCTCCAATGAGTATGTAGTTCATAGTTGCGATGGCGTGGGGTGTGTTGAAGTCTGGGATGGTGGTAGGAAAGGGTGTCCGGGGGCCGGGGGGTCTGTAGATGAGGGTTCCTCGGAGTGTGGCATTGGGGCTGGTCCGGATCTAGAAGTGCAGGTATTCGTCGGAGGGGAAGGTTTCGCTGGTGGTGGTGAGGCGGAGGGTGCTCTTGTGGGCGATGGCGAGGCCTCCTCCCGGGTGGTTGAGGCAATCCTTCCTCTGGATCTTGTATCCGTCTGGAATCGCGGTGTTGATGCCGGGGGCGGAGGCGGCGTTGGTCCAGGTCTCCATAAAGAAGGCAATGTCAGGCGAGAGGGAGTCGAGTAGGTTCCAGACCTCTATGGCATGTTTGTGTACGTTGAGGAGGATCTCAGACTGTAGTCAGCGCAGGTGTCGGCGGTGCCGGAGGTCGGGGTGGTGGTGAAGGTCTGATGGCAGTGGAGGCAGAAGAACTGGCCGTGGGTTGAGTTTGGCGAGGCCTGTTGGCATTCTCTGCATCTTTCCGGGTTGAGTGCGAGGAGGGCAGGGGAGTCGTAGCGGTGGAGGGTCGTGCATCCAGGGTTCCTGGTGCTGGTCACGGTCAGGTCGCGGTCGGCTCACGGACGGGCGCAGACGGGCTTGCCTTAGATGCGCCTTTGCGCCAGCGATGCGACCGCGCAGCGGCCGCCATTAAGTAGGGGAGGGGGGCGGTACGAGAGGCTGTGAGGTTGGGGGAAGGGCTGTGCAGGGGGCAGGGGCCGCGGGCCAGCTGTGGCAGGAAAAAGCATCTGAAAGTGCAGAGGATTTAAGAAAGAGTTAAAGGTTTACTGTAGGAGAAAGGAATGAGGCAGCAGGGATAAGGCAGGGACAGTAAAAAGAATTACACTGTATAAAGACACTCAAGGTTCAATTAAGGCACCAGGCAGGCGGAGACAGGTGCGGCTCTGATGTGGCCGGAGTCCGACTGCAGCCGTGAACCCTGAATGGAGGAGGGCTCAGCACTGCGGGAGGCGGGTTAGCGGAGCTGCTGGGGAGAGAGTAGACCTAGGCCAGAGGTCACGGTCCCACTGTTCTTACATAAAAGTGTAAGTTTACCTTTTTGAATCAGGCTGGTAGCATTTCTGTGCAATGTTGTGCAAAACAAAGCAACCATTGCCATCTGACATGCTCTCTAGGGTGCATATGTCCTTGCATTCCCACTTCAATGTGGGCATCTAAAGTGGTCCTTTAAGAGTCCAAAGACTCACTTAATTGTGTTTTTTGTCCTGCTATCTGCCATGTAGTGAGCATGTTCTGTCAAACAAATGAGAACAAGCTTGCTACCATCCATATGTGCTGTCCCGAATGTCTTACACTCATGTCTGAGACAAACCATTAGGTTTTGTAACAGAACCCTCACCCACCAACCTAGTTGGTGGCATGCTTCATCATTGGGTTTCCACCTGATGTGCTGAATGCCTTCTAGGTGTACTATGACGCCTGATTACAGCGGAGCTAATTTCTTTGTGTGACGTGGTGAATTTGGGAGAGAATTTAAAACTATCTCAGGGATAGCCATCCTTAGGAAAAATATTTTAATCATGGATTTCTTGGCTAGGCTTAAAAGAAGTGATGGTGGATGTGTAGTGAGAAATGAGTGATCTTTCACATCCTGGTGTTAGGTCGACATGTTTTAGCCAAATATGAGTGCAGTTTGAGTGACAGTGGCTTTCTTCAGGACCGAAATGCTAGAGAAAACCCTAGTCAGTGAATGCACACACACACAATAAGCCTAAGGCATGCGTATGTAGGGTGGGACCATTCGTAACTTCAGAATTTCACAAAACTTCTTTTTTGATCTAAAATAGATATAACGAGAAAGACATTATACATATATACATGGTAGTTCAAATCATGTATGAAGATTGTGCAGAGCTCGCGCAGCAAACGTGTTATGCAACATGCTCATCATGCCCCTGTATTGGTATTTCCATTTTATCGGCATGCCTGTAGAAGTTGTAACACATGAAATGCTTTTGCTTAAAGAGCATTCTTGTGACAGTCATGCCAAAGTGCTTTTCCTCATTCCCAGCCACGTATACGTAGAACAGTGGCACATGAGCACCTGCCACTTGCCACCTTTTTGTGTTTGTATTTACAAAATGTGTGGTCGATTTTCTAATCAGGCAGAGAATGTGCGGTGCACTCACAAACGTGCGTTGCATCACACGGTTTAAAGTGAGAAGGATTAAGGTGATTAGATAGGGAGACCACCTCTCTCCCATTTGTCACATTCTTTGTTAATTATCAATTAGGCAGAACACTTGCGGCACACTCATACACGTGCATCCCATCACTAGACTTATGGTGAGAAAAAATAAGGTGATTAAATAGAGAGATCGCGTCTCCTCTGCATATCACCTACTTTAGTTGCTACCGATTAGGGTAACATGGATCAAGAGGGGGGCGGTGCCTCTAGTCACACTCTGTCGAAAAGACAGGAACACTGCCATCTCGTGTCCCCTGTTACCTCCTCAAATAATGGCTCAGACCCCGGAATAGCTCCACTCGGGAATCGAATCAGGTTTGTCTCGAGGATGCGGCCGCCTCCCTCCTAGAAAGGTACTCCATCAAGGCAGGCCCGTAGCACCTGCTCGGGAGCCAGATGTTACTGAACACCCAGCTCGTAAGGATGAAGTAGTTGGAGTACTTGCATCTGGGGATAGGCAGGCGTAAATGCATCTGACGCAGCTTCCGATTGGGTGGTGCCCCTACCCTAAAAATGTCTACGACCCCCCGCCCCCATCCCCCCCGGGAATTTAAACCTCAAGTGGCCTAGTAGCCCAGAGTACTGGACTAGTCAGAAAACTTCCTCGTTCTTGTGAGGAAACTTCCTGATAGCAGTTTTATTCGTTATGGGCATTCACAGAGTACAGGTCAAAAATAAGGAAATGTAAGTCTGTCATGCACCAATATGTTATTTATCTGTAGTTGTACACCGAAAATCATTTGGTTGCGTGATAGTAAGAGTCAGTGGTGCTAACCCTAACTCTGCCTGAAGAAGTATACCAACCAGTGTCATGGATGTAAAGAACCTACACCCAAGGTGTCAATTGGTCCATAGGTAACCCAGTGGTGGTAGCTCCACTTCCTAAAGTTGACGACGTTTCTAATTCAGTGGCTTGGCCCATCAGTGGTTGCCAAAAAGGAGGGGCTAGTGTGGCCCATGAGGGTACATCAGTTTTTCATTCTAAACAAAGCTGGAACTATGCCACCTTGTCGCATAGCAATGGCATTCCACAGTATGTTGTAATTTAATCCTGTTTTGTGAGTGTTATTGACCTCAATTTTAGTGGTATATGTAATATGGTCATTGTTATAACATTCTGGTGGCTGTGTGCATGTATGTAGATTGTTTATTTAGGTTGTCACAATGCAGTAAGCCAGTTGATCGTTTAAAAACACGAGTCCTACCTTGATATTGCAAGTTGTTAACAACTACTCATGCATGCATTCACGTTGTATTTATTTATTTATTCATTTATTTATTTATTATGGTTTTTATTGAGGCTTCAACATAAGCACAATGATTCATACAGTTCAGCCTAGGACGCTACTGGGAATTTGAAGCTTTCTTTCCGGGACCATCAGGGTGCGTCATCGGGCGTATGTAAGCACAAATTCAGAGAATTTGGCCCCTAGCAGAAGTCAGCTTCTCCATGAAGTGCCACTGCATGCCTTAGAAAAGCACCAGGGGAGGGCCAGTTCCGGTGGCAGTACCGTGTGCCTCCTCCACACCCCATGACGGCGCCGGGAACAGCTTCCCTTGTGGATTCCTGGGAATGTTTGTGAATTCCTGAAATTCTTATATCGGAGATCTGAGGGTTTGGGTGTATTCAACGATATGGCAGTAGGGCATTATTGTTAAATACACAAAAAAAAACTGTCTTGGGCCGAGTCAGGTTTGTTTGTATCACCTTTGCTCAACCCTTGGTAGCTGTGGCTTCGAGCAGCAATGCTTGACAAAGGAACTCAGCAAGCCAAAGTTTGAGCGTTGGTGCCGGTCTTCGCCCCCAGTGTATTGCCACTCTACGCTTGGCAAGGACCAGCAACATTGCCACAAGGCGTCTGTGGGCATCGGGCACCTCCTTGACGTAAAAAAATGTAAAAAATTACAATTATAATACGGTGAAGGGGGGTCCTAGGGAATATTTTAAAAACCTGCGGGGATAGAGTCCCTACCTATAACATTTACATACAAGGTATCCTCAGGTCTGAAAGAAGAGCTATAGAGGGAGACATAGAGATAGATCTATGGAGGCCTCCAAAGGAGTTCTATTTTAAGGACGTAATCCCACCGAGGTGGCATGCTTCATCATCTGGAATTCTCCTCTTGAAGGGGTCCCTTGCCCTATCAAGGGCTACAACCCACTTACTGTGAGGAAGGAGCTAAGGGATGTTTTAATCCTACACTTTTCAGGATACACTAAATCCTTATGACGAGAAGACACTCAAGCTCCTTGGGTAATGGGCGCAGGGCAAAAGAAACTCAGTATAACTGTGAGGGAAGGGATACTAAAACTAGCTATCCGGACCGAGAAAAATACTTTATTGATTCGTTCCTGGTGCCAGGATTAAAAACAGAGCATAATGCAGTCTGAAATTATAACTGCATATAGTGGACACAACCAGGTCAACATGTTTCAGCCTACAAGACCCTACACGGTGTCGTGGTTTTCGTCAGGACCATAAGATATAATATCCTGCTGCTTTTAGAAAAAATACAAGGTGAGAAACAAAATAGTTAGATGAAGAAAATAGATACAGAACCAGTAATCACACAGTTGTTACGTTTGATTTACTGGATGTACCCGTGATTCACGGATACAGAACCTCACCTCGACCTGGCAACAGCTCAGGGGAGAGGCACCGCTCTGTCCGTCAGTACCCCGGGCTACTACGGAGCTGGAACCAGTAGCCAAGCAGGCAAAGAAGGGTATTAGGTGTAAGGGTTGTCGATGTGACTTTGGTGCAGGACCATGCTAAATGTATAAACGAGGCATCAGGCTACGCGCAGCGCAGGCAGTGTGCATCTGTGGTGAGGCCCATCCTGTGCAGCACAAGTGGAGTGCGGTACAGCCTGTGGAGGAACTTGAAGTGTATTTGTACAAGTCTGTAATATGGGGCAGAGTTTTTCTGTTTGAGTGCAACAGTATTTCCATTGCTCGGGAGTAGGGCTGTCGAGCAGGTCTGCCCACCAAGTGCTGCGCGCCAGCTCGGCGCTAGTATATGTAGCCGCCATGGATAGTGAGTAGAGTCTGGTGACAAGCTTACGGTGTGTAGTAGCTGTGTGGATATATTCTAACGCCACGCTAGTGGGAGGTGGCGCTGGAAATGTATTATTAGCGCTTTTGCATGTCGCCTGCATCTGGTGATATAGTAGGCTGTCCCATAGTGTGGGCGCCCCTGTGGTGGTGCATTAAGGGAGGAGGAAGGAAACAGCCATCTTGGTATAAATCGGCATTTATGCTGATACCGAGAGCTTTTGCGTGATGCGCCATGCCAGGATTTTGTAGCGGGGGAAAGGCGGGATTTGCAATAAGTTGCATGGATGGAGCGTATAGGGTAGCAGTACCACTGTATTTACAGAGTCCCTCCCATGCCTCGCGCAAGCATTCAATAGTATTTATCTCTTTCTGGGGGTTTTTATAGGGCAGGAACAGTGCAGTGCTAAGCGGCCAAGGGGAGGCCAAGTCCGCCTCTACAGCAGTGTGTGGTTGAAATGGTGTCGAGTGGAGCCAAAAAAACTAGAAACTAGCCTGGGTTCTGTAAGCGTGCAGTTTCAGGTCACGGGCCCCAAGGCCCCCACGTGCAAAAGGGAGCGTTAGGATATCATAGGCGATGCGCGGTTTGCACACGGCCCATGTCAGGGAGATTAGATTGGATCAGAGTCTGTTAATAAATTGTATGGTGAGCGGGAGCGGTATATTTAGGAATGAATATAGGAATTTCGGCAAGACAATAATTTTTGCAATTGCGATGCGGCCGGTAAAGGAGAGCGGCAGTTTGTTCCAGATTGGGATTTTGGCTTCAAGCCATTCAATAACTCTGCAGTAGTTAGCAGACCAGATTTCGTCAGTGTCCCTGCTGAGCCAGATGCCCAAATATCGTGTAGGCTCAGTAGCCCATTTAAGTGGAAACTCGGTCATGTAAGGTTGTGTGACATCCATCAAGGCGAATAAAATGGATTTGCTCCAGTTCACTTGTATGCCAGAGAGTCCCCCAAAGCGTATGACCTCTCTGGTCATAGGATCTAAATTCTTGTGCGGCTCTTGAATAAATAATGCAATATCGTCTGCATACATAGACGAGACCAAGGCGTGGGCAGAGAACCCAATACCCTGGTGCGTGTGATGTTGGCAGAGCCGCGCCGCCAGGGGTTCCATGGCGACGGCAAAGAGCAACGGCAAGAGTGGACAGCCCTGCCGTGTGCCCCTAGTGATTTTGATGGGATTGGTGAGCTGCCCGTTAAGTTTGATGCACGCTGTGGGGAGAGTATATAGTAGTTTAATGTTCCAGACGAGCCAGCAGAGGAAACAAGAAAGGCCATTCAAGAGAGTCGAACGCTTTGGTAGCGTTGAGAAGTGCAGCGACCGCGGGAAGAGTGGGATTAATTTGGCGTATGATAGAGAAGATGCTTTGGAGGTTATGCGAGGTGGCGCAGCCAGGAATAAAGCCAGATTGGACCGGGCGCACTATTAGCGGCATAAGGGGGAGCAGCCGGTTTGCCAACACCTTAGTCAGTATTTTATTGTCAGTATTTATCAGCAAAAGTGGACGATAGGAGTCACACGATGTGGGTGATTTATCGTGTTTCAATATAAGTGCAATGAGCGCCTCATGCAGTGAGGGAGGAAGGCAACCGACCTTGATGGACTCATTATACATCTCCACCAGATGGGGTATCAAGAGTGGAGCATATTCTTTATAAAAAGCAGGTATGAGGCCGTCCATGCCAGGGGCTTTATCGGCAGGGAGTCCCGGACGCGCAGTGAACGTACGCTTCGGGCGCGCCAAAGGCAAGCCGTCTGTGTGCGTCCGGCCCGCATCCAGCGCCAGCCTTGCTGCCCTTCCGGACCATACTCCTTCAAAGGTTTGGTCTAGGCATGAACTGTTGAAGTTCCCCAGGGGAAGCCGCAATCTACACCCTAATTTAGATCCTAGTACTATTAAACAAGGTGATGCTGGCCAAGATTGGCATTGTAAGGCATGCTCCTTTTCTTTTATTACAGATTTAGGAAAGTCCCAAGGTTGCAATTATAAAGACATTAATACAAAAACTCTGTTTAATACTCGTATTCCAACCAAAGGGCCCATTATTAACGCGTGCCTAATAAACTGTCGATCTCTCCCTAAACACAGAGATGACATTTGGCTCACACTTGAATCTAAGACTCTTGACATCATGTTTCTTACTGAAACCTGGTTGAGGGACTGCTCCAACCCGGATATACTGCTGGCTATTCCAGAAGGCTACAAAATAGTCACAGCTAACCGGATAGTCAGCAGAAGGGGGGGAGGGATTGCTGTTATCTTAAGGAGCCACTGGGAAATCTCACACAAAATAATTGATCAGACCAGACGAATTGAAGCAATGTCCTTCAGCATTAAAATATCCCCCACTTTTGCAGTGGCAGGTCTATTGGTTTATAGGCCCCCGGACTCTGAGCTGCCTGAACTGCTGGAGATGTGCGATTTGATCGCTGATCTCTTACTGAGACACTCAAAGTTCATTGTCCTTGGTGACTTTAATGTACACATGGACAATGTAAACTGTCCCTTAACCTCTCAGTTCTCAGATTCCCTAATGGGGACTAAACCTTACTTAATTGGTCGCACTTCCAACCCACAAAGCTGGTCATTTACTTGACCTGAGTTTTACAAATATCTCAACTTTAAAGGTGGCAGATCCTGTTCCACTTCTTTGGTCAGATCACAGCCTTATACCATTCACATTTCTCGGTCCAAGCAATAAAGACCCAGTGAAAAATAAATATGAAGGAAAAAGGAATTGGAGGAAAGTCTCACTAGAATCTATGGGACCGGTACTCTCTAATACCCCCCTGCTGTTAACAGGGTAACCCAGTTAGGATGCCTCTTCCTTCAGCGACTGGGTGACCACGGCTCTCAACAAAGTGGCCCCGATCAGAAATACAAAACAGATTAGAACGAAACCATCTGCCCCCTGGTTTACAGATGAACTCCGCAGAGAGAAAAGTCTCTGTAAAAAATTGGAAAGGACATGGCGGAAAAACTATGACTCTAAGACTAAGAGCACTTACAGAGCAGCACTAAAACAATTGAAAAAACTCAAATGTCATGCTATTAGGGACTTTCTTGCTGATCAAATCACCGCCTCAGACAACTCTTCCAAAGACGTTTTTAGGATTGTTCAAGGATTCATCAAGCCTGAGGCCATGAAATCGCCTCTTTGGCCGCCCTGTGCGAGGACCTTTCCTGCTTTTTTCAGGATAAAATCCAAGCAATATATTCGGCATTTATTCCTACGAAAAATCCTCCCCCAATTCCACCTAAACAACACGGCTCAGTCGCCTGGGGCAGCTTTCACCAATTCAGCGCTGAAGCCTCTCTTAAACAACTTCTTAAAGTCAAATCAGGTTCACCGACCGATCCGTGTCCAGCCAAGTTTTTCACCTACCTTACCCCACTACTAAACCCATTAAACCAGATCTGGAATACCTCCTTGAATACAGGCACCTATCCATGTTGTTGGAAAACCGCCTCAGTGCAGCCCATCCTAAAGAAAGTAGACGCTGACCCAGCTGAACTAAAAAACAACAGACCGATCTCCCTCTTACCAGCCCCGGCTAAAATACTGGAAAAGGAAGTGCAGAAACAACTCTCAAAATATCTTGAATCGAACAACCTTCTGCATGACTCCCAGTATGGATTCAGGGCTGGTTACAGCACTGAGACAGCTCTACTGGAAGTGGCAGAAACGATACGAGAATCCCTGGATCGTGGCAATTATGCTATGTTAGTGCTGTTGGACTTGTCCGCAGCATTTGACACTGTCTCACACCTGATCCTACTGAAGAGGCTTGAGCAGCTGGGCATAGGGGACATGGTCCTGACTTGGTTCCGCTCCTTTCTCGAGGGCCGATCCCAGAAAATCTGTCTACATCCTCATGTCTCCACCGCCCGCCCACTCATCTGTGGAGTCCCACAGGGTTCGGCTCTTAGCCCAACCCTTTTTAATGTCTACCTCGTCCCACTTGCCTCAATCATCGAGCACCATGGTGTCAAGATGGTTTCCTACGCTGCTGGTGTTCTCTTTTAAGGACCACTCTGAGGCTGCTTTTATTAACTTTAGACAGTGTCTGATCAACATAGCATCCTGGATGACAGACAACTGTCTAAAGTTAAATACGGACAAAACTGAGGTTTTGTTTTTTAATCAGCCATCACCCCCTAAAGCCGAACTGTGGTGGCCTGCAGAACTGAATTCTCCCCCAGCCCCGTCAGCAAGAAACTTAGGATTCAAATTTGACTCCGCCCTCTCAGAGAAGGCCCAGATAGGTCAAGTCTCATCCTCATGCTTCTGGAAGCTGAAAACCCTAAAGAGATGTTTAGATCTCTTAACAATGGACTGCAGAAAAACGGTGGTACACGCACTAATTACTTCTCAACTGGACTATATGAACAGTCTTTACTTGGGTCTTCCAGACTATCTCATTAAAAAGCTGCAGGTCATTCAAAATGCGGCAGCCAGGCTCATTAGAAATGTACCTTTTCGTCATCACATCTCTCCACACCTACGCAGCCTACATTGGTTGCCTGTCCAAAAGCGGATCCAGTTCAAGGCTCTGACCTTGGCTTTCAGGTCCACTAATGACATCGGTCCTAATTACCTAAAGCTAAGACTTCCCAAATATACCCAAAACAGGACTCTGAGATCGAATCTCCAGAGATTTCTTACTATCCCACGTTTAAAAAAAAACTAGACTAGGCGGTTGCTCTTTATCTTTTATAACCGCCTCTATCTGGGATTCCATGCCGGAGCATCTCCGAATGCCCAACTCTGAATTGATATTTAGGAAGAATCTTAAAACCTGGCTTTTTAGTCTACCCTAGATCCTCCCCTCCCAACTTACCCTCCAGTTCTCTTTCTCACATAACTCGCTGTCAGCGCCGGCACACATCTGTCAGAGGTAGCTGTTGCGCTTTACAAAATGCAATAATAATAACAATTACATAAAGTCTGTTCTGTCTCTCTGGGTGGTATTAATGCAGCATGGCCCAAAACACCTATGACATTAATAAGACCTCTAGTGCCTCACACTGTGTACCCTTTGCCGCTCCGTGTGGAATACAATGTATTGTGGAACCAATCTCAGTACAGCCTCTAGTACCCACTTTAGAACTTTACTGAAGATTGACAGGAGCATCGTATGCAGACTGACCACTGGTGATTGGAATCCACCTTTTGCCAGAAAATGGAGTACTGCCAGGAGCCTCAGGGGGTGGGAGATGGCAGTATGTAGGCTTCAGTGTCTCCCATATGGCAGATAGAGCTGCTGTATGCTATCAATATCCAACCTATATGTGGTAAGGATGTAAGCTGAAGTCATGTCTATTGTTTTTATTGTAACACACAGAATTGTTTTTTTTGGAATTCACAGAATTGTGTTTTCTAGACAATAGGTTGGTCCTTTGTGCTACTGTTTTGTAAACAACATCTCCCATGGTTAGTAAACATTAGAATAGAAAAGGGATTTGTTAGTGTTGATGTTGCATATACCCCATCACTTTTCTGTGAATCAGGGTAACTTCCTTGTGTTTTGGAACGTCTGGGAGTCAATGCATATCCTGTTGGATCTGTGTGTCTCTTTCTTCAAGGATGAAATTCTCTTTGACACTGATCAGCTGCCTCCTCTTGTTGATATTAGAATCTGGACCTGGATCTGCATCACGTTCAGCATTATGTCCTAGTTAACTGCTCCTTTCGTGGTGTAGTTTGCAAGTGTGACGAAGTTGGTAGAAAGTGGTCTGTTTATAGTCCTTTGTGCACCTGTCTCTGTGGGAATTTAGCAATGGCTCATTAGTGTTGTGTTTATCATATAGACATTTATTGAGAAAATCACAACAGGCCTGTGAGGAATGGGGATATTACCCATTTAGCTTGCCTAGATTTTATTGCTCTTCGGCCACACGCTTTTGGAGTCTCTGCTATGAATGAGTCTCACTAACTGAGTTTCAATCACTGTGAGCTCTGGTAAAATGGGTTTGGTTGCTAACTATACATATCCATAAATGGATGTGCAGTTCCGTAGTTATGTTTCAATAGATCAAATTTTGGTAATAGGACCAACTGAGGTCAACAAGGGTGTCCTTCACAGGAAGCACAAGTCCTCACCCAACAAAAGGTGGCATGCTTCATCATGGGAATGTGCTCCTCATCGGGCTGGTGATGTAATACTCTGCGTGCCCATCTAGGGGGGGTCTATGTCAGAGATCTTTTTATTTTCCTCAAAGTCTGATTTCCTAGACCCAAACACTCAGAGTTTTTGTGGGGAAAAGGTAAGCCTGTGTAGGGTAGATTGGCCAAGAAAAGTGAAAAAATGAAAGGTAACTAAAGGCAACCAAAGTTCCTTTATATTGAAGGGGCCTCTGTTAAGATTAAAACATTGATAAGTCATAAAATG
The DNA here is from genome assembly GCF_964204655.1 of Triturus cristatus. Classification (NCBI taxonomy): domain Eukaryota; kingdom Metazoa; phylum Chordata; class Amphibia; order Caudata; family Salamandridae; genus Triturus; species Triturus cristatus. Next base: position 705,197,128 of record NC_140582.1, on the reverse strand, counting down.
GAAATGCTCCTGGAGTAAAAAATAAAATTATCAACATGTTTCTTGCCTACTTTGCCCTCTCCAGAATCAATGGCCATTCGTCAGGACCAACAGGAAATGCCCAATCCACATGAGTGGCGTCATCATTCAGTACCCCACCATAATTATACCTATAAACACCATGTGTTGGCAAGCAGTTTTATTCACACTCATATGCCTTGTTGCCAAATAGTATTTTCTCAACGGAATCCCGAAGTAGTCAGGCCCATTGAGAACCAATGGGAAGAGGCAGTGGTCCAACACTCATGGCGGGACATTCGCAATGCAAAACTGCTGTATTGCGGTCCTGCAGGACCCCTACTGTGACTGCGAGGCCTCCGCCATGACTGCAGACTAGTCTGTTTGTGAGTTAGGCCCTGAGTGTAAAGCATTTAGCAGCACCAAACAAAGAAATAAGGAAGACACACAACATGAACGAAACTGGATACTAATTTATACAAATTGAGTATATGTTTATGAATTTTCAGCGAACTTAATGATCAAAATCTGGAGATACAGATTTTAGAAGATATTAATACTTTTAAAGGCAACTGCAAACAAGCACTGGTCAACAAAATGTTTGTAAAAGTTTGAAACGTTTTAAAGAATTATTTTGGCAAGTCCACCCCAGCTTGGGCAACCAGATCCCACAGGATGGTGGTCTAGGGGGCCAGAGAGGATACTTTGGATAGTTACCTGGCCAAGATTGTATGACATAACCATAAATACAATTACCACGCATGCCTTTACATCGCTGCCCGTAGAACGCATGGGTCATTAACACACATTCATTTTGCACAATAATTTTTACAACAAATATACCTTTACCACAATGCCTGTACCACAATAATATCGTCATAAATGCATGCTTGTTAAGAGCCTATAGGTGCTCAATTGACATGCGTGGTAACGGCATTACCTTTGTAATGGCATGTTTGCCGTTGCGACGCACTGACATGAACATTCTAGATTTTTTGTTGTTTCTCCCCACGTGATCCGTTCACAGTGCTAAATAGACACTGTGAACGGACTTCCATTTTTTGCTGAGATAGAGAGGCCAAAACCGGGGAAAACTTTCTCCTGCTGCAGCACCCTGTCCGTTCTTGAACCTTAAGTCCGCTAGTCCAAGGGTGAGCCTGATGCGTCCTGAGAAGCAGAGGTGAGTTGAACGCTGCGTGGTATGCCCGTACCTGTCCCTGACACCTAAAACTGCCCCCTGCCTCAGCCACCTACCCGGCCCTGAAGCCAAAGTCTGTCCCTTTCGGGCAATAAATCATGTCCCAGACTCAAAATTGGGGTAAAAGGCCGCTTTATTGGACAGGTAGGCAAATACGATATCTAATTGCATCAGTTCATAATCAAACATATTCCGAACTAACACCCCCCGCCCCTAGGCAATATCCCCGTACAACTACCACCCCACCTTGTTCAGCCTAATCCTCCTCCCCAAACCCCTAACTCCATCTCCTGCCTAACTCTTGCCTCCAATTTCTCTCCCTGCTTTCCTCTGCCCGAAGCTATTCCTAATGCCCCCAAACCTTTCCTGCCTGTCTTGATCTCCTCCAACTCTGCCACCTGTCCAAGCGACAAAATCCCCTTTTTTTTTTTTTTTTTTACATATGTATATTATGGGTGGGAGGGTGGGACAAAATTCGTTGCCCTACCTCACCACAAGCTAGGCGTCACACATAGAACGTTCGGAGAGCGCAGCTCGTGCCGATAACATATTAGCCAATCACAGATGCCTACCTGTCTAAAGGGCCATACCATATGCCCGAAGCTACCCGGGGGTGCACGCTCTGCGAGCGGCACCCCCAGGAGCCCTCATCGGGCAATAAATCATGTCCCAGACTCAAAATTGGGGTAAAAGGCCGCTTTATTGGACAGGTAGGCAAATAAGATATCTAATTGCATCAGTTCATAATCAAACATATTCCGAACTAACACCCCCCGCCCCTAGGCAATATCCCCGTACAACTACCACCCCACCTTGTTCAGCCTAATCCTCCTCCCCAAACCCCTAACTCCATCTCCTGCCTAACTCTTGCCTCCAATTTCTCTCCCTGCTTTCCTCTGCCCGAAGCTATTCCTAATGCCCCCAAACCTTTCCTGCCTGTCTTGATCTCCTCCAACTCTGCCACCAGGAAAAACCCTTACTCAGGCGTTTTTCCTGTCCCCCCCCAAAAAAACCTTTTTCTCTCTCCATGTATATTAAATTGGCCACATATTTAAACCATTCCGAAAGATTCCTGAGCACCACAGCCGCTAGAACTGGGAAATATTTATTAAAATAACATTTTTCAAAAAACCAGAAATACTTGAGAAAACAGAAAATCTAAAAACTGTCGCCAAACAGTGAATTATTAAGTAGTGAAAAAACATTATTCAATGAGAAACTACCGCCGTCACCCGAACCGGGCGGCGCAAATGCAAGGAAAAAACATGTTAGAATTAAGACATTCGTAAAAAGATTGGGGTGATAAGGAAGAAAAAAGGAGGGGGGGGGAGGATGGGAGAGGGAGGGGAGAGGAGAAAAAAGGGGGAGAGCGATAAACAACTTTACTTGCACCAGAAATCTAAAAAACAGGTCTTATACGATAGAAAACTGTAACAAGGAAAAAACGCTGTCGCTTCAACAGCATAAATCAACACCATGTTTTTACATTCAAAAACTTCAAAATCATTTCTCTTATATTTAAAATATAAATCTCGTTGCCAACGAAAGATAGATGTACACCATCATGCCTGAAAAATTGATAGTCATCTTTGGTTATTTCATTATGTACAAGCCAATGTATACTATTAAGGATACAGAAACGTTCCATTTCGCGGTTGACTTTCATCCTTGCTCGCTCCATGGCAGTAAATTATTCCGCCCCTCTCCATATTCTGCGAGGCATTAAGGCAGTTAACACCAACTGTGCATTAGGCCAAGTGTTCAAAAAGAGTGCAAGGTCAGTTTTCATCTCAATTAAAAGCCCTAATCCCGACAACTGTACCAAATCGTTTTCCCCCAGGTGCAAGATGACCACATCTGGCTTGTTGTGTGCAGATAACTCGCTCATCAAAGGTAAAAACTGTCCCCATCTCATACCACTTTTTCCTCACCAGGACAAAAGCACTTCCTCGGAAGAAAAACCCAAATTCTTCCCAAAATGCCGTTTTTCTGCTTGCTTGGCTGCCCATTTGATGAACCAATGACCGACCATCCATATTCTATGTTGATGTTTTGCTGAGTTTGTTGCCCAACCTAAAAGAAAAGACAATTAATATTCCGCGACATTAACTGTCCTGATCCAACTTTCTAATATAACGCAGGCAACAATCTGATGACCACCGTCCCAATTTTTTAACATCGGTGATAGTAAATCCCCATCGCACTGCTTCCGATGCTGCCCCAATACGAAAGGAATGGGTACCAAACCTAGCTGGATCCCTACCCACTCTTAATAATACCTTTCGTAAAACGGACAATAACTGAAAGGCAGTTAGCTGTGACCCATTCTGATGTCTAAAAATAAATTTCGTAGTTGCCCCACCAACTGACAAAAAATCTAGCCATGCTTGGACGGGGCATAATAAGCCGCCAACAGCCTGTAATATTACTTTAGCACCTTTCCCCATCTGATCTGTTTTAGAATGTTGAAGAAAAATCTCTATGTTTGAATGTATCAAAGATATGCTTTCTTTTCTTATGTCGTTGTTCGCTACATTTCCCAACAACTCGGAGACTCTAAAAGCCCCGAAAAAGAGCCAAACAATGCACAATTTAAATAAATGAAATTCAAATATGGAAAAACAAACTTCTTGTAGTACAGTGACTATTTTATGTAACAGTTGTAAGGATATAGGATCTCTCTTGTATGAACCTCTCTTTTTTGTCTTAGCCCAGCCCTGAAGAATTCTTCTTCCCATTTTGCCTGCGGATGGTTCGTAGCCCCAGAAAATTTTTCCATAAAATGATATACCGGCTAACTTACCGGCTATAGTGGTAGAAGAAATGCCCTTATGGATGTTAAGCATAATGAACTGTACCACATCCCTTCGTCGCTGTTCTAAACCCACCCCATCAAAACTTCTGAAATCAGCACTTGAGTCTAGAAACTCCAGCCAAGCTCGTCTGTAAGCCAGCTTTGTACTCTTTGCTAAAGAGAACTCGATGAGATGGTACATATTCACAGCACCAGATTCCATATCTCGCTGGGTATCGGAGTCTTCCGCTTGTCTGCTCCTGGCGCCAAGCCACGGAATCTCTCCCACTGAAATCGAGATAGGGCATCCGCGATGTTATTTGAAATACCAGCAATGTGCCTCACCTTGAAAATAATGTTAAACTTAAGACAGCCTAACATGAAAATCTGCAACAACTTCAATAGGTGCTTATCTTTAGGTTTTTGACCATGGATCAAATCAACCACTGTTTTGTTGTCTACGTTGAATAAAACTGTCCTGTTTGCCAACTTCGTTCCCCACACAGCCAGAGCCACTATTAAAGGAAAGAATTCCAGAAAGGCTATACTTTTCTTCTCTGCGGCCCATCTGGCCGGCCAACGTTCCGCACACCACTTTCCTTCCCAGAAAAGGCCGAAGCCATTAGCCCCAGAAGCATCGGAAAAAAGCCGCATTTCCCAGATAAAATCTTCATCTAGAGACCAGAGTGTTATGCCATTAAAATCTGACAAGAAAGTCGACCAAACCACAAAATCTGCTCGCATCTGAGCCGTTATTCTAATTCTGTGGTGAGGAAGCTTTAGACCTGACATGGAAAAACCCAAACGCCTGCAAAAGGATCTGCCTGCACGAATGACCTTGCATGCAAAATTTAGATGGCCTAATAAGCATTGGGCTTCCAACAAAGTTAGCTTCGCTGCCCAACGAGCGTGCTCCAAAAGTTTAGTTATTTCTTGAATCTTTTTCTGCGGTAATCTGGCTTGCATTTTAGTAGTATCTATTTCAATGACTAAGAACATAAGGCAACAAGCGGGACCTTCTGTCTTGTCCTCCGCTAGAGGTACCCCTAAAACTTGGGCCAGACCTTCAAAGTCCTGTATAGCTCTCTTGCATTGCTCAGAATTGGCTGTGCCTATGAACAAAAAGTCGTCTAGGTAATGTGTTACCCCCGTATGTCCTGTGGTAAATGAAAAACACCACTGAAGAAAGGAGCTAAAGGCTTCGAATAGTCTGCACGATATGGCACAACCCATAGGAAGGGCCTTATCAACAAAAAACTTTCCCTCAAAAAAGATTCCCAGCAAGGAAAAATCAGAGGGATGTACAGGTAGCAATCTAAAGGCCGATTTGATGTCGCATTTTGCTAACTCAGAACACTCCCCTGACTTCCTGATCATCTTGAAGGCTGAATCAATTGATGAAAATTGTACCATAGCATCGTCCCTGGATATAAAATCGTTAATAGAGCCACCTAAAGGCCATGAAAGATGCTGAATCATTCTGAACTCTCCAGCGGCCTTTTTAGGAACCACGCCCAGAGGTGACACAATAAGATTATCCAGGGGCCATGAGTCAAAAGGCCCTGCCATCCTACCCTCCCGGACATCAGTCATCAGTTTTTCCCTTACTACCTGTGGAAAGGCGTCAACAGATTTTAAATTCAGAGCAAATCGTCGACAACGTGGACCCTGATAACCTAATTTGAAGCCCTCCTTAAAGCCCCATGCTAGCAAGGCCGCCTTCTGAGAATCGGGGTAAAAATGTAACCATTCACATAGGATGTCCACTTTGATTGGCGTAGAAGCCCTTGTTTCCAGACTGAAACATGAAGCGTCTGCCTCTGTTTTGAAAACTAGATCCCCAATTTGCGTGTTCCCCGAAACACTGTAAGACTGCATGCTTACCTCCGCATTTCGAGCACTCATGCTTATACTTGCAGGGGTTCCTTGCACAGTACCCCTTGTTAAAATTCCAGCATGCCCCGGAAATGGCTGACTGCTGTTTGTCCCAACTACCCACCCCCCCCCCGGGGTGGGTCTGTTCTGAAAGGGCCGGTAAGAAACCGCTAAACCGCTAGCTGTGTGCATGGAAGGAGGGGGCCGCTGGGGATACATCCATTGTACCCAAAGCTCATTCTCAACTTCTCCCCATGGTTTATCCGGCATCAAAACTAATCGAGCCCTAAATTCTTCGTCATAGTGTAGCCACGAGTATCCCCCAAATTCCGAAGCTGCCTTTCGAATTGTGTCTAAGTATTTAAAAAGTGACACCGATCTATCAGGGAATTTTTCGCAGTATACACTGGCAAAAATGAGAAAAGCTGAAGTCCATGTATCTATGTTTGTGGGTACCCTGGGCCTTCTTGACAATTCCCATGCTTCCTCTTTTGAACCTTCCTTCGCTTGAATTTCCCTGTGAAGGAGTTTAAAAACATCAATAAAATCTCCCCTCCATATCTTATCCTTAGTAGACTTATTAAGATGTGCGCCCAGGGGCATAGAAAAACCCATATACGGTAGGCGTTTAAATTTCGATGCAGCTTTCTCCTCTGACTCTGTTTTTCCCTTATCATCCGTATTCACTATACTTTTGGAGTTGTCAATCAAATCATGTGTCTCGCCGCAGACTTGTGTACGCTTGTTTACAGTGATCGAATTACTGTGTTCGATATCAGTACCCACTCCCTTATCTACCCTTATGCGTTTTGCAGGTAAAAGCGTATGCACCTCACCTGATTGAATTTGCGCCTGTTCTTCAGCCGCTGATCTGTTCTTTACTCCCTTGTGCTGCCTTGAACCTGATCCACGCTGGGTGCCCTCGTTTATTTTATTCTGTGAGAAATAAAATCTAGACAAATTTTTAGTACAGCCCCCCCCTCTTTCCCCCGGACATTTTGATGAACTCCCTGTAAATTGTCCCCTTCTAATATTTCCCCTTCCTCCAAAGAGTCGTCATCATCCATAAATTGTTCAGGAACTACCACCCCATCTCCCCCTATGTTTTCGCTCCTACCACTGCAGCTCGGCTGCACCCCATCGCCTATACCCCATCAAACTCCCTCCAATTTACAACTTTCTTAAAATATGCAGCTCTTGTGTCGTCCAGCGGCGTGGGAAATTTTGCTGAAAAATCTCCCTCCTCCATGCTTCTGACGTTGCAGGACGTTGGAAGCCTGATCGTAGCGTTTCTACTGCCCTTTCTTGTGTCTTGCAGAGGTTTGCCTACGTAGAACTGCGAGCCGCTTGAACTCGCAGTTAGTGAGGATCCCCTGTGAAGTTTCGACAACCTATCTTTATCCTTAATTTCCTGAGGAATCCACACCCATTGCCCTGGTTGGTCAGGCTGTGGAGCGGTCGCCAATCGTGTGGTATCGGACACCCTGCGAGAATCTGACTGGAAAGGGGGAATCATGTCATTTGCAACAACAACGGCAGGCTCTTCTTCATTATTAATAGACATTGGCGGCAACAAGGGGCAAAAAACTTGCTCTATTTGGGATTTGTGCCCTCCCATAATGGTATCACCTTGACTACTGGCGATAACTGGCAATAAATCCCTATCCTGCAAGCTCAAATCTGACATTATGTCTTGTTGCCTGGCGTGTTAGCAAAAATACCAATGTCTTTTACTTGTTTATTAATAATAAGCTCCTTTAAAATGGGCCTATTTTCAGTTTGGCCACTTGGTGGAGCCCTTACCACGTTTTCAGCAACTAGCGAGCCCTTCACTGTCCCTCCGGCTCGTCTTTTTATCAGGCTCTTTCCCCCATTGTCTTGTGATGACAGTGCGCGTGAGCGCGCCCGGCCCCTCCCCCTCCTAGTTACTCCGACAATTTTATGAGCAGAAGACGACCTGGAAGGCGGCCGAACAGGCGGGGGTGAGTTGTTTTTTATCGCGCTCGTAGCGCTGCCTGCCAGCTCAGGGGAACCATCGCTTGAAATGCAGGCTGCCACAGCGGCGGAAACGCCCTTCGAGGCCTGCCTCCCCCGCTGCTCCAGCCCGACCCACGCCTCATTCAATACACCAGGGATTAGCAAGTCCTCCCTGCCCGCCTCATATAACACCCGCAGCGCTTCCTTAACGGAGGCGGCGGAATCCATTGCGCCGAAAGAATAAAATACAATTTACCTAACGAGCGCTTCACCAACGACCCAGCGAGACGACAAAATTCGTTGCCCTACCTCACCACAAGCTAGGCGTCACACATAGAACGTTAGGAGAGCGCAGCTCGCGCCGATAACATATTAGCCAATCACAGATGCCTACCTGTCTAAAGGGCCATACCATATGCCCGAAGCTACCCGGGGGTGCACGCTCTGCGAGCAGCACCCCCAGGAGCCCTCATTCTTAGCCCTAAGTCCTAAAGCCACAACCCCTGCTGCAGTCCCCGGTCCGACCCCGTGTTCCATAACCCTTCGCTTCGCCCCCTGCCCAGCCCTGAACCCTAAGTCAGCCCCTTTTCTTGGCCTTAAGCCTTGAAGCCCCCAACCCTGCCGCAGTCCCCCCCAGTGTTTCGTAACCTTTCCCCTGCCCCCCAAAGCCCTAAAACCACCCTGCCTCAGCCCCTTGCCCAGCCCTGAACCCTAAGTCTGTCCCTTTGCGTGGCCCTGATCCCTAAAGCCACCATCCCTGCCGCTGTCCCCTGCCCGACCCTGAGTTCCTAACCCATGACCATTACCATGCGTTACAACGACCATGCCTTTACCACGTCATATTTATGGTAAAAACTTCGTGGTAACTGACATGAGTGGTAAAGGCATGTTCGTTGTAAAATATGTGTGGTAATGGCCATGCATGGTTAAGAACGCGTAATAATGTCTGTTTCCCCCAGCCACCAGAGTGTTTTTATGACGAATTCTAAATTTTACAGGACAATTGTCACAGACTGTAATGTCGGGGTCCTAAGGATGAGGATATGGGCGAAAAAGATGCCCAAGGATACTCCTGGGGCTCAACAGGGTTGAATGGCGGGCGATTCCTCGGTCCATGGGTGAGGTAGGACAACTTTGACCACTGCACTCGGGGTCCCATGACGTCCTCTTTGTGACTGTAAAAGGCCAGCGGTTGCTTGGCTGCCGATTTTGCGACACAGCGGTTACAGAGAATATCTTTGTTGAGGGCTAGCGTCTCTCTTGGTTGAGCACTCCAGAGTCCAGCAGACTCGGGTACAACTTTTGGCTGTAATGAATTAGTCTCTTAGAGCGCCCAGTGGAAGGCAGCAGCGATTCTTTAGAAGTGGCTACTGCTTTGTCGGTTTGTGCTTTTTCAGATTTAATGTCTCTGGTTCTGTTCCAGGGGGCCAGCCAACTGACCTTTGGAGTCATTTCATCGATCTGGGGTTAGGAATCAACCTTTCCCTAAGCCAGGAGCCACAGGTGCAGTACAAACTTCACTAGTCCAAAGCACAGCAGGTGCAGTCCTTCTGACAGTGCTGCCTCTCTTTGTGCAGTTTCAAGGGCAGCAGGGCAGTCCTTCTTCAGTCTTTTTGTAAAATCCAATGTGTACTGTAGTTCAGGGTGCCAGGGTGCCCAATATATCCCGGGAAAGTGTCCCGAGGGAACAACAGGGTCACTAGCCAATGAGCAAGTCGTCCCCTCCTTTTTAGCGAAAACGTTCAGCTGATGTGTGTCATTTGGCAATCCCAGAGTGCAATATTATTGTCACTCTCAAGATGTCTGAGCCTTCCCTTGACTGTGAGGAGCTTGGTAGCCCACCCCAGAAGTGTGGGTACCTAAGGGCTACACGCCCATGGGAAAACCGGTTTGAGGATGGATTGTCTCTCCCTGTCTCCAACTTGTCTACATGAACAAAAGGTATCCTGCTCAGGAGTGTTGTCACTAGCTGCCCTTTGAAAGACAGCTTCCCTTTTGAAGCTTGCCTTCTGGGCTAACACCCTGAGTGCCATTCATGGGAGAGGAGGTCACACCTCACTCTGAGGCAACTGCCTTTATTCCTAAACCTGGGGGTCGTTCCCATGTCTCCCCAGGTGAGCAGAAAGCTCTCTGTTGGCTTCGGACAGAGCAAGGCCACTGGACCAGCTGGGTCACAGAGCGTCTACTTTCTAAAAGTTGCCCATCTTTAATTGTGACATAATTTCGACTTGGGTAACAAGTCTGATTTAATGCCATGGTTAATGTGAAACCTTACAGTACCCAGTTAGGTAGTCCCATTCAGAAGTTAGCCAGGCTGGGGTGCAAGCCGGTAACCTTGTGTTAGCCAATGGGGCTACTAACTTTTCCTCAGCAAAACTACAACTTTAAAGGTTTTGCTGCTAAAGACATATACAAATCTATATGACATACCAAATAATATACAGCTCCCTGCCATAGGCCTTCCTTAGGGGAGACTTACATATATCATTAAGAGAAGTGGTAGCTATGCCATTAGTTTAAATGACAAAGTCGAACTAGTAGTGTAATACTGCTCTTCCAGTCTGCAGTGGCAGGCTGGCAGCCATTTTGTACTTTGTCACATGAAGGGTGGCATAACCAGTGCTGCAGCCCTGAGAGGTCGTTCTGCCTTACATGCCCTGGGTACTCTGGGTACCATATAATAGGAACTTATAAGCAAGTCAGTACTTGCAAACTGGGGACATCCAATTCAACATACCTTTAGCGATGGGTCAGAACACAGACACTTTTATCTGGACAGCAGGGCTCGGTGCACTCTCAAAGTTGAAAAACCAGCAGCTAGTTGTCCAGTTGGGGGCAAGAAGTGGGGGGAAACCTGCAAAAAGCCCGTTTCCCTACAGGAGCGGAGGATTCTCAATCTCATACAGTCAAGACCTGGAACAACCTCTCTAAACACCTCAGAACCTCCCTCTCCCTCATGGACTTCCGAAAGACTCTCAGACATGCTCTTCTAGATGAAACATGCATGATCTCCTCCTACCCCATCAGGCCTGCCTTACTTAGTTCCTGGATACCCTCACAAGTGATTAGCCACACTCCACAAATTCACATAATTTAAGATTGGCACTCACACATAGATTTACGAATGTGTTTGTGAATCAGGTCCAACGTGTTTAATATTGTTATACTTAAAAAGTTAATATTTATTGCTTGACATATTTTCCATTGTGATATTTCAGTTGATAGCATGTGTTTGGTCATTATATGAAAGTGATGTATTATTCCGGCTTTGATTACACACATAGACCATTGAAATGTACACCACACTAAGAGATAGCAAGAGATATTGCTCTGATATTAAAGGGTCGGTAAAATCCAGGCACAGGTTTTAACTGATTTTCTATGTGTATTTAAATTGCATCCAGTTAGACTTTTAATCAGGCGGAGTGGTCTAATTGATGAAAAAATTCAGTAATTCACTCTGTCCAACTCATAATGAGGGCCAATGATTTTTTTATCCTATACATCCCAGAACATTACTGGTAAGTACTGTCTCAGGCTGGAGCAATATCAATGAAAAAGATCTATGAGGAAAAATGGAAAACACTTTGCACCTGGTATTGTGGCTGGCAGCTACATCTGCTTCACACTCGACATTCCTAGATTCTTCCATACTTACTCTATCCGGTTCAGTCTGGACTTAATCATGCATCTACAAGAGACCTATCTTTGTCTTTAAAGATGCCTCTAGTAAGTCATTATTATAGACTAGCAGAGTCATTAATGAGTTTTTCAAGGGGCTATTTAAAGCTTTCTCCAGATTTGCTGTCCTTCAGTAAAAAGGCAGCTGAATATTGTATTAGCACGGGAGGTGTGGAGCAAGTACATCTCTTAGAAAGTTGTGCTTCTAGTAGCTCTAACACCTGCCGGGTGAGCAAGACACAAACACTCACAAGGAAGCTTCTTTTCCTGCACTTTCATAAAGACAGGGTAATTATGTGGACAAATCCTTGTTTGATCCCCAAAGTTTTGACTGTCTTCCAACTTAATGAGCTAGTGGTTTTGAAAACCTTTTTCCAGAGTGCAATGCATGCAGCAGAGAGAGAGCATTACACTCTTTGCTTGTCTGCCAGTGTCTCAAATTGTATGTTGACAAAACAAACAATCTAAGAAAATCTGACCAATTTATAGTCACTTTTGGAAATCCTAAGAAATGCCAACATCGCTCCAAGCAGAGGCTTGCACAACAGGTAGAATCCTCTATCATTTTCTGTCCTTCAAAAGCAAGTCATACTTTTAGTTTTTTCCTAGCATTTACTATCTTGCATATTCATAACTATAAAAAACTGCTTCCTATTATGATTTATACATGTGAATCTATGAAAGATCCAAGGCTGTAGAAGAAAGCGTTACTTACCTCTAACTACAGTCCTTCAGCATAAATTCACACATGATTCATTCTTCTCCCTGATTTAGGCCCAGCTACCAGATAAGTTTGTTTCATATTTGTGCTTTCCAAACTGAGGTGCAGTGGCCATTGGTGTGTGGGGGGGGAAAAACATCGGTTACATCGCGGTCTTCACACCGCAATACCTTTACAACGCGGGCATTAAAATGAAAGTCATTACAATGACTTGCACTGGATGGCGCTCTAAGCTAAGGAATAGTATGATTTACTATTCCAACACCTTCCCTACTGTATCATAGGCTGGAGTTGGAATAGTAAATCATACTATTCCTAAGTCCAGCGCCCTCCAGCGCAAGTCGTTGTAACGACTTGCGTTGTAATGCCTGCGTTGTAAAGGTATCGGGGTTTGAAGACCGCGATGTAACATCACATATTCATGTGGGGGTATTCAGCCTCCTCCTACCTTATTGGCTGAAGTTTGGGTCATTCACAGTGAGGCAATGGTGCCACAAAAATGACAACGTTACCATGGGACTCCTAATTTGATGGCAAGGAAAGGGTCAAGAATGTGAATTTGCAGTTAAGTAACTTGTTTGATCTTGCTGTCACAGGTTAGGATGTGGCACTATTGGATAGGGAGGCCTGTTCATATTCAGAGTTAACTAAAAGCAGCTACGTGAAGCACCATATTTGCAGTTTAAGAATTCTGAAGATTGCTCCTGCCCCTAAACCAAACAAAGCCGAAAAAGAAAAATCCAAGGGAACAACGCATGTTGAAAAAATAATAAAACATAATTGTGATCTTTGCACCTCACAGATTGCACTGGGAATATGTTGTAAAATTGATCTGATTGCTATACGGAGAGTGTTAGATCTGGGGGTCTCTAGTTGGCAAAGGTAAGCACCTTAGACCAAATAGGGACCCTTGCTTCTAGTCAGGGTACAGGGACACACACGGTAGATAACCCCTGCTCACCCTCTAGGTAGCTTGGCTCGAGCAGACAGGCTTATCCCCAAGGCAATGTGTGACGTATTTGCAAGTAACAACCACAATGACCCCCCCGGTACACCACAAATGTAGACCACGCAGGTGAGTATATCAAAAATATAACTTTATCTAGTTTCAGCAGTAAAAATCAATTATCATAACGTTGCACATTAATCGCTCTCTTGGATTGTTAGGAACATGAAAGGATAGACTCTTGTGGGACTTCGTATTCAAAGAAAAAGAATAAGTTCGTAGGCTTTCAGTAGTTAAATACCCTCGTTCCTCCAGCGGTGCCTCTTGCGCTTATAACTAAAGCGCTCCTCTCAGGCTGCGCGGTGCAGGGCTTTCACAGCTCCCGAGCGATGGACCAATCCGGTCGCGGCTCCCTCGACGAGCCCCCCAGTGACGGTGTCGGCGTCACCGGAGTCAGCCACTCGCAGCGCAGCTCCTCCAGCCAAGCCCCCTACCAGCAACCAATCAGGTCACGGCCTCCTCGTTCTCTTCTCCGCGGCTTCGCAGAGCGGGGAAGTGCAGCTCTCGGTCAGTTTCAGGCCCCCGGGCCGCGGCGGTGAATCGCGGACAGGAATTTCCAAGGCGCCCCGTGTCAGCGGGTCGATCGCGACGCCGCCAAGCCTCACAGCAGCTCTGTTAGCACGGGGGACGCCCTCAATCCTGCGGCCACAGCAGTACACGTGCCGATGAGCACGTCGATCTTCTCCACGCGGCAACCGGTGTCAGACCCAAGATCAGCGCGGCGCTCTCCAGCAAAACAGAGAGCAGCCAGCGCACTCCCCGGGGCAGATGTTTAGAAACTTGGCAGAAACAGCCCACGGTCCTTGCAGCACACAGCAGCACAGGGGGGACACAGCAGAGTCTTAAAGTCTTGGCAACCTTTCTGCCCCTGGATTGCAAAACAGGAGGCCAGCTCTTCTCAGGCCCTTGGAGATTCAGAGTTGAAGACACAGCAAACAGCAAAGTCGTGTCAGGTCAAGTAGGCAGGGCCACAGCACACAGCAAGGCCCCTTCTCCTCCTCAGCTTCAGTTGCACAGCAGAACAGGTCAGCCCTTAGAGCACACAGCAAGGCAATCTTCCTTCAGTCCTTCAGCAGTCCGTCTTTCAGCAGAGGTTCCTCTTGATTGTAGAATCTAAAAATCTGTTGTCAGGGGTCCTTTACTTATACCCCTAAAAGTCTTTGTGCAAGTGGGTCCTGAGCCCGGTCTGATCCAGTTCTGGGTGTTGCTGGAGCACTTTGTTTTCCTGGCTTCTTCTTTCCTTTCAGAGTGAGGGGCAGAGTCGTCAGCCGCCCAGCAGGAGGTGGAGCCAGCACTGTGGCAGGCAGGCACATCCCTATTCACTCCCAGGTGCTACCTCCTCCCTCCACTCTACTTGCAAATGTCGTCATTCAGCAAAGGGCTGACTCAGCCAACCTCCTGGGGGATCCCCAGCCCCTGTCACTCTCAAACCAGACAGTCAATCCACAAGCATGCCCAGGCACACAGAAGGGTCAGACAAGAGAACAGCTACTCTCTAAAAAGTACTATTCTCCAACTCAGGATTTAAAAACAACCTCTCCTAAAAGATGTGTTATTAAATGCTGGGCTCAGAGATATCAAACACTCATGTCTTATCTTGTTCCTATGAGAAGATAGGCTGATAGCCATTGGCACCAGCCTCCCCCATGTTAGCCTATGGAACAAGATAACCTTGCAGCAGTGAACACACAAAATGGCCGCTGTTCACTACCAGAGCATGGTACCTGCACTAGTACATGCTCTACCTTTTATATACACTGCACCCTGCCCAGGGGGGTACCTTGGGCCTTCCATAGGGATGACTGATGTGCACAAAAAGGGAAGGGTTAGGCCCGGCCAGTGGGGACACTGGCCAGGAGGACATGGCAGTCCGGGGACTGCAGGCAGGCCTGTGGCGGCAGGCCTGAGACACCATTTTAGGGCTACACAGGTGGGTGGCGCAATCAGCGCTGCAGACCCACTTAGTAGCATCTGTCATCACCAGCCCTGGCACACACAGTGCACTTTACTAGGGACTTCATGGTGATACAGATATGCCAATCAGGTATATCCAATCAATATGATATTTTACACAGGGAGCACTTACACTCTGGCACTGATTAGCAGTGGCAGAGTGTCCAAAGCATCTATACCAGCAAAAAATGAAATCCAGCACAGCATCAAAATTCCAGGTAGCAGAGGCAAAAGATAGGGGAAAAACCCACGCCAAGGATGTCAGGTCTAACACGTGTCCCCTCCAGCTGAAAGTGGGGAGAACTACCCACCCTCTTGGGAGTTCTCATCACTAAGGCGGAAAAACCTGGACAGACCATCAGCATTGGCGTGTTCTGTACCGGGACGGTGTTCCACCGTGAAGTCCATTCCCTGTAGGGAGATGGACCACCTCAACAGTTTTGGATTCTCACCCCTCATCTGCATTAACCATCTGAGGGGCCTGTGGTCGGTCTGAACACGGAAGTGAGTCCCAAACAGGTAGGGCCTCAGCTTCTTCAGGGCCCAGACCACAGCAAATGCTTCCCTTTCAATAGCGCTCCACCTCTATTCCCTGGGGAGTAGCCTCCTACTAATGAAAGCTACAGGTTGGTCCCCGCCCTCGTCGTCCAACTGTGAGAGTACTGCTCCCACGCCTTGCTCTGAAGCGTCTGTTTGCACTATGAACTCACTGGAAAAGTCAGGTGCCTTAAGCACGGGTGCTGTGCACATTGCAGTTTTCAGGGCATCAAAAGCAGTTTGACAGGCCTCGGTCCAATTCACTTTCCTGGGCTGATTTCTAGATGTTAGTTCTGTCAAGGGGGCAACAATGGTGCCGTATCCCTTAATGAACCGTCTGTAATACCCGGTGAGTCCTAGAAAGGCTCTCACCTCTGTCTGGGTCTTGGGGTGTTCCCAAGCCAGAATGGTATCAATCTTCGCCTGTAGGGGCGCCACCTGGCTGCTCCCCACCTGGTGTCCCAAATACACCACTGATCCCTGCCCTATCTGGCACTTGCTGGCCTTGATAGTGAGGCCTGCCTTCTGCAAAGCCTTCAACACTTCACAGAGGTGTTGCAAGTGCTCCTCCCACGTGGAGCTGAACACAGCAATGTCATCCAAGTATGCGGCGCTGAATTGCTCCAGCCCGGTCAGTACCCGGTTGACCAGTCTCTGGAAGGTGGCAGGGGCATTTTTCAATCCAAAGGGCATGACGCGAAACTGGAAATGCCCCTCTGGTGTTGAAAATGCCGACCTCTCCTTTGCCCCCTCAGTTAAGGCAATCTGCCAGTACCCCGAAGTCAAATCAAAGGTGCTGAGATACCTGGCAGCTCCCAACCGATCCACGAGCTCATCAGCTCTGGGGATGGGGTGCGCGTCAGTCTTGGTGACCGCATTGAGCCCACGGTAGTCCACGCAAAACAGAAGTCCTGGCGGGTCACCGGGTGTAGCAGCTTTCTTGGGAACTAGGACCACTGGGCTAGCCCAGGGACTGCTGGAGGGCTCAATTACCCCTAACGCCAACATCTTGGAAACTTCTTCCTTGATGCTGGCCCTGACCTTGTCAGCTACTCTGTAAAACTTCTGCTTCACAGGTAGACTATCTCCAGTGTCCACATCATGGACGCACCAATTGGTGACACCTGGGGTCAGGGAGAACAGTGAGGCAAACTGACCCTACACCTGGCGACAGTCTCTCTGCTGTTCTGGGGTCAGGGTGGGCGAGAGGACCACACCATCCACTGACCCGTCTTGCTCCTTGGTCGCCAGGAGGTCAGGGAGAGGATCACTATCCTCTTCCCCACCATCATCTGTAGCCATGAGCATCGTCACTTCAGACCTCTCAAAGTGGGGCTTGAGGCGGTTCACATGCAAGACTCTCAGGGGCTGCCTAGGAGTCTTCATGTTGATCAGGTAGGTCACCTCACTCTTGCGCTCTACCACCTCGTATGGCCCGGTCCACTTGTCACGGAGCGCACAAGGCTCCACCGGGGCCATCACCCACACTTTCTGCCCAGGATGAAATTCTACCAGAGTGGTATTCTGGTCGTACCATCTTTTCATCTCTTCCTGGCTGGCTTCTAGGTTCTCTTGAGCGAGCTTCCTGAAGCGCTGCGTCTGGTTGCGGATGGCCAGCACATAGCTGAACACATCCTGGGGGTTTTTACCACGGGATTTCTCCCACCCCTCCTTCACCAGTGTGAGAGGTCCTCTAACAGGGTGGCCATACAGCAGTTCAAAGGGGCTGCACCCTAAGGACTTCTGAGGCACCTCCCTGTAGGCAAACAACAGGCATGGTAACAAGACGTCCCACTTCCGTCTCATGGGCTCCGCTAGGCCCATAATCATACCTTTCAGGGTGCGGTTGAACCTTTCAACCAACCCATTTCCTTGAGGGTGGTAAGGAGTGGTGAACTTATAAGTTACCCCACACTCCTCCCACAGAGACTTCATGTACCTAGAGATGAAGTTGGTACCCCAGTCGGAGACCACCTCTCTGGGGAACCCCACGCGGGAAAAGATCCCCATCAATGCACGGCCCACCACGGGTGCTGTGATTGTCCTGAGAGGGACTGCTTCCGGGTACCGGGTGGCGTGGTCCACCAAGACCAGGATGAACCTGTTGCCTAAGGCAGTCTTGGGGTCCAGGGGCCCTACGATATCAATGCCCACCCGCTCAAAAGGGGTGCTCACCACAGGAAAAGGTTGGAGGGGTGCCACGCACTTTCCTCCGCTCTTACCACTGGCTTGGCATGTTTGGCAAGACTTACAAAAGGTACTGACGTGCTTCTTCCTCTGGGGCCAGTAGAAGTGGGTGACAAGCCTGTGATAGGTCTTGTCTTGCCCCAGATGTCCTGCGAGAGGCACGTCATGAGCCAGACCCAGTAAGAAGTTCCTGAAGCGCTCGGGTACCACCAGAACACGGGCTGCACCGGGCTCAGCAAACTTAGGCTCACTATAAAGTAAGTCATCCTCCCAGTAAATCAAATGTTCCTTGGACCCTAGGCCCGCTGCCTGGTCTGCAGCCTGCTGCCGCACACCAATGAGAGAAGGGCACTCCTTCTGAGCCTGGCAGAATTCCTCCCTGGAGGGACCACCCTCTTGCTGCCAATGGGTCAGCTCAGGCAATTCCCCCAGTTCGGCCACCTGTTCCCCTGTAGGTTCCAGGGCATCCCCCTCAGGTTCTGCTTCCTCCTGGACCGTGGGAACAGTGGGGGCCGGTTTCCCGCGCCCTCTGCCCCTTCCTCTCCTGACAGGTTCCTGGGCCATTGTTCCAGGCTCCGGTTCTACCAATCCACCCTTACTGGCTGTCATGGCACGTGTGGATACACAGATCCGCGCTGGCAGTCCTAACATCTCCAAGTGAGTTCTGTGCTCTACGTCCTTCCATGGAGAACTCTCCAGGTCGTTACCCAACAGACAATCTACCAGCAGGGCATCACTGACACAGACTTCCAAGGTACCAGAGAGTCCCCCCCATGTAAAGGGAACACGCGCCATCTTGCAGAGGCGCACTGAAGTGTCAGCTGCCACTACTGGGCGGAGCACATTGGGAATGACTTGCTCTTCAGACACCCACTGACACCTGACAGATGTCACACTAGCCCCGGTGTCTCTCAGAGCCTCTATCTCCCTCCCATTGATGGTCACCTTTTGCCCGTATTTTTTAGTGTTTGCGGGTATCAAAGTATCCTGGACCATCTCTTGGTCTCCTAAAGAGACAAGGGTCATCATAGCTAATCCCTCCTCCCCACTGGAAATCAAATCCCCTCCCAAAGCTACACTAGCCAACCCTGGGACTAGAGCAGCAGCTGGTGCTGGGGGTTTCTTGGGATATTTAGGGGCTATGTGGCCCACTTCCCTACAAGCATAGCAAGTAGGCGGAGGTCTGTTGTCCTGTCTGCCCTTATGGGGCCAAGACTTCTTAGGCTTGGGGGCTTGGGACTCTTTTTCCTGGGAACTGTTTTGGGGCCCTTTAGAGAACTCCTTACTGTTACCCTTGTCCTCCCCACCTTTCTGCTGGGGACCCTGTCCACCCTTGGCTGGGATACTTACCACCCCTTTGTTGACCCTGGTGCTAGTCCAGCGGTCTGCCTCTTTAGCAAGCTCACTGGGATCAGTTAACTTGCTGTCTAAAAGATGCTGGCGCAGCTCTGGAACACATAGACTACTCAAGTGCTCCCAACTAATCAAGTGACACAACCCCACATAATCAGTAACTTTGCTGCCCTTTATCCAACCTTCCAGTGCACGCGTGTACATACTCACACACTCCACCCAAGTACTTGAATCAAGTTTCTTGAAGTTCCTAAACTTCTGGCGGTACTGTTCTGGTGTAAGCCCATACCTGAGGCATAAGGCCTCCTTCATAGTGGGGTAGGTTAAGGTACCTGCTGCTTCTAAGGGTGCTAAGACATCCCTCCCAGAGGCCTCAAAATGCTTCCACAAACCTGCCCCCCAACTCTTTTCAGGCACTTCATTCATCTTCAAGGCAAGCTCATAGGATCTAAACCATGCATAGATATCCTCACCCCTCTGATAATTCTGCACCAAATCTTTCGGTATGTATACTTTACCCGCCTGTACTGGTTGTGCGCTGCCACCATTCGGACTGGACTCCACCTGTTTAGCTTTAATGTCCAGCTCCCTTATGCTCAACTCATGAGCCAACTGGAGTTTTCTCTCTTCCAAAGCGAGAGCATTCCTCCTCTCTTTCGCCTTCTTCTCACTGGCAAGGCGCAATTTTCTTTCCTCTGCTTGAGCTTTGAGCTTAAAAAGTTCAATCTCATGGGCCCTAATCCTCTGATTCTCCTCCAGCTCCTCTGGAGAGAGGCCCCTACTGGAAGGGGTGCTGCCAGCCCTAGACGCTGGCCTATTCACTGGCAAATCACTGGATCCAAATCCATGCTCCTGTGCACTGTCCTCTCCAGTCAAATCCTCTGGCGTAACATGTTTGGCCTCCCACCAGGCCCTCAGAGCTTTCTGTAGCTCCTCCTTGTTAGCGCTTCCCTTCACTGGGCATCCTAGCTGCTTGCAGAATTGCTTCAGCTGCTCTTTTTTGTATGTGAGCAACTCCTTTACTTCAAATTGCAATTCCATCTCCTCGCCTACTCCATTCAGAGACATGATGCTTCCTAGGTCTTCCAAAAATAGGTTTAAAAAAACTTTGTGCAATACGTAACTGCTAACTAGACTAGTGATGTACAGAGAATCACTGCTAGGTAGCTTGGCTCGAGCAGACAGGCTTATCCCCAAGGCAATGTGTGACGTATTTGCAAGTAACAACCACAATGACCCCCCCGGTACACCACAAATGTAGACCACGCAGGTGAGTATATCAAAAATATATCTTTGTCTAGTTTCAGCAGTAAAAATCAATTATCATAACGTTGCACATTAATCGCTCTCTTGGATTGTTAGGAACATGAAAGGATAGTCTCTAGTCTCTTGTGGGACTGCGTATTCAAAGAAAAAGAATAAGTTCGTAGGCTTTCAGTAGTTAAATACCCTCGTTCCTCCAGCGGTGCCTCTTGCGCTTATAACTAAAGCGCTCCTCTCAGGCTGCGCGGTGCAGGGCTTTCACAGCTCCCGAGCGATGGACCAATCCGGTCGCGACTCCCTCGACGAGCCCCCCAGTGACGGTGTCGACGTCACCGGAGTCAGCCACTAGCAGCGCGGCTCCTCCAGCCAAGCCCCCTACCAGCAACCAATCAGGTCGCGGCCTCCTCGTTCTCTTCTCCGCGGCTTCACAGAGCGGGGAAGTGCAGCTCTCGATCAGTTTCAGGCCCCCGGGCCGCGGCGGTGAATCGCGGGCAGGAATTTCCAAGGTGCCCCGTGTCAGCGGGTCGATCGCGACGCCGCCAAGCCTCAAAGCGGCTCTGTTAGCACGGGGGACGCCCTCAATCCTGCGGCCACAGCAGTACACGTGCCGATGAGCACGTCGATCTTCTCCACGCGGCAACCGGTGTCAGACCCAAGATCAGCGCGGCGCTCTGCAGCAAAACAGAGAGCAGCCAGCGCACTCCCCGGGGCAGATGTTTAGAAACTTGGCAGAAACAGCCCACGGTCCTTGCAGCACACAGCAGCATAGAGGGGACACAGCAGAGTCTTAAAGTCTTGGCAACCTTTCTGTCCCTGGGTTGCAAAACAGGAGGCCAGCTCTTCTCAGGCCCTTGGAGATTCAGAGTTGAAGACACAGCACACAGCAAAGTCTTGTCAGGTCAAGTAGGCAGGGCCACAGCACACAGCAAGGCCCCTTCTCCTCCTCAGCTTCAGTTGCACAGCAGAACAGGTCAGCCCTTAGAGCACACAGCAAGGCAATCTTCCTTCAGTCCTTCAGCAGTCCGTCTTTCAGCAGAGGTTCCTCTTGATTGTAGAATCTAAAAATCTGTTGTCAGGGGTCCTTTACTTATACCCCTAAAAGTCTTTGAAGTCTTTGTGCAAGTGGGTCCTGAGCCCGGTCTGATCCAGTTCTGGGTGTTGCTGGAGCACTTTGTTTTCCTGGCTTCTTCTTTCCTTTCAGAGTGAGGGGCAGAGTCGTCAGCCGCCCAGCAGGAGGTGGAGCCAGCACTGTGGCAGGCAGGCACATCCCTATTCACTCCCAGGTGCTACCTCCTCCCTCCACTCTACTTGCAAATGTCGTCATTCAGCAAAGGGCTGACTCAGCCAACCTCCTGGGGGATCCCCAGCCCCTGTCACTCTCAAACCAGACAGTCAATCCACAAGCATGCCCAGGCACACAGAAGGGTCAGACAAGAGAACAGCTACTCTCTAAAAAGTACTATTCTCCAACTCAGGATTTAAAAACAACCTCTCCTAAAAGATGTGTTATTAAATGCTGGGCTCAGAGATATCAAACACTCATGTCTTATCTTGTTCCTATGAGAAGATAGACTGATAGCCATTGGCACCAGCCTCCCCCATGTTAGCCTATGGAACAAGATAACCTTGCAGCAGTGAACACACAAAATGGCCGCTGTTCACTACCAGAGCATGGTACCTGCACTAGTACATGCTCTACCTTTTACATACACTGCACCCTGCCCAGGGGGGTACCTTGGGCCTTCCATAGGGATGACTGATGTGCACAAAAAGGGAAGGGTTAGGCCCGGCCAGTGGGGACACTGGCCAGGAGGACATGGCAGTCCGGGGACTGCAGGCAGGCCTGCGGCGGCAGGCCTGAGACACCATTTTAGGGCTACACATGTGGGTGGCGCAATCAGCGCTGCAGACCCACTTAGTAGCATCTGTCATCACCAGCCCTGGCACACACAGTGCACTTCACTAGGGACTTCATGGTGATACAGATATGCCAATCAGGTATATCCAATCAATATGATATTTTACACAGGGAGCACTTACACTCTGGCACTGATTAGCAGTGGCAGAGTGTCCAAAGCATCTAAACCAGCAAAAACGAAATCCAGCACAGCATCAAAAATCCAGGTAGCAGAGGCAAAAGATAGGGGAAAAACCCACGCCAAGGATGTCAGGTCTAACAGAGAGACACACCTTATCAATGTACCTTTATTGATATTTCTGCAAACAAATAGACTGCCTGCTGTTGAATTTGGCTGCAGGCTCCTAAACTATGAAATGACTGATCCATTTATCAACAATAACTGTAGTGATACTTGGAAGTAGATATGTTTTCACAGTAGAGTCCATCCACCTACAAGCAGGGGCTGTTGCCAAAAGGAGGAGGTTTAAAAGTAAAGGAAACATCTATATTCATGCTTATCTTTTGACTGGAAATATGCCTACAAAGCTGCGTCACATGTATTATTCAGCAATTGATGATATCCACACAGCATGAGCTTGCCGAAGCTCAAGAGAACATCAATAGAAACCAACAGGGCGTGCTACAAAAACATTTCCTCCCACCCAACTTTACACAAGAGCCTTTCTGTACCTGAAGTAACTATTGGTGCCTGACGACAGATCAAAATAATCTTCTCTAGCAGAACCTTTTACAAAGCATGTTTGGCACAATTTGTCACTTCGAGTTCATGTATTTTTTTCACCAAACATTTCCCAGGAATCTGACATTTCCAGTCTGCATGGAAAATTCTCCATCTCACCCTGGAAAATTTGAGAAACCTGTATCAATTTAACTCACTGCACATTTTTCTACCTTTTGGTTTTGCTGATCCTCTGGACACAGGTCTTTACTTTACATGGGGGTGGGGGCTCTGAATGAGTACACCCACCCAAAGTAGAGGATGGCTACTGGACTCTCACTGAGCTTTGGGGAGAATCTTGTAGATCCCCTCTTTCCTTATACATTATACACCCCTTCTTTCCTTTTAGGTTGTGTAGCAAGCCTCCTTGCAGCAAGAGAGGCCCACTCTGAATATGTGGTCAGTGTAGTATGTTGGTGCATCCCTCTTTCTTTAAAAAAGGTCTGAAAATGTTTGTCCCGCACTGATTGGCTGGAAACCATTTGAAGGTGGCATGTCCTGACATTGTCCATGTCCTTTCCTCGTTAACCGCTGTACCTCTATAGTAATTAGTCCCGTAGAATCTTTGTTTTACTCATCAATTCCAAGGAAGCTCAGCAGCATCAACTGGGGAAGACATCTGACGAGAATAAGGATCTTGTGTTGGTAAAGTTAAGCCTAAGTGTAGAAAAGAAAATCGTAGGGAGCCTTTCTACAGGGTCAGTGGGACAATGTTTTTTTTTTACCATCGCCCTACATTGTTTGGTTGTAGAGAAATCAAAATTGTACGTTTTAGTCAGCCCTAACCCTAAACCTGCTTAATGTTTAACTGCAAAACTCTTGGTACAGAGGATTCCCTTGCCCTGGTGTTTTGGTTGCTCCTGCCATTGGAAATGTTTGACTGTGACCTACCCTTGCTGAGTTGTGGGTTCCTACAGTTTTGGTAACTCCTGGTGTGTACTCCACTGCAGGTGCTAGCCTGTGTCCCATCTCAAGCCAATCTCTGATCATTGACATCTGACCAGTGAACTGTGGATGACTCCCCTGCACTGCATCCACCCCATACATCAACCACCAGATCTCTTTTGAACAATGTAACAGGATACCCAAGAACTAGAGAAGACGTACAGGTTTTTATCCAACAAGCAAAAATCATAAACTTCTGTGTTGGGATGTAGTTAACTTCTGAGTGGTTGACAGTTGGGTTTTGTCTCGAGCATATTGCACTACCACTATTCGCACAGAATTGCAGTGCGGAGATAACTGAGACACATCTCCAGTCATGGTCTCTTACACGAGTAATGTTGTAACAACCAATTGGCTGAGTGGTAACTGATTTGTCTGGCTTAGCCCTTTGGACACTTAAGGGCAGAATACTCAACTGTAGATAGCTGTTACAGATTGTAATCAATGGTGGTCATAATATTGGTTTTATCATTATACCTAGTGATAATGGTTAGAGTTTCTAGATATGGAAACATTTATGGAATAATTTACAGACTCTAGAACATTCTGGGTCTCATTCACAAAAGTACTTACGTGTAGTAAAGTTATGAGTGTGGCAGTGCACCATGCGGGGATTTTCCCCCAAATGTGGAGACTCCACCATGGGTGCGAAGACTCTGCACTCGTAACTTTACTACACGTAAGTACCTTTGTGGATCCGGCCCTCTGTTTTCTTTGGTTTGGATAATCTTCATATTCCGCCCTTCCTACTTTTGAACAAAGACGTTTTCACAATTGATAAAATATCACAAATCTGTAAAAGTTCAGGAAATCACATATGGCAGGTCTCCTCACCTCAGAGCAACTGCTAATATTAGAATCTTCAACATCAATGAACTATTCTGCATCAGGGTTGTGAGTGTGGCAGTGCGCCATGTCATTGTAACCTTCCTTACAGGAAAGTAGGCAAATTTGGAGAGAGATATCTACAAAGAAATGATCAGTAGAAACTTGTGCATAATCTCACACCCACCCACACCCACACACACACACACACACAAATGCTGCCCGCATGTCTATTCAGTCTAACTAAAGATGCCGTTATTGAATTTAAAACAGAAAGAGGCGTGGGTGGTGCACTGCATAAGCTAGGTGAAAGGTATTTTCGTTCAATAAGGTCTGGGTGCGCAATCAGGGTGGTGTTATCCGTCCTAACACCATCAATGAACAGCTGAGTAGTGTCTTGCAGAGATCTGCAAGTACATCCCCTGGGTAGGCACTCCAATGGGTAATCAAACTAAGTTGATTCATGCAAAAGTGAATCCTTTTAAGATGCGTGTTTTTAAATGCTTTTATTCAGCAAATTAGTTCAATTCGATATTGTTTGGCATATCAAATGTTCATTTGTAATCCATACTAGCAGATCTATGAATCTTGATCTCCTATGCATTTCGGGCTGGGACGCCCTTGGTCACGGAGCACTGTTGAGGAAGGGAGGGAGGGATGAGTCAGTGAGGGTATACCGCCTGGATTTACATGTGCTTAATGTGACTAAGTGCAACAATAACTAAAACGGGTGTGTTTGCTAACGTTTTAGTGACTGAGTACTGGGTAGTGCAATGGAAATTACTGCGTGTGTCGGTTGAATGCGCGCTGCGCAATGACATGCTGGGTTCTGTAGCGCTGTGGGCGAAGAACACTTACTTCGTAGATACCGGTGGCAAAGCGTGCCGTCCATCGCTTAGTCGATGGGTCTGCGTGTGGTGCGGGCGGGTGCTCGTTATGTTTAAACACTCGGTGATGTGACGTGAAGAAACGTAAACATAAACAAAGGACTACTCGGAAGTATGCACGGTGGCGGCCATCTTAGAATGTGGGGAGATAGAATACAGGTAATGCAAACTGGGGAGAATGCAGAGAGACAATGTCAAAAAACAGAAGTAGTATTACATGAATAAACAGTAACATAATAAGCAATGCATCATATTAGTATTACAGGTAACAACTATACTCAATACGGTCATTAAGACCATGCGGCTTCAGAGTCTGTAACAGATAAATCCATTCAAGTTCTCTTTTTAACAAGAGTTTATGATTGTCAATCCCTTCTCGTTTGGTGAAGGTTTCAAGTACTATGAATTTTAATTGGGCGATGGAATGCCGAGCCTCAGCAAAATGCATGGCGATGTTGGACTTCTTGTTAAAAAGAGAACTTGAATGGATTTATCTGTTACAGACTCTGAAGCCGCATGGTCTTAATGACCGTATTGAGTATAGTTGTTACCTGTAATACTAATATGATGCATTGCTTATTATGTTACTGTTTATTCATGTAATACTACTTCTGTTTTTTGACATTGTCTCTCTGCATTCTCCCCAGTTTGCATAAGCCTCTTGGCACTATAGAATATACTTCATGCCTTAGTATCCGAAAAGACAGTAAAAACTAATAGATTGGAGCTACTGATTAAAGAGGCAGAATTTTTGCAGTTTTCCATAGGAAATTAAACATAGTCTGAGTTAGGGAATAGACTGGAGGCCCGTATTCCCACGTTTTTGGTGCTACAATGGAAAATGCCATGTCCCCATAAGAAGAAAGTCTACATTTGAGTATCTGTAGGAGAAATTAGTTTGCAGATCTCAGGCTTATGGGTAGTGTGTACCAAGATAATTTATCAGCAATCATATGTGGTGACCTTTATAGATGGCTTTATGGAGAATGATCATTGATTTGAACTTTACTGCAGATTGGAAGCCAAAGTAGTGACGTCACACCAGGTGTTATGTAGTCAATTATGGAGCAGCCTCCAACCAAGCATGATGCCACATTCTGCACACACTGGAGATGTTAAAGCAGTTGAGCAAGATAAGCAAGTTAGATTGCATTGACATAATCCAGCTGAGAGTGAACAAGTTTGTCAACAACTGTCACTTGTAGATGAGCCTACAAGAGTGGACAGATTTTTTTCACAATCTTCAAGTGGAAGATCTAGCTCCTTGCTACCACAGTAGGTTGATGCTTAAGCAAAAGAGAGGAATCTAAGACGGTACCATGTTTTTTACCTTGTTAGAATGTTCTGAATATGGTCCCATAATTCTGTTTTGGGAGGAGTGGATACGACTTTCCTTTTTAAGGTGTTTAATATTAGGAAATGAGTTGAAATCCATCCACAGATAATACTTAAGATTTTATTTCAATTTTAATTCGTTTTCATTTGAGTGAAGATGGTTCTGGAGACATAAGATGGAAAAAAGATTTATTTACCAGCTGCATAAATAAAGAATTAAGCCCCCTGCCGATGTGGTAAGCTTGCCAAAGGGTGCATACAGAGGCTGAACAAGAGTGGCAAAGAGTGAATACCTGTGGCATACCACACCTCAAGGACTTGAAGAGAAAGGGGCGAGAGATACCGATTTTGTTGCACCTGTCAAAAAAGACCATTACATACATATCGCCTATTATACAATTCTTAAATGTGCATATACATGTATGTGCTTTGCATTCCATAACTGATGGCCTAAAGTAAGAAATGTAACAGGTACTTCAGAAAAGACGTCCGCATCTCCAAAATCTTCTTCCTCTTACTCTGACAGTAGACAAACATGTGCTTACTTTCATCAATTATAAGAAGATGCCTTCTGGCTCAGCTCATTGGTAATCTAGGAAAATGACGGCAAGAGCCCTCTTAACTCTTAACAGATGGCTACCTTATCCAGTAATCTTTTGATGTGTTGCAGTGCCATCTCTATTTCCTCCTTCTAGTCACTGTCTACAACGCAATTGAAACTTTGGCCAACTACCTACACCAGTACTGCCATCTCATTCAATTCTTCCCACTCTGGGTCCAATTTGCTTTGACTGTCACAAGGCAAATGCACAAACTTATTTTTACTTGGTACAAATTTCATTTCAAAACAATATGTTTGCAACTTAGACCGAGATGGACAGTATGTGCAGGGGCAGTTAAACCCTCTGCCGGAGACAAAATATCTATCAATGGTTTATGGTCAGTCTTCAGTAAGAACCTATATTCTTAGACATAATTTGCAAATTTTTACAAACCCACAATACTTTTTGTGGAATTCAGTTGCAGCGCAAAAAACAATTTTGCAAGCCTCTTTTGAGCCTATTCGATAGTATGTTTTATTTCTTCAGTGTCATAGTGAAAATTCAATCAGATGAGCCTATGTCATTTTGACACCCTTCAAACATGGCTTGTTTAAGATGATGCATGAGTGTTTCATGATGTTTTAGGGATGTGAACAGCCTTTAGTTTTAGGGGTGTTAACTGTCTTTAGACTTTTCAATGAAGAAATAAAACAGATTAGAGTGCAGAGCCCAGTAAATGAACTCTACAGGCATTTAGGTGTGTGCATGCAAGCTGCAAAGTTCGGCAGAGGTCCCTGCGCCTCTAGCTTGGCCAACACTTGTAAGCAGTTCCTGCTTCACTAGAGAGTTCTGCCTTGTGGAATTAGAAGCAGATTTTGAAATAATGCCTTGACTGGCCACACATGCACACCAAAAGCACCATCAAGCCACATCCCAATCGTGATCACCTGAGCTCTGTGACAGTACGTTTTCAGACAGTGAGGCCCCAGAGTTTATACATCCACTTTGAAAACACGCAACGTTCCTCCTGCAGCGAAAGATTTATGAATGAGTGCAAAAATAATAGCATATTTCTAAACATAATTCATTGCTCGTTTTCAAACACAAGTTCTGCCCCGAATTTAATAATTTTCTCGTCAATTTCATAACTACATTTACTTTTGTGTTCACAGAGATAAGCAAATAACAGAAGGTTGTCTTTCTGACTAGAAGCAAATGCATTTTTACTGACATTCACTAACGAACATTTTTGGACTGTCCTTTTGTTTCAAATAACATGTTCAGAATAATCCAGTTCTGATTACAAAGAAACAGAATTTTCTTGGGTATAAAAGAACAGATTTCTTTAACATTTTCAAAACGCAGTTCAAAACTCCTGGTAAAAACACGTATATCATCTTGAAAACACTTCACCATTGAGGCGGTATCCTTTAAGAGATGGAAAACACCACTTTAAAAAACTGAACCCACAGATGCAATGTTGAATACCATCCCTCTTTTTGTAGCTCAACAACGCAAAAGGGGTAAGTAAATATGCCAATGACCTTGCCTCCACTGACCTTGACAATAATTTCTATTTGATGATAGACTAACTTTAAATCAATTATTGAAAAATTGGTTGCTTTCTTTAGCAACGATAATATTTTATTAATTTTCAGGAGAGAAAATGATCAATCATGGTGTTTACTTTCATTGTTTCTAGATGTACTGACTAACATAAATTACCATATGTTTTATTGTCAAGGCATGGGAGCAGCCCATTTTGAAGATTCAACTTCCCCGATAATGTGCTTAGAGACCACCTCCGCTAGCATGCTGTACAGTTCCATCCTCACACTAATTGGTGCATCCATCTTTTTCTTCACAGTCCCAGCTGCACATATCCTTGTAACTCGCCCAATGTTTTACTAAACCCTTTAGAAAACCTTACATCACTCAGACGTGCACAGAAATCAACGCTGCTTGCTCTCTAGCTTCAAGTATTGAAGATTTTCTTAACGTGTTTCTCATTTTTCAAGGCGAGAACACACCCACCATTAAGCCCTAAATACAGTGCATTTTGACTCTCCTTAAAACATACGTCAGCATTACAATTACCCATAAAATCAATTTTATGGCTTCAAAAACAAATGTACTCACACCAGAATTCTCCCAACTCTTCACTTTATCACTTACATTCCCCTCAAACAATTCGTTTGCAGTAATAGTATCGTTGGAACCCGAGTTGGCTAGTGTACCCAGCTCACTTCCCAATGCTTCAGTAAAACAAATTAGAGGACCAAAATCACCCTTCTCTTCTCCATTGACATCATTCACAATCAAACCTATCACTCATTTTTTGTACTCTCATTCCTTTTTTGCTAAAATCTTCACTGATGTGACCCTCTCTGCCATTATTGCTCATTTTCGCATCTATTCGGGCTTTTGAAATGTGCCCTTTGCATCCTCTATATTGCAGTCTTTACAAATTGCAAGAACCTCCACATGAAGTACACTTGCAAACCGTGGAATTGCTTTGGCAGTAGGGATTACTTTATCCAGGGTTTGGTCACTTATAACCCACAGACGCTCTTGAATATTTGTACTATTTTCAGCAGTTCTCTTAACATCACTAGAATAGTTCGAAAATGACACATTATTATAACACCCTTTAAAGCAATTAAGAACTCATCAAACGTGTCACTCTCACTGTGAACACTAGAAAATAATATACATGTTTCTAAAACTATACTCCTGTCTGATTTGATATGCTTTTTTAACATAGCTTTCTCTTGCCACCCTCACTGGCAATCTTCCATTGATAAAACTCCAACTCTCTTGAAAATGTGAAAGGGTTAATCTTGAGTACAACTAAACACATCTGGCAGGGCTTTTCCCAGAACTGCTGACATTAGAATCGTCAACAAAGAGCTCCTGTTACATCAGGGTCTCAAATAAGGAAAAGTCTGGAATCTTCCATGTTGGCATGAAAGAGAGAACCACATCCACAACAAAACGTTAATCCAGTCCCATACACAGCATTCTTATTTATAGAGACACACGCAAGCATATACACATAAACAAACACGCGCACTCACACATACATGCACTCACATTATCACTGCTGCAGGCCTGGGTGGCCGATTCCAGTGTGTTGTTTGCAAGATGCTCTTTGCCTGTAATCAGAGTAGCATGGCTGCAGCGGCTTCTTCACGACCCACCATGTTTCCTTCCTGCGTGTCTTGGAAGGCATGTAGGAAAATGTAGGGTGAATTTCCTTCCAGCATGCTCTCGTATCTGAAACATCACGTGCAGGAAGTTTCAGATCTGCTTTGACACTCTTCATGCTACAGATATTTGTTAGAATGCTATGATCACAGTTATATTCCTTAGTTCCTAAAATATATATATATAATTGTGGTTTATTCTTATAAATAATCTTACCATTATTTAATTTCTATATTTAAGATAGTTGAACCACTTTTGAATTATGTCATATCCCGTTTGCACTACAAAAAGGGCGTTTATTTTGAGTTCAGTTGCATCACTCTCTCTTTGCTGCTTGGCCTTAACAGCTGGAAGGTTGTTCTTGTCTCTAATTTTTCCCTTCCAACTGGATATTATTTTCTGGAGCAATGCTAGATTTCCAGTTACTATTTGGCATATGTCATTACCTCAGGAGATAGTAGGCCTTTCCTACCTACAAAGAAGACTTTCCAAGTTTCTCCAATTAGGCCGTATCTTGACAGGTTTTGACGCAAACGGAATCTAAAGATGGATCAGGTCCAAGAAATATTGACGACAGTCAAAGACCTGACTTTTCAAGTCCGAAGTCTGACCACTGCATTCCAGCAAGACTCCTTGGATCCTCCTTTAGCTGTTTTTTTGCAGAAGCTAAGTGTGGTGCCTGGTCCTTTGCCCTTTTAAGCCCCACATTTACACCTTTGATGCATCTAAGGTCAGCGTTAAAGTCAGTAGAACCTCTGGAAATGCCTTGACTTGGGCTATGTCTTTAGTTTCAGATGCCAGTCTACTTCTTGATATTTGTACTGCCTTCCTTACTGAATTCAAAAAGATGTTGACTGTCAAAACCTAAAGTATTCCGTCCAAGATGACATTTTGGAACTCAGCTAAGAATACATGGATTTGCATGGGTTTGCAAATCTTCAGCTCTAAATTCAAGAGCTTAACTAGAGATATTGATTTTCCTGGCTTGACTCTCCCCTGTTTCAGAAGAAGTTGAAGAATGAATTGAAGGACACATATGCAAGAATTGCTAGGCCAGTGTCCTTACAAGACATTTTTCAAATTACCATTCAGATTGACAATTGTCTTCAAAAAAGATGTTTGAAACTACATAAACCTCCTCAGCTTAAACTCCTTTCTAAACCACCATTTAAGACATCATTCAAGACCTCTGAACCTGAAGATGAACCCATGCAAGTGAGTTTTACCAGTGGTCCTCTGCCTGAAGGCGGATTAAAAATGGGCTATGTTTATACTGTGGAGATAAGGTCCATCTTCTTAGCTCTTGTCCTATTGTGGCACTGTGTGGAAATAATCCAGCAATATGCATTTTTGCTTGTCCTTAATTTGCTTTATTTATTTACAAAGTAGATTCACAGTCCGTATTAATTGTCCTCTTTTCTTTTCTTCTCCTGCCAAGGATCTTCTGTGTGATCCTCGTCTGGAGTTTCCCTCGCCACCGTCGTCCCTCTGAAAAAAGAAAGGCTCAGGTAAGTATTTTTTTTATTTCTTTTGTTACTTCTTGTTTAAGGAAGGGGGATGGGGACGAAATAAAAATCGTCACCCGAATGGACCTCCACCAGTGACAATGAAAGGAAAGAGGTACTTTTGCAACTGTTTTCTGTTCCCCCCACCCCTCCCAACTTCAGAGTTTTTCTAATTATTCCTTTCTGCCCAGAAAACCCTGTAAGCGCCCGTGTACCTAGGAGAGCCACGTCCCTCTGGAGATGTGGCAGGTCACTTTGCGGTGAGTCTCTCTTTCTGGTCTCTTCTCTCTTCTGGACTTCCCACTGAGGCATCGACCACAGTCTCAGCAGGTTCTGCCTCTGTCAGGTTCCTGGCCACTGACAAACTTTCTTCTTCTCCCAGTGTTTCTTCTTTCGGGGTATTTTCCTCCACCTGCCTAATGCCATAAGCGGCTCCTCCTTCCCCTGGGTATTAAGAACTTTCCAGCCGCGGGTACTGAGGGAGAGCCGGGATTTGTGCTTGAACCCCTGACGTCAGCAGGTACGGCCCTTCGCAATCCTATTGTCTTAAAGTTACCGTCCTCTGCTAGGCTGTCTTCGCCTTCTCGCTGGCTGGTGTCCCGGTACCTGCAAGGTGGGGGCTGCAAATAGAGGAGGGGAGCCATGTAGGGGAGTGGATCTTCTTTCTCTTCTCCCTCTTTCCCCTCGATTGTCCCTGTCACTTGATGGCACCTATACACCCTGTTCATCAAACAAAGGATTTGGAAAACTATTAAGCTCGTCCCTTTTGCAGGGAATAGAGGAGAGTGTTAATCACCCTTGCCTTCTCATTTAAGTTCATCTAACATTGTGCTACCGCAATGACAACTAATGCCTAATCCCTGTCTTTGCAGACTGTGGAATTTCCAATGTTTACAAAAATATTCAGTGGGCTACTGACCATCATATCCCTCTACAAAGATGGATTCTCCAGTTGCCATTGAAGCTGTTGATGGTACCTTAGTGGCTTCTGGTCATTTGATAGAGAAAAAACAGCCTTTGTCTCTCTGGAAGGCAGCACCATATGAAATGCGTATCTTTGATCCAATTTCTTCTCCAAGGTATCCTTTCATTTTGGGTATCAATTGGCTTTCTGACATGACGTATATCAACTGGTATGCAAAAACCTCATTCTGGGTGTAACTGTAACTGGGTTGTTGATTGACTGGGGTGTAAGCCCTGGTTGAGCAGCAACAACAATTCTTGTCAGGGTAAGGCACTAGCAAGCCCCAAATTAACCTGTGCTCACCCCCTTGGTAGCATGGCACAGAGAAGTCAAGATTAACTTAGAGGCAATGTGCAAAGTATTTGTGCAACACTTCAAACTGTAAAACATTGAAAACATACCACAAAAGGAGCCCCCAGGTTTAGAAAAATAGAATAAGGTTTAATAAATAAAACCAGACCAAAACAACAAAGATCCAATTGGTAGAACTGTAGATATTAGGCACGCTGAACAGTATACCTTAAATTCTGGTTGTGGAGTGTTGCGTGGATCTGTGTCAAAGATGTACAGTGCAGCAGAAACGATGTGTCAGTTCTGGGATGGGGCAAGGCTGTGGTGCTAGGTCATGTTGTATCATTGTTGAGGACCCCATTGATGAGTCTAGCAATGTGAAGTCCAGCGTTGGGGATGTGGTATGGAGCTGGTGATGCGTCAGTTCCGGGACCTGCGAGGCTGTGATTTGTGAGTCTGGTGTCATCATCAAGGCTGCCCTCGACAAGAGATGTAAGGACCTGGCTTGTGGATGTGCTGCGCCGTTGGGGCGATGCATCAGTTCTGAGGACTGCACGGGCAATTCGGGTCTTTACGATGGGTCCAATCCACGCAGCAGCGGCAATGCTGCAATTCTGCTTGGGGATGCGGTGCTCAGCTGAGGAGATTAATTGGTTCAACTCTGGGACGTGCCGCTCAGCAAGGAAGATGCATCGGATCCACTGGAAATCACCTTAGGCCCACTTCCAAAGGTCCAGTACTGGAGTGGCACCACTTGGCAGGCTAGGCTCACCGATGGCAGAGTCCATGTGCAGGTGCAAGATTTTTGGAAATCTATTATGTCCCTGAGGCTTCAGACCAGGAGGCCAGCCAACTAGCCCTTGGAGTCACTCTGGGTTCAAGAGATGCAGGTCCAGTCCTACTCACCCAGGAGGGATGTGTAATTCCTATAGCACAATGCCCAGGACATATTGTTTGGGGTCAAGGGCAAGTTTTCATGTGTATTTTGTCCTTGGGACAAGTAGGCCCAACCCCCTGTAGCACAAACCCTCGGCTACCAGTTTGCAGTACCACTGAAGATCCGGTACCTGCAATTCAAAATTTACTGGAAAGATTAAGAAAGGTCAGGGAGAAATTAATGCAGAATTTATAGAACACCAAGGGTCTTATTTAGAGTTCAGCAGACAGGTTACTCTGTCACAAACATGACGGATATCCCATCTGCCGTATTACACAAGTGCCATTGGACATAATGCACATGTAATACGGTGGATGGAAAATCTGTTACTTTTGTAACAGAGTAACCCCTCTGCCAAACTCTAAATCAGGCCCTTAATCCAAACAGAAAGTACAGGCCAATTTGCATAGGCAACCAGCTCCTACTTACAGGCTAGGAGACGAGACAAAGTTTGATGCCTGCTACAAATCTACTTCACTCTATGCGTAGGTCTAGATTCTCTCGTAGGTTTTTTGGGCTTTTTAAAATTTCAAAGGTCATTAATCTAGTGAACAAGGTTCCTCCTTCCTGGAAGGTTTGAGCTTCCTTTTATTGTGTTTCATTTAAAACCATATCTTCATCACAGAGGTCTCCAGCTTAGAAAGAGACCAGCTCTCATACTTGCTGGTGGGCGTCCTCAGCATTAAGAGCAGGAGTTCCATGACTCCCGGTTCTTTAAAGGGAAAGATCAGAGGGAGTGTCCAAGATGGCGGACGGCTGAGGCGCTCTTTCTGGTCTCTCCATGCTGCCGCCACTATAGCACTGTATCTTTAGCCCAGCAGCCCCAGCTATGAGAACATAGGGAACAAGGTGGTGAGAAAACTATCCTTTGGTGGC
This sequence comes from Triturus cristatus, assembly GCF_964204655.1. Taxonomy (NCBI): domain Eukaryota; kingdom Metazoa; phylum Chordata; class Amphibia; order Caudata; family Salamandridae; genus Triturus; species Triturus cristatus. Next base: position 705,161,633 of record NC_140582.1, on the reverse strand, counting down.
GCCCCGGCTGTGCACCGCGGTGGACCGCTCTGATGTTTGGAGCTCTGAGCTGTGAGGCCTATAGGCCTATGCAGCAACTAGCCACAAAAGGAGACGACGATCGGAGGCCGCCCAGCTGGGCTCGAGAAGACGTGGCGGGGACGGCGGGTGGCGCCCTGCTGGAGCCTGAGACGGGCCCCCAATCGGACAAAGAGTAATGCTTGACAGGGTCCCAGAGTCTGACACCAACTGAGCAGAGGGCTATCTTGATGCAGAGGACGTGCCCGAGAACGGAGATACAAACGGCCTGCTCTGATCCCAGAGTGGGCCCCGAGGTGAGGAGTGCGTGGCCGGATGCAAAGGATTTGCCGGGTTTATTCTCCCTCACCCCTCTTAGAGACTTACCAGGAGCCACGAGGATTCAGGCTGGAGCCCCCTTGGTTGCAGAGGCAGACATCCAGTGCTCTGTGCCCGGCAAGGCCCATGGTGGCCGGAGCAGGCCAGAATTAGAGTCTGTAGCAAGCCGAGCACAGCCCCTTTCCTGAGCATCGCTGTTGTCTGAGCAAAAAAAGACCGCTCCCTCAAGGACATGTTTGGGAAGCAGGGGGGAGCGGTAATGGATGAGAAGCAACTGGAAGGGGAGGTGAGCACTACAGTCGATGAAGGCACAACTGGCGGTCGACCTACGCGAGGTCCACCGCAATCTGGAAGAGGTAGGAGACAGAGTGGCCGCAATGGAGGACCAAGAATCGACCCGAGGAGAAGATATGGAGAAGATATGGAATGGCTCCAGCGAGAGGTCTTTTGTCTTAAGGAACAGCACCTGGACCCACAGGCACATAATGAAGATTTGGAAAACTGATCGCGTATAAATAATATTTGCATGCGGGGTGTGACGGCGCAGGCAGAAGGGTTGAATCTCCTTATGTCACAGCACTCTTTCTACATATATTGGGCCGCTCCGAGGAGACAACATTGTAGATTGACCGTATCCACAGGGCGGGGCCTCCCAGATCTGAAAAGAACCCACCTGCTGACATTCTGGTGTGCATACACGATTTGCAAATAAAGGAAGACATCCTGAAGAAAGCGAGAGAGACTCACCTCCTCCAGGTCCGAGGGCACTCACAAGTGCTCCATCAAGATCTCTGCCAGATCACCCTACAAAAAACGCACAGATTTCCACCCGGTCACAGACCACCTACGAAAGGCAGGCATATCTTACTCCTGGGGTCACCCATTTAGGATAATTTTTCGCTATGAGGGAGTGCTGCATGAACTGAGATCACTCTAATTAGCTCGTGCCTTGATCCATATCGATGATCACGCTGAGTCGCAGGCATGGGCCCGCTCCCCAGACCGCAGAAGACAAAGGAAACCAGACTGGAAATGAGTCAAAAGCACCCTTAATGGCACAAAGCTGGACTCTGACACCATGACTAAAGAGTGACAGTCAGTCCTTCAGGCGCTCCTGGGAAAATCTTGCTTGCCCAAACAAATAAGACACTGTCCACCTGGAGCCGCTTGGCACTATCATGGTCCGGACTCATTGAGGTGGTTAAAATGACAATACTCCAATGCATCCTTTTTATATTCCAAACTATACCGCTAAACCCATCTCCAGCGATCCTCCGTAACCTACAACCCACCATCAATCGGTTCATTTGGAATGGCAAGACCAACAACTTACCCAGCCCAGGGGGTCGGAAGTTGCCTGGGTTTAAGAAGGCCGCAAGTTAGAGTCTCTCCGCCATTTCGGCAGACTATCCTTCACAATCCTACCTGTTGCAGCATGTAACTCACAGAGAAGCTACCGCCGGCAACTCCTACTGACTGCGTGGTGGTATTGTTCCCCAAAAATCGGAAGCTGTGTGCCAGCAACATTCCGACTAGAGGTGCCCGGATGGAGACCCGGGTGCAGCCTGGTGACGGCGTGAGCAGAGTCCCTCCAAACATATGCGGTGAGGGGACTGACTTGGCCTCAGGGATCGTGGCTGACCAAGTGGGCTCTGGCCGATGTGCGGCAGTTGCCTAATCCATCCCGGAGCTGACTGAGGGCTCTGTGTCTCGAGCTGCATCACTCAGAGCCTCCCAGACTTTCCTGGGGGTTGAGGAGTTGGCCCGGCCCTGGTTGAATGACGATTGCTGCTGGAGGCGCTGGGCCTTCGCTCCAGGAAGTTGATTCGATCCTGCTCGTCGAGGAGGACGTGGACCCCAAATTGCGGGGAGGTCCAGTTGGCGGCCCTTGCAGCTGGTTCGGCCATCACGGCGGCAGCCTGGGCCTGCATTGTCTAAGACCTCCCCCCTGACAGAGAGATGTGATCCGAGAGTACAGCAGGGGCCGTCTCGCGGCGAGCACCACGGGTGATCGGAGGATTGGACCAGGGCAGTCGCTGTGTGGCCTTGGCATCTCTGGCACCATATAAGCTGTAACAGTGGCCCCCCCACTTGAGGACAACGTCTCGCAGAGGCGGAGAGCTATTTTATTTGTCTCCATTGGCCCTTGCTGGGGTATCTACAGAGGGTGCTGTGTCACGCTACTTTCCACTCCTATGGAGAACGTGGAGCCCTGAACTAGGAGCCCAGAACATAGGGCGCCAGGTGGATGGCCTGCAGCCCCGTTTTTGTGGACACTGTGTGAACCTAGGGCCTTCGCGACTCTAGCAAGACATTATAGGGTGGCTGCAGCGATCACGCAGTAGACCACCGGAAACTCTTGCTGCACCATGGGGAAAACAGGGAAATTCCAATTCAAACTGCAATTTGAACCACAGAAATCGCACAGGCAGGCTCAATAGGAAAAAATGCCTCCAAATCGGGATCTGAGGTGGGAGATACTCCTACTGACTCGGATCCGAAACATATACTAGCAATCATGCAAAGCAGCCTAAATAAAATAGAAGGGAAAATTCTTTCGTTATCATTTTATATGAATAGGATGTCTGAAAGGCTGGATAAACATACTGAATGCCTAGATACTGTTGAAAAAAGGGTCTCTGACGCTGAGGATGCTTTGAACTCTACTTCCCTCTCCCATTCAGACCTGGATAAACAACTTAGGAGTGTGCAGGCCAAAGCGGAGGATTTAGAAGCTTGCTCAAGGTGGAATAATATACAAATAATTGGAATTGCAGAATCTACCAATATCCCCAACATGGAACTCTTTGTAGAACAACTACTAACTACACTGCTGGGGAGATACTGCTTTTCTACTATATTTTTAGTGGAGCGTGCGCATCGCTCATGAATTACAGGGATCGCAACAGCGTGCTCCAGAGGGCTAGAGAATTACAGGAACTCCAGTATGAAGGTACTGATGTCTCCCTCTATTTCACGCAACAAGTGCAGGACGTTCGGCGTCAATTTGCACCAGTCAAAAGGAAGCTTTGTGATCTACAATTGGACTACAACATGATGTATCCTGCCAAGTTGAAAGTCCATGCCGATGGGAAGGTTTACATATTCACAGACCTTACACAAGCCTTGCAATTCCTTAAAAGGAGAGATGGTGTTAAATCAAAGAAAGGCTCTGCTAGCCCTCAGTCCGGAGGAAAGAACGATACTCTACAAGAAGAAGAATAAAGTCTTGCTGATGTGCTCTCTGGAAGACCTAAGACAAGAGTTGCAGCAGATGTAAAAAGGATCTAATCCCTAGTCTGGAGTTCAGCTCGCATAATCAGGACAATATGATGTGAAGGTGACACACCAGAGGCCATATTTGCATCATTCAATATGGTAGTTTGCTTACTTTGATGCATGTCAGTTTACAGAGCACTATGCAGTCAGTTGGTCACCGCTAGACCACCATGAAAAGTGGATGATTTACAAGTTAGTACCTATCCATTTGGGGGAGCATACGAATTGGGCGGCATAATGAGTATGAACAGATGCATGTCATGGAAGTTATGTGGACATTAGCATGGTGAAGCATGCCGGGATGGAGAGAACTTTTGAGTTGGACGATATCTGCCCTGTAGTGTAAACCACAAGGGGTGCAACCAAAGTTTTCATGTTGTCTGTTTTATTATTAGATTTTCTTTCTTTCTTTTTCTCATTTTCAATTAGAGTGTTCTAAGCAGGGGGGTGGGAGTTATTTCGACAATGCTCGGTTGGGGATTGTGGGGGCATTTGAGTTGCAAGTAGGGAGCATACATAAGTGGACTCGTAGATTCACGGCTGGATTGGATATGTTTACTATATACAGCATCACATATATGGATCAAAGACGACATGGCAGAGTCTGTGACAGACCCAGGACTAGATAGAGGAGTGCGATTCCTAACATGGAATGTCAGGGGGTTAAACGATCACAGAAAGGTGCGGAAAATAGTGGCGTACCGGAAGAGGCATTGCATAGATGTCGCTCTGGTCCAGGAGACACACCTGCCTCCTAACAGTTGTATGCTCTCAAATAGATACTTTCAAGGCAAGCTGCTGGGTACAATTCGCACACTAGAGGAGTCCTAATATGGGTTAACCTAAAGGCAGGGATTAAGCTGCAAGAAATCAAGCTGACCCAAATGGAAGCTATATTATAGCGAGATGTCAAAAAGATAAGCTAACATTTAAATTTGGTCAATGTATACAGACCTAACTATGAGGAACCACAATTTTATCACAGGTTAGGCTCTCGACTAATGCAAGACGCTAACATGAGGCTGGTATTGGGAGGAGATTTTAATTGCATCCTAGACCCTGACAGAGACCACTCCAGGGGCCCCACTCACCACCGATCAGTGGCAGCCAGCGCCATTTTTTACCTTATGGAAGAATTGGGCTTACTAGATCTGTGGAGGTGGGGTTCTCCAGACGAGGGGTGTTTACTCACCATCCTCAATGCCCCACGACACTCACACTTGAATTGATTATTGGTTGGTCTCCAGAACTAGCTTCCCAGCGTTACTGCATGCACGCACATATTCAGATCATACACCAGTGCTACTAGATTTAAAGTTATCCACCGGGCAAGCTGCACAATTCCTCTGGAGATTTACCCCTACTCATTAATGGACCCAGTTTTTGCTGCAGAAATAGCTTCATCGATAGACATATTCTTTGAAAAGAATTTTGGCTCAGTAGATAGCTTTGCCACTATTTGGGAGGCTTTTAAAGTCTGCATCACAGGGATAGCCATCTCCAAGCATGCAGGGGTACTTCGGGCACTGAGGAATAGATTATCGAGACATGAAAAAGAAATTTTAGCACTTTAACAATCTTTTCTGAGAATAGGTGACAAACATATTCTAGGGGATATAAAGGTAGCTCTTGAAGACTTTCAGGATACTGCGGATGAAGTGAAATATCTCAGTTAATATGCTACGGCAAGGGCCTATGGGGAGGGCGATCAACTGGGAGCCACGTTAGCAGCATTACTGCACCCCAAAAGAGAAGCAGACACAATTTTAGAGATACTAGAGGAGGAGGGCATCCCCCTACATGAACATACAGATATTGCAGGAAGGTTCAGCAAATACTACTCTGAACTGTACACAATGCAAGCATCCCCGGGTGACGATGCTGTTCAAGACTACCTGGAACATATTCAAATGACATGGCTTACTAATTCGCAAAGAGAGCACCTTATGGCCCATTCTCACTCCTAGTCAAATCAAGGCAGCACTTAAAACCATGATTGTTAGAGGTGCCCCGGAAATAGATGGGCTCACAGTTACTATTTTCAAGACTTTCCAGGATAAATTAGTACCCCACCTGATACCCTAAATGAGAACATGGTTAAATCTAGAGCCATGCCCCCCTCCATGAGAGAGGCCTTCATCATAATGCTGTTGAAACCTGGAAAGCCTCCAGAAGCCTGCATATCATACAGGTCCCTTTTGCTGCTGATTGTAGACACAAAAATATTTGCCAAAATTCTAGGCAAAATCTTAGCCAACCGCTTAGCTCCGTTGATACCTCTAGTAGTTCGCCGAGAGCAGAGCAGGCAGGCTTGTTCCAAGTCGCAATCTGACCCTTAATTTGAGAACAGTTTTTGGTACTATTCAAAGACTTAATCCAGAAGTTAAAGCAGCGGCAGTAATTTTTAGATGCCAAAAAGGCCTTTGATTCTGTTGAATGGGCCTTCATGAAGTGAGTGCTGAGGCGAATTGGAGTAGGTGAGATTTTTCCTAAATTGGTTACAGTGCTGTATACGCTCCCCACCGCTAGGATACATTGGGCAGGATTGTCACAGCCCCCATCGCTATCTCCAGGGCCACCCAGCAGGGCTGTCCTTTGTCCCCTCTTCTATACGCTCTAGTGGCTGAACCCTTGATGAGAGCACTTCAAGGGTCACAGAGGGCCGGATACGCATCTTACTTCTATACTCTCGGAAGTGGTCCAATTTGGGCAATTGTCGGGCCTCAAAATCAATTGGTCAAAATCAGTGATTTTCCCATTGTTCCCCGCAGTTATTCCCTCTAGATTAGATTTTCCTATGCAATGGTCCACAGATCCTGTATGTTTTCTCAGGATACAAATCCACATGGATCCTGATATAGCGTTAGCAAAAAATTATGGGAAAGCCATTTCCAAACTTGAAGATGACATCACCAGATGGATAAAATTACCTCTTTCCCTGATGGGACGCACCTTCATCATGAAAATGGCTATCCTACCTAGATTCTTGTTTCTATTTTTACATATCCCAATGCTGCTACCACGCCACATATTTGCAATCCTGAGAACACTGATGATAAAACTGGCTTGGGCCGGTAAGCAGCCAAGGGTTAAGTGGGAAACATTGACCCTGCCATACTCTGCGGGGGACCATGGTGCCTCAAACCTGGAGCTATATTATTGTGTGGCACAGGCCTCACACACATATGGCTGGACACACTGCCCACGGGACTACCACATCTGTATATTGAGATGGATGTGGCAGATCCAGACACTCTACCACAAACCCTATTTAAACCCCCATTTAGATGGCACAGCGTCTTAGACTCCATCATCTCCACTTGGTATGCTTGGCATAAGCTATTAGAGAACCAAGCAGCTGCCCTCATGTACTCACTGTTAACTCCGTTAGAATGGTACTCATGTGTAGGATCCTTGAAAAAGCTGAAAGGATCATGCAAAGTAAAGCAGGTTGAGGAGTAAAAGTCCAGGTTTATTTCTCAGCAAGAAGAAACCCATCCAGGTCCCCAGCCAGTCAAAGGTAAGGGCTCACTTAATATTTGAATCAACACATTCTATAACCTGGGAAACCAACACCCAGTATGGAATCTTAGGTAACCATGGCATCATGACATCAGAAGAAGGGTAGGCCTAAGATGCCACACACCTTCCCCCGTTAACATAGTGATGAAAAAAAAGAATGACTGGAGAGAAGAGGAGAGGAGAGAAGTGAGGAAAGGAAAAGGAACAGACATAGCAAATGAGCACAAATGAAGTGTTAACAATAATGAGCATATCTTATGATACATAGTCCTTTAAATAACTTGCCCCACAAGCCTTCAAGTCAGAGACACAATCAAGGGCAACCCAGAACCCAGAGGGGACGACCCCGTGTCGACCTTCCAACACCCAGAGGGGACACAATAGGGTGCCTAGCACGGTGATAGCTCCTAGTCCCTGGATCATGCAATGTTGATGAGAGGGTCAAGAACAACGCAGGAATTTACTGCTGAAGCAGGGTCCCAATGAAAGTTGACATGTGGAGCAAAGACAAAGTACATGAGGTAGGAGTGTCCATTCACTACCTGTAGGAAGCGAGGTTTTAGAGATGTAGTTGAAGCTTGTTGGGTTCTTCTTGCCTTGCAGCTGCCGACTACGCCAGTGTAAGATCCTGGGAAACCAACACCCAGTATGGAATCTTAGGTAACCATGGCATCATGACATCAGAAGAAGGATAGGCCTAAGATGCCACTTTGTGTTTCCTAAGAGGGATGGAAAGGGATTTGCTCCGGTCATTGAAAACAATAGGCATACTTAATTTTGGGGATTTCTTTCAGGAAGGTCTCGCACGGAGCTGGAGGACTTGATAAGTGAGGGGCGGAGTGTTCACGGCTAAACCAGTTTCAGTATCTCAGCGCTAGACATGGGTGGCGAGGGATACTTGGAGAAGATATTCAAGACCCTCTGGAAATGCTTGTAATAACAATAATAATAATAATAAAAGACATTTTTAAAGTGCACATCTACCTCCGCAAAGGTGTCCCTGCGCTAGGGTGTAAAACAACAGAGCAGAGTGAGCGAGGTGCTAATCCCTATGCTTGAACAGCCAGGTCTTCAAAGCCTTCCTGAACTCGAGTTTAGAGTTCAGCATGCGTAGATGAAGAGGCAAGTCATTCCAGCGTTTGGAGGCTCCAACCTCAAACGATCTATCCCCTAGCCTTGTTTTGGCAAAGTGAGGGATGGCGAGCTAACGTTTTTGGTTGGATCTTAAGGGCCTTACCTGCTGGTAAGGGTGAAGTCTCTTCCTCAGGTAGCTAGGGCCCCTGCTCTGGTAGGCCAGATATTCGAATGTGAGGGCCTTGAATTCAATTCTCTTGGTGACTGGGAGCCAATGGAGTTGTCTGAGGTGAGGTGAGATATGCTGGCGGAGTGGAACCTTACGGACAATCCTCGCGGCAGCATTCTGCACAATCTGCAGCCTACTGATCAAGCAGCTTGGCAGGCCCAGGTACAGGCCGTTGGCATAGTCGAGGTGCAATGCCACCAAGGCATGCACAACAGTTCTTCGGCATTCCTCCGGCAGAAAGTCGATACATTTTCTAATAGTTTTCATCTTTCCAAAGCAGGCCGCAGAAACTTGCTGGACATGGGTCGTCAGGGACAGGTCTTAGTCCCATCGAACACCAAGGTTCTTAACTGAATCCTTAGTCACCGGAGGAGCACCAAGTTCTACAGGCCACCAAAGGACTGCAGGGGGGAGAGGCTTGTTTAAAGAATAGGACCTCTGTTTTATCGGCATTGAGCTTTTAAAAAGTTATTGTTCATCCAGATGGCAATGTTTTTAAGACAGTCTCTGAAAGAGTCAAAGACTGGCGACGACACATCTCTGAAAGAAAACATCAGCTGGGTGTCATCCGCATAGGATATCACCTTGACCTCCTTTTTTGCGATGAAATCTGCCAATGGTGTCAGATAGACACCATTGGGTGCCTCAGCTGAGCCCTGAGGCAACCCCCATCTGAGAGGTTTTGCATTTGAGGTGAAGGGGTGGAGGAAGACTTGTTGGTCTCGTTCGTGGAGGTAGGAAGCGATCCATTCCAGTGCCGACACTCGGATGCCTATTTGCTGAAGTTTGTCAAGCAGGATAGGGTGAGACATCATGTTAAATGCTGCTGACAGATTGAGGAGTACCAGCATGGCTGTGGAGCCCCCATCAACCGCCCAACGGATGGAATCTCCAACTTCAATAAGTGCTGATTTCATACTTTAACCAGTGCGGAAGCCAGACTGAGAGTCGTGCAGCAGCTCATTGGTTTCTACAAAGGCGGTCAATTGCTGATGGGCTACTTCCTCCAGTATTTTTGCAGAGACTGATAGTAAGAAGATGGGCCTAAAATTACTGGTTACTTTGGGGTCGGCATTGGGCTTCTTCGGGATAGGAAGTAGGAAAACATGTTTCTAGGCAGACGGAAAAATCCCTAACCTAAGTGAGGAATTCCAGATGGAGTTGAGGATCTGGTTGAGCCACTCGGTTAGTAAGCTATACTACCGTGCTGGCCAGGGATCCCCAAGTGACCCTGATTTGCATTTCCGAAGTTCCCCCAGCGATGCCTTCACGGAGACCAGGGAAAATTCGGTGAACACCGGCTGGTTCTGGGTAAGGCAGTGAGAGTCGTCCTCTGCACAGGGGCAGGGAGACGCAGGGAAGGAGGCATAAATCTGTGAGACTTTAACCTCAAAAAAGTTTGAAAGGCTGGTGCACAGTTCCAGAGAAGGAATAGCTGGGTGCATAAGTGTAGTGGGATTAGTGAAGGATTTAATAATCCTAAATACTTCCCTGGAGGAGTTTCTAGCACTCATGATGCAGGCAGCCAGAAAATCTCTTCTTTTGTTGTTGAGTAGTTTATGATGTTCTTTCAGAACTGCTCTGTAAAAAAGTTTGTCCTCAAGTGCAGATGTCTTTCTCCTCTCATGCTCTAGTCTTTTAAAGTCTCTTTTTTGGCTCTGATATCCTCAGAGAACCAAGGAGCGGAGGGGGTAGCTCTGTAGAGCTGACGGGTCTCAGTGGAGAGATTTTGTTGAGGGCCTCCGTAACCAAAGCATTCAGGTTCACAATGCTGTCATTGGGGATATTCGAGAAGGGGGGCTTAAAGTCCTTCAGGAGAGGGCCTATAGACTCCGGTGAGACCCTGCTCAAGATCCTCCTAGATCCCTTAGGAGGGGCAATGACCCTAACAGCTGCCTTCAGATGAAGCAGGAAGGGGACCATGTAATGGTCAGACCAAATCACCTGTGTTGGTTTGTTCACTCTTACCTCCCGCAGATTAGAGCAAATGAGGTAAAGCGTGTAGCCCGCTTTGTGAGTTGGGGCAGAAACCATTTGGGTCATGTTAAAGCCGGCAAGTGACGAAATGAAGTTTGCGCCATACGAACAGGAAGGGTCGTCAACATGAAAATTAAGCTCACCTAGGACCGTAAAGTTAGAATAGAGGGTACAAGCCTGGGCGATATAGTCTGCCAAAATTGGTGTGCAGCTGTGGCAGCAGCCCAGGGTCCGGTAGTGAAGCCCCACGAACGAGGCAGTGGGGGACAATTTTATACAAAAGGGAGTCCTTCTATACCTCCCATCTGACTAAAATTGGTCGTGGCCGTCTTCCAAGTGTCCTTATGGATAATCGCCCCCCCCAGTGTGTTGTCCCTCCTATTAGCACTTGCTATGCTAATAGGAGGGACAATGGGATGGCCAGGGCACCTGCTGGGTTGGTGTCTTCTCGTAACAATTTCTCAGTGACAAACATTAGTTCCCAATCATTATCTACTAGGGATTGGCGTATATTGAGTGCGTGTTTAGGCAGGGATCTACAATTAATAAGACAGGCTTTTAAATCAGGGGAGCTTGAGGTCCTAGGAGGGGCATGACCCGTCGCCTTTACGTCCAGATTAGCGGGATTGGGACTGAGGGTGAAGTTACAATTAGGGCAGCAAAAGGGCCTGCCCCTCTCTCCTAATGAGGCACAAGCGGAGCAAGGGCAAATAGTGGGCCTAAGCGCAAGTACTACTGTGAAGCCTGTCACAATTTGGGCAGCATGACTGGTGCTGGCCGCAGTCCAGACTAGGGGTGGGCGGAATTTGCGAAATCCACTTTCGCAAATTATCGCGAAAATGTTAAAAATTATCGCAAACACGCGGAAATATCGCGAAGATGCAGAAGTTTTTCTCCCGCATGTTCGCGAGATTTTCTGCATGATTGCGGCTCGCCAACTTACACATGTGGTTGCTCGCGGGCGCGGCCATCTTGTTTTCAGTTGTCTCGCGGTGCATGATCGCGAGAAGAAAGACGTGATCGCGCGACGCATGACGTCACTGCGGGCGCGAACTGTCGCGAGACAGTGCAAATGGCTAAAAACAGTACAACATCTCATGGAGAACGCGACCGGATCAAGAAAACTTGTCGGCGAACGCAGGGATTCAGGTAAGGCGATCGCGCGCGCGCGAGAATGTATTATTTTACAGCGCGAGCAAGAAACAAATTATCGCCAAGCTGCGGAATGCGGAAATTTTGACATTTTCGCGTTCTCCGCGGAACGCGAAAATGTCAAATTATCGCACTTTCCGCGAACGGAACAACATTTTCGCCCAGGCCTAGTCCAGACGCAGACGGGCGCCGACAGGCTTGCCCTTGACGCGCCTTCGGCTGTGTACTTACACATATTATGAACGCAGATTCTCCTGTGAAGTTAATAACCACGCTCTATTCTCTCTCATTGGAGCCCAAGCAAACACATCTTCTCAAGGCCCGACAAGATTGGCAGAGTGACATGGATTTAGTTATTGACGATAAATGATGGAAATACTGCTGGGAAGTCACTCAGTACATATCCTTAAATGGTAGACACCACTTAATACATTTAAGTACATTAATAGAGTCTAATACACCCTGTCAGACTGTTTCGTTATGGGTTGCGCAAAACTGCTCACTGCGATCGTTGCACAGATCAGGAAGCAGGGTTCCTCATGTTGCATGGCAGTGTCCTGAGCTTTTAGGATTCTGGGATAGGATCTTCTCTTTGTTCTGAGCAAGATCACAGGGCATGAACTGGAACTAGATACGCTACTTGCATTGCTTTGGTATGACAAGGAAATAGATAAAAGGTATAGGAAGCTGGTGGTGATGGGTTTGGTACTAGCAAAGCGCAGGGTGGCCATGCGTTGTGCTAAAGGGCAGACACCATTGATAGACGACTGGAGAGCAGACATGGTTTACTGTAATACGCAATCTGATATATACAATGAGCTGCTTCCGCCACAGAGCCCTCCCAAGAGTTTTTTGGGACTATATCAGCAATACTTAAGAGAGAGACAGAGGCGGAGGTACCGGTAGTCCAAAATCACGAAATAAGTCATTGCTGAGTGCCTACCTAAATCGCTGCTCTGACTACTCCACATGAACACAGCCCACATCGCAATCCCAAGAGGATCCCTTCGTCATGTCATGGGTAACTCCCCCTAGATACTGGCTGGTTCTCACATAATACCTTGTCAGGTTGATTCAGAATTTATGGCATGACCAATCCACAACTTGATGTTTCTAAAGATGTATTCCAAAAATGCAGCAATGTATGTCCCGCTTCTTTTTTTTTGCCTTTGTATATGCTTTCATTTTGTTTTTCTTTGAGAAGATTCTGTTTCAGTTTGTGTTTGTATATTACAAAATTCTATAAATAAATAAATACAATTTTTTTAAAACTTACCTGGCCCAAAACAGAGAGTGGCCTAGCACTCCCTCTGATTCCGTGATCCTGCCCGGCCGCACAGTTGCGTTATGTCATGGAATGGAACCATACGCTCTCAAAGAAGCACTGATCCTTTATGGATCTGATGATCGCTGGAGCCAATATTTGGAGGGAGATCTGGTTGCCCCGTAAACATAGTGCCTGGGGGCTTTACTCATCTCCGGTGATGGCCACAACCATGACAGTTTGTGACGTGACGGCCCTTAAATACGATCAAACGACATTCCCATCAGTGATGATGCCGATCCCTGACAGTCCCAACTTTCCCCCAGGGAGAGGATCGGAAGTCTTCCAGCGCTGGCGAGTACAGGACTTTTGGCTGAAAACCAGAACCTCTAAGACATTCTTTAAAATTGGAAAAGGCTGCCTCTGTGTTATCCTGGAAGGAGAAAAGCAAATGGGTTGCATCAGCGTAGGACACAACCTACCCCCAAGTCTCAATAAGATTCACCAAGGAGGAAAGGTATAGGTTGAACAGAAGTAGACTCAGTGCAAAGCCCTGTGGCACACCACTTACCAAAGGTTTAGGAGATGAAATGTGCGGATGTAGATACACCCGTTGATATCTGCCCTCCAGGAATGATTTGACACATGGAAGAGCCTTGCCTTGAATGCCAAGATTGCTAAGTCTGTTTAATAAAATAGCAAGTGACACAGTGTCGAACGCTGCTGACAAATCGAGGAGCAGAATCATATTTGGTGGCTCCTGTTCAGATTCTCCCAGACAAATTCAGCAAACTTCACTAGGGCTGTCTCTGTACTAAAACCGGTCTGAAAGCCAGATTAAGTCATGGAGTTGGCCTCCACAAAAGTGGGCAATTGTTGATTGGCCACTTTTTCCATAATTGTTGCTGGGGCTGGAAGAAGAGATATAGGCCTATAATTACTCATTACGCTAATGTCGGCATTAGGCTTTTTTAGCCACGGCAGGAAAGATGCCAGTTTCCAACATGCAGGATATATTCCCGAACTTAGGGAGGCATTCCAAATTTCATTGAGTGGGGAATTGAAATACTGAGCCATAAGTCTAAAAAAATATGAGGGCAGCAGTCATCCTCCAGAGAGCCAGACTTGCAGTTTAGTAACTATAATAATCCATATTTGTAAAGTGCGAACCTATCACCTCTTAAGTATTTCATGGCACTGGGGGCCATCGGGAAGATTAAGTGAGCTATCGCCCAGAGTCACATGATGCTAAGCTGAGCTGCCACTGGCGATCGAACATCAAGCCCTGCGCTATGGAGTCATCGGCTTTAACCGCTGCGCCACACCTCTTCCTAATCCCGAGATCTGTCTATCGAGACTGGGGCAGGTTCATGGAAGATTGGCTTGCAACATTCCACATTCTCTGCAACAGCATAGTTAATTGCTACAGTCTCCAACTGAGGTTTAGGAAAAGAATAATAAAGATTTGTGATCTTCCCATCAAAGACTGATATTTTTCCGCTACGGTCAGCCGATGAAACGATAGTTGTTTTAGTCCAATTCGGTGACACAAAGAAATATACCATTTTAAACACTTCCTAAAATTAATTTGCTGCCATTTTAATGCCAAGTGCAAAACAATCTTTCAGAGCAATGCAAGTATTTTATAGGAAAGGATTGCCAGGCAACGGGCTTGATTGTCTTGAAGTGTGTTCTGCTTTTGTTGGTAACTTCATTAAAAAGTTGATTTAAAGAGCTGTCTGCACGTTGCACAAAGGGACTGAAGTATCACAAAATCATCAAGAGTTCTGTCTTTCCTCCATTTTCTTTCCTGTCTGCGGATGGCGCATTTATTTTTTTGCACTTTAGTGTTTTAGCTGGAGTGTGATGAAGCTATTTAGAATAGTTTCTTATGTCAGACATGAGGTGGGCAGGGTGAGAGATAATTTCAGACATAAAGTCTTTGATTGATCTGAAGGTTTGTTTTTCTCTTTTCGGTTGATCTTGGTTTGTTGGTAGGACGCTGAGCAGGAAGTTCGGGATGGCAAAGTAGGCGGTCCAGTCCAGAGGTATGACAAGAGTATGTTGGTTGGGTATCGTGCTATACCACAAACACATGACGTCTTGATGATAAACTCCACAAACAGAATGTCAAGTGAGCTTTAAATATTGCAGTGGTATTTGATGAAATTTTCACTAAACATGGTCTGAGGACCATAACACCTGCTGCATATCAGGAATCTGATTATAGCAGTCCAGGCATGTCAACAAACAATTGGCTATTCCTGCTGACTTGCTCACTTAGAGCATCATAACGACAATTGGGAAAATGCGTGGTTTAAGAGTCTACTACTACGGATTGAAACTGGCTACATCTGCAAAACACTTAAAAAATATTTTTTACTTACTTGCCTGTACTGCTCAGAACAGTTCTGACCGTAATACTCATACACAAAACACTATATAAGAAATATTAAGCTATTTAATGCCATTATCTTTGGTCATGGCATATGTACTTATTTGTCAACTAATTACTGTTAAGATGCATCATGGGAAGATGGCCGATCGAAATGTACAAAAACAAACATTTGAAATTGGAACATGTGCACTCTTGCAGATTCATGCAGATTCATTAAACAATCACTGGTTATTCAAAACAGTACACTACATAATAATGAATGTCAGATCACCCCTCAATGAAAGTAGACTGCGTCGTGTTGGGCAAGCTAAATTTAACCCCTCTGGAGTAGAACATTTTCCCTACTGTTACTTAGATTGGAGTGGGAACAGTTAATTTAACTTCTCTGGAGTCCAACAGTTTCCCTACTGCTGCTTAAACCGGAGTGAGAATAATAATTCTAGCCCTTCTGGAGACCAGCCCTTTCGCTACTGTGTCTTAAACTGGAGTTGGAATAGTAAATATAACCCCTTTGAAGTCCAACACTTACTTTACTGTTTAACAGGATGGAGTTGGAAGAGTCACATAATTTTGGGAAATTAACTATTATATATAATGTTAACCTACATCTATAGTAATTTTTCACTGCTATTTAATATTGGATGTTTTATGTTTTGATTATTTGAATTGTTTGTGTTTATAATATTCTTAGAAAACAGTTTTTTGAAACTGATTTGTATATTGATTACATTTGGGTAATTTACTTAAGTTTGATATATATATTTTTATAATTTTACGATTAATGTATTTTTATTGGAAATATGTTGGTAATAGTTGTGCTTTTATATAAATATATATATGTATATATTATAGTTCTCAGTTTGCATTTTACATTTTATTTAAAATATTTAATGAAACTTTTTTATATGTTAAAGAGTGTTCACTCTTTGCAATAATGTATACTGTAAGCTTTGTCCATTTAAATTTTTGTTTGCGGCGTTTCATCACTCTTGCAAGAGTCTTGTGAGCCACTCACAGGAAGCTCATGAGATCATAGAGAAATAAACTTAGTTTCAAAGCATTGTGTAAAGTTGTTTTTCTTGTGTCCACTTGGGGTTTAATACTAATCTATAATAAGTGTTTCATTTAAATATGTTTATTATACATACTTTAGATTTTACAAATGAATGACTTCTGTGAGCATCTCATGAGAGAAAATCACACAATCACTGCATGGAGTCTCAGCATGCTATGGTTTCTGGTCAGCTTTTGCAAAACTACTTGCAAGATTGTATATTTGGAATTAACATACTATCACTGTTTTCTTTTAATTCTGAACAAAGAAAGACACTAGAGATGTTGATTAACTTACAAAAAGTGATTATATATTGTTCCATTCAACATATAAAGCAAGAATGTTTTTATGATACCGCGAGACACTTGTGAAAGGTCTGCGAGAGGCAACGCACCCCAAAGAAGGGTTGTGATTGGTTCATATGAATGTCTTTATGCGTAAAAGGACCCCTACATTCTTTTTGCTTCATTGGTGTATTGGATTTTGGTGTCAATAGACCTTGTTAGCTTGCTGTGCTTCCCTTCAGCACATTTGTTATTTTAAAAGGTGAAATGTCTTCATCTGCTTCTATTGAGCAACCTGGTGCAGTTCCAGCACCTCAGCCATCAACCTGTCAAAGAATCTCTGGTTTGACAGTTTTAGGACATGAGACCAGGTGGCAAAAAAGTGTCTGCAAAGTCTGTAAGATGCAAACTTTGTAATAAGGAGTTTAGCCGGGGGACTAGTAAGAAGCTGTACAGCATGAGCACTACGTGAGTGGAGGCATTTACTATCCATGCACCCACAAAAGGCTACCTCATGCAGAGTTGGCTCATGCTTCAGCAATGGAGAACTCCTCAAGCGATTCAACGTCTTTTGAATCTGGAGACTCTGCGCCTGCTCAGGTACTTTCTGCTCAAGCAGAAATTAATCCTGCTTACCTGACAAAAGCTCTTTCTTGCTGCTTGTGTAAGCAGGTTATTTTTCATCTGAGACAGTTAGAGCTGCACAGGACAAGTTTGTGCAAGACCATTAATGCCCCCCAGGCAATAGTTTTTTTGTTTTAGCTGAATTATTGCCTCCATATTTTTCTCCTTTTTGGTTTCATGGAGATGTAGTTCTATTTTTTTTCCAAACATGTTTTAATTCTACCCTATTGTAAAATATAAAAAATAAAAAAGTGTAAAAAAGTTAAAAATACTAAAAAGCTTACAATCGTTAAAAAGTCTCTTTTCAGAGCTCCCCTATAGGTTAATTATCTACTTTTTTCTATTATGATTCCTTTTGTTTTAAAAAAACAAAAACTCCCACAAGAGTCTTATGAGAGCCAGAAATGCCAATAAACCTTACATACATATTCTAATTTACTTTTTTTTTTGGGGGGGGGGGGTTAAAACAGTTAAAAACCTTTTTTACCTAATTTGTATAAAAGTGAGGACACTTCACAAAAATATATGGGTAAAAAAAAGGAACTGAGAGGGTCATTAGGATGGCGGACGGACTTTCGTATCCAATCGTATTTGGGAATGCCCGCCTACAAGGCGGCGGTCCCACAGGGCAAATTATGATGCAACCACCACTGTGGCAGTCGCCTTGCCCATGTTTTGGCTTGCGGAGGGTGCTGCGCTCCACAGGACCCGCCGCAAGTCAAAACAGACACCCCACAAATATCCCTGAACTACCTGACAGGCACCATGCGGTTCCAACTACATGGTGTAGGGATATGTAGGGGGGCACCAGAGGTGCCCCAAGGGTATATGTTCCTGGCCCAGGGTGTTAGGGGAGACTGCTACAGACCCCCAAATCCATTTCCGTCTGCTGTTTTGCTGCTGGTTGACCACCGCAGAACAACCAGCGGAAATGTATATTGTAATCCCTATGGTGCTGCCTGACAGGCACTTCCGCAATTCTGGGATTACAGAAAGGTCTGACGGGCTATCGGATACAGACCGCATGGCAGGACCATGGTGGTTGGTGTTTCCAACTGCCACCCATCAATATGCCATTGTTGTATGGCAGACGGAGATCCCTGGTAAGATGGCCGAAAGACCGCCACCGACAGCTTGTTGATAGCGGTCTTTCGGCTATCGCAATGAGGCCTCTAATGCCTTGGAGGGCATTTTGTCCTGGGCTGTGGCAATCTCCTCTGAAGAGATAATGATTGTCTTGCAAAGACAACAGAAAAGTGCTTTATTCAAGTAGGCTGGCCTGTTCGTAGCCTAAGGTGCCACAACCTAAGTTGGATCTAGTTGGCTTATTTGAACAGATGTAGAGGCACCTAGTACCACACATCTAGCCCTGCACTTCTCTGCATCTCTGCTCGAGCTAGATGTTAAGGATGCATTGCTCTTAAGTAATGCAACATTCCCGTGGTTTCCACACTATACTATTTTCTGTTGCCTCTGCTAAATTTCCTTTTGCCACAATTTGCACTTCATGTACTTTGCAGACACTTTCTTCCCTCTAGGTGCCCTCTCAAAGAATTGCCATGCAATAGATTCCTTTGGTGGCTTAGGAGATGTGTTGGTTCAGCATTTGCTTGTTCATCACTATCAGATGAAGTCATGTGTTTTCCTCACCAAAAGTCTGCTCTGTTGAAACAGAAGAGCCTCATTGACGTCTTTAGGCATTTCCACATCAAAGAGTTGCTTTTAAATGAAGAAAGAAGACTGACCACTCCCTTCAATAAATCATGGCTTGCAAGAGTGAGGCCCACAATCCCCCACATTCAATCCGAAGAGGCAGAACTTTCTGTTTTCCTATCGTGGACCTCTTGCGAGTCATACTTTGTTAATGAAGTCTATAATAGAAACACTGAAGGAAGTGTGATGTTAGTATTTATATGAAAGAAACATAAAGTATAATAGATAATATTACAAACCTACAATAACCTTTTCTATATGTTTACAATCCCGCAAGCGTCTTGCAAGCATCTCGTGTGAGGTCTGCGAGAGCAGAGAAACTCCACATTAAACATTTGTTTGGTTAATTTTATTGTCTTACATTATTGTAGGATGTATAGAGTCTACTTTCCTCATTTGGGGAAATATTTTATGTGTATCAACATTTTCTGCTGGTGTGTTATTTCATTGTTTACAAAATTGTTTTGTTACTAGACGAAAACTGTCCAAAATCATCTCTTCTACTGATACACAGCAGTAAACACGCAATCTAACTAATTCAAGCTTTCAAATGCTACCACATACTATTTGGTATAAGAATGTGTTGCAATTCTGAACAAAGCTAATAAAGTATTAAGTACAGTGACATGTATGTTGTACCACAAAGATTTTTCACATGGAACAAGCACACAATATTGTTTTGGCTCCATTGGAATATGCTACCATGCACGTTCAATGCCGCTAGTAAGTTCATTACAGTAGAGTTACAGAAAAGTGTAGAGTTATCATGTCGCATAAGTACTACATTAAGGGTGCGGGGCTGCTTTCTGTGCTGAACTCTCTCCCTTGTAGGATAGCTAAAGATATAGTGTTTTCTTCTTGAGATGTTCTCCAAAGCTGACCTAAGTGTATACTACTGTGCATAGAGATAGAGACTACCTTTGTTGAGATACGTACTGAAGGTAACAACCCTAGTTATTAGGGTATCAGAAGAGATTGACTTTACTGCTGGCATCTATTCCGAAAGTGACAGTTGATTGTTGAACTTATTTTGTAGGCTTTTTTCAAAATTATTTAATATTTTATTTCAAATATAAACATAGTACGATGTGGAAAGAAGGAATCTTGCTTACACACATTTTCTTCCAAAGACAATGTGCTTGCATGACAGTGTATGAGAAAAGACTGTACTGCCCTCTCAAGCTTGTCTATTTCGGGACATGTAAGCATAATAGCATGTGATAATACATCAGTTTCTCTGCTTATAATCTTTCTGTATATGATAGGTGTATATAGTTCAATGTGAACAAATGGTACTGGATCGTAAAATGTCAGCCTTGTGAAATGACTGCATATGTTGCAGTACAGAAACCAACTTACCTGTCTACAAAGTGATCAGTGTTAGAAAACAGCTACCTATTGTAGATTGTTGAGAATGACTCCTTTTGATGGTAAGGCCTTTCAGTTGGATGATGGGTGTGTAGTATACTGTTTAAGGAGAGAGTTATTTCCCCACTGCCTGGTTTTTACCCACTACTAAGGACTATACCATTTTTTCTAGGCCTTGAAGCAGTGTTATGCACCCGACTCCACACAATCTACTATAGGATACAAGAGACCTTTTATCTAGTAGTATAGACTGAGGCAGAACATCTGTAAGTATATTAAAAGTTAGCACTACAATATGTTAGAATTTTGTGAATGCAAAGAAATATACAAAATCACAAACATTTGAATTTTAAAACGCAAACTTTGTACCATTTGCATACATATAACATATTTATTCTTTTCAATGTGGGGAGGTACTGTTTTCTGCAGTAAAGCCTTTTATTTGGATGATGAGTATGTAAGCTAGGGCATTGGAAGACACTCATCTGTGTGCTCTCTTGTGCACTAGCGAGAACTATATCAGGTGATTAAAGTTCTCAACTGGTGTTATTCGTTTGAGATGCAGATAAAGGCCTATAAGAAATGAGAGGGCTTTTAGTAAATACTATACCTTGAGACAGAACAGCCGCAGGGTCACACATTATTTCTTGAAGATTAACAATAAGATTTCTGAAAGGGTATTATCCTGCAGTACACTATTGCATGTATATAGTAGACTATGTAGAAATAGTGATATCTTGTATAAAACCTCTTAATACTCTGAGGATTGTATGCAGTACAGTTCAGTTAGCGATTTGTATTTCTGTTGAAAATGGACAATTCAATGATGGATGTATGTAGAAGAACTGAAATAAACAGTGGTCTGTCTGATAAGAAACCTAAACAGTATATTGCACATATCTGAAAGATGTGCACAGACATTGTGTTTACAAGGACAGCTCCTCTGAAGGAGAAGAGTGTCCAGACTAGTGAGAGTAGAGTGAGTACGTTCTCTTCTAAGATCTTTCTTCAGGCTTGAATAATTGCATAATACTGTAGTATTAGGATTAACAGTAAAATATAAATAAATGATGTTGTCTGTGTAAGAGGTATTTGGATGAGTAGTGTATGTAGTACAGTGTGATATACTTACACTGTTCTTTTTTGAGCTTGTCAATTGCACTATGTGCAGACAGAATTTTCTCTCATCTGAGACTTCTTCTGAGGATGATGATGGTTTCAGCTAGGATATGGAAGCACTGACCTTTTTTCATGACAGTTGCTATCTGAAAAGAAAAAAAAGAACATGTTAACATTTTTTGTGTCTATTTATGGTATTTATGTAATGTAAAAATCTAATTTTATTCAACTTGGTTCACATGTTTTTATTGTTCTCAGAATTGCATTTACACTGAATATATCCGGATACATATATATATACAATTCATATAATCTAGAATACTAACAGTGTGCATAGTAGGATTAATACTATAGAATGCAATCCGTCATGGAACTGTGGAGAAAAATAAATCATTTAGATGTATACAAAATTCCCACTTGTTTAATTTGCATGAAGCTAGCTTTTTAGATTGAGTCAGTAATATACACATTGATAGTCAGTTATTTATTTTATGATTAAAAAAAGTTCAATCATGATATAGTCATTATCCTTGGTAAGCCACCTAACAGCAATGAAAATTTACTTTCATGCTTTTTGTCTATTTATACCTACATAGATGTTTTCAAACATCCTCTAGACCTTTAGCTTTAGAAATGTAAGATAGGAATTCAGAGGTTTCCAAGGTAACCTATGCTTTACTGTAAGACATGTGTCATCACAGTTAGTACAGCCACATTCATTTTTAAGGTGGACTGTGTAGTGGCCAGAGTAGATTGACTGCACATGATGAAAAATAACGGTAACAGGAGTGTATGTTTGTCAGTCTCCTAACTCGACAAGGATAAAAGCATTGCAGTTGTTTTTGTTTCACATTTCCTCTGCTGTATTTGTTTAAGAAGAGTCTAAGTTTGACATTAGACTGTTGTCTTATATTGGATATTTCATATCTATGACTATCTTGGTCAATTGCAAACACTAAATCATTTTTGTGTAAAAACTTTCCTCATTCGAAAATGCTTGAGTACTAGAAGTGTCTTTCCACTCTCCCTGGAAAAAACTGCAAATGCTTGTTTTACTAACTTGAACCTTCTGTTGAAATGTTTTTAGGAAATTAATTAGTATATCTAAATATCCCATTGTCTTAAACATGAGAATAACAAGCTTTGGGCCAGATGTATCAAGCGTTTTTTCTGTTTGCAAACGGGCCCATTTGCAGAACGGGAAAAAGCCTTTTGGGATGTATCATCCCAAAAAGCATTCGCAACATAAGGAATCGCAAAAATTGCGATTCTCTAATTTGCGAAAGCATTTAAGGAACCGCAAATTATCACCAACTTCAAGTTGGTGGTATTATGCGAATTCCATGAAAAATTACTTTTTTTGCATTTTTCAAGGTGTCAAGTGGCCCAAATTCTTTCAAACGTTTTGGCGCGATTTGGGCTTGGTATATATATAGCTTTACGATATAACAATAGTTGACAGTGCCGTCCGTAACCAGCGTTGGCAGCTATTCATAGCATCATTTCGAGCTTTCATCAGGTATGTTATCATGACCCTTGCCATTAGTTAGGATCTCACTGTTAGAGCGACTCCCTAGATTTTCACTTCGTTTTTTCTTTATCTTTAACTTTATTTTTAGATCTATTTGGACTACACTTATGTGACTTTTCCTCCATCCTGACCCATGGACGAAAAACAGACGAACTTATGTTTATCGAGCCTAACATTGACTAGATCCTCTATCACCAGGGATTCGCTATTTAACGTACTTTTGGAAGTAGGTTTTCTGACACTACATTGTTGCCATTAGCTGGCTAGTCACTGAGTTACCATACATATGGGTATTATTAGTACTATTGCTCTATTTTGTTGTCTTCCTTCCTTTAGTTTTTGCGGTCTGCCGCTAAGGCTCATACTCAGATAGCCCTTCTGGGAAGATAAGGACACACTACCAGTCGTGAAGTCCTTTGCGATATATCACCGCACATTGGGCCTCATGTAGGTAGCCAAATACCGGTCGGTAACGGCCGATTTTCGGTAAATATGCCGTTACCAACCGGTATTCAGACAAGTGAGATGTAGGAGTCCCAAAACCAATTTTCGGTAAATATGAGGCGGTAAATACCGATTCATATTTACCGAATTCCAAAATACCGATTCAGAGTTACCGAATACATAATTAACGAATCGGTAAATATGAAGTGGTAAATATGAAGTGGTAAAAATGAAAATGACATGTAGGAGCACTCGGTAATTAAGAAATCCAAGAAAATCGGTAAATTAGAGTCGGTAATTAACACGGATTGAAAGCAGGTGGTAACCATCAACAATGCATATGAGCAATCCCAAAATGCTACAGCGTGGACAACATGGCCGCTATGTACGTCATTGCAAGGCGCCTACGTCTACAGGCAGCAGGACTGAGGGTGTGGCGACGGGAGGAACAAATCTACAGACAGCGCATCACACTATTCCAGCTGACTGATGCAGAGATACATGAGAGGTACAGGCTAGACCCCGAAACCATCATGGACTTAATCAGGGACCTACAGCCACTCCTGGACCATCCAATAAGAAGGGCGCACGCCATACCCCCACATGTGCAGGTGCTCTGCAGCCTACATCTGCTGGCATCCGGCAGTTATCAGGTGGTGATAGCTGCGGTGGGTGGGGTATCCCAGAGTTGCCTGTCACGTTTCTTCAGGAAGTTCCTGGATGCCATGATGCAGAGAATGCACCACTACATAAGCTTCCCAAACACACAGGCTGCACTGCAGAAAACAAAAACAGACTTTTATCACATGGCACAGTTCCCCCATGTCATCGGCTGTATTGATGGTACACACATCCCAATCTGTCCACCAGCTGATACAGAGCACATCTACAGGAACAGGAAGTCCACCCACTCCATCAATGTGCAGGTGATCTGTGATGCAGGGAACATCATCACAGATATTGTTGCAAAGTTTCCTGGGAGCACCCACGACTCTTACATCTTCCAGAATAGTGGGATCTACACACGACTGAGTGCCGGAGAATTCGGAGAGGGATACCTGCTAGGTAAGTAACAGTGACGCCCCTTGAAACCTGCAAATCATAGTGCATAGAGGCATGTTACTGATGGTTCCCTTTTACTCATCCAGGCGACAGTGCATATGCATGCCGGTCATTCATCCTCACTCCCTACCTACACCCAGCAACCCAGAGTGAGAGACGATACAACGTGGCACACAAAACAACACGCAATGTGGTGGAGCGCACGTTTGGACTACTGAAGAGCAGGTTCCGCTGCCTGCACAAGAGCGGAGGCGCACGCCAGTACAAACCCATCACCTGCTGCAAGATCATTGCCACTTGTGCAATGCTGCACAACCTTGCCACGAAAAAAGGTACAGATGTGGAACTGACATATTTTGAGGACAACGAGGATGAGTCAGGCCAGCCAGAGGGCAACGCAGCTAGAGTGCCAACTGCAATCGATGGGAGAGAGAGACGGGCAGATATCACATGCAACTATTTCTGAGTAAGTAAGGGGACACAGCGAGTTGTGAGAAGTCCTGACGTAGTTTTAATGTGGCACCACGCCATGAACACATGAACAGGCCAATCTGGCAATATACCATCTATACAAGGAGTATGTCCAGGGTTACGTCACCCAATGGGAAGTCGCTAAGCAGGGCTACATCAATGTTTGCGCATACGCGCTGCAGTGGTGGATTGCACGGCCTGTGCATCCTCACTGGAGCCAACCCCAAGCCGCCTGCTGCTCCTGCGTGCTTCTGGGACGGGGGGTGTGATGCTGCTGCTGGTGTCGATGCTCTCCGCAGCATCCCCTGCAGCAGTTGTCGACGCCTGACTAGTCAATAGCACCCCTAGTGCACTTGTCACCTGCACCATCCCCCGAGACAGGTCGCTGCAGCACTGTGTTAGGCCCTCCTGCATCGTCACAGAGCGCCGGCACAGTAGAGAAGTCGCAGTTGCCAGACGGTTGAGTGCCCTGCTGGTAGTGTCCCTTCTCTGGCGTTCCCGGCGCCGTGCTTCGATGTCAGCATCTAATTTGCTGCACAACTGCTGGATTGACTGGGACATGTCCCGAATGCCCGCAGCCATGCCGCTAATGTTGGTGTCCATGTTGACTAATGTTGTCTTCATCACCCGCATGTGCCTCTGGACTGACATGACTGCCTTTGATTGCAGGCGCTGTTGCTTCAACATTTGGCCCTCGAGCCCCAAGAAGACACCATGGCCGTCAGTGGGTGCTGGTGGACTCTGGACACGCGACCTGCGGCGCCCTCTTGCTTCCGTCTGTGCTGCCTGTGAGGTGTGGGGCACAGTGGCATGGCTCCCTTCCTGGGGCCCGGTGCGGTCTTCTGGGCCCATGCTGTCGTCTGACGAGGTGTCTAAGGCTCGTAGCCTGGCTGCTGGACGCCTCCTCATTCTCACACCTGCAAGCGGAGATGTGGCCGGTGATTCGAACATGAGTGGCGATGCTGGCTCTGGTGGTGGTGATGCTGGCTCTCGGTGAGGTGATGCTGGCTCTGTGTGCGGCGAGGCTGGCTGTGTTGGTGGTGCGGCTGCCAGTGGGCCTGCTCCCTGGTCTGAACTGGTGCTGGCTAGAGGTGATTTATGTGGCCGGTGTGCCGTCTCTCCTGCAGCATGCCCTGTCCTGCATGATGTCACATCTGTGGACAGAAATACAACATTGGCTCAGTGTCCCCGAAGGGCTGCATTGCATGCGTCACAATAAATCATTTCACATTCCAATATGTCCCCTGTCTCCTTGTGCCTCGAGTGCGTGACATGCCTTGTTGCCCTGTAACATTTACGTCATGGTTAGTGTTGCCCTGACTACATCTCCCGGAATGCATTGCCTGTCTGCACTGACACGTGTGGACTGCAGTGTGATTCTCGTTTCACAATGGGGGATGTGGGATAGGGGTAGGGGGGGCTACATTGCTGTGCTTTCGTCTTACCTTGGTGTGTTGCGGCTCTGGCAGAGCTGTCGGCGTCCCCAAGACCCACGACGCTCTCTTGCTCGATTGTGGCCGCCACCAGCTCCTCCAGTTCGGTGAGGGCAGGTGCCCTGTTGGTTCCACCTCCGGTCTGGCTGGCCTCCTTCTGGATGTCGCCCATCTTCCTCTTGGTTACAATCCGGAGGTCATACCAGCGCTTTTTGAGGACCTCAATGTCCCTGTGGGTCACTCCCACAGCATTGACCTGCGCCTGGATGGCCAGCCATATGTTGCGCTTTTCGGCCTCAGGCACTTGCAGGGATTGCCTTCCAAACAGCTTCTGGTGCTGCTTCACCACCTCCTCCACCAGCACCTGGAGTTCCTTGGGGCTAAATTTCAGCTTCCTCCTCCTTTCCCCTCCGTCTTTCTGTGTTCTCTGGCTGGACATGCTGTTCGTTTACCCGCTCGCACATGCAAAGGCTCCCTGCCTCTCCTCTGCACTCCAAGCTTCTCCAGGGTCGGCTAATTATGTACACCTGCCTGGGTGTGGCCACTTCGGCTAATTATGTACACCTGCCTGGGTGTGGGCACTTCCTGGTTGGGTGGGCTGTCGTTGCACTGGATTAGCTGTTTCGTCAAGTCATGTGATTTGATTTACCGAATCCGTACATACCGATTCGGTATTTTCCGATTCGGTAAATACCACCTCGGTATTTACCGATTCGGTAAATAACACCTCGGTATTTACCGAATCGGTAAATACCACCTCGGTATTTACCGATTCGGTGAATTCCGATTCGTGATTACCGAATGTTACCGAATCGGTAACTGTTACCGAATTTTTACCTACATATAACTTACCGTTTCTAATTTACCGATTCGGTACGGCTCGGTATTTAAGAACCGGTAAAATGTATTTACCTACATGAGGCCCATTATCTTTACTAAAGTAAGTATAGCAGTAGGTCTTTTTTAGGCATCTGTGATCTTAGGCATGATTTTATCATTACAACAGTACATCTCCAGTTACTCAGTTATCTGTATTGTATGTTTTCTTACATTAGGGAAGTACTTTTGAAATCTATCGTCCTTGACTATGCTACCTTTGCTAGTCGTCATCGCACTGATATCCCATTAAGGTCAAGACTTATGCTTCATTACACATCTAGCTACTCAGTAAGTGTATCCACTGTTCTTATCCCCTAAATTTACAAATGTTTTGCTATAGGTTAGTTGGGTTCGCCTAGCAATACTTATACACGATTTTTATATGTTTTGATTTTTGTTTCTAAACACTCCATTCCTATTATTCTTTCATTGTTTGTGCTTTATAATCCTCTTTATTTTTCATTTTTCTTCTACCTATTGTATACCTTTTACTTTTGTGTACACAACTGGTCATGTATGGACAGGTCCTTCTGTAATATAGGAAATGTGAATGCCTATTGTAGAATGATTAGTTAGATTGTAAATATGTGAATGTTCATTGTAGAATGATTAGCTAGATTGTAAATATGTCGATACATTAATGTAATACATTGTGAGTTAGGTACAGTGTATTCTCTATAGATCATGTAAACCTTTTCGTCTTTTCTATTGATTATTAGATAAGGAATCAATTATTTAAGATGTCATTTTAGACATTGTATACACTTATCTCTGTGTTGTCCTGTTCCAAACTGTATAGGTCTGTTTACTTGTGCATATTAGACATATAATGTTTAGAAATAAAATTATGACGCATATGTACACTAATCATTAGAATGTAACCACTTTCTCACATGTTGTTTTTATATGTATGTTTTTTCAGTGTCAGCACAATAGACGGTTTTCCTGATGAAGGCAGTTGTGCCGAAACGCGCGTAGTTCTCATCTACCGCTTTGTTTTTTATTATTCATTTGTGTAGTGAATCTTTGTGTCTCTGTGTTGTTTGAAATTAAAGTTTGCATATTGGATGTATAATTTTTCATCTCTCTTATCCAAATTAAACGTATTGTGTATTGTTTGCTGATTTTTATATATACTTTATACATTTAAGTGCTCATGTCACAAAAATACTTAGATTGAATAACTATATAAATCTATATCAAAAAATTAAATAAAAATATATTCCACTATCAAAGTCTTTTGGTCTATATGTTTAGCACTTTAGTGGTTACATTTCATGATTTAGTGCGTATTTATATCACTCTGAAGATTTATCCACTTGTTATAGTTCTTTACCTACTGTTTTTTTTCCCTACGTATAGCAAGTCCATTAGTTGTAGGGGTCCCCTTCTTTCCAAATAGTCAAGTGGCGTACATACATGCCCTTAGGGCCTGTATGTGCGCCACATGTGCACGCTTACCTTTTAGGGGGTGCAACAGGGTGGCCTTTTGGCCCCTCTATCACCCTTGAAATTGCATTCGCAATTTGCGAGTACCTATTTGGTACTCGCAAATTGCGAATGTCTTCCTATTCATTCCTATGGGCCACTAGGCCCATAGGAATGAATGGGAAGGTATTCCTTAATAGCGAATCGCAATTTGCGATTCGCAATTAAGTAATATATAGAAATCGCAATTATTATTGCAAAACCTACATACATTGCATTTTGCGATTCCATAATAACGAATCGGTAAAATTTGCTATTATGGAATCGCAAAATCCAATACTGATACATCTGGCCCTTTCTTTTTAACACAAAAGCCTTATCTACTAAAGCATCAACAAACCGTTCTTGCTTTCACAATGCTCTTCTGCTCTTCACTGTCTTCAAGCTTGTCATAATATTTGACCCTACTCTTCTATGGAAGAACGTCTGACAACATTC
This sequence comes from Triturus cristatus, assembly GCF_964204655.1. Taxonomy (NCBI): domain Eukaryota; kingdom Metazoa; phylum Chordata; class Amphibia; order Caudata; family Salamandridae; genus Triturus; species Triturus cristatus. The sequence goes on along the minus strand of NC_140582.1, from coordinate 705,132,494 downwards.
TTTAAATTTCTCCTTCTTCAACCTGATTGCTTGGTCTCTTCTTTTTCTTTTTTCTGGGATTATCTTTTTTTGAAAAACAATATGATTTTGCCTATATGTTGACCTATCTTCAATACTAGTTACAAGTGCAGAAGAAGGTTTACGTGTTGTTATTCCTCTTTTGGTAAACTGGGCGCTCTTACTTGATTTTCATCTTTTCTACCATTGTTTCGTTCCTATGGATGTGTTCCATGTTTGGAGTCTGGTTTGTTGTAGCTTTGTTTTCTTTTCTTGTTTTTCTGCTCTTTGGTTGACATATAATATTCATTTGTATTTCTCACAAAGTTATTATTAAAAAATCAATTTCTTGCAAAGTTTAGTTTAGTAGCAAGAGTCTCTTTACTGACACATTTTAACAGAACGAAGAGGGTTTTTGGTTCAGTTCACAAACAGCTATTTACCTAATGACACTTCCGAAGAGTATAAAGGATGTGTGTAGAAAGTTCCATGGAAACTCTATGCCTTTTACTGTTATGGTTTAACAGGGCACAGATTCTGTATGGTTGAGTTTGATGAGAGAAGGGGCTACTAAATGAAGACTAAATGCTTCTTTTTTTATATGAACATGGGCCCATATGTATAAACCATGTTTGCATTTCTTAATGGTCCAAATCACTATTTCGGGCTGTTAAAAAATGCTTAATTGCCTTTCGGTATGTTCAAAAGGCAAAAGCGGCATTGCAAAATGCAATTTCTACTCAGAAGAAATCGCATTTTAGGAATTGTAAACTAGGAAATTGCAACCAGGGATTTCCTATGTGCTATTCTGTAACCGCATGTACAGCAAATTTCCGAATTGCGACTAGTAGCAAAATAGCTATTTAAGAACTGTAATTCACATCTAATCTGATGTAATGGTAACCAGTTTAGACATTGACAAGCATTTGCAATGCAATAGGTCTCGCATTTGCAAGAGTTAGAGCTATTGACTTTGAAAATGACATTGTCTTTTACCCATGTGTTTTGACTTGGAGTGGATGTATGTGGTTTGGAGTGGAATTATGTTGGTTGCATTTGAATTGTTAGTGTGGAATTGTGTGGGGTGGAATTGTGTGGTGTGTAGTGTATTTGTGTAGTGGAATTATGTAGCATGGTGAATAGATGGGGTGAGAGCTGCACAGAATATATAGAAACGAAGATGGCGAAGGATAGGTAGTTTGCACAAAGTGGTGAATGTACTCCAGACAGAGGAGCAGAAAGAGTGTGTGAGAACGAGAGAAAGAAGGGGAGAGCGGGCCAGAGATGCACAAACAGTACGCAGAAGACACCCCAAGAAGATGGAGAGAGAATGGGTTTCAGGGAGAGAAATGTTGAAAAGGTATGGGAAAGAAACTGTGTTTGAAAACCTAAAGTAAAACAATATGATAGAGGTGGGAAGAGTGCGTGAGAGAGAGGTGTGAAAGAGAGAGACACCAGTTGGAGGGGCACCTGGGGGGATGGCAAGAAGTTGACCAGTGCACAGTGCAAGGAGGTACAGGAAGGTAGCATGTGTGATCAGGCAGTATAGAGAGGAGACAGGGAGAGTGAGGTAGGGATCAGAGGGGGCAGAGGAATGGTGACATGAGAGGGGGTAGTGGGAGTGTTAGGGAGAGATGAGAGGGGCAGTGGGTATGTGGGGGAGAGATGACAGTGTTGGTGGAAGTGCGAGGTAGAGATGGGCTGTCCTGGAATTGTTTGTTGTGGAATTGTGTGGTGTGGAGTTGTGTAGTGGAAATATGTGGCATGGTGTGCTTTGGAATTATGTGGATAGCAATTAAATTGTATTAACTGTAGTGAAATTATGTAGAGTGAGATTGTGTGTTCTTTGAGGTAATTATGTGGAATGGTATTGTGTGTTGTGGACAGGCATGTTGTGGAGTTGAATATGTGGTGTGCTGTTAAATTTTGTGGTTTGATGAGGACATTTGTGGTGTGTAGGCACTGCCGGATCGGCTGCTATGACAGGTCAGTCTGTTAGCTAGCTTTTTGAAGTTTTTCGACGTGTGTTTAAGCCTGGTAATTGGCTTTTAATTTTAAATTGAATAGCCTGTGCCACTGCTCATGATGTGTTACTCCCTAATAATGTAAAACATTTGAGCAGCCTCTTTAGCCCTAGGACACCACTCCCAGCATATTTACCTCGAAGCCCCTAGGACACATTGCAAAAAAGTTGCCTCTACAGGTTATTCCTTTAAACTAAAAATATTACTCTGCTTCAAAAGAAGCCACTCAGAAAAAACAAAAAATCCTGGATTAGGCTTTTTGGAAAAACGTATTAATCCTTTGGCCAACCTAAATACACCTGACCAGCATGCCACAGTAATAGCTAAAGAGGATACCTGGCAGGTCTGGAGATTTTGGTACTCCCGGGATCACGGCAGTAAGTCTGGCGCTCTCATAATGAGGGCCTACGTTTGAGACACACGGATAACCCTTTCAGTTTGCAGTACTCTTTCCCAAGCTCTCCAGGATGCTCAGGGTTGTTTTGAGTTTTATCAAGGTATACAATGAGAGTACTAGTCCCACAGGACTGCATTCAATGCAACCGAGCCATGGTCTTACAAAAAGGGCGTCATTTAAATGCGGTGGTACTGCCAGGTACTGAGTACCAGCACACCATTAATATGAAAAGGAGTGAACCAGCACTTCTCAGGAGGGATGCAGCAGTTTAGTGGAAGAGGACCAGCACTCCTCGCTAGCAGACAGGCACTCTGAGATAGTGAGTTCTGCACTTTAAAATGTTCATGCCAAGCACTGGAATGGGAGTTGTCAATGGATGATTTTCAGCTGAAAAATAAAATGCAAACAAACTATAAAATATAAACCAATTACCATTACTTCTTGTATATAACATACATCCTATTTGTTTGCAGCAGGATAGCAAAGAGTTATCAGTAACTGGTTCATAAGAATAACTGCACAGTAACCCACAATGCCAAAGAAAATATTTAAAGTTCATGTGAAATGTTTAGTCTACTGTGTGGCTAGTTGCCTGCAAGGAGTGGTTTCCTGTATCTGCTCCCGCTTTCTGACAGCCCATGAAGGCAAACACTGTTAGTGTTATCTGCAGCTAATGGCAAGCACATTTCCTAATAGTGCAGGTTTCGGTGAGTACGTGTGCTTGTACCTCCGCTCCGTGTCGTACACAGTTCTCCTTGTATTATCCCTGACTAAACATTTGAGTAACATTTTCACCTGCACTTCAGAAAGCCCTGTGCTCTCTCTACTGTCCCTGCCGATAAGTAACATGATGGACACTTTGAAAGGACACAGATGAGGTCTACGTGTGGTTTATGAAAAGGATGTGATATTTACATGCAGTTTGTTCTCAATAAAAACCCGCTCAGCACCCTTCAGATCATTCCTGTCGGCTCATCAGCTTTAGCTGCAGCAACCCGTGTCCTGGCTCATGAACACTGGTCTTTTAAAGAGGAAATGGAGGCTCGTCTAAACTTCCCTTTCATTTACTCCCGACTTGCTTGCTAATGCGTCCAATTCCTATATTTGATCTAAGTTTAAATTCTCTTGATATTTTGGCATGCAGATTTTTAACTACTTGAAAGAAAGCAGATTTTTAACTACATGAAAGATAAAGAACAAAATGTTTGCCTCTAGTATTTAAATGTGAACTTGCTGCATCTACCTGTTTACTGTTGCATATGGACTACAGGACAAAGAAAAACTATTTTATTTTACCAGTCAAGTTCCAGGGCCATTGCAAGGTGAGGGGCACCGGCGCTCTTTGCCTCAAGCCCCGCGCTTTTAGCAGAACCTGCACTACAGTAGCAGAATGTGTTTACATAATAAAAAGTACACCTGACCTGTGCCTCGCTCTGACAGCAGGATGTCGTTGTGAAAGAAGTCACCGCACAGGAGTGCTCAAGTCAGGATCTTAAGGCGCAGGCACTGGCCAATCAGAGGAGCGGGCCGGGAGGACACCACCGGAGTTTGGTGAGCTGGTGACGACTGGAAACACCTGTGCCTACTAAGAAAATGGGAAAAGCAGAGTCGGGGAAGAGTGTATCGGCAGAAGGAGATTAAGTACCTGTGCAGGCACATGGGGCAGTAGAGCGCAGCAGCAGTGCGGTGATAAGAACTACAGCCCTTTTTAAATAAGCAGAAGTCTAAGCTCATAGCAACTGAAATCATCGCGCGTTCTTGGCAAATGCTCTTAGAGAAAGGTAAAAGTAATCCCTAAACAGATGCCACAATGGTACAAGTTGAAGGGTACAAGCACTTTGGCCCTGCTCTGTGATATGAAAAAGAGGGACACATAGGAAAAATTGACCACTAGCAAGCAAGGATTTGTAAAGGACACTTAAACCAACCAATGAAAAGCAGTAAGCCCACAAACTAGTATATACTAAGTATATACAATAGGTCTCAAAAACTTGACATAAAAAGGCACCCAAAATTCTGCCGGAGTGAATGACTATGCACGTTGCCACATCCAACAGAAGTGTGGCTCCCCCTCCTGCCTGTAATCTACAGCTGAATTTTATTTTAAGATTCACCAGAAGAGGAACCCTGTGTCTTAACCCATAGTTCACAAAGTTTGCTAACTATGATTTTGGGGCTTAATATATTGGGAGAATGCACATGTTACTTTCTTTCTCCCTGTCACGCCCACCAGCACTCTTCTGTAGTCATTTTGATACAGAAGTGTACAGAACTGTTGTTGCTTTAACAGAAATGGGCTATCAGAGACATAGACTTACAAGTCTGATGGAGTAGGAGTACCCTAGTTTCAAAAGACTTAGGCCCAGATGCATCAAAGGGTTTTGCCCATTCTCTGTCTATGGGAAAATGTGTTCATGCATATGGCCCTTAGGGCCTTTTAAGAGAAACTCACCTCCCTGGAGATACGGATGCTATGGGTACGGGGAACTCTGTATCATGGACCACTGTGCTCAGGTAGCAACACCTAACTTAATAACTTATTTAACTAACTTAATTTCTTTTGAATGTAGAGAGTTGTGAACAGCCATGCAGAAAACAGCAGCAACATCCACACTAAGTGCAACCATAACATAATGTAATTTATAGCAGCAATAGTCCATTGAATAGCAGCACTATTTTTCAATCAATCAATCAATCAGGGTTAGTAAAGCGCAATTACTCACCTGTGAGGAGCTCAAGGCGGCACTGGGGGTGAGAGGCGGCTCCATTGAGTGCTGGGGTCATCCGAAGAACCAGGTCTTGAGGTCGGTCCTGAACTGGGACAGTGTGGGGGCTTGGTGGAGGGGGGGGGGGCATTCCAGGCCTTGGCTGCGAGGAAGGGGAAGGACTTTCATCCTGTCTGGTCCTGTAGATGAGTGGGACGGTGGCTAGAGAGAGGTCGGCTGATTGGAGGTGTCTTTTGGGTGCATGGAAGCAGAGGCGGTTGTGTTAAGGTGTGTTGGTCCGATGCTGTGCAGGGCCTTGTATGCGCGGATGAGGAGCTTGAAGGTAATTCTTCTTTCTTCTTTTTTTGAAGCATAGGTGATCTCCACATCAATACAGTCAATAACATGAAGGTGCAGACAAGACATCTTACATCCCTGTGAAGGCAATGCCAGAGACTTCTCACTGGCTTGCACTACCAGTACATGGCTAAGAAATGGACAGTGCTTAGGCCACATGCCACATTATGTGCTACTCTGCTTTGAAGTCTCCCAAAGGTCATAGATTACAGCCTTTTATAACAAATCATTTGACAATCATTCTTGTTGATCTGATGGGTAGACTTAGATGTCTTCACCCCGGTTGGATCCAAGCACTGTTGTGGCTATTTTCCATGTGGAGCAGATGTTCGGTGTCCATTCATGACTAAGGCATATTTCCATGCATTCTCTTGCCCCGTGGAACCAGTTTTGTGTTTCAAAATTCTTAACAGAAGCTTCTGTCCTTATCAATGATGTATGTGCTTGTAGATGTCAGGGTGCCCTGTTCTTCCAGGAAATGTTTCTACGCTTAGCTGACTGAATAGGGAAAGGGAAACTCCGGTTACATATCTAGGTTGCTTTGTGTTCAAAACACTTGGCAAAATATATGTTAGAAAAGACTACATGTTTTAGACACTGAGTAAAAGCAGCCAATATGCACACAGCATCAACTATGCTAATTTTGCCCTCGCATGATAACAAGTTTTTTCAACCTTTGATGCTATACTTCATGGGCAGAGTCACTGAGTGTTTTGTTAGAAATGAGGATTCACTAGGGAGATCAGTGATTCTGGTGCCACTTTCACCAGTAATTTCATATTTTCCTAGGTATCTGACACAGAGACACCACACCACCTGCTTTCAGCAAGTGGAGTCTCTGGGTAAAATATCCCTAACCTTCACAGTTGCAATGGATCTTTAAAACTATACCTTATATTATTGTCTGAATCTGGATTACCAGGAACCTTGTAATGAAGTCATTGGTCTAACAGATGTTCATACTCACACAGTTGATAGTATGTGCAATCCTTAAGCCAACCTGTCTTTTGCCAATCAATCAATAAATATCTGATTTAGTCAAATCATGGAATAATTTCTGATGGCTTAAAAATGCATACATCATCAATGACAGCTGATGACAAATCAGTAACACTTTTAGTTTATATGGTATAAATACATTTAAAACATACATTAATGGACACCAATAGTATCAGAGGTGCCCATTCTTTACAGCAGCGTTATCAAAAACAGAAATTGTTTGTGGAATAAAGGACAATCTTACAGTTGACAGCCACAGGCTGTTGTTTGCTGAGAACATTGCACAAATCATGGTACTGTATCAATTGTAAGTTGATCACAAGGAACTACTTTTCAAAACTAACTGAGATTGACAAAGTGACCAGTCTGTGTAGGATAATGAGTCATCTGTATGCATACCTCGAATAACCCAACAGAAATGAGGGCCTGCAAAGACTCACAGGGTGAACATGACTTCATAGATTCACAGTGTGTGCCATCAAAACAATCACTGATTAGTCATGGATCTTCCAGGTGCCAACATCTATTTATCAACTGCTTTTGAGAGCCTTTGGAAATGATATTTCAGAACTATAATCTGCAAGAAAGACTCAGGTTATCATTTACATGCAGATTAGGCTCTGTGAAAAGGCAGTGCCACAAGTCTGCTGTCAATCAGCCCTGGTACATCATCATTCTGCTTCTAGAATGGCCCGTTTCCTAAATTGTGATTTCCTCTTAGGAGATCGCAATTTAGTGATTTCCTAATTTGCAATGTCATATTAGCAAATGTGAATCCATAGGAATCGCTCTATTAGGAAATCGCAGGCTACATACATTCCGTTTTGCGATTCCCAAACAGCGATTTCTATGGATTCGCTAGTTGGGAATAACAATTTCAGAATTTTGGACATATGGGCACAGGAAACTCGCAAAATGTACACATATGGGCCGCAATGTGTTGTCATTGTTTACATTTAGGGATTAGTTTTAAATATTAATTTATTCTTTAATTCTATTTGTAAGCAATACGGCAATAAGGTAAGATCTGTTTTGGTAGACACTGACTCGTATCATATTTGTGTGCATGTTGTAAAGGCATTGCCAATCAAAATATTTTATGAAGCACCTGGAGCACATTCTTAGAACTGATCCTTCTGCTCTCTCCTGCCATGCTTCTGCTAGCCCTAACTGTGAACTTGATATGGGTGAATACCACCATGGCAGTACACACTGCTGGTACTGTGTTTAATGGTCTTATCTTCTTCCTTGACCTTCTAGTGATGGGTTTGATAAAAAGCTAGTAGGACGAGGCACATGCCTATTATGCTTGGGATATAATGCCCATAGTGCAGCTCCTGTTGTGATCGTTTACTAAATTTCTGTGTGCTTGTGTGTCCTCTTAGGAGTGAGCATGGCAGGAACTCATGCTGTGAGTGCTGTACTAAGCTAGAGTGTGCACAGGGCTGTGAACATCCTGAGCTATCAAAGCCCAAAGCAGCCAGGTCTGGAGCACCATTTAAAGTTCACTGCTTATGCCCTGGTGGGCTCTTTGTCTGAGAGTTGAAGATCTCTGTGGCTTTAAGTAAAACTCTTATAACTATAATGTAAAGATTAAGGCCGAAAGAGGCTCACTTTTATTGCTGGCTGCCTTAAATATAATAAGATTCAGATGGGTCATCTGTATATACAAGCATCTCACGCTATTTGAACTCTAGTTGAGGACTTCAAAATGCAAAGGCCATGATAGTGAAGGATCATGGGAAATGGGCAATGGAAACTGCAAACAAACTCTGAAATGTGGCAATTTCACTGTTTGAGGCAGAGAGCGGGAGTGGAGGACAATGGATTGTTTGTGCTGTTAAGCCAAGATCAATAAACTGAAGGATAAATAAAGACATATTTCTCTAAAGTCATCATCTGGCTAATGACAAGAAGATAGAGAGTTTCATCAGTCAATAATATGGTTTGTGTTGCTTTCTATCTTGATGTTTCAATCACCAACAGATTGTGTCAGTTGCTGAAGACACCTGTTGCACGGGTAGTGGTTGTGCATATGCCAACTACACATTAGAAAAGCATCCAACACAATTTTCAGACCATTGACGAGGAGCATGCCCACGACAGCAGATTCTGTAAATGGAGATGAATGCTCCGTACAGGTGATCACTCTTCAGACACCTGGAATACCTATGAGGACATCAGTGAAATCTTCTTTGGAACATGGAAATCAAAAATCTGTCCCTCAATATTTAGACAGAGGGAGACCCTATTTTATACATTTTGGGTGCCTTTTTTGAGTTTGCACCTGGTTACAACCAGATCCGATTCGTCGATAATTGCATTTTCTAAATGGCCATTTTGCGACTCATTGCAATTAGGAAATGCTATGTACATGCGGTTACCGAATCCCAAATAGGAAATCCCTATTTGCAATTTAGTAACTCTTTCCATAAACCCGTTGGACAGATTGTGGAGATCTATAAAGTGCAAACAAGCGGTGCTGCAATGTACGGGGTTAAACTTTGGGGGCATTGTTCCCTAAGGAATATTACGAAGTCCGAGAATAACTTTACTAGGCAGCTATTTGGTCTCCCCTTCAGCTCCCCACTTATTCCTCTGCATTTGGACTGAGGGCTGAGACTGATCGCAGAGGAAATAACTCTTAGATCTCTAACCTTTTGGCGTCGTCTATGGGTGACCCTGGAATTGGCTGTATGTAGGGCGGAGCTAAAGAAGGTATTGGGTCTACCCGGCACGGGGAAATTAGCATGGTTTGCACACATCAGGAACGTACTCTGAAGTATCGGTAGATTGAGCCTATGGGACAATTCTGAGGTAACATGTCCTACAACAACTAGGAACAAATTGGTCACGAGATATATGGAGGGCAGCAATAGGTTCTCTAACAGTTATGTTCATGAAAGTTAATGACCATTATATTTTAGAGTCTTTTCTGGATGATATACAATCAGCATTGGCAAGGAAACCATATATACAATTTAGACACAGGGCCCTTCCACTGCGTGCATTTTCCAACAAGTGGGCAGGCACATTCTCTTTCGGATTTCCGGCTTGTAGCAATGAGGTGGAGACAGAACTTGATGTATATTTTTTCTGACCTAGCTACAAAAAAGCCAGACATCGATGGTTGATCAAACTGTGCAGAAACTTGAGGTCTAAGTGTTGTGCAGATGTATTTAGGCTTCTGAACTATAACACTCAAAAGCCTATTGCATTTGCGGTGTCGCGCCTCCAATTTTCTATGTGGTGTGTGCCTAGGTTATTTCTGGAAACCAACCCACAGATTTAAGTTGATATATCTTTCAATGGGACCCGGTCTATTTTAATCAATTTATTATGTATCCCCTGTACTAAACAGTTTTTTGCTGATTTTTAGCTCGAGGGAGCATTGTATACCTTTTATAAGCATTTTTATTACGGGGGTCATTTTGATTTTTATAAATGAGGACTGTATTGGTTTAATAGACTGCATATCTTGCCAAATTGTACATTTTACCTTTGTATATTATTAGTACATTTTAACAGTGTACTATATACTTGTTTGACCTCTTTTCGGATACTTAACAGGGTGCATATCCATCAATTGTAAGTGCAACCCAGGTTTTTGCTGGATACGTGAATGTGTATTTTAAGACTGTTTAAATGTATTGTATGAGTAATTGCACTTGTATAGTCTATTGACCAAAATAAAGTATTCAAATCGAAATCGCTATTTGCAATGTCCTATTTTGCAAATCACAAAATGCAATATCTACTGGGTAGAAATTGCATTTTGTGACGCAGCATATGCCTTTCGTACATACCAAATGGCAGTTTTGCTTTTCTTAACAAAACTTGTATGCATATATGGGCCATAGTCTCTCTGTTGACACATCTGTTCATAGTGAAGGATGGGTGTGAACGGCTTTACTGAGAAAGATATCCCTCTCTAAAAATGTTTTGTGTGAGTGAAAAAGGTGTTTAGTTCACAACAGTAACACCACCATTTGTAATGATTCCTCTGACCAGAATAGACAGTCTGTTTAGAAGGACTGAGAGAATAAGCAGGGTTCTGTGCTAGTATATTTCAGCATGATACACATTCTGCATGGTAGAGTTTGATCAAACAGTGATCCTACCTCATTCTACCCTGTAACAGCAGTCTCTTTAAGTGACAGCTGAACAGGGACATAATGCTTTGTGTGGAAGACCTTAGAGAACCAGTCCCTCCTCTGTTACATGGCTTTATATACAGCAAGTTGTCTACTGATATCTCTGAACAGAGTGAAGGGTGTGTGTACAAGGTCTCAGGCAAACACTAGCCCCTGTGCTACTACATTTTATCAGAGATGAGATTAAGGATAGTAAAGTTTGATGTAAAAGCAGAGGTTACTATTACAATTGAATACAGAGTGCTTGGCTCACTTGTATCAGAACATTCTCTCTCTACTAATTGGTCTGTAGAGGTGAAAGCTTAAGTGTAAAAGGCTTTAGTGAGTGATCCAGCTCTGTACAACGGTATCTCCTCTTAGAGAACATGGTGTATGAATGGGTTTACAGACAGCAAAGTTTCTATTCATACCTCTAAAGAGACTAAATGGTTAGTGTAAACACTGTTAGGTAACACTCGACCCTCTCCTTTCAGATTTAATCAGCCATCCCTCTACAAACATGTTTTCTCTGAGTGAACCACATGTGTGATTGCTTTAAGAACCAGAACACTTTCTAATGACAGCACTTAACTAAACACATTTTAAAAGGCTGCAGAATAAATAATGTGCAATTGTATAAAACTTTGATCTCTCATACACTTTTATTAAACAATTGTATATAGCATGAATGTATCAGTTTAAAGTCAACATGCACTCTTTACAAAATGCCTCTTTACAACGGGATACCTGAGTGTTAAACAGTTTAGTAAGAAACTCATTCCTTATGCAAGGATTTTATCTCTGAGTGAGCTGCATCTCTTATTCAAATAAGTAAGCGCACACTCTGTACTGCGCAAACACTCATATCTATGTCTAAAAAAGTTTAGTGAGTGATTAAGCTCTATCCATGCACTTTACTTTCAGTAAACAGGATTAATAATACAGTTTAAAAAAAGTCTCCACAGTAACAACTCACTACAATCTAAAACTCTATGTACATTGAATAACAGAACCACTAAGTCCTGTTTGCTCCTATTATAACAGGGTATACAATCTCTACGGTACATTTTCATACATTAGCTCTTTATCTTAGAACTCTATACAGGGTAAATTCTTCATTCTTATGACAACATGTCCTCTTATCTGGGTGTTCGACTTGATGATATCTTGGTGCAACTCTCCAGCAGAGATTTGTAAGATCTGCAAGAAGGAAAGTCATGTTATGCACTCTGGCAAAAGACTAACTCCTAAGAAATAACAGCCTTACTTTGCTAATAAGCTAAACGCATGGACAAAGGCTTAAAAACCTATGTGTTGAGTGAAACATTGTTGTATATTAAGTTACCATAAGTACACTAATTGCTTAACACAATGTGTTGTTTTACTTATGCTGTGTTAATCCTTAGATAACTTGATACTATATTCATTGCATTGTATATTTGCCCATTGTCTATAGGTGTATGGCGACAGCCTGTATAATTGTGCTATGTACATTGTTTCTTGATCAATATATAATAGAATAATATGAAGCATTTGTCCTATGTCAAGAAACACTCATTGAGCATCACAACGGTATATATGTTCCTAAGTTATTACGAGTTCCAGTGATTACCAGATACCTATTGCCCCATTACTCACTTGTGAGACAACAGGTAGTGCAAGTGGTAAAGAGGGAATGATCAGTTACTGCAACTCTGTATGGCTTAGATGGGTGGTAAGAGGGTTGGGGTAAACTCCTCATCATTACACTACATTGAACTCACTAGTGTGTCTTCCTGTTGACAGGATACTGGAAGGAGGGTTCATTCACAGATGGGCAACTAGACGAGACCACAGATAGTGCAGATACCCAGAGCAGTGTCTCTATTCCCCATTTCCCTTTCCCTTATTGAGTTAGAGCCGCTTAGGCATTTGACAGTTGCCAAGTGACTTGAACTCAGTGGTGGAGTTGAGACTCAGCATCGTGTACTGCAGCCCGTTTCTGCGGGAACTTCAAACGAGTTCTTGACAAAATGAAAAGCCTGAGTAACATGAAGTTGAGAGACATTACATTGGTGGATCTCACCAATATGACAGGGAATCTCCGAAGAGAAATGCAGGCGTTGTCACAGCGGGTTGATGCTCTGCAAGAGCAAGGTGAAACTGTGCAAATTCCAAGACGGAATGGGCAAGGCTCTGAACTGGTTACTAGACCAGCTTTATTTACTTTCTCCCAACAGTAACACAGCTGCGGGCAACACAAATCCCATGATTCATGTCACTGCGCCCCTGACTATACCCTTAGCTCCTCCCAAAAGATGTATGGACAATGCTGCAAAGTTTTCCACATTTATTAACTAGTGTCAATTATGCTTTATGTATAAACCCACGTATTTTCCAGATGATCTGTCAAAGGTGGCTTTGTGCTGTCCTATCTTGTTGGGACAGCAACTTCCTGGTCAATCCCTTTAAATGAACTTGCCGATCCAATTTCATACGATTATGCCACCTTTAAATCAGAAATGAGGAAACTGTTTGATGGACATGCTTTCATGCAGTCTACGGATGCTGATCTGTTGTATTTAAGGCAGGGGAGCAAAGATCTTCTCACCTACGTCACAGCCTTCAATTGGTTAGTGGCAGAGGCTGAATGGCCTAAATGCCATGGCTTGCTGTTCTACAGGGGTTTAAAGGATGAACTGAAGGACTTGCTGGATCAAGTAGTCAACCCCCCTGATTCTTGTGAGGAACTTATTGACTTAGTAGTCAAGCTGGACCACCATTTTCTGAGTAACGAAGCGACAGGGACGATTGGATACTAAGGTGGTGGTCATAAGGAAAAATAATCTGAGGCTAGGAAGTCTTCAGAAAAACTGGAATCAATGCAATTTGGTAGTATCAAAGGCCACTTGAGTAAGGAAGAGAGACAACGCCATTTGGCAAGAAAGCACATTTATTGCCTGATTGTAAGATAAAACCTAAGCAAATTGAGATACAGTCAGAAGACTCTAAGCCTGAGGAGGGAAACTAGTATGTCTGGTAATGTAGGAGGCTAGTTTTATGGGTCTAAATAATGACATAGTCTCCAAAGTGCTGGCATGACTAGTTCAAAAAAAGACTTCCAACCTATTGTAATGGGAAACTAAATCCATGACAACACGCATCCTTTTAGATTCAGGAGCCATATGAAACTTTTTAGACATATACTTCGTTATGAAATACGGAATACCGTTCATTCCCAAAAAGACACACAAAGTGGTGAGAACATTTGATGGTAGAAAATTAACATAAGAACCCACTGGACATTCTACGGTAGACTTAATCCTAATTACTTAAGGGATCCACGTGGGAACAGTAAGTTTCACTCTGATAAATGCTCCACAGTTCTGATTTTTTAATAATTTTGTATTAATATTGCAAAGGGAGATCGTTATAGTATATACAGATACAAGGAAAAGACTCCAAACAAAGCAGGGTGGCAATCAGATCAGATAGTATCCATTAACCAATATTAATACATCAAAAACATATAAAACGAAGAATCATATTTAAATTACCAATCCTTAAGTACCCTATGCCAAATAGTTTGGAATTTTCGGGTAGCGCAAATATCTCTGGTTTTTGCCACAGCTTTTTCCTTTTCCCAAATGTCAACCAACATGGTCCACCATTCTACCGAGCTACTGGGTTTAGGAGAGATCCAAACCCTGGCAATAGTGAGCCTTGCAGTAACTAATAAGATAGCCAAGATAGCACTACATGCGGGGCTGGGATCATTCTTCAAACCCATCATTATCTCCTGTTTAGTAAATCTTAATTCTAGTCCCAGTCTATCTCCACAAACATGGCTAATATCCTCTCAGAATCCCCAAAATCGACGGGCATGTAGCAAACATGTGTACTATGTTGGCTGCAGTGGCTCCACATTTGGGACATTTAGTTTTTTCATCCAGGGCTTGGTCACCTCTTTTTCCCCACCAACTTGCTATCTTCTTGGGAGTATAGTATAGCATACATAGTGTCTTGAAGTGTTGCAGCTTTAAATTGACTGACACTACTGCCTCTTTTAATTAAGTAAATGCATTCTTGATCACTTCAGAAGGGATATCTGACCCCAAAATGCGGCTCCACTTCAGCGCAAGCTGAACACATGGATCTATTCTAGGCTGTGTAAGATGTTGGTAAGCAATACGTATTGAATGCTTAGGGAGTGCTTCATGAATAAATGTCAGGATCTCATGTGTAGAAATTGATACAAGCCCTTGCGCCCTCAAAACAAAATCCCTAATCTGAAGATACTAATAATAGAAATGTTTAGGAAGTGAAAATACATTTTGGAGACTTAGAAAGGTCTTAAAGCCAGTAGTGTCATATAAATGACCGAGTCTCTCCACCCGGTATATAGCCCATCTTTTTGCCAATTTATCCTTAAAGATCTCGGACAAAAATGGATTGTTGCAAAAAGGGAACCTATCGTGAAAAGTTGGGCGCGAATAGCAATGAACGATGTCCTGCCAGATAGTGACTGTGTCTCTGATAGTCTTAAAACGAACACGTTTATAGTCATTCGGATCTAGTGTGCGATATAAAAATCTAGCACTTTCCTGGCCCAGTATAAACTGATGGTAGAAATCTTTGTCTTTATTTACAAAAAGTCTAGGGATGCTGCCTGAGAAAGAAGCCCAGAAATAAAGCTTAAAATCTGGTAGTTGGAGCCCACCTTGGATATAAGGATGTTTTATAAATTTAATCGCCCGCAGAGCCCGCTTGTAGATCCAAAGAAAGCTACTTATTATACCGTAGAGTTTTTTTAAAAAAGAATTAGGAACTCTTCAAGGAATAGCTCGGAATAAGTATAAAAATGTATCTTTATTATGTTGCATCTACCAATAATGCTAATGGGGAGATTATGCCATCGCTTTAGCTTTTTAATAGTTTCCTGTAACATTGATTCATAATTCAACTTAAATATATTTCGTATTTCTGAAGTAACCTGCACTCCAAGATAGGTTGCTGCTTGACATAAGCCTGGTATGGGTCTAACAGGTTTAAAGTTAACAATCACTAAAGTCTTACTGGTATTTAGATTATAACCAGAGAATGAGCCAAAAATGTGTGCTTCTTGATAATTTCTAGATTGGCTGCTGGGTCAGCTGTGAAGATCACAATGTTGTCTGCGTAAGCCGTAACCTTAAGAGCTGATGTTCCAGAGCATAGTGGTATAGTTCTATTATTGATCATCAAAGTTCGTATTAGAGGCTCAATGTGAAGAGCGAACAGAAGTGGGGACAGGGGACACCCCTGCTGTGGCCCTCTATAGATACGAAAGGGCATAGATTGAGTGCCTAAATAGCTCAGTTTAGCCTGCAGTGTTTGATATAGGGCTTGAACCCATTTAAGGAATTGGCCAGTTTTTCGAAAGGCAGTAAAAGTTGAATTGAATTGAATTGAATTGATTTTTGTATAGCGCGATTGCTGCCCAATGGGCGTCCAAGCGCTGAGCATGAAGACAGAACTGGGTAATGCGAAGAGGGTTTAGAGCTCGGTGGACCTGGCAAACAGGAAGGTCTTCAACTGTTTGCGAAAGTAGACCATAAACAACCCCAAGCTACCGGGTCAAAAGCCTTTTCCGCGTCTAAGAGTATCATGCCAAAGTTGCTCCCAATGTGATTGGCATAATCAAAGGCCGTGATTGCAGTGTTAGTATGTACTGTAGTTCCTCAGCCCACTATAAAGCCATGTTGCTGTCCTGAGACCAGACCCGGCATCAAGGGTGGCATCCGCGTTAATGAGGAAAATAGGCCAGTACGAACTACATTCATCAGGAGGTTTGCCCTTTTTAAAGAAAAAACAATATTAGAAATATCCCATGTTGGAGGAGTAGTGCCTGTGGTGCCGATCTCTTGTATGACCTTAGCAAACACAGGCATCACAATGCACTTAAACCGTTTATAAAATTCCAGAGGTATAGAATCATCTCCTGCAGACTTACCAAATGGCATTGCTGACAAAGCGGTAAGTAATTCCTCCTGAGAGACTTCAGAGGTCAGTTGCAAAGCAACCTCCTCCTGTAAGGAGGGAAGAGCTGCTTTACCTAAATACTTAGAGATGTCCTCAGTATTTATCAATTCAGATTCTGCATATAACGTTTCATAGTATCTTGTAAACTGTTTAAGGATCAAGTTGGTCCCTGTAAGAAGCGTATTATCAGTCTCTTTATTTGCCTTAATTTAGTTTTTAACTTTTTTGTCGGCCAGTTGATAAGCTAATATCTTCCCCACCTGTTCACCATATTCATATTGCGAGGATAGGAGTTTATTGTAGTTTGCAGCGACTTTCTCTCTAAAGAGCGACCAACTTAAGCTTGAGCTGAGACCAGATCAGAGTAGATCTGAAGTTGGCTCGCTTCATTATCTTTAACAGCGATAGCGTGAGATCTTTCCAAATTGACAAGTAGCTCACAAGCAGTTTTAGTTGCAGCCTCTGTAGTTTTATTCTCCCTCCAGATAAACTGTTGAGTAATACCTCTGATATAAGCTTTCATTGAATCCCAGAGATTACAAAAAATTTGTACAGTTAACATTGTTTTGGAGAAATTCTAACAAGAGTCCTTCCATATGTAGAGTATATGATTATCTAACAATAGGTATCGAGGGAAAGAGAAGGAGCGTATAGTTTTGATTGTCTGACAAGTTTGAAAGCTAAGATTGAGAGGGTTATGGTACGAAGTAATTTTGGACACAGCTCAATCCTCGCCGTCTTAAGGATTTGATCATGAGCCCACACCATATCGAACCTGAAATACTGCCTGTGTGGGCATGAATAGTAAGTAAGACCTGAGAGACCTGGATATAGCGTTCTCCATATATCCCTAAGATTATGTATGCGTGCTAATTCCAGAATCGCTGCCCTAACTATGGGCATTCTAACAGTGGTGCGCTGACTAGTAGAATCAATAGAGTAGTCCATCACACAGTTAAAATCTCCCATAATTATCAGTACCCCCTGTAGTTCCAGTAAGGTTAACATTAAATCTCGGGGTCGTCAATGTTGGGGCCATACAAATTAACTAAAACATATTTCACAGCAAAAACAAACCTCTGAGCTATTACCCACCTCCCTCTTGGGACCACTAGGACTCTAAGTGTTGTGTACGTTAGTGTTTTGCTAGCAAGTATAGCAGTTTCTCTAATTGAAAGATTTTGTGCTGTGCAGACGACAATATGATATTTCAATTCATTAAGAAGTCTACTATCTTTAATGGCTAAATGCATTTCTGATAAGAATACTAAGTGTGGTTTATATAGATTTAACTCTTCCCGGACAAGTCGGCGTTTACTAGCAGCATTCAAACCAGAGACGTTCCAACATAAACATTTAAGTAGCACCGTAAGCCATCATAGATTGAACGCGATATTACCCAATACAAAGACATTCCCATACATAGAAGTGATCCTTTTTTAGTATAATAAATGTATTATAAAACTGAATCTGAGTGCCACCCCAGCACATAATCAGCTTAGTACCTGCTCTCTGCCTTGCCATTAGTATACTCCCTTTGCTTTTACCCAATCCCTTGAACCAGCACCCACCCATCATCCCAAAACTAACCCACCCATATACCACCCTGTGTCCTAGGAAAAGAATCACCCCTCTCCCTGCTATCGTTGATGAGACAGATACTGAGAGCACCAGCACCCTGAGAACCACCTCACCCACCCACCCACTGCACCTCGAAACTCAGCAAAATCTGTTTAGCGTAAGAACCATATACAAAACTAAAGAGTTGAGGAAAGAGGGAGAAACAGAGTTGTGTCAATCATAGCTCAGTGGGGGAGTCCCTCTAATAGCAAGGGCAGGGCTAATAATAAAGGGAACCCTACCCAATAAAGCCAACACTATCATCTTCAGCATGACAGTGCATTATTTGCTATGAGTACAACCCCCTAAATATTAATTTTCTCCTTTTCCTGACAGTACTTTATAGATTCATTTATAATATCATTAAAGTAAAAAGAAAGGGTTAAACCAAAAAGTAAACATTATAAAGTTCCTGACTGCAACTTTGCCAATACCTGCTGAGCAGCATGCTCAGTATGCACTAAATGAACTTGGCCATTTTTAATGATTTTCAGACGAGCAGGCTCTTTTAGGAAAACCTGGGCTCCTGCGGCTTTTAAAGGGTCTATCAACTGATGCAGTTTCCATTGTCTGTCCATCGTGTGCTTGCACAGATCCGACCTGCAGAAGATAGAATAAGAACCCATCCTAATAGGGGCATGGGACGGGCTTTAATGGAGACTGCTTGTCGTAAAAGATAGTTTCCGAAAAAGACGAGGAAAGGCCGAGGGAAGCGGCGATCTGCCGAGTTGTTAGCAGCAGAAGATAATCTATGCGCCCGTTGTATCTGGCAGTCCCAGTCGTCCAGATCTGGAAATGCACTCTTGAGTAGTTTTACTATGATTGCTCTCGGGTCAGCACCTTCCTCATTTTCAGGCACACCAATCAGGCGGATGTTATTGCGTCGTTGCCTGTTCTCTAAATCCTTGACTTTACTTTACAAGAAAATACGCTTATTTTCATGTGCGTCAGAGGTCTTAAGAACCCTTGTCATATGGTCCTCTGTATCTGATACTCGTTGTTGCAACTCCGTAATATCTGCAGTTAATGCAGCGACTTTGTTGTTTACTTCCGCGAGGGTCTGCTTAATCGCTGAGCTGTCTGCTTTGACCTGCATATAGTATATCTGGGTTTCTTCCCTCTGAACCTGTAGCGCCTGTAGAATAGCAGCGGCAGAAGAGTCCGGTAAGACAGCAGGTGGAGCATTCAGTTGAAGCTGAGTAGGGGCTAGATATGTCAAAGGAGAAGAGGAAGGAGAGCTTACTGAGTGACTTGAGACGTTATCAGATGTTAAGTTCGAGTCCGGTGGCGAGCTTAAGTCTTGATGTGGCAAGACGGGGCCAGAAGCGAGTCCTGGACCCACAGTACGGCCGCTAGAGAGACCAGAGCCAAGGCTAGAACCAGAGAGTCTCGATATCAGAGTTTTCACTCCACCTTTTGCAGTAACCCATTTGCGGAGCAGGCTATTAGTGATAGCCAGTTTAGTGGAAACAGATTTAGTGATGCGCCCATCGCTTTCTTTATCACTTCCTTTCTTATGAATTCTGGTGTCTTTAATATTAGAATTGCGTCTTTTTTTCTTCTTCTTCCGACTAGATTAGCAGACCGATTGGTCTGATGTCTGTTTGTCACTGGGCGATTTATTGCCAGAAGTATTTGCTGGTAGATCGTAGTTTTGAGGAGTACCATCTTTACCAAGAATATGAGCCCCATTAGTAGTTGAGGAAACAGGAGAAAAGGCAACTTGCTCGTACCTAGCCATTGAAAAATACTGAGAATCATCGAGCTGTGCATCAACATCAGATCCTAAGGGAGTTTCGCCTATTTGCCGGTTCTCGTCTGTGTTTTGTTCAGCCGGTAGCGAAACATAATCTACACTGTCTACATTAAGGTATTGTCCTGAATTTGCTTGTTGAGAGGGTGCTGATAGCGGATCTCTTATTTGTGTGTCCCCTGTTGTAGCATTGTCACCTTGTTTAGATGGAGTTTCTAGGGATAAACCATTTGGACCTCATCAATCAGCGCTTCCTTGGATGAGCGATGTAGTCCTGCACCAGAAGACATTCTGTACGGAGCAGAGAAGAGTGGTCCGAAGACCGAACAACCGACTGCTTTGAGCCATTTGGGACAGCTTCCAATAGTGCTTCCACCATTTCCCCCTCCGGAGGTGGATTTATGGTTCCCCCAGGGTGGATAAGCTCACTCACCATATCTGGCCGCTAGATTTTAAGAATAGGACGCTCAACTTTAGAAGTAGAGTGAGTCGCAATGCCTTTTGAAGACTGAAGCCATGGTTCCTCCTTACTCAATGTAGTTTGCTCAGAGGCGGCTGCAAGGGCTCGGGTGGCAGCTCTGCTCACTTTCTAGTTTGTCGTTTTAGGAAGTGCCATTCTGGACAATCGAGCACAGGAACTGGGGGAGTAAGACACAAAAGAAGATGCTAGAAGAGGGGAGCGCCAAACAAAGCACCAAAGCCACGATTGCCCAGCGATCCTAAACAGCATCAAGGAGTTGCAGGTCAGTTTAACAATGCCTCTCCTTGCTTAATTAAATTGATCCACTATAAGTAGTCAAAACAATTCCTTGAGACAACGTAGCAAGGATGGTATAAGCAGTGCCCCCAGCAGTCAGCAGCAACATGTTGTAGCGTCTACTAAGCTGAGTATAACCAATGCAGGCTAAATGTGTAATAGCAGCAGGAGTCTCAGCCTACCGCGTTCCACTTTGCTCCAGTGTTCAGTCAAGCAAGCACCCTCCTCCAAAGACGTCCCTCATGGTGGTGCATGAGTGCAGTGTCAGCAGCGGAGGCATGAATCCCAGCTGCACACAACCAGC
The DNA here is from genome assembly GCF_964204655.1 of Triturus cristatus. Classification (NCBI taxonomy): domain Eukaryota; kingdom Metazoa; phylum Chordata; class Amphibia; order Caudata; family Salamandridae; genus Triturus; species Triturus cristatus. The sequence goes on along the minus strand of NC_140582.1, from coordinate 705,111,448 downwards.
TCTCCCGACTAAGTTTGCATGCAGCGGAAGTTTGAGCAGGCTCCAGGCAGGCTCCCAGCCCACCGCCACTGCCTCCGTTCGCAGTGAGACCAAAAACCACCAAAACGGAGCCAGAGCCCAACCCAGCCCGTCCCGGCAGATACCACATTCCACAATATCCTCCACAGAGGAGGTACCCGCCAGGTAGGCAAAACTGTGCAGCCGTGCAAGCGCGCTCCGCAGTGCCGCGGAAGGGCAGAGGGATGATTACTCAGGGCGCCGCTCTCTGTGGCGGCATCAATCAGCCATCTTCTTTCCCCCTTGTCCATGCTCCACAGTTCCAGGAAATCTTGGGTATACCTTGGCTTCAAACCCACAATCCCACAATTGATTGGGCTAAGCAGCAACACACCCTACACTCTCTCTTCTGTAACACCTATTGTTGGAAGAACAAGACGCCACAGACCGCCACTTCAATGGTTGATGCAGTTAAGACAAGCTAAGAAATACCTCATTGTTACAGGGAGTTTGAAGATGTGTTCAATAAAAGAAAGGCGACCACCCTACCTCCACTGCTGAATAGACTTGCAACAAGGAGCAAAAATTCCATTTAGCTGAATAAATGCCTTAACAGAAAAGGAAAACCTACATTTGCACCAATACTTAGATAAGATGTTATAAATTGGCATAATTAGGCCATCCTGGTCACAGGCCTCCATCCCCTTGTTTTTTGTCATGAAATAGGGGGCAAAGCTGAGAGTATGTATAGATTACAGAGCCACGAATGCTGTAATGATCAAAATACACTACCATTGATTTCCACTGTTGCAGACATGGCCTAAACCGCCGAGATCTTCACTAAACTTGATCTCAGAGGAGCATGCCATCTGGTGCCATCTGGGAGGGTGATGAGTGGAAGACAGCCTTCTTCATTAAATTTTGGCTTTATGAGTACCTTGTCATGCCTTTCGGGCTCTGTAAAGCTTCTGCTGCCTCCTTCCAGTACTTTATCAGTGGACTTGGACTCGTGGCCGGTGGTCTATATAGCTGACATTGCTATCTATTCTGACTCACTCACTGAACATAAGCAGCATGTGAAGAACATATTCCAAAAGCTGCACACACCTAACCTGTTTGACTAATGTGCATTTCATGTAGAGGAAGTGGATTTCTTAGGTTATGTGCAGTCGTCATAGGAAGTTGAAATGTACCAGCAAAAAGGTGCAGCCATAGTGCAATGGAAATCATGCCAGAGTGTATAGGAAGTTCTAAATCGTTGGTGCTTCAGAGATTTAACAATCATTTCTCATTGTCAATATCTCCCATCACAGAACTACTACGGAAAGGGGTAAAGTTTCAATTGAGTTCTGAGGCAGAGCAAGCTTTCCAAATCTTGAAGGAATGTTTTGTACAGGCTCCCATTCTACGACATCCTGAACCCACACAACCCTACAATGTAGAAGCAGACGCCTCACAAGTCGCAGTGGGAGGGGTGCTTTCACAAAGGGATTGCACCACAGGAGCGTTACACCCTGTAACCTATTACTCACACAAACTAATCCCAGCTAAGAATAACTATTCTGTGGGTGATAAAGAACTGTTAGCAATTAAGTCAGCTGTCGAAGAGTGGAGACACTACCTGTTAGGATGTTTACACACTATCACAATACTTACCAATCACAGAAATGTAAAATTCCTGAAGTCCACTCGAGCTCTATCTAAGCATCAGCAACGCTGGACACAATTGTTTTAATGATTACGATTGCAGGATCCAATTTCAACTAGGCTGTCGCCGTGCTAAGGCAGATGCCCTTTCATGCTTTGGTCCTAATTACATAGAACAGGCTAGCGAGTCTCCATATGTCATTCCATTGAAACATTTTCAGAGAGTAATATTTTCTGGCAAAGATTTCTTGACTCAGGTGGCATCAGAACAAAAAAACAATGAGGCCATTGCAATAACTCAAGCTCATCAAGGACAAAAGCTAAAAGATAGGATTTATGTTCAGGGAGGCTTGAACGTTCCAACCACCCCATTACAGACACAAGCCCTAGAACGGTGCCAAACAAATGGTGGCCAACCATTCCCACAGACACAAAGACACAAATTGTGTCACCTGTGCCCCAAGAAAAATTCTCACTTAACCCAATGGGTCTGTTAACCCCATTGCCTACACCACCAACACCCTTGCACACGGTCTCTATAGACTTTGTGGTGGAATTGGCAAAAACTGTGAACGGGTTACACTACAGTTTTAGTCACAGTAGACCATCTGACTATAATGGCCCATTTCACCCCTTGTAGGCTCTACCTACAGCCAAAAAACTATCCGTTGCCTTCCTTCAACAGTATTTGATTTGCATGGACTCCCGTCTGGTATCATTTCTGAATGGGGCTCCCATTTTATTTCAAAGTTCTGGATAGCTCTTTGTAGTCTGTTGGAAATGGATGTTATTTTATCTGCCAGTCACCATGCGCCAACAGATGGACAAACTGAGAGGGTGAACCAATGTATGGAACATTCCCTTGCTCTCAATTGTTGCATAATGATTTAGACTGGGCTGGCTATTTATGGATAGCAAAACTCGCTTATAATAATGCTGTAAACATCTCCACCGGATACTCTCCATTTTAATGTAATTTTGGTTATCATCCCAAAAAGCTAGCCAGCGACCTAAAGCAGAGCTCTGTTATACCAGTGGTGCAAGATTTTGTGACACAAATGAAAGAACTACACCAAAATAAATGAGAAAACCTGGAAAGAGCAAAAGCACAATATAAAGCCCTGGCAGACAAACATTGTTGACCAAGTCCAGCTCTCCAAGAAGGTCAAGAAGTGTGGCTATTCACAAAGAATATTTGCTTCAAAGGACCCTGAACATTTCTACCCAGATACTTAGGGCCCTACAATATCATACAAAGGATAAATAATGAGGCTATGAAGTTGTACTTGCCCAAGACCCTGCAAATTCACCCAGTATTCCATATGTCACTGCTGAAACCAATTGCCCAAAGAACAAAAATTCCAGAGAAACCTCTATAATTTCTAGTGAATAATGAACCAGAATTTGGGGTCAAAGCTTTTACTGGACTCAAAAAGGATGTGCAGTAAGTTATTCTATTTAAAAGATTTTAAAGGGTATGGACACGAGGACTGCATGTGGGAACCAGCGCCATGTGAATGCTCCACGCTTGTTATGGCTATTTCATCACAAATATCCCAACAAACTCAAGCCTGTGGGAGGGATCCTGGAGGGATGTCCTGCCGAGCCTATTTAGCTCTTATTGCTAAATCAGACATTGTGCAGAAGAGGATCTCTGGTTCAATCTCCTATGATGCTAAATATATGTTGAACGCTGATTGTAATAAGGACAGCAATTGTACTGAGGAAAATTACAATATTATCAGTGTGCATCACATGCAATTCTGGTTCCTACCATCAAGGGGAATATGCTGCCACAAATGCCAAGTGCATAGCTCACAAATCACAAAACTCACTTCGACCACAGGAAGGCATCTGTGCCATCATAGGCACTTATGTAAATAAGGGCCGGAATTTTATGATCACAGAGGCCTTGTGAGACTTAGTGGCCATGTTGGGCGTGGCTGGGTGCAGCTGGCTAGTTAAGCGGCACCCAACCAGCAAGTAGCACTGTTGTTCTTGCCTTTGCCGGCGTGAATCTCCCGCAGTCTCTGCTTCCCTTGACTCCTGCTTCCTATTCAGAGTTTCTCCCTTCTTGAGGACTGCCTCGCTTCACCCCCGATAACAAAGCCCAATGACAGCAACCTGAAAAAGTAGAATAGAGAACAGATTAATACATAAGTGGGTAATGCACCACACTCACATGCTATGTACTAATCTTAATTGAGTGATCGATTTGCGTTGAACTTGATGATATCTTGGTGCAACTCTCCAACAGGGATTTGTAAGATCTACAAGAAAGATAGACATACTATACACTATTGCAAAGACTAACTCCTATCAAATAACAGACTTACTTTGCTAATAAGCTTAAAGCATGGACTAATGCTTAAAAAGCTATGTGTTGAGTGAAACATTGTTATATATTATCATCTTGAGTAGAGTGCATGTACGCTAATTGCTTTACTGATGCTGAGTTAACACTTAGATAATTCAATACTATTGTTATTGCACTGTATGTTTGCCCATTGTCTATAGGTATACGGAGGCAACCTATATAATTATGGTATTTACACTGTTCCTTGATCTATATATAAGAGAATGGCCAATCCCCGGTGGAGCTGTATAGGCAGCTATAGAGGAAATTGGCTTTGGTCTCACCCCGCAGCCGTCACCTACCCAGCTGACATTGGACATAGTTCTTTCTTGTCTCTCCGCTGTGTGTCCTCCCCCCCACGCCTACTCCCTCCGTGTTCCTGTGGCTGCCTTCCCCTTCCAGCCGAGTCTACCTGACCCGATCTACATTCCTTACACCTTTTTTACCATTCCCCCATCTAACTTCCATACCTCATTGGACGTGTATCTTGTCTATGCTAGGCGCTAACAACTCATGTTATTGTTGATTCACTGTTTTTCTCCTATGTTTTACTTGGCTCCTGTAACGGATGTAATTTTGTTCCTCGTAACTCGCTGATCCTCATGTAAAGCACTCTGATACCTCCGGGTCTAGCCAGCGCTATATAAAACTCTTCAAACAAATAAATAAATAAGAGAATGATATGAAACATTCACCCTATGTCGGAGAGACACTCATTGATCATCACAACTTTATATATGTTCCTAAGGTATTACAGGTTTCAGTGATTAACAGATGCCTTTTCTCCCATACCTCACTTGTGATATGGCAGGTAGAGTAGGTGGGGAAGAGGGAATGATCAGTTGCTGCAACTCTCTAAGTATTAGTGGGTGGTAGGAGATTTAGGATACACTTCTCATCGTTACACCACATTGAATTCACTAGTGTGTCTTCCTAACTACAGGAAACTGGAGAGAGGGTTAATCCAAAGATGGGTTACTAGAGGTGACCGAAGACAGCACAGATAAGTGGTGCAGCGGCTCATTTCCCCATTCCCTTTCCCCCTATTGGTTTAGAGCTGCTTAGGCATGTGACTTATGCCAGGTGGCTTAAACCCAGTATTGGAGTTGGGACTCAGCATCGTGTACTGAAGCTCACTCCTGTGGAAACTTCAGCTGAGTACCTGATACACCCCTCCATAGTGTAATAAGCATGCATTGTAGTTTGTGGGTAGGGACTAACCTTTCCGCTGAGACCCATCTTTTGGACGGTGGCTGTGCATAGTAGAGTATGAAGAGAGACTGGTCGCTCCTTTGAGACCTCTCTCTCACATGACAAGTGTGCAGATTAGGGTGTGTGGAGGAACTGGCCTCTCTGCAGAGACCCCCTCTCTTGGCTGATGTGTGTGGATAGTAGAGTGTGGGGAGGGTCTGGCCTCTCCGCTGAGGCCTCTCTCTAAGATTACAGATGTGTGTAGTAGGGAATGCAGAGAGACTAGCCTTTCCACTGGGACCCCTCTATTGTAGGATGGCTGTGCATAGTAGGGTGGAGGGAGACCCTTAGCTATCTACTCTGGACTCTTTCAAAAGCTAATGGGCATGAATAGTACACTCTGATAAACACCATCTAAATTAAGACTCCTTCCTACACTAACAAGTGTGCATACCACAGTGTATTTACAGCTAAAAAACGTTGATGGATTCAACCCAGATCTGTGACTGGGGGTGAGTGTCTGAGAAGTTTCAGTGCTCCGTCCATCATCTCCATGTGTTTGCTTTGTTCGCCCTAAATTGGCAGGGTATTCCCAGACGTGGGTCCCTTGCTCACTTTGCCACTGGATTCAAGCTAGCCTGGCTGATGAGGGCTGTTAGCCCGAAACCGATCCCAGGATGCTTGTTTCTGGTCCAGGGAAGACATGGCTTGGCAGTTCCGGCTGGACTGTTCCCATGAGCCACAGGACCATATATCTATGTCTGAACTGGGGTGGCGAAGTGCGCTACAGAACGATGTTGGATTCAAACCAGATCTGTGACTGGGGGTGAGTATCTGAAAAGTTTCAGTGCTCCGTCCATCGTCGCCTTGTGTTCGCTTTGTTCGCCCTAAGTTGGCAGGGTATGCCCAGACATGGGTCCCTTGCTCACTTTGCCACTGGATTCGAACTAGCCTGGCTGATGAGGGCTGTTATCTCAAAACTGGTCCCAGGATGCTTGTTTCTGGTCCAGGGAAGACATAGCTTGGCAGTTCACGCTGGACTGTTCCCATGATTCACAGGGTCAGGACTGAAGTTTCAGCGCTCTGTCCATCATCTCCTTGTGTTTGCTTTGCATTTAAAGATCACCTACTCCTTTCTATTTTTCATGATCTCGCAAGAGTCTCAAAAGATCATATAACATAAAAGAAAAGAAAAGAAAATTGTTGATACCTGCCCTGTGACCTGTGAGGACGCTTTGCAGAATACGAGGGGAAGCGGCGAGGAGGCATTACTTACGGGACTGCGAGGCCCAGGGTGCACACCTACAACTTCTTCAAGCACACCTGGCTCCTCTTCCCGGCCCCGCCTCCATTTCCCACTCCACGCCTCGCGGCCCCCGCTTCGCGGGAGCCGCTCGCAGGCTCCGACTATTTATACCAGCAGTTGTGGGATCGTGTTGGGTTTGTTGATACCTGCCCTGTGACCTGTGAGGACGCTTTGCAGAATACGAGGGGAAGCGGCGAGGAGGCATTACTTACGGGACTGCGAGGCCCAGGGTGCACACCTACAACTTCTTCAAGCACACCTGGCTCCTCTTCCCGGCCCATCGCAAACGATGCAGCGCGCGCTACGAAATTCGTTTTATTTATTTAATTGTTTACTTACCTGCAATTATGCATATTCCGGTTTTTAGAACCCCCTACCCTGCCCCTCCCCGCCCCGCCTTACCGCCCCACGGAACTCCCTCCACGGGCCGCGGCTGGAGTCCGATAATGGCTCTTTTCAAATAAAAAAGGTATCAGGAAGGATAAGGTACTAAATACAAGTGATATTGCAAACATGCAAGTTAGCTGTAAGGATTATGTTGAGATGGAAGTTGATTGCCAGCAGGGCTTATTTTCTGAGAAACGTTATTCCTTCAGTACAGGGTTCAATGCAGTGTGACATTCACGTCTGTGGTTATAGTGAAAAAGCAGCTACCTAAGTCATTATCATATGAAATCTCTTTATTGATGTCATAACTACAATTTTGCAATTATTTTATTAACCTTGATACAAATCTGTATGAAAATGCACCATTTACTCACTCTATTTTTCAAAATGTTCCTGGGGAAGAGTCCCCCTGATCACTCCTTTTAGCATTTTGGCACTTTCGCGCACCACAGGGTATTAATCCCGAACCTTTATGCACGCCTCTTTCAGATGTTACCGACCGCCACTGCTGTTGACTGTGGTCCGACACACATATGTGTGACAAGCCTAACAAAACTACACAGACATGTAATCTGTAATGTGAATTGGGATTGGACACAAGACAGATGAATCAGTTTAGGGGTACCAGTGACATTACATGTGTGCTTAGGTGTTGATTTATGAGTCCGGAGCTATACTCACCCTCTCACAGCTGAGGGTCTCAATGCGCTGGGTCAGTCGAAGAGCCAGGTCTTGAGGGTCCTCCTGAAGATGTGCAGAGTAGGGGGGGGGCGTTGGTGTCATTCTGGTGATCTATTACTGAAATAGTGTTCAATTGCTCTTAGTCCATCGCTGTGTTGTATGCTGGTGTATAGTGAAGTAATGTCTAAAGACCTCAAGACTAGATCATCTTCCCAAGGCATGTCATAGATAACTTTGAGGAAATCGCCAGTATCTTTGACATATGAGGGTAGGTTTTGCACATAAGGTTGCAAGAAATAGTCAATATATTTTGACATATCTTCATGTAAACCCCCTATGGCCTAAATATTAGGCCTTCCTGGTGGTTTGATGGGATCCTTGTGGATTTTCGGGATAATGTAGAGTACTCGCATCCTAGTGTGGTCATTATGCAGACAGCTATAGTCCTCCTGTGTCAGTAGTCCGTCATTCCACCATTCCATAAGCTGTTCCTTTTTTTTAGATATGTTTTATTAGTATTTTTCTGACAAGCTTCCAACATGACAAACATTTGGATATAATCAGCTTAGCCATTTAACATTGCATACTTGTTCAATACACACACTTATTACAGCCTTTCTGCTCCTACTCCATAACTGTCATATATTCCATCTTGGATGTTTACTTCCACCAATACATTTATATTGCAATGCTGTTCATTGGGTCATTCTCATCTTGATACAAGGATTTGTTTGTCTTAGACATAGAGAGCTGTTAATATGTACCCCCAATAAATCCATATCTTATGTATGAAAAAAAAACTTTTCCCATTTCTTGGGTAATTGTACAACGTAAAACTTAAAACTGTCCCGTGGTACTTTATGTAGATCCTTCTTACTCTGTTGTAGTACATAAGCTGGCGAGGCAGGGTGTATGGGTGTAAGGGTAATCTATCACTTCCAATATTCAGTCCTCTCCCAGAGAATCCCTATCTCCATCCATTCTCTCCTCCAGGATCCCCTGGTCATTGTTTTGTTACTCTTTCCTGCCCGCCCAGACCCTCAAAATTTCTGTCCACAATTCAGCGATGGGACGCTTGCGAATCCCCCTAGGCTCCTCCTGTAGTATGGCCCTTTCCTCCGTCCTGGCCCACTTGTCTACTATCTTTTCCCATACCATTATCTACGTGCCAAGACCAGGGCTAGGTCTGCAAAGCGGGAACCCACTCATTTTGCTTTTGGTCTTGGGAACAGCCCCAACAGGCATAAATCCCCAGCAGGCGTGAGCTGCCTCCCCATAGTGGCATTTGTCTTCTCCAGTACTGCTCCACAGAATCCTTGCAATAGCGCACATACCCATGTCACATCTAGCTGAGTACATCTAGGACACCCTCGGATTTCTCCACCGTGCATGACAGTCAATATATGGGGCGTAAAAAAAACCCAACAATGTACGTTATTAAACTGAACCAGTTTTAAAGCCGCATTCCTGGATATTTGTTTTGGGCTACTCAGCCACTCCTTGTCCTGCAGGTCTCTTCCCACCGCTGTGTTCCATCTAGTCTTTAACCATTCCAGAGGGGCTTTCACCTCGCCAACTAATGCCCTATAATGCCATTTCACAAAATGACTGGCAGACCCTTATGTTACCAACACTTGTAATGTTTCATGAGTTTGTGGCTCCAGTTGGGCACTGCCCCATAGGTCCTTGAATGTTTTGATTACTGCATGGTGAGTAGGGAATTTGCTGCCTCCCAGGTTGTATTTTGACAGGAAGTCCTCCAGAGGGATCAGTATCCAATCCTGGAAACAATCTCCTACTGTTGTCACCCCAGCCGCCATCCAGCCAGCCATTTGAGCCCACTTAATTAAGGTGGGTGGTTTCCCTGCTGGGAGCTCCACTAAGAGCAGACTCAGTGCATACGGCAGAATTTCCTTTATACGTCTACAACATATTTCCAGCTATTTAATACCGTCCGCAGGAGCATCCCTGGGTCCCGGATAGTCATCAAGGGATGTAGCAACCCAGCTAATAGATTCTCCCTGGTAAGGTCCATGTGATCTGTATGTAGTAGTTCCAGACTCCGCCCATCTAACCACTGCGCCAGCCATTGCAATTGGGCCAACAGATAATATAACTAAACCTCTGGGACCCCTAGCCCCCCTTCCTCAGGAGTTCTCTGCACTGTGGCCAGCGATAACCTATGTCACCCCCCGTCCCATATCAGCTCTCGCACCAGCCTATTAAGGCCGTTGAACCACAAGGGTGGGAGGGTGGGATTATCACCAGTGAATTCACTAAGTAATATAATAATCTGGGGAGCATGATCATTTTTGTCAGTGCGATCCGAGTCATCGTCGTGGGTAGTTTAAGCGAGCGCCAGAACGGGACTCACGCCTTAACGGATCTCATGGCCAGCAGATCAGCCGGGCGCTGTTCTCCCCCATTTAGCGGGAATATTTGTGTCTTTGTTTTATTTAATCTCAACCCGGCCACGACAGAATAAGACTCCAAGAGGGTTAGTGCCCACACCACTCCCGGGCTCCCATCCCCCAGGTATACCAAGAGGTCGTCCACATAGAGTGAGATAATATGGTCTCTTCCTCTAGTCGCATCCCATGTAGTGGACCACTTAGTCTAAACAATTTTTTTCTAAAGGCTCGATGGCTAGGGCAAACAGAAACTGAGACAATGGGCACCCCTGCATGGTATCCCTAAATATGCTGTAGGACTGTGATATTGTCCCACCTGCCTTCACACAGGTCTTAGGATCTGTGTACAATAGTTGAACCCACTTTATCCATCCATCCCCTAACCCCATTTTGGCCATTGTAGCATATAAAATGTCCCGGCATATTGAATCAAAGGCTTTCTCCAAATCTATAGACATTATCAATGCTTCTAGATAATCAGTCTGGGTGGTTCATGATATGTAAAAGCCTATGAATGTTGGCAGATGTAGCCCTCATTGGAATTAACCCATTCTGGTCTGGGTGATGCATATGTGGGAGAAGTCACGATGCCAACACCTTGCAAAAATGTTTAAAGATGACATTTAACATAGACAGAGGTCGAAATCCCAATACCTGCGCTCCTGCCTGTTTCGTTTTTGGCAATGGTATCACCAATGTGTCTTTAGTTGATACCGGCAATATACCTGCTTCCAGGGCCTTGGCGTATATCTCTTCCAATTTAGGGGGCAGTATGTGTGCCATTGCCGAATAAAATTCTACTTGCAAGCCGTCCAGTCCCAGAGTTTTCCCTGAGGCCATCTCTCAGATAGCTCCCCTTATTTCATGAGTTGTCACTGGTCCTCCCAACGCTGCCTGTGCCTGAGGGTCCAGTGTCCGCAGCGGTAGTGGTGCCAAAGCTCCCCCATGCCCTCTATCTGTACCGGGCCTGGGGCTGCATACAGTTGTGCATAATATGTACTAAATGCCCCATTTATTGCTTTTGGGGAGTATAGACTCACTCTGGTTTCAGTCAAAATATGATTGATAGGTGCCCCCCTGTCCTCTGGCCGTGTCAGCCACGCCTGCAACCTTCCCTCTTAGCCCCCCTCTTCATGTACCTTGATATGGTATGCACGGAGGTCAAGGCTTCACAGCCTCTCCAATGCCTTATTATATTCTGTTCTAGTGGTGTCCATTCGCTTGTGTGTTTGCGTGTCTCCCGAGAGCAGGAGGCCCTGGTCGTGCAATGTTTTTTCTAGCTCTGTCAGCTTGTTCAATAATTCCTTTCTCAGACCCACTGTTTGACCCAAACAGTACCCTCTAACCATTACTTTAAATGCTTCCCACTCCATGGCCCTAGAGGTCATCGAGTCATCATTGTGTTGAAAATATTCTGCGACTGCTACCTCTAGGGACTGTTTGAAATGTGTGTCTGTCAGGAGGCTCAGGTTCAATTGCCAAGTCGGAACAACAGTTGGCTCTGCCACTGGGCAAAGTTTAAGGAATATTGGTATGATCTGAAACTGTCTGCCCCAGGTATTTGGAGTGTGTCACTGCCATACTTAGACGGTCTGATTAAAAGAAACAGATCCAATCGTGTATGAAGGTCATACAAGTGTGAGTAGTAATCTCACTGTATTCCGTGTCTGCCCTCCAAATATCTGTTAATTTGCATTTGGTCAGCCATTTACTAAATCTACGAGCTAACTTAAGTACTGCAGTACCGTGTAACAGGAGGGTGGACCTGTCCAGCGCAACTTCCGCAACACAATTAAAGTCTCCTCCTAGAAATAGTTCCCTCAGGCCCAATGAAGCCAGTGGGGTGGATAATTTCTCTAAAAAACTGACCTGGTCATGGTTAGGCACATATATGCTCCCCAATGTGATCACCCTTCCCAATAACCTACCCTGTACTAATACATATCTACCTTCTTTATCTATGTGTGTATGTGTTACCGGAAATGACCCCCCCCCTAGAGAATGCAGATTAAGAGGTGGCATAGAGTTGGCCTCGCCACCTCCTGGGTAATCGAGTACCCTCTTCTGCAGTCAAGTGAGTCTCATGCAACATAGCAATATGTGCACGCAGTCAGATGAGATAGCTATGTATCTTATTGCATTTAACCCGTGATCCCATCCTGCTTACATTCCAGGATATAACATTAAATTCTTGATGGGAATTGTATGTGTTTAACCGGGAAATATTTGCAGGTCCTTCCTTTCGCCTCCCTTTTGCTGGTTCCCCACCCCCTCCCCGCCTGCTTTGTGTGAGCACCACAGGACATGAAATAAACACAACAACCCAACAACTCCCCTTCCCCAGAGAAGTTTCGCAAAAGCTGGCCGCCCAAACATGTAAAACAAGTGGACATTTATAGTGATAGAAGGCATCTACCCATTGCATGGTACTGCCTATCTAGTCCTGGGGTGGTATGATAAATCTGTTTCATTCCTGCCCCCTCCCAGGTCTCATGTTAGGACCATTCTAGCACCACAGGTGTCAGCAGTTCGATCCCACCTCCTGACTGCCTCTTTATAGTCTCCCCAATTGTCATAAGTGTTTTGTCTCTTGAGTCACATCCCAACTCCTTAAGCCACACCGCTCCTCCAGGTATCACCCCCAATATCCACCTCCAAGCCTGCCCACCTCACACTCCACACCAGTGTCATCTGCCAACACAGACACCTCAAATCCAGTTCAGATCAGTTCATCCAGAAATCCCAGCTTGACCATGGAGAGTTTAGTTTTGCTTCTCACGGAATCTCCCGTGTCGGATTGTGCAGTTCTATGGTCAGAGGATTCCGGTGTTCTACCATTTTCCGGGGGCGTTGACAATACCTCTGCCACTACCTGTTGCTCACACTCCGTCTATGACGAGGTAGGTCTTTGTAGGTTAAGCCACGTGGTGGTCCTCCGCAACCTCCTCCGTGTAGGCTTGGGGTTTTCTTTTGGGTTGTGTCACTGATCCCTGTGGAGAGTGTTTGTCTTGTAACTTTTTGGCCAAAGCCAAGCCTCCTCAGGCAAATCATAAAAATGTGCCTTACTGTCCAGCTGCAGGCGGAGTCAGGCCGGGAACTGCGACGAATATTGTATTCTCTCCGCTCTCAATTCTTTCTTAACTGCCAGAAACAATGCACGTTGGGCTTGCACCTTTGCGGTAAAATCAGGGAACACTGCCACTTTACTGTTCTCTATTATATAAGGCCCATGCGGTTGGCTATGCTGAATTATGGTGTCTCGGTCCAAATAATATAGTAATTTTGCCACCACTGGTTTCGGGGGTCGTCCAGGCGCCAGTTGTCGTGATGGAACTCTATGTGCCTTTTCAAGTGCAAAGAACTTAGAAAGTATCTCCGAAGGCATCGTCTTCTGGAGCCACTGATCTAGGATCGCCACCATGTCGGTTCCTTCCACGCCTTCAGGAATCCCCACCACTCTGATGTTATTACGGCATTTGCACCTTTGGCATCTCCGGTTCTTCTTTCCAGCACTGCCACTCTATTAACTAGTTTGTCTATCTGCTGTGCTATCTTTTTTTTTTCCAATTGCACCACTTCCCGAGCAATTTCTACTTCATTCATCCTGTCAGCGAGTTTATCATGCTCTGCTTGCAGCAACCCCAGTCCCACCGACAATGTCCCGATATCTTGCTGCAAGGTGGCTTTCGTGTCTGCAAAGGCAGCCAGGATTTTGTTGCGGTGGGTATGGATGGATTGTCCATGTTCGTCTGCTCTCTCCATGTCCGCAACTATGTGGCCTGAGAGGCTTCCCCCACTTCTGGTGGTCCATTCCCCTGCTTGGGTTTAGTCTTCCCCATCAGTGGTTTTCCAATAACTCCAACAGCCGTAGCTGACACTGGTGGGGGGTCTGCCTTACTTTTTTCCCCTACTGAACCTGCAGGGACCCACCAGGTTGGATCTCCAGTGTCCGCTTTTCTGTGTGCTGGATCCTGTTGTCGGGCCAACGTATCCCATATCCCCTCAGCAATGAGCGATACTTTGCTTGTAGAGTCATTGGAGGTGAGAATCCCTCAGTTCAGTGTAATATGGGGCTTAGTGACGTGAAACTACTCGTACTTTCCTCCCACCACAGTTAGCCTTTGAGCCTTCTCTGCAGCCCAACTTCTTCATTGGTACCTCTCTATTTCTTGAGTCTGCTCCTGTAGATCTCAGCAGCACTGACCTCCTCTTCTTACCCCTGTTCAAGCCACGGGTGTCAGCTCTCACTCTCATTAGCTGCATTTGTTGTACTCTACAGCCACACTGTCTCCCACTGGGAGCGTGCCTTCAGGGTGTCTCCACACTCTCCAGGCCCTGGCCACCGCAATTTAGGCCCACGTTTAGCCCCTACCAGTGGTGTGGTTTGATCTGCTCTGCCAGACAGGTCTCCACAGCAGTTGGTGTGTCTCTCAGCTTCCAGTGCTTCAAAGGTTGTGGTCACAAATTAGGGGCATATTCAAACTGTCTTATGCACATGTCTTTACTGAATTCTAGGCTCTGCTCCTGTCTCCTGTAGGCCCGCAATTCAAACCGCATTGTTACTGCCACTGCGTTGCCTGCAGCTCGTGGCCCGCTCCGTCCCCGGGTTTCTCACTACAGCACAGTTCTCATCGCGGCTCAGAGATCAGCCCTCCGTTGGCACGCCATCTCACAGGTGCACCGCAGCTCCTCTATTTCTCTCCACCTTGCCTGCGGGACCGGCCCCCTGTATCTCGACCGCGCCCTCACTACCGGGGTGCAGGCTCCAGCTGGTGTCCGGGGTCACCCCTACCACTCGGTGGCTCCTGTAGTGTGGGTGTAGCCGCGGATCAGTACGCTTACGGGCACCACTGCCATCCGATCCGCAGCCAATGTGCTCAGCTATGGGTGTATTGCTGCCTCTTCGCTCTGTCGCATTCAGGGCCAAACTCCCGGTCCCGGCATTCGCGTTTGGAACTCAGGATACAGGGCGCCACCAGCGGACCCACTTCTATCAATTAATCAATTAATCAGGGAATTGTAAGCGCGCTACTCACCCGTGAGGGTGTCAAGGCGCTGAGGGGGGGGGTCCGCAGATCTGTTAAGCCGAAGAGCCAGGTCTTGAGGGTCTTCCTGAAGGTGTTCAGGGAGGGGGCGCATCTCATGTTCGCCGGTAGCTCGTTCCAGGTCTTGGCTGCAATGTGAGAGAAGGCTCTCCCGCCTGCTCTGGCTCTGTGGATGCGCGAGGTTTCAGCCAGTGCGAGGTTGGAAGATCGGAGGTTTCTTTTAGGTACGTGGAAGTTGATTCTGTTGTTGAGGTATTTGGGTCCGTTGTTGTGTAGGCATTTGTAGGCGTGAGTGAGGATTTTGAAAGTGACTCTTTTCTCCACGGGGAGCCAGTGGAGACTTTGTAGGTGTTAGCTGATGTGTTCGTGTTGGGGGATGCCGAGGACGAATCTGGCGGCGGTGTACTGTATTGTCTGGAGTTTGCGGAGTAGGGACTTGTTGATGCCGGTGTAGAGTGCGTTTCCATAGTCCAGTCTGCTGGTAATGAGTGCATGGGTGACTGTCTTCCTTGACTCAAGGGAGATCCACTTGAAGGTCTTGCGGAGGATGCGGAGGGTGTTGAAGCAGCTGGGGGTGACGGCGTTGACCTGTCGGATCCTGGTGAGTGATGGTTGATGCTCGATGGTTCCAAGAGGTATTTGTAGCAGCTGCTGGGTACCATCATAGTCTTGACATCGAGTTTTTCAGGATTTTAGCCTGGGTCGGGACAGAGCTCCTCACAGAGCATCCATACTTGCCGCCATCTTGGCCACGGCCCCTTATAAGCTGTTCCTTAATATTGATTTTTATTTGAGCCCATTGTGCTTTTGTGGCCTTAGTGTAACAAGTGTTATCTTGTAGTTATCGGTGGACTTCTTCCTTATACGCCGTTAGCATCTACTCCACGATCTCCTCCACGATATATACTCCTTTATCAGAATTCGATATTACTATATATTTTTCTTTTTTAAGTTTATTCATCAGTTCAAAGTATCTACTTTGCAAGCCATTTTATTTTGTTGGTTGTTTTGCTTTTTGTTTGCCTATTCTCTTGATGTCCTTAACTAATAGATCACCATATACATCGATTGAATCATGTGGAATGATCAGTAAGAACTTAGATGTTGGTTTAAACTGTGTTTTTGCTTCTCCCCATTTTTCCAGCTGTTCATTGTTTGCCAGTTCCTGTTCCTCAATAGGAGCATTTAGACCTAACCGTTCATTTTGAAACGCAGTCAATTATTTTAATGCTATAATGTCCGATACTTGTAAACCTAGTTGATGGGCTGGCACAGTTTCTGATATATTGGGCACATTGCGTTTAGGTTGTCGGTTAGCATGGTATTTCATTAATTTAAATTTTCGAATGAATTTGTTCACATCGATCCGTGTCGGGCCATATTGAAAAGAACTTTCGGGGTGAATGACAAACCTAGAGCCAAAATTTGCTGTTCCGCTTCATTTAGGACCAATGGCATGAGGTTCACAATAGTGTGTTCAATATGTATTTCTGTTGCTGCTTTCTTCTCCAATTTGACTGTTTTGGATTCTTTTCCTGTAGCTAGTTTTCTTTGTTTGGTTCGCCGCTCCTTGCGCCTCTGAGTTTTAGATTTCTTGGTCGTAATGTTTGGCAGCAATCCTACCGTAAAAAACCCAATTCCTCGATTAAAGTGGCTCTGGCTCCAATGTGACTGCTGGGGCCTTGTTGTTTGTCAGTGTCCAAATCTAAACAAAGTTCTGTTTCAGTACCTGTGGCGCTTGTTTTCTGACGTGACCTGTTGGTATTGATTAAACGTTGTCGCTTGAGAGTATAAAATCTTCGAGCGAAGGTAAAGATTTGACCCGGCTCGTAGTCAGCTCTATCTCTTAGAAATATATGATGATTTCCTCCTGCTTTTTGAGACGTTGAACAGCCTCGGTTTTAAATTTTTCAATGACTTCTTGTGTGTTAGTACTGAAAAATGCCTCCAGTGCTTCTATTTGTTTTTGAAGCTCAAAGCGATCTATGTCTGCATATTTGACCAAAATATGAATTAACCTGGATGAGGCTTCCAAATTACTTTCAGCCCATTTATTGAGCATTGCTGGGTTTGGATTTTCAAAACTGGGGGCTAAAAGGATTCTTAATCCGCGCGCAAATGTCCCACTTCCAAATACTTGGTGAGAGATTTATGTTCCCACCACTTCATTTGTTCTGCCGTTTTATATTTTTCCTATGCTCTTAGTTTACTTCTGATGTACAAGGTTATCGGGCCGGCGTTTGCTATTCCGCTTGAAGATGGGGCTTGATAATGAAACAACTTATCTGCTGCTGCTGCCAGCAGCGTCTCCGCTGACATTTTTCTGTAACAATGTCGCTGACATGCAAATCGACTATCGGAATGTTTAATGACTCCCCTCGTCGAAAGAAAACAAGCTTGAAACCTCCTCCCGATGTACTACCGCCTTACTTTATAAAATGATTTTGGATGACCCCGTAAGTCCTCTGACTCCGCCGCGGCCGTCCTTTGTTTACCACTTAAATGTTTAGGTCTCGCCTACACAGCGTGCATGCGCTGCATTGGAGGAGACCTCTTGAAATCGATTTGCTTTTTGGGCCAAAAACGTGCACGCATTGCATTGCTTTCAATGGCAACGCGTGCACGTTTGGCGATTCCCTTGCTGGAGCGAGCAGTGGCGCCATCTGTCAGCAATTATCGCGCCTTGCTGCTTGCTCCTGCAAGGGAAACTCCCTCCCCCCGCCCGCACTCCGCTGTCCGTGCCTTTCCGCCTCCCCCCTCCCCCGCCATTGCTAATGCTTGTTCTTTAGTGCCTTTGTTTACTGACAACACAAAGCACAAAACCGCAAGGAATATACAGTGTTTACATTTAAACGCAATATTAGAATAATCTGAAAATGTGTTCAATACTTATCAAAACATGGCATGTTTAAGCAGTCTATCGATCAAACTGCAAAATACCAGGGACTGTGTAGGGCTATCTAGAGCCTGTTAGAGGCAGAGCTTGGCTCTTTAAGGGGCGGGGGAAGAAGCAACTGTAACTTCAGCTCCAGGCGAGTAGCGAGAATTTGAGTCTGGTGCCCTGCATGGTTTCCCGGGAGGTGAAAAAATAAACCGGGCCTCCGAGGGAAGGCCGATGCGCTCCCGAACCTTTGAGTCTTCCTGCAAAGAAAAGAAGCGGGGATCCACTGTGTCCTCTGGAGGATGCGGGGGTGTTCGCGGCACTTTCCATCTTGTTGCTATTGGCTGAAAAAGGCGCGCGTAAGTTTGTTATGAGTCTGCACGCGCAAGTTTGTAGCGTGGGTGCTGGGCTTCACCGTTCCCTTGAATACATTGTCACACGTAGCTCTCGTTCAAGTAAGTGCCTCAAGGCCAGCACGACTTCATGTAAGCAATGCATTCAGGCTCCTTTCACAACAGGACCCTGCTAGCACGGGTTAAATGGCGCTCACTTCCTGGGTAGCAGCTGTACCACAAATGGGTCCGCTGCTTATTACTACAGCACATCTTCATATAGCAGCCTCTGGGATTAGGTGAGAGTGCTTCATTTGTTTGGCTGCTTCACAGTTGCAAGCATTGTTTAGTGGATGTATTATAGCACTAATATAGAAATATAAAGGCATCCTGGCGTGTACACGGACAGCAGTGGTTCCTCCCTCACAATCTGATTACAGAGGAATGCTGAAAGATTGATGCGTGCAGGGACATTGGCTCATGTCCTGTTTCAGATTCTGTGTCCCCGTGACAAGGCGGACGACGCAGATAAATGTGTTGCATTTGTGGTAATGATTTTAAGTTGATGCATGATCTGTCTGTGTTTGTAAATAAACTGAAAATGTCACAGAACTGCACACAATGGCAATTTGAAGGTCCCTGGTTGCAGCGTGAATGAATCAATGACCTGGTATTCGCCGATGACACAGGGAAAATATAATTCTGCTAAAATGTGAATGGTCTCTGGCCGTGAAACATCCCCACAGTGGTCAACTCTCTAACTGGTTAACTCTCAACCACTCAGTTTGGCCTCAAAATGAAATTATACATTTTTCCTGTCTCTCTGTCTACCACCGAGCTGTTCAACCTATGCTGCAGGTGAAAGGGCGGGGGTAGAACTGGCCCACTATGCAGCAGAGAATACACAAAGAACAGGCAACTTTGACACCCTGCCCCCATCACAACTACTGTTTTTTATACAGTGCTTCATATTGAAGTTCTATCATTTCTAAGCACTGTTACCAAACGGTTTGTGTTCCCCCCTGTAATAATAATACTTAGTTTATCTAATTTGACCATATAGGCCCTCAGAGACGGCTCATCTTGCCAGTGTATAAAACTCAGGAGGCGAAGAGGCAAGCAACCAATGTCACTAAAGTTTAGCACCAGTGTCTGATGCTGGTCAGGCAATGGGGAGTGCACTAAATGGAGTCCCAGTTGTTCATCAAGAGATACCTTCTCCTACACCCTCTGGATGGAGGACAAGTTGCTGCCTGAGAGCGTGGAACAGAGATGCTGGGGATGGAACAAGTGTTTGGACTGGCAGAGAGAGATTCATGAAACATTATTTGAGATAAGTTTGCTTTTACTGTACAACAATGCAGTCTCCCATCCGACATTAGGAAGATGTGAAATCCTGGTAGTGGAGTCGTAAAGCTGCCCTTGGGTACCAATGCCGGCTCCCTTAATGACTGAGGATGGTGCAGTGTTGTGACAAGGATTTCAGAAGCTGCTTGAGATTTTGCATGAGATTTTTTTGGGGAGTTGTGATTGAGGATTGGATGCATTGAAATAAGTGCCAGTCCCCAAAAATAAGTGCAGGTGCCACCCCACCGGCAAACACAAGCTAAAATTAAGCACTGCTCATACCACTCTTTAACCGCGGCTTCTTCCTGGATCCCATATCTGGAGCACTAGGGAGATTGAGTTGCTGCTAATGAACCAGACGAAACACTTCCATGATCACCCTGTAGCTCTTGGCAGAGGAAATCCATCTGTCGGTTTCAAGGTCGTCAAATATCATTATAGCAGAGCAGTAAATACTTCAAAGGCAGTATGATTGATTTATAGAGCAATCATCCCACTTTAGCTCGAACGTCTCTTTGCCATTGGCTTTGGAAGCACTTGCGATTGAAATCCACTTTATATGGCACTGCAAGGAATTATCTTGCAGGAAATGATAATTAAACACTTGTGAAGACTGCTTGGACAGGGGATGCCGTTACCAAATGCTTGCTGTTGTAGTTTTAGTTCAGCATAATGTTGTATTCGGATGGGAGTGGGAACTTTGAGAGATTCCATAGTAGCATCAGTGAGTTGAGCTGCCAGGGAGTAAAGGAAGGGGGAAGGCAGGGCCTCCCTAGCCAGGGACACGTTTAGGTCAAGCCTAGAGTCCGCAAGCATGAGCTGCTCTGCGAGACATGCTATATTGTCTGTGAGGTTTAAACAAGCCAACTTAGTTAACATACATTCGCAAAACCAATACCTGTAGCTAAACACTTATAAAGCCCCAAAGGCGAGACCTATTGGCTATGCCAATGCTTGTTTTCTGTAGCAGGGGGGGGGCTTCCGACTGCTGCGATCCACTTGAAGATTGGGACTACCGTGGATTCAGGCAGTCCATTTAGCTGAACGTGGCAGACCCATATGGAGACGGAGCCAGCCACTCCGTAAATTGTATCAACTTGAAACAATTTTCATACGGGCGCATTGGAACGCCAAACTGAGCACAGTGCACCAAAGATAGTTGCAATCTCATTCTTGTTGCTTGGTCGCCGTAACTCGTTTCGGTCACAGCCGCGACCTTGATCACACTGACGTGGCAGCGTCATTAATGGAACATTTAAGTGATCAGGTAAGTCCCAAGTATAGACATAAAAAAAGAAATGCTTAATTTTCTCTTTCTTTCTTAAAGTGGCTTTTCAATTTCTGATTTTTATGAATGTTGATTTTAACAGATAAAAGATATATCATTATGTATTGTTTCTCATTGTCACATCCAAAACCAAATTTACCATAACAAGTGTTTTTCAGGGGGTTATTCGTAGCTGCTGTGACTAAATCAAAGAAAACATAATAGAAATATTTGTTATTTGAAACCAATGTATGTGCTTTACACACAACGCTTTCCTGCCTTGCAGATAAGCTGTATGATCATTTACCTGCTAGAATATCAAGTTCTCCATCGGACTATAGAGCCCCCAATTATGACAGATTTCTTTCCCACAGTAGTGGCATAGCTGTGATCAAGAAGTATTAGAGCTTCTTATTTGATCAAAATGAGTTCCCAGAGAGGACTGTATATGATCATGTTTCTTTCCCTGTAGGAAATTATATACATTCTCTTCTATAGTCAAACCCTGAGGCGACTTTGAATCCAAATTAAGAATGTATTCACTCTCTAATTTTCTTAAGGCTTTCACCATGTGCTCCCCTCGGGTATTGTGGGGTACCGTGTCTACGACAAAGTATGACACCTGTACTCCTAAATATTTAATAGAATCACACTGCCAGTTCAGCTCTATGCGCACCAGGGGTTCCATTGCCAGGGCAACAAGTAGTGGCGAGTGGGGGCAGCCCTGTTGTGTACCTCTAGTTTCTAGGAAGGAGTTGACACCACGTCTCCCCTACGTATCCTGGCAGTTGGATTAGTGTATAGCAGTGTCACCCAACGTATGATGGGAGGGCCAAAACTCAGGACTTCCATCAGCTCATGGTATCAAACGCCTTCCCTATATCAAGCAAGTTGGCCCAATCCTCCGTCCCGGTGCGTCCCGCCCAGTCCATGATGTCAAGCAACCTTCGTACATTAACAAACGTATTGCGTCCGGGTATGAATCCATTTTGATCAGAATGCACAAAAGAGGGAACCACCTTTACCAGACGGGTGGCCAGGATTTTCCCAAGAACCTATAGTATTGGTTTAAGTGTGCCGATAGGAAGTCACATTGAGGGAGTCCCATCCTCGTTTAGGAAGGAACATGATCACCGCCTCCCTTATAGTTGTGGGCAAGGTCCCAGTGGTCTTAGCACATTGGTACATCTCAAAAAGGCAGGGGGCCAAGTGGGCACAATAGGGAGCATAAAATTCGATCAGGAACCCATCAGTACCCATGACCTTTCCTCAGGCTACCTGAGTTATCGCCTCCCACACTTCCTCTATTGTGAGTGGGTATCCAATTCCTGGCGTTTAAGGGGGTAAACCATGGGGTTTGGACTTGTGCTAAGTATGTAGCAAGTGCAACAGGGGTTACCACCGAGGGCTCACTTTAAAGGCTATGGGCCCGATTCACAAATATTATCTGACACAAAATCCTAACTTTACTACTCCTAAATGCCTTTTGTGAATACCGATAGTTGTAAAGTTAGGTTTTTGTCTCAGATTACTTTTGTGAATCGGGCCAAATGGTAAAAAAATAGCATATTCCTCATTTATATCCTCCTGCATGGTCAATATCCATCCCGATCGCAGCGATCGATGTATAGGTGATGCTGAGTGTAGTAACCACACTA
Organism: Triturus cristatus; assembly: GCF_964204655.1. Lineage (NCBI taxonomy): Eukaryota > Metazoa > Chordata > Amphibia > Caudata > Salamandridae > Triturus > Triturus cristatus. Next base: position 705,088,942 of record NC_140582.1, on the reverse strand, counting down.
GCAACTGGCCCGCCTTATCACCATGTTTGTTCTGTTGTTGTGTATATATTTTAAAGTCAAAATTGGAAAGTTAGCCTAGTACTCGTCTGTAGTCTTTACGTAATTTTGCTAAGGCCGGAATTAATTCAGGATCTACCGGAATGGCTCATTCCAGTTCTTTCAAGCGACTCTTCATAGCCAAAGCCTCATCATTCAGCCCCTTACGTATCCCATATGGCGCTTTCGTGCACAGGCCACGCAGCACGACCTTGAAGGCATCCCATTCGTCCAATCAATGTGAAGCTGTATCCTCATTCTTCCAAAAATAGGATGTTTAATGGCCTCACCAGTCTGCAAACTGAATCCCGCATCAGCAAGGGCTTCAAGGCACAAGCGCCAGGTAGGAATCCTGGATCTATGCCTGCCCCACCACAAGGAAACCAATAAGGGATTGTGATCGGACAGGGTCCTACTCAGATATTCTGTCTGTGTGCACTGTGTTATTATCGTTTGAGGGACATAGACCATATCTAGTCTGAAGTGAAGTTTGTGTAGCATCGAATAATGGGAACATTCCCCATCTGTAGGGTGTAGGGCGCACCATAGTTCCCTTTCTTGTATGTCTGTAGCCCATGTGGGCAAATGTTGGGAAACAGAGCAAGGATGTGTCCCAGGTAGGGGGGTAGACCTGCCCATCGCTAGATCAAGCACCCCATTAAAGTCCTTACACCACAGTGTGTGTGTTGCTGGATCCAGTAGTAAAGCAGGCGTTAGAGTTTTGTAAAGCATTGATTGTCCTGCAATAGGGGCATAGATAGCTATAAGCATTCAGGGTACGACATCCAATAACCCTCCTACCACAAAATAGCGGCCCTCAGGGTCGATCCAAGTATGGGATATGGTAAAGGGTGCTTCAGGGCCACCCTTATAAGTGATCCCTTTGCATAACTGGAATAGGTGCTACCATGGACCCTTCCATGACATTGTATACGCAGTTTAGTGAGTTCTAGAGATGTACGGTGTGTGTCCTGGAGACAGGCGAAGTGAGCCCCACACCTCTTTAAGTAGGCATAAATACGGTGGTGTTTAGTGTAGGAACCCATCCTTCTCACATTCCTTGTGAGGAACTTATATTCTGGTATGGCCATAGTAAAGCTGAAGCGGGAATCCGTGATTGCTCCCAGGGAAGGAGTCGTCCGGAGTCATTTAGTGCCCAGTACCACACGATCATGTCTATTCCCCAACATTAGGGGTTAGGAACTCCCCTTCCCAGGCCATTACGCAACAGTGCAGAAACAGGCCACAATCCCCACAATGCATGGAAACCAAAAGTGAAAAGAGTCCTGCGGTATATAGGGGGCGATACATGGGCATCATGCAGTATTGTTGATAAAGAGTCATGCAGCATGTCCCGTAGCGCCTACCCCTATGAAGCTGTTGTCACCCACCCTGCCACCCCCACAATGCTAAGTCATACACATTTTGGGGAAAGGATATGAGTGCAGGAGGATCAACCAATTAGGTAGGCAGTCGGTGTGATGACAGGCCCCCCATGGAGCATTTGATAGATCATCTGGTAGAGAGCCGCCCCTGGACAATGAGTTTGTAGCATTTAAAGTACCATCACTGGTCTCTGAGCCGGGGGGCCCTGTCTGATGAAGCAAAACCTCCACCTGCACTCTCTCCCATGGAGACTGATCCCAGGAAGGGTGTGGTTGATATTTACGATTGGGTCAGCGGCGATTCCGTACAGGGCGCCAATCTTCCTCAGCGTCTCAGGGTTCATTCAGTTGGTGGGTATCACCGCCTGGATTCCAACTAGTCCTAGGCCTCTTGGGCAGTCTGGAATAGGAACACTTTACCCTTTTCCAATTTACAGAGCTTAGCTGGAAAAAAATCAAGAAATATGTGTCCAAGTTGCCGAAGCTTGAGTTTCAGCGCATAGAAGGAGGTCTTTCTTTATTGGACATCAGTTGTGTAGACCTGGAATATATTCACAGGGTGTTTTTCCACTTGCTATGGGCCTTCAGTGCGTGCAATTTGAAGGATGTTGTCTCTGTCCCGATAAATGAAGAGTCGTGCCACCATTGGCCGTGGAGGCCTCCCAAGTGGCAGCAGGTTGACCGGGACATGGTGAGCCCGTTCAATGGAGAAGAAAGTAGATCTCTTGCCTCCCAAGACCGTTTGTGTCACCCACTGCTCTAGGTACAGGTCCATGCTTGGACCCTCAACCAGCATGGGGAGGCCCACCACTCGTTTGTTGTTACGTTAGGACCTTCCTTCCGTGTCTTCAGCCTGTCGCTTCATGAGGTCCACTTCTCACTGTAGAGCAGTCAGGAACACAAATAGCTGAAGAGTAGGGTGTCTGCACAAGATGTTGTGATAAAGTAAATACAACCATTTGTCTGTGTGTTTCGGAGACAAGTGGTTTCATTTCCTTCATTTCAACATCTTGTGCAGACACCATACTCTTCAGCTTGTTGTGTTCCTCGCGCATATGGCCCATGTCTATGATCAGGGTGTCCAGGGTTAGGTTCCAGCAATGCCTGTAAGTTTTACACGGGCATGAAAAGTGTGACAAATTGAGCTTGGGTGTTGTGTGGCACACTGTCAGTGTTGGGGGCACCCCCACCGGGGGACCCCCCAGAAGAGGTGGAGCAGGAGCCTGCTGAGTATCCCCCGACTTAGAGCATCTAGGTCGCACCATCATAATTGGGAGGAAGTGCGGTCTATGTGCGCAGCAGCAGGAGGACATTGTCCCAGCAGACCTCGACAACTACAAAGCAGCCACCACCACCCACCACAAACCCATCAGACACTCAAGGAAGAAAGCACTCCAGGACAGAATCTTCACCCAAGCATACAACAGCAAAGAACTCTTTGGCATCATCAAAGAGTTCGCCCAACCCAACAGTGAGACTACCGACATCCCACCCTACCAGGACCTCTGTGGCAGATTCAGCGCCTTCTTCAATCACAAAATCAAGATTATCTATGACAACTTCGATGACAACAACCCCCAGGAGGAACTCATACCCTCCTCTCCCTGCACAACACAGTGGACACTCGACAGCTGGACCGCCTTCAGCATCGAAGACACCCTAAAGACTATGAAGACCACTCACTCTGAGACCCCCACAGACCCCTGCCCCACCACATCTACCACAGAGACGCAGACCTCATCGCCCGAGATGCAAAAAATCATCAACCGCTCCTTCGAAACCGCCTCCTTCCCCGACGACTGGAAACACGCCGAGATCAAACCTCTCCTGAAATAACCCTCAGCGGACCCTCAGACCGATCTCCCTACTTCTGGGGGGGGGGTGCGGCTGAGCACTTTGCCAGTGACGGCTCGGGGTGAGTTGTTAGCCTAGGCGGATGCCATAAGAGCGCGGCAGGTATTGACCCAGAATTCTACCGGCAAAGGACGGAGCTTGCGATTATGCGACTGCTCCTTTCACCATTTTGGCACGCCGCCTGTGAAAGGTGATCTTAAGACACTCTTCGATAAATTGTGCTCTGATGGAGTAATAATGCCCACTGATTATTTATAATGAATGAATTAATACATTTATAGTTTCAGTTACTAAAAAGGGATACAACAGAGCCTCAACAAATCTAGGTACAATTCTTGAAACCAAATATACAATTAAATCTCGAGTTGCCTGCAGATCAATTTAGGATAATTTCAGTCTTGTTACTTAATGTCTTTGTTTACTATATGCTCTGAGTTCCCTCATAATTTGATTGCGTTGATATTTTGCTTATGTACTTGCCAAATCTGGCTAAATCCATGGGGGTAGTAATTCTCATACAGAGATCCAAATTTTTTTCTATATGTTGAATCCCCATACTTTAAAATTATTGGTTTCAGTAAAGTGCGACGTGCTGTTAAAAATACTGTGCAGCAGTAGAATAGGTGCAGCATTGATTCTTTCGTATAATCACTAAACCTGAATTTAGTTATGGTAGGTACCATTTTCCAGTTAGCTCTTAGCTCGTTAAATGGGAGAACCATGAGACAAGCTTGCAAAATGTGTGATCTGCACTCCCTACTTAGGGCCACTTTCAGGTATGTTGCATTTTTATACCGTCATATGATTTGGCAATCGAAGAAGCATAGACGGCTGATTCTATTATGTCTAAATCCACCTTTTGTAATGGAATTATTTTTTTGGCCAGGCCTTTAATCCAGGTAATGAAACTCGATGTTGTCAGCATTGCTTACAGGTTTACATTCAAATCCTTGGCTGCAGTGATTAGATACCAGGCCCAGGGGTTATCTTTAAAATATATATGTATATATATATATATCCATCAAAGGGGTTTTTAAGGCTCCATATTCGGGCAGATGGATTGAAATCCTTGCCTATCAGACCAAACTCAAGTACTTAGGAAGATAAAAAAATTCTTCCGCCATACACTGAAGTTTGTCCAAGGCTGAGGCAAATTTCCCAGGAAATGCTTAATGCGCATATGAGATTGTCTGTAATAGTGTTGTTTTGATGGTTTCTATCATAGCTTCCACTGATGGACTGTGTAGGTGACTGTGTAGATTGCATAGTGCAAATGTTAAAGCCAAAGGTTTCCCTGTGAGTTGTTTCAAAAGTAGATTTAGTTTGCCATTTTCTGAAAAGCAGACACCTAAGTAGTAGTAGTTTGAGGGGGATGCAATTTTAAAGTTGCCAAGCCTCCAGACAGCTATGTAATGGTTGTTATTGTATTTTCAGAAGACCATCACCTTCGTCTTTTTGGCATATGTCACTAGCTTCTTATCTAGGCTATGGTTGTTTAGTTATTTCAGTGCACGCTGCATGCCATTTTTGGTGTGGTCCAGGATAACAAGGTCGTCTGCTTATTGGATGATGGGCAGTCTGAAGAGTCCAGTCCTTGGAGGAATTGTGTTTGTCCTCGTAAGTGCACTGCCCAAATTAGCGGAATACAGATTAAACTGCACTGGGGCCAAGATGCATCCTTGAGTAAGGCCTCGGCTTGTTGGTATTTGGCATGTGGCTGTGTTTTCGGTCCCCAAGTGTCTGAATTGGGAGAAGATATGGCCTTAAGTAGACGGTATGGAATACCCCGGTTTGCCAGCTTGGCACAGAACCTGTACGGCAGGATAGATGACTAAATTTGCAAACCTATGGGAGGTCTGGAGTGTTGGAACAAGCTGTGAGCCAGATAGGACAGGACTACTATATGATTTGTTGTAGATAACTTTTGCCAGAATCCTCTTTGATAGAAAGGGATCATATTGCGCTGTAAAGTTGTGTTGGATTTGTCTTTTGTTATGTTTTTTAGCGGCTGCCGTTAGAAATACCCTTAGAACTGACTTACTTTTCAGGTCTAGCGTAACAGCGCTTGCGCTGTTGCGTGGCGACCTTTTGTAGATGGTTCGTGAAGTGAAAATTCCACCCACTGGTTGTCCTTTCTTTTTATTTGTGTTTACCACTGTCCTTCGAAAATCTTGCTTGCTACTGGGCAATTGCTTCTCTTTTCCTTCCTTTCTGTTTCCGCTTTGCAGCTGCGGAGCACCGGGCAATTACTATCTCCCTACACTATCAGTGTTTAAGTATTCCTCTGATGACTACTGTTTTTGTGGAGTCAAGTTACTATCTAGACAACGAGTACCACGCTTCGCGCTTTCACTTTCAATATAGAGGGCATATGTTATTTTTTTGGTCTCGCCTTGCTATCGCGTAAGCGATCGCGAAGCGAGACTATTGTAAGCGGGTTTGAAAAGTGCTCCCAAAAAGCGGATTGCATGGCTAGCACGCGCACAATCACGTGCATCGTGCCGCCATGCAATCCACTTTTTGGGAGCACTTCAAAGGGTCCGCTCCCCTGCCTGGAATGCGCTCCCCCGCCCCCAAGCGCGCGCGGCCAATGCTTTTTTTTTCGTTTTTTCTTTAAGCGTGTGGCACGTGTGCGGCCAATGCTTGTTTTTATTTACGTCAATGAGGTGAACGCTTAAAGAAAAATACGATTTAGTAAAAGAATGCTATACATTTTATGCGTTATGTAAAGCAAGAGGGGGGAGGGGCACCCCCATTCCCCTCACCGTGCAAGTGTACTTGTTTCCAGCACGCAATCAGCGAAGCTCGGGTCCGACCTCAACAAAGACAACGTTCTTCGCTGTTTGTTTACTAGTTGTGTGCGGGGCTAACGCATGTCGAAGAGCACGACAATTGTAAGTCAGTTTTTCTCGGGCGCATGGCGTTCTGTTTCATTTCAGCACGGGTTTTTATTGAAATGTTATGATTTGTCACTTGATCTCAGCCATAACATTTAGAGGGGGTGAAAGAGCAGAAACCAGGCCTCCTCCTGCGCCGTTTTAATCGGATTTTCACACAGCGCAGCTTTCAACAATAGGAGCAGGCTTGTCAGGCTGATGCCCGGACTCCCGGGAGGCTGAATGGCCTCTGGATTTAGTTTATTTTACCCAACGCTCGCCAAAGGCACTTCGTGCATAATGGCGAGGATGAAAGGAGGACTCCAGGGCCCGTGTTCTTATTATCATCCACTAAATCTTCGTTGCCTGTCTCCTGTTTACAAACACTCCATGTTGCCTTGACACGAGTGTTCCCTTGACTTCCCAGACGTCTATTGTGCATGAAATGTTGCAGAAAAGCAAAAATTACCATTTAAATTTAAAAACCCTGATGTCACTGTGGGGGTAAAGTATTAAGGGGTGAGGGGGGCACGTACTGGGTAAAATCGCCCCTCTTATACATTCACTGGCTCGAATTCAGCCTAATGTTCCGCAGCTTATTGCAGCCAAAAGGCCAACCCCACCTTTGGGCAGCTCTGGGAACGCACCATTGATGAGTCTGTGCGGTGGGGCGGCCCCACGGCACCTCAGCAGAATGCAGCTGTCTACATTGGAGCATCATTAGCACACTAGGCCTTACTCAGGCCGGCGTTGGTACATTTACTGTGCCATCCGGCAATCAGTTAATTTTGTGAGAATAGTCAAAGCTGTAGTTCAGTGTTTTGCTTTGCTATGATTGATGCTAATATTTATTATTCTGAAAGCACTGTACTGGTTTCCAGTCTTTTCAAATATCTTTTAAAAAGCACTGCATTGATAGCAAGCATTTGCAATGCAATAGGTCTCGCATTTACGCGGGTTTAAGCTATTGGCATTGTATATGACAATGCCTTTTATTTATGTTTCGAAAACCAAAACATAAATAAAGGGCATTGTCATGTACAATGGCAATAGCTCAAACTGCATAAATGCGAAACCTATTGCATTGCAAATGCTTGTTTTTTAGAATGCTGTGCTTTTCACAAGCGCAACTGTTCACGCTGCACTTTTAAAACAAGCATTTGCAATGCAATAGGTCTTGCATTTACGTGAGTTTAAGCTATTGGCATTGTAAATGACAAAGCCTTTTATTTATTTTTTAAAAAACAAAACATAAATAAAAGGCATTGTCATTTTCAATACCAATAGCTCAAACTTACATGCAAGACCTATTGTATTGCAAATGCTTGTATATCGTATCTGCGGCGCTGTAAAATCTTTCTGTGCCTGGAAGCTTTCTTCTCGGCTTTGTTACAGGATGAGCAAAGATTTTCAAGCAGAACAAGCATGTTCCTTCCTTCCAGTTCAGTGTGTGGTACTTACCTTTCTTCCTCAGTCGCTCATTGATCCTACTTACCATTGCCCTGAAGATAGGCAGATTTCGCCGTTTCCCTGCTTCACTCTGTCAACTTGGAGTGCAGGCATGCAGCGGCAGATGCAATCAGCATTCTGACTGGCTGATCTAATGTCCGCATTCCACAGAGAGTGCTAATAACGCATCTAAGCTCTCAGTAAAGTTGAATGAAAGCCCCTGGCCACAGCAGCAGAAGCCCCTAACCCATACGGAAAATTCTGTACTAAGCACCGCGACCTGTGGCGCGAAAGCGAACTGAGGAGACCTATAAACTGTCATCTGTAAGTTACCCACAGCATTGAAGCTTTACTGATATACACTGGCATGATAAAAGGACTTGCCACTACTATTTTTACTATGGACAGTAGGGTAGTGGTAAAGCGGTGCCTTTCACACACTGTACAGAAGAAACACTAAGCACCACAAGATCATATTCCTATCAAATAAACAGCGGCACAGCACCCTTGAGAACGTTAAAGGAGCATGGGCGGTGATGGCGCCAAACAGCAAGAGCTGCCGACTTTGGGGAACTGAGTTTGAGTCTCTGCGTCGGCTGAGCATCCTGTGATTCTGGGCAAATACCTTAATCTCCCCATGCAGGCTGCAGTGTAGGTGTTTTTCCTGTAGATGACAGACCAGTGGATCTATGGCTATAATAAAGAGGAGTGGGAACAGGGGGCAGCCCTGCCTAGTTCCTCTAGTGATGTTGAAGGACTCCGGGCCCGATTCACAGAACTAACTTAAGACAAAATCCTAAACTTACTACCATTTTCGTATTCACAGAAGGCACTTACTCATTTTGGTATTCACAGAAGACACTTACTCACTTCGGTATTCACAGAAGTTAGGAGTCCTAACTTTAGGACTCCTAAATGCCTTCTGTGAATACCGAAAGTCTTAAAATTAGGATTTTTCTCAGTTTAGGAGTCCTAAAGTTAGGACTCCTAACTATACTACTACTAAACTGAAAAAAATCCTAATTTTAAGACTTTCGGTATTCACAGAAGGCATTTAGGTGTCCTAAAGTTAGGACTCCTAACTTCTGTGAATACCGAAATGAGTAAGTGCCTTCTGTGAATACCAAAATGAGTAAGTGCCTTCTGTGAATACCAAAATGGTAGTAAGTTTAGGATTTTGTCTTAAGTTAGTTCTGTGAATCGGGCCCTCCGTGAGGGAGCCATTGGCTCGTAAAAGGGCCACTGGGTGAGAATGTAAGAGAATGCTTATAAGGATGAATCCATGCTGTCATTCCAGTTTGTGTATCATTGCATGCACAAAGGGACAAAATTGTAAAGAGGCAAATTCCTTCTTTGCACACAATAGGACCACAGCAGCAGGCATGTTTGGTGAAATCCTATTCAACACAGTGAACACGTTCAGCAAAGTGGAATGATGGGGGACTGATATAGATTGCATGGGCGAAATAAACTGGTCCGTTAATAACGACAACGAGTCCCACAAACTCATTCAAGTATTTTATTATCAAAGTTGAGTAAAGACAGGGCGATAGGAGTTGCAAGTCTGCGGTCTTTATCAGGCTTCAACAATAGAGTGATCACCACCTTGCGCAGTGTAGGGGGGAGGACCCCTGAGTCGAAGTCTTCCACATACATGTCCAATAGGTGCAAGCAGGTGTTTATGGGTCTTGTAGAATACCCCTACAAGTCTGTCTATGCCAGGATCCTTGGACCCACTGAGTGAGTCCATTGCCTGTATTGTCTCTTCTTTTGAAATAGGCTCACTAAAGAATTTGCTCTGGACATCCGTTATACAGACTATTGCAATTTCTGAGAGCTGGTCCACTCTGGCTGTGTCATTGCTAGTAGGTCGGGAGGTATACAAGTGTGTATATTATCAAAGCAGTTCATTAAGAATTTTCTGGTTATCAGTCACTTGTCTCCTGTTGGACAGGTGCAGCTCTGGTATATAACAACCATCTCCGGGTGGGCACAGCAGTCTCGGCAACGTTTGACAGGGGCGCTCACCCTCCCCGTATTGTCGGGCCTTTGCATACTTCCCCAGGTACGCTGTTTCATGCTCAGCCCACTCATGATATTTGTTCAACAGTATCATGCAACTGTGTATCTGAGATCTATATCATTGTAGAGTGTCAAGGCGATCAATAGCGGTTAATTCGGTTTCAATACGAGCCAGACTGGTACATATATCCCACAGGGCCCCAGCATGCTTGGATATACAGACCACACATATGTATGCCTTAAAGGCTTCCCATATGGTAGTCTGTTTGACAACAGAGTCTGCATTTAGATAGAACAATTTCGCAATAAAGTCTCAAAGCTCAAAATGGAACACCTCATTGTGAATAGCAGTGCATGGAAAGATCCACTGGCATTCCAGCCCCCCCGTAGGGGATCCCCAGTACACTCTGCACTGGAAAATGGTTTTAGAATGTGCATAGGAAATGGATCACATTTTCTAGCCATGGGGCAGTATTCGCTGATATAAACCAGTAGGCTATATGAGTCGGTACATCATTGGGTGCGGAGTAAATTGTGTACCCAGGAGTAGAAGCGTGTTGCAGGTGCAAGGCATCCCTAAGTGGATAAGTGTCACTGATATCTTGGAAGATCCACAATGACCAAGGTTTGCCACTGGGCGCCATTCCAGTAATGTCAAGCAGGGGATCAAGGATCATGTTGAGGTCATCTCCCATGACCATATGATCAGCATTTATGGGCCCCAACATGGACAAGAGGTCTTGGAAGAAGTCTGGGGAGTCTAGATTTGAGACATAGATGTTGACCAAGAGTAGTCGTTAACCTGCCAAGGTTCCTGCAATGACGACTTATCATCCATTGTCATCGAGAAAGCTAGCAGAGGAAGGAAGGGGACACTCCTGTATATAAAGGTTCACACTCCTCAAGGGTATGTACTTTAACTCGAGAAGTATCTGTGGGGGCCCAAAGAGGATATAAAGGTAGGTGAGGTCTTAGGAAAAAGTTGAGTCTTTTGTAAGAAGGCAATTTTTGTATCATGCAGGGCAAGATAGTGAAGCACTTGTTTGCCTTTGCGAGGGTTGTTCAGGGCTCTATTGTTCCACGATATGAACGTGAGTTCAGCAATATGATCCCGACCCTGTCATGTCACTGTCAACTAATAATGTGTAGGCGTGGGTATATGTACACAGTAAACACCAGGAGATGATGGACGGAGCGATGAAACTTTTCAGACTCTCACCCCCAGTCACATATCTGGGTTGAATCCATCATCATTCTTTAGCTCACTTCGCCACCCTAATTCAGACCCAGCCATATGCCAATCAGTCTTGACCCTGTTCCTCATGGGAATAGTCCAGCCCGAACTGCCAAGCCAGGTCTTCCCTGGACTAGAAACAAGCATCCTGGGACCGGTTTTGGTGTAACACTCCTCATCAGCAAGGCTAGCTTAAATCCAGTGGCAAGTGAGCAAGAGACCCACGTCTGAGCATATGATGGATTCAACCCAGATCTATGACTGGGGGTGAGTGTCTAAAAAGTTTCAGCGCTCCGTCCATCATCTCCAAGTGATTGCTTTGTTTGCCCAAAGTTGGCAGAGTATGCCCAGACGTGAGTCCCTTGCACACTTTGCCACAGCATAATACAGAGCATTCATCGATACAAAGCGAAAATGCTAAAGGCAGTCACAACCAGGTACGACAAAAGAAAAACAAAGCTCAATGCAGCCACAACCAGGTACGGTGCATAAATACTAATGTCAGTGACAAATAGCTACCAAAGTACAAACATATTTACTGGCTTGTGTAAGGGAAGTGCCACACGACCTCGAATTGGGGGTGACGACCAGGCCTGGGTGAGTTGCTGATGTGTCCAAAGTAGCAAATGGCATCAAGTGCACCAAAAACGCCTATCAGAATAGTTACATTTTTCAATGACTGCAGGAAAGAGCGGGAAGTATGGTGCAGCTGCATTCCTGAAACCACCACCACCATTTGACACGGCAATGAAACAGAATACTGGCGCCAAATGGACTGCATGGATCAACATATTCGATGATTTCATGGATACCCTAGAAGAAGTACATGATAATAAAATCATTAAGTACCTAAAGAACCTAGCCAAAGATGGAGTAAAAAGTGCTGAAGAAAATATTGCAAGCTGATACAGCTTGATAACGTCAAATTAAGAAAGAGATTAACAAGTTGGCGAAACGATGAATGAGTTTGTTGAGAGACTTGACGTGTTATCAATCATTGTAAACTTTGTGAATTTAATTATGAAGAACCCATGCGCCTCGGAGTCATTGATGGATGTCTTTTGGACTAGCTCAGAAGACGCATGTTGAGAGAAACCCTCAGTTTATAAACACAAGCATGAAGTAGATACACATAAGTTGACATCCTCAAAGAAAGGAATGCTGCGTCTCTGATGTGAATTTCCATTTCCACATGAAGGCAAATGTCCAAACTTTGGACAAACGTGCAAATGTTTCAGAAAGGAAAAACACTTCATAACGGTTTGCAAGGTAAAAGAGAAACCTTGTGCGTCATGGCGAGATGAGAAAATGGATGCCAGAAAGTTCCACAAGCATTCTTACCACGCCTACAAAAACAAAAAAACAACCTCAATTGCGACAGTCTGAAGCTAAATGAAGTCGATCATCATCAAGTTCATCCAACAAAAGTTCTTCGACGTCACAATTGAGCAATAGTAAAGCGGGTGAATGTGCATTGGTCATATCCGTCAAAAAGCAACATGCACACTTGGCTCTTGTTGCTTGCAGCAAAAACAAATGACTAAAACAAGTGAGTCAACAAAACAAAAGAATTCATATGGACACTGCCCCAAGATCACACTAAAGGTCAACGGTTGCCCTACAAGCTCAGTAATTGACAGCGGTGCATCGATCAACATCATGCCAGTCAAACAGTTTAACAATTTGTCACCCGTAACGTGACTCAACGCATCATACTCAAAAGTGTACACATGGGCTGCTTTGCAGACTTTGCGAAGTCAATGTTCATTTGTGGTAACCTTATAACATAAAAATACATCTATGCAAGCCCCAATTCACGTTCTTCATGGTACTTTGTTCAGTGCATGTGTCCTCAGATTTGCAATTGCTGCTGACATGAGACTTATATCTATCAATTATAACATACATACGCAATCTGACATTGTGAGTCAGTTCCTGTTGTTATTTCATGGCTTAGGATGGCTCAAGACAATGAAGGTGCAACTTCATATCAACAAAGACAGCCAGCCTGTTGCACAGTGACTTCGCAGAGTTTCACATGCAAGAAGCAGTCGAAAATGAACTTGAAACGCTGTTGAAGCACAACATCATTGAGCGCTCTACTGGTCCCACATCATGGGTGTCGCCCATAGTGGTAGTGGCAAAAAAGGACAGTAGAGGTGCAGTGCACATTTGTCTGGCTATGCGCCAGGCCAACAAAGCATTTGAGAGAGAGAAAGACACCTGGGTCCACACATAGCAGACATGATCATGCAGCTGAATGGAGCCAAAGTCTTTTCCCATCTTTACCTGAACAAGGAATACCATCAACAAGAATTGGGAGAAAATTGTAGGTACATACCACTTTTTTGCATCATGTTTGTTTGTTCAGATACAAAAGGTTGAGTTTTGGAGTGTCGTCTGCTGCAGAAATATTCCAAGATGTTATTGACAGAACAGTTTAACCTGTTATGCATGCTTTCAATTACTGTGATGACATACTGGTATTAGGGACAACACGGAAGAAGCAAGAGAGCCAGTTACTTACAAATGCAGGTCTCACTCTACATGCATATAATTATGAATTTCACAAAGCCAAACTCAAGTTCTTTGGGCACATATTCTTTGATGGGGTAAGACCCAGGTAAAGTATATATATATATATATTTTTTTTTATTTTACCGAGTTTTATATAGCACGAACTTGACCCGAATCGGGTATCAGAGCGCTTTACATAGCACCAGTTGCATTACTTGAGGACACTTCATTTTTGTTAGGCACGGGGAGATTATGTGATTTGCCCAGAATCACAGGATGTTCAGCGTCATTGCTGAGACTCAAACCCAGTTCCCCAGATTCGAGGTCGACCGCCCTAGCTGTTAGGCCAGCTCCTCTCCCCGAGAGAGAGTGTTGTCAGCCATCCAATCCCTACAAGATGTTAGCATGCAACGATCCTTCTTGGGTATGACTAGCTATTGTTTAAGGTACATTTGTGACTTTGCCACAGTCAGTGCCCCATTGAGAAACATGACTAAATGTAATGCCCAGTTCCGATGGTCCTCTGAATGCGACCAAAGCTTCAAAAGGATAAAGCATGTCATTGAAAATGCCGCTGAGATGGCTTACTTTGATCCTAAATTACATTCTGAGATTACTGTTGATGCGACCCCGATGGGCCTGGAAGCATTCCTTACTCAACATAATGGACATCCACATGCTCAGAGACACATTGTGGCCTATGCTAGCCGGTGTCTGTCGGACAAAGAACTTGCCTCCTTGCACCAGACAAGTAGTATCTGTCCGTTTCTGTTTACAGAAAGCAATTCACAATTGTAAGAGACCACCAAGCACTGTTCACCATATTCGGGAGGAGGGGGTTGCGTTTACAGGAGTATGCCTATAAAATTGTACATAAGCCGGGCAAGAACCAAAACCCTGCAGATTACTTCTCATGAGTACACTTACATCGGCACGCCCCGACATCGAAAACAGCGGAAGATTACATTACTTTCATTATAAGATGCTGCACTGCAGCGGCCTTATCCATTGAACAGATTGTTGCTGATACAAATGCCAACAAAGACATGCTTGCTCTTCAAAACATCGTCTCTCTTCAGTCATGAAGACAAAGTGTTCGACCTCTAAGTTATGATGTTGAATTTGAAAAGTTCAAGGATGTTCAGGATGAACTGTCTGTCCTTAGAAAAGGCATTGTGTTGAGACTCTCCGACAGAAAGACATTAAACTCGCTCACGAAGGACATTGTGGAATTATGACCACCAAAACAGCCCTGAGAGATCGAGTGTGGTTCCCGCGCTTGGACGAGCAAGTTGAGAGGGAGCTAAAGGAGTGCCACTTATGTCATTGGCATTCTCCTAAAGTGTCACAGCTTTCACTAACCATTTCTGATCTTCCTGCATATGCGTGGGAAAAAAGCAGCCTGTTGATTTTTTTGGGCCCCTAGCGAATGGACATCATCTCATGGTACTCATTGACAAGTATTCCAGTTTTACTCTAGTGGGGGAAATGTCATCAACAACACATAACAAGGTCATTTAGCGGCTTGACGACATCTTTGCAGCATGTGGCATCCCAGAAATCCCTAAATCTGACAATGGTCCACTGTTCAATAGCAAGGAGTTTCTAACTAGATTGAATGTCAAGCACCAATACCGCCCCAAGCTAATGGTGTCATGGAACGATTTATGGGCATCCTAAAGGGAGTGATCAAATGTGCATCAATGGAGGGAATCAAGCTGAGTCAGGCCTTATGTCAAGCCCTCCGTGCCTATCGGTCAACTCCTCACTGCACCACTGGTGACAGTCCTGCCACCTTGCTGTTTGGGAGAGCTGTAAAGATCAAACTTACCACAGTGGACCACTGAACAAACTCTGACTTCTGATGAGG
This sequence comes from Triturus cristatus, assembly GCF_964204655.1. NCBI lineage: Eukaryota > Metazoa > Chordata > Amphibia > Caudata > Salamandridae > Triturus > Triturus cristatus. The sequence goes on along the minus strand of NC_140582.1, from coordinate 705,073,699 downwards.
TTTGTGCCACTGATACTGCTCAAAACGTCAAATCAAGACATATGCTGATCAACTTTGGAGAACTCAGGAAATTGTCTTCGATGAAATTGATTGAGTTCTTGTCAAAAGAGAAGCAGAAAACAGGTCCTCTGTTTGCTGCAGAGCCTCAGAGAGTTGTGACACACAAGGGATAACAGCGCAACGTCACGGAAAATCCATCACAAGGGATTCGTCACATTTCAGAAATCTATTTCGACATTTATCAGCCTCTGTAATCCCAGATGGGGCCGCCACACCTGACGGCTTGAATCAAACCTCAGCTCCTGTGCCCTCAGTGTCTACTCAGGGTGCATCTCATACCAAGTGATCTGGCCGAACAGTGTGAGCACCTAGATGACTTATCAAAGAAATATAAGGCTGCTGTTGTTTACACCTTTTTATTTAAAAAGGGGGGAGATGTAATGTCTTCAGACTAGGAGCGCCCACTACCCACACTTCATGCCAGACTCAACAAGAGATTTACGATACCATTGGGGGAGGTGTTTAGGTGTGATTGTTAATGGTTAGGAGATGTTGAGAAGTTCAATTGAATGTGGTACGCTGATGAATAAAGAAGTCAGTTACGAGCTCTGTGTGTGGCACGGTCATTTACATGCTTCCTGACTGGGAAGGACGCTACACCAGCTATCTGTCATATCATGGTTGCAGGTTCACATACTTTGCTGTATTTCAGAAACGAAATATGAGGTTTGTTTCTAAAATACATAAAGGTAACTTTCCTGACAACTGGGGGCATTAGTTCTGCAAGTGATGCCCAGTGATAACTTTTCCTGAGTCCTCCAAAGCGCTCAGGAAAACAAAGCATTGCAAGCCTGCCTAAATAAGGCTGGCCTTCATGCTCACAGAAGGATGCAGTCCTGCGGTTCTGTCACAGTTAACCTCTTCCTCCTGTTTTATTCTCTATATTTCTCTTGTCTAATTGTAGCTGCATTTATAAGGTATTTGTGACCTTGCAATTACACTTTACACTGGTTCCTCGACTAACCCACCATGCTTCTATGTAACCCTAGAAACTAGGGCAGACTCTAGCGAGGTGCGACTGGTGCAGCCGCACCTGGCGCTGACCTCAAGGGTGCATGTTTAGAAATAACACAGGTTTAAAATCACATGTTGCAGTGTTCGTGTCTCAAGCAATTTTCAGGCAACAATAAAAATGTCAAGATAAATTTGGTGATTAATGTTCCTACTGTTGAGAGGTTGAGTTTTGTCTAGTGGCAGTTTTGACTCATCATAAGGTCTACTGTGCAAATCACAGAACTGTATTTGATGTGGATAACTCAGTGTGTTACTGCTATTGTCACAAAGATCCTTTTGTTTCTTGTAGTTCGTAAATTAGAATTCTGCACGCAAACTGCATGGTTTAGGTTAGAACGTTATGTTTTCCCCAAGTTTTCATTATCTTACTATTGCTATAAAAGGGTTAGTTTGGGTAGAAAAATATTCTTATTAGTAAAGCCAACTACTGTTGTACATTTTGAATCCTGAGTTTGTGCTTTTCTAGACTAAACATTCTTAAATATACGGTTTACTAGTATGGATGACTTGTGGTTGCTATACCGTATATTTCCTATAGACTGATTTACACACATTTGATTTATTTGCTCTGTATAATGTGTGTGTGCTGTAAAGTGCCCTAAACTGGTATGAGTAGCCCTATAAAAAAAATGAAATGCATGTGTAAATATTTTATTACAAAAGGGGTAGATTAAGAGCGCTCTGGGCAGATTAAATTTAAATGAAACTGGTAAAAACCTGGAAAAATCATGGACTTGTTTCGAATGATAAAACAAAGAAAAATGTACATTACCATATCAAGCATGGGTTGAGTAGATTTTTGATTCGAGGCACTGAGCAAAGTACATACAAACCAAGCGTTAGCATCTGATGAGAACAGCTGTTACAGCGTAAAACGAAGACAGTGCATATTTCTTAATATGAAGAACAGGATGATAAATATTTTGGACATTCTAAAAGGTAAAACATAATCAAATACCGAATTGTCATAAACAAGTATCATCAAGAACAAATGCTCTGTGTGATGTGTGTGTCATGTAAAGTGCTCTGACACCCTTCACTGGTATGAGTAGCACTACAGCGACTAGAAAGTAGTCAATGTGGGGGGGAGGGGCGAGCAAATGTGGGATGGGTGCGTGCATGCATTCAAGATGAGTGGTAAATGTAAACAAAAGAAATAACCACTTGACCTTGCTTGCTGCACAGCAGGAGAGCAGCGCCAGGATTGGAGGGAGCAGCCTCTCTGGGCGCTTGTCATTGCTCTAGCCCAGATGTCTTAAGACAGCTAGGATAGGGATGTTTAAAATCGCAAGACGGCTAGCCAAAAAGATATGCACACTTTAAACTGAGGCTTACTGCCATCACTCAGCAGCAGTGCAGCAGTGGCCCGCCACGTACTGACACTCAGTTCAGGAGGGGTGGATGAAAAATAAAATAGTAATACATTGACCTTATTACCATTTTATTTTTCAACTCTGGGGATTTCCTTGGGATCATTTTTGGCAGTGGGGCGATGCTCTTCTGCTCTCACGGAGGATCCACCTCTGAAGTAGCGCTATAAAAAAAATGAAACGCATGTGAGAAAGGTGCTATGAAGACATGAGGGGCACTGGTTTAGCATGGTACTGATGAAATTCATGGAAAAGTTTTCTTTTTTGGAGGGCACCAACAAAGATTGTTCCTGATGATCCATGCCCGCCCAAACCGTGGAAGATATTATTCTCCTCCCTGATGGTCGCGCTACTTCAGATATGGAACTCTTCTCTGGATATGGGCATCTTTCCTGAAAAATGGAAACATGCGACACTTCTCCCTCTGACAAAGAAGCCAAATGGGGATCCAGATGATCTTAGCAACCTTAGACCCATCTCTTTACTCTCCACCCCAGGTAAAATGCTGGAGAAATTGGTTCAGCGCCAACTGACCACTTTTCTTGAGCAGAGTGGTGCCTTGCATGACACACAATCGGGTTTTCGGGCCAGCTTTAGTACGGAGACCGCCCTCCTTGAAGTAGCAGAGTCGGTAAGATGGTGGCTTCAGGAGCATCAGCTCTGTTGGTGCTCCTGGATCTGTCTGCGGCTTTCGACACCGTGGACCATTCCATACTGGTCCAGAGACTACAAGGTGCGGGCTTTGGGGGTAAGGTTCTGACCTGGCTGACATCCTATCTGAGTGGGCGCACTCAGAGGGTCGCTCTTAAGCCATATGAATCTAATCCAAAACAGCTCTGGTGCGGCGTCCCACAGGGCTCAGCCCTGAGCCTCTCACTCTTTAACCTCTACCTAGTCCCGCTATTCTCTTTGATCGCCAACTGGGGAGTGAAAGCGATTTCCTACGCTGACGACACCCAGTTGGTTTTCTCATTTAAGGAGCAGACGGTGGAGGCTTTTAAGAATTTTAAAGGTTGCTTGCGCGACATAGCATTATGGATGAATTCGAATAAATTAAAGCTTAATGCTGGGAAGACTGAAGTTCTGTTTTTCGGGCAGGGCTCAGTCCCAGAGGCAGATTTATGGTGGCCAACAGAAATGGGCCCACCACCTTCCCCCGCCATATGTATTCGTAATTTGGGGGTGAGATGGGAGTCTGATCTTTCTTTCCTGGCCCAAATACAACAGGTCTCTGCAAGCTGTTTTAGTAAATTAAAAAATGTACGAAATATTTTGCACCTTTTACCGGAAGACTGCCGTAAAATAGTAGTTCATGCCACAGTTACATCTAGACTGGACTACGCCAATGGCCTGTATCTTGGCCTTCCCAAATATGCCATTCATCACCTTCAGATGATACAGAATGCAGCTGCGAGACTTGTTTGTCATATACCATTTCGACACCATGTCTCTCCGCACCTTCAGAAGCTCCACTGGCTACCAGTGGAGAAAAGAATCATATTTAAGTCCATGACTTTGGCATATCGGGCTTTGAACGGAAAATGCCCGAGATATTTGAAAGATAGACTGTGTCCCTATAAGCAAAACCGTGCGCTACGGTCTAATTCCCATAAATTGCTGCGCTCCTCTCGCTTTGTGAAATCACGCATGGGCGGTCAGAACTGTCTCACTCTGGAATGCCCTGCCAGGCCATCTACGGCAGGCAAACTCAGAATCCTGTTTTTGCAAGGCTTTGAAGACGTGGCTTTTTTAGGTCAGATTCATAATGGGAGGTAGCTTTCTACCCTCTCTGACGTTATAGTTACCTGTTGTTCTAGCGCCGGGACACCCCTGTTTGGGGTAGCTGTTGTGCTTTATAAGCTTCGGTATTATTATTATTATTATCATTATTGTCGCACTCTTCGCCACCAGCACTAAAGTTGGCCCTGCTACAAACATATGAAACTATGCCATCTAACCACGTATCCCATATATTCTTTAAATGAACAGTGTAATACGGCCTTGCGCTGTGTACCTAATATCAGACCCATATTGTCCTATAGAAGCAGACATGACTGTGTACCTGCTGACATGTAGCTTTGTATTCCATCTTATTTCCTCTGTATTTAGAAGCAATTAGACTTTGCAGTGTGCGCCAGTTAAAATAAACATAATGCGCTTCGATGTTTAGTGTTTTTACAAAGATTTCTGTTGATCTATTTATGTGCAGAAACAATAATCCACTGTAAAAGCAAATAAAAACATGGAACCGTGTTAACAGCACTGTGATTTTATCAGGCAAAAGTTAACTGACATTCCATCTTTTGTAATTTTATAAATGTCATCTGGCGTGAGCAGTTTACTTAAATTTCCTTTTGAAACTAGGTATGCATTTGTGCTTTTAATAACAATAATATCAGGATGTAGCTTTGCTAATTTTATCACAAAAGGAAGGTATTAAGAGAACTCTGGGAAGATTAAACGGCAAGGAAAAGGTAAAAACCTGGAAAAAGTTTCGAAATATAAAATAAAGGAAAGTGTTCAATAGGATATTGTCAAGCATGAGTTTAGTGGATTTTTGATTCATGAAAGCATGAAATAAAAAATAAACGTACCTTCTCCGCCGCACATCTCTTCTCCATCCTCGCAGAGCACCGTAAGCACCCAGGCTCCCGTACTCTCCCAGCCAATCATGATGCTGCAGGAGCTGCGTCGTATTTGGTCTGAGTGGCCTGTTTGGCTACTCAGGCAGTATCTGGGAGGCTGGGCATGTTCTCCACTGAGCTGTGCAACACATCCCAGTGGAGAACATGCCAAGTGCTCATGACTGTTTGGCTGGCCCCATAGGGCCGGCCAAGCCCTCATGCGCTCTTAGGGAGGGAGTGCAAACCACTCCTGCTCCCTCTGACGGCGGCGAGCTCAGACCCTCACCGCCCGACCTGGCTGGAGTTCTGCAAAAAAAAAAATGACAATAACTCATTGCTATTATCATTTTATTTTTAGTTTGCACTGCTTAACGAGCAGTGGGGCAACGCTCCTCCATCTTTGCGGAGGAGCCGCCACAGAATATTTCTACTTCGTCACAGTGCTCCCTTTTGGCACACAGGTATATGGATCTGGTGAGAATACCACCACTAGCTAACTTAGGAAACGAGATAAAAGGCCACTTTTGTACTCCGAACCAATTAACCTCACTGACCAGTTTTCTGTTTTTATTGACATTTACAGGTAAACACAGACAGAAAACCATCTATTTCCCTCTCTGTATTTATTTTAAAATGTGGATAAATATGGAAAATGGTTTTCTTCTGGACCTTTCTTACTAATGCCAATCATGAGTGCTAGATCAATAGCTGTGTTGATTGACAGGTAGTGGAGTTAAAAAAATGGTAAATATTTCCTAATATAGCTTTATAGTCCGCTGTAGCAGTCTATACCGGCCATTAAAGGCCCACACTATTCTTAAAGCTCCGAGCCGAAGTCTGAAGTTATTACCTGGTTCTCCCTGGGCTAGACAAAACTGGTTTTCCACATTCAGCTGAGCCAAGGAGAACCAAGAGCTGAGCAGCTGTTTAAGCTGTTCTACAATGGATTTGGTTTAAAATGACCATATTGTTTGGTAAATGGCTAAACACCATTAGACATTCGAATATAAGTAAACATTTGTCAACTAAAGAAATGTGGAAATATACTAATTGCAGCTTAATTCTTTGCACTAAGCACAACCTAAATATGAATAAATACAGATAAAATGAGCACAAAATAAATATGGATGAATACAGATGGAAATGTCATAAAAGTAAGTAGCATTAAACTAGGAGCCCCAATTATAACATTACTGGTTCAGACAATGATAATGCAATGATTCCAGTAGTTTCTGCTTTGGTCCTGGCTCATCAAAAAGACAAAAGATGTCCATTGCTCATTTCCATAAAGATAGTATACCAGAACTAGTGCCATGGTCTACATGCCAATGTTATCCATATGTTTGATCCTTCTCTTATTCAGCAATCTAATTCCACACATTCCCCTGTATTAGATTCTACTATAGTTACCTTTTTCACCAGAAGTGTGATGGCCACTTGTGGTGTAAAGGTTAAGGTGTAAGACTCTCTGTCTGAAGGTTAAGGATTTGAGTTCTAGCACTGCTAGAATCATGTGTCTGTTTCATTACAAAAGGTTTCAAGGTTCAATGTAACAAGTAAATGGTGATTTGTTTCTGTTATCCAAAAAATGGTATCCAAAGAATGGTATTGAGTTGGGCCTGTGTCACTCTTATCTTGATCATCTGCCTTCTACCTACATATGATCCTTATGAAAACAAGTCTAGAGTAAGCTTTGACTACCTGTTCACGTGTCTCTCATTCTGAGTCCAGACTAATACTGTGTATGTGTGTCAGTGGATCCTTTACTAACACCTGCCCATGACGAAGTGCTTACAGCTGGAAAACTTGTCTTTCCTGCACTTTTAGAGAACTCACTGCACCAAGCCCAACTCCTTCCAGTGTGTGAACGTAAGTTGGGGATGTCTGAAAATTCATTTTCTCACCAATTCCTTGGACCGTGTGAAACTACATGTCCAAACTACATTTGAAACCTGGGTAAATATTCTGGGGCACACTCTCCTATGTACCCTAAAGAATATTTCCAGAAAGATTAAGGACCTTTGGGTTTGGTCACTGGGCACTCCTATACAATATGTAGCACATTTCCTGTCCACCGTTCTGTGCAGTGCACTGACTGTAATGGCTTTGTAATATGGAGGATGGTAAAGCCACCACATTTTGATGGACAATGAAGGTGGCAAGCAGGCCACAAGCAAGAACAATGTGTTCCTATTTACTGGAGTCAGTAAAGACTTGGTGGCTCAAATCTAATATAGGAAGGAAACATTTTGTATTATTGTACTTCTCTCCAAATTAAATGGAACAGTCAAGTATATGCCATGGAACATATATATCCATGCACAGCCATTTAACTTCACATACTAATGATTAATCTGGATTCTCCACTTCAGTCAGTTTCCTAGAACTTTACTTTTGTGTGCTACAAAGGGAAACAAGTTGGAACACATGCCTGGATATGATGGGCATCAGAGACAGTAATGCTGAATTTCCTGCCTCTTTTCTTGCTGAGAGCAATCTCTGCATCTGAGATGAGGAACCCTATTGCAGAAACAGGGATGGCATATTGTTGATCCTACAGCCTTGAAAAGCCCTCCACAACTGATGAAGTAGGCACCACTTCTTCGAGTGCAGTAAGAGTTCTAATAACTGCTAACTGGAAGTCAAGGAAGAATATCAGGCTTTATGGTAGACTACCGATACACAACGTACAGATTGTATGCTGTTAACTGGATCAGGTGGGTAGCAAGTTTCTTAAAACATTTTCCCGTTTTATGACTCACATAAAATGGTTGAAGTACCTGGTAATTTATTATCCTCAATGCCCATGTACTTGTTGTAGTCAAGTATACAGCTGGGCTTTTGGATTTCTACATACAAGTAGAGTAAGCGGTTCCTAAAAGAATCAGAAAGAGATACAGAAAAGGCAGTAGGTCGGGAGGGGTCTGAGAAAGCAGATCGGGGGAGATCTGATTGCTCAGAAGCAAGAGTCCTCACTCACCCAGATGGGTGTCAAACATCATCATCGGACAGCTCCTCGTTGGGCTGGCACACATTGCCCAACAGGCCCTTCGAGGTGGTTCTTTGCAGGGGGTCTTTTAAAATAAGACGCCGCCATGAAGTGTAAGTAGAGGTGTTGTGTGTAGATTGTTGCTGTGGTATCAAATCCTCCCTCTGAGCTCTCCTCCATTATTTGGGTTAAGGCCTGTCCAGCAGTGATCCACTAAGAAATGAGTTCTGTTAGCTGCCAAAAACCTTTGTCCTCAAGTAGTATGTCCTAGATAGATGGCAGATATACTCATAGAAGAGCTCTGTGTGTTTGTAAAATTAGCTGAAACTGAGAATGCAGTGCTGTGCAAGTGAGTGCAATATTGACAAGTGGTTGTTGTACCTGGCCCAATCTGCAGGGCCATCCCCAAACGTTTTGCCTTTCCCCTTAATTTTGTTGCTAAATTCGTTTTTGGAGCCTCAGGACTCTGTTCACTTTATCACTGCTAACCAGTGCTAAAGTGCTTGTGCTCACTCCCCTAAATATTGTTAAATTGGTTTGAAAATGATTGGCATATTTAATTTACTTATAAGTCCCTTGTAGAGTGTCATCCCATATACCCAGGGCCTGTACATTAATTGCAACTAGTAGGCCTGGAGCCCTTATTGTACCACCCTCTTAAGTAGCCCCTTTTTACATGTCCCAGGCATGGCATTGCACCCTGAATGCAGTTTTAAACTGCCAATTCGACTTGGAAATCTAGCCCCCTTGCCAAGCCTTTAAACTCCCCTTTTATTAAATATAAGTCACCCCTAAGGTAGGCCATAAGTAGCCCATAGGTCAGGGTGCATTGTAATTATAAGGCTGGGCATGTACGTTTAAGTTTTACATGTCCTGTTAGTGAAAAACTCCTACGTTTATTTTTCACTACAGTTAGGCCTACCTGTCCCATAAGATAATATTGGATTGCCTTATCACATTTGATAAGTGCTAACTTTTGTTTGGGAACAGATAAGCATTTCATGTAATAAGCAAATCCTCTTTAATGGTAAAGTCAGGTTTTTAATTGCAATTTTGAAAATGCCATTTTCTAGAAAGTTGCCATTTTACTGCCATTAGCTATTTGGAGCCGGCAGCCTCCCCTGGGTCACATGACTGGGTGTAGCTGTCAGTCGAGACAGTCACACAATACAGGATGGGGGTGGAGCTAAACACAGCCCCACTTGCAATTGAATAGGGCTTGTCATCTCCACATTGTCTATGCAGCCAGTTTGGAGCCAGGGTAGGGGACTCAGGAAATTCTAAACCCTTCAAAGAGAAACCACTAGAAACTTCTTCCAACTTCTAAGAAGGCACAAGGTATACAAATAGTGCCTCAGACCCACACTTCAGTTCACTTTCTGAACCTAAGAAAGGACCATCAGAGGACTGCCTGCCGCTGTGACCTGCTGTGTACTCCACAAGACCGTTTTTCTGCACCTAGAAGCCTGCCTTGAACTCCCAGTGCCAGCCCTGCTGTTTGAGCCATGCTTCTTCACGTGAACCCAGGACTAACACAGTTACTCCAAAGGCTAGTCCTCTGGCCTCCTGTTCAGAGTTGCAGGGACATACAAGCTTCAAACATCTTCACCCAGCACTTGGACTCAGTTGGAGTGAGTTCCTGACCCCCAAGTGGTCTCTTTTGGGTCTTGAAGCCTTGCTGAGGCCTCAGTTGAGCTCAATTGAAGTTTTTGTACTCTTTATGAATGTGAACAGGCCCATTGGCAGCAAAACCTTACCCTCAGCGCCAACCGCCAACATAAAGTACCAGCAAGCCAACTCTTTACAATACAGCATCAGCCACTTCCAGTGACTGCCAATGCGAAGCTTGAGACCCGACCATCCACGTTGCCTAAAAGGATCTTCGCATTATAGTGACAACTGTCTATGACGCCCAGCCTGCTCTTCGTGCAACTTTGACTGCCATCCGCAACACTCTCCCTGCTCCTCATGGCCCCTTCCACCGTAAACGGAACTCTTTCTGCTGGACTGTGAAGGTAACTTTTTCAGCAGCACTCACCTAGTCCCTATATCCCTCCAACGTGGTAGTACTGAACTTGTAACTTTCACCCAGTCTCGCACGACCAGATAGCCACGAGTGGTGCTTTTTCCACTTAACTCTTAAACAATTGATACCTCTGGATCTACTGCTTTTTGTTCCAAACTACCCAGAGTTATGCACAGGTTAATTTAGTGACTTTTTGTGGGTTACCCTGCCAGGGATTGTGGATGTTGCTTGATCAGGACTCACACCCCAGTTAACCAATAACCCAATTTTTTGGATTGTCACGCTGCCGCTGCCGCTGTAGAACTACAGCTGCTTTTTAAACACTGTCGGAGCACTTTGCTCCTTTTAAAAATGTGATTTGTTGTGCTGCTAAATTTGTTATTTCCACAAATCGGAATTTGGTGATAATCTCATCTTTAACTTTAATCCTCCTCACTCCCCCCCATGCTCGCATTGCCTGCACATTAAATGAAATTACACTACTCACCATTTGGGTGAAATTCGCGCCGCCTCACTTCCGACCGCCATCTTGTGTGTGGGCTCAGAGACGCTCCCAAGACGCCTCTGGGGGTAGCGCTCTAGTCTTTTCGAGTGCTTTTTGGCATATACTATTTAAGGGACTAGAATGCAAGCACACAGCGCACGCAGGGCTAGAACCCCTTGTCTGCCTCATATTTACTCTATGGATACCCTTCGGGCTCTACGGACAGGTAATACGGGGCTAGACACTATAACACTAGCCAAGCTGCGGGAAGAAGCTTTGTTGCAGGGAGAAGGCGAACCTAAACGATCCAAGTGTCCGCCACACCCCTTTAGGCCCGAGGGCTAAAAATTGCGACGCTGAACACGCGCTCCTTGCAAAAGCACCATTTGGAAGTTTTTTCACTCTTTGTTGCTGGCGAGATTGATATCCTTGCCCTTACTGAGACATGGCTAGGTACCTCCTCCACGCAGGACATACTGGCAGCTTTGCCTCCGGATTTTGATGCGTTATGGTATAATCGCCCTAATTATTGTAGAGGGGGGGGAGTTGCCTTGCTATTTAAAAAAAGTCTTAAGGTGACACAGGTCGTAGCTGAAAACTGTGAGCTCCTGTGGATAAAAGTTTCACTTAAATCCTCCTGTATCATGCTGCTGGTTGTGTACCGCCCACCACAGAGCTCGCCAGATTTCAATGATGCCTTCCTGGAGCTCTTGGTGGATTTGGCCTCCAGATATAAATCCCTTATGGTGGTAGGGGACTTCAACTACCACTGGGATAAGGTACCTAGAGACCCCACAGAGGTAGAATTCGAAAATAATCGTTCCTTGCTTAACTTACAGCAACTAGTAGTGGGACCAACGCATGAGAAGGGCCATACACTAGACTTAATCTGGTCCTCCATATCCCAGACAGAAATAACTGAGGCCAGTCCCTGTATATGGTCAGACCATTTCCTGATCAAGTGCTGGGTTCCAGGAGACCCCTCACCTGCAGTGTCCAGTCAATTGTGGAGAAAGGTGCGGTCTTGGAAGAAGATAGAGGCAGATTCTTTACTCTCCACGCTGCTTTCCACTTCACCTTCTAAGATGAGGGAGTCGAACCTAGACTCCGATACTACAGCCCTTATGGCCTGGATCCGCGCCGCCCTGGACAAATTGGCTCCTGAGCGGCTGGAGAAGACCAGAGCAAAAGGAAAGGGAGCACTGTGGTTTGATGCTTCACTTAGAGAAAAAAAACAAGCCCTCCGTAAGGCGGAAAGAAGGTGGAGACTTAGCTACAGCCCTGCGGAATCAGAAACCTATAAAATGCTTCTCTCAAAATATAAGGCCGATATCCTGGTGAGGAAGTCAGCCTTCTATGAGAATAGGATTAGAGGGGCCACGAATAAACAAAGGGAGACCTTTGCGATCCTAAGGGAATTAACGCAGCTTGATGGGATGATTCCTGCTAGTGACCAACCCGACTGCGACACCTTTCAGAGGTTCTTTCTTCAGAAAGTACAGAACATTATTAGGGACATCACGGAGATCCCAGTTGAACCTCTGCTGTCATCTTGCCCTGCTAGTCAGGAGTCGATAGGGACGTTGAACAGTTTTCCATGTATTGACGAGGAGAGCTTTGGTGAGCTTGTCGGCCAAGTCAAGTCAGGTTTCAGTACGGATCCATGCCCCCCGAGAATCTTTCAAATGGCCCTGTCTGGTATTCAAACTCAACTGTTGGGCCTACTGAACGATTCATTAGAGACGGGCTATCTCCCAGTCCAGCTGAAGGAAGCCAGGGTCTCTCCACTCTTAAAGAAAGCAGGAGCAGACACCAAGGCTTTAAAGAACTATAGGCCTATTTCGCAGCTGCCTTTCCTGGGCAAAATCCTGGAAAAACATGTTCTGAACACACTGGCTAGCTACCTGGAGGAACATGGTTTACTCCATGCCAGGCAGGCGGGCTTTCGGCCCCAACATAGCACAGAGATAGTAATGGCCACTGTCACTGATGAGCTGAGAATCAGGGCGGACAATAAACAGCCTTGTGCCCTGATTCTGTTGGACTTATCGGCGGCATTCGATACGGTCAGCCATACCATCTTGCTGGCCCGTATCGCAAAGCTGGGAATAACAGGACAAGCGCTCATGTGGCTTGAATCTTTTCTGACGGGTCGTACCCAGAGGATGCAGCTGAGAGATCAGCTATCTGAGGCAAGTGATGTGACCTGGGGTGTACCCCAGGGGTCCGCTCTGTCCCCCCTGCTCTTTAATATTTACCTACAACCCTTGGTGGAGGAGTTAATGCATAGGAACTGTCAAACTTTTAACTATGCTGACGATACCCAGCTATTGGTCCAGCTGGAAGATACAAGGGAAGCACAGGAATTGGTAAGGAATTTGCTCCGATTCACTGTAAATTGGATGACCAATAACATTCTGAAAGTGAACGCGGAAAAAACAGAGGTGTTGGTCATCACAAACCGAGTCAATCCTTGGTGCGACCTGTTCTGGCCTCCAGAACTAGGTACAACACCTATTCCTGGTAGGGTGGTCAAAAGCCTGGGGCTAAAGATTGATGTAGACCTTTCCATGACCCCTCAAGTCTCGGCGGTGGTGGGGTCTTGCACGGGGGTGCTGAGGCAACTGCGAAAGTTAGCACCTATTCTATCAGCCCCCACTCTGCAGTCCATTGTGTCCGCCACAGTCATCTCGAGGCTGGACTATGGCAATGCCTTATATCTTGGCCTGCCGCAGAAGTTATTGAGAAAACTGCAGGTGGTGCAGAATGATGCGGCCAGGCTGATCTATTCCCTACCTAGGAACTCACACGTAACCCCACTTCTCCGGAAGCTACACTGGCTACCTGTTAGGTTTAGAGTGCAGTTTAAGTGTCTCTGCATGGCTCACAAGGCAATTTTCGGCAAAGCCCCAGAATACATTAAACAGCGCCTGAGGAAGTACATTCCAGGCAGAACCTTGCGTTCGGGTAAGGCCTCCAACCTGATTCAATCCAGATTTAAGTTAAAATCTAAAGGGGGTAGGGCTCTATCTGTACTTCTCCCGCAATTGTGGAATGAGCTACCGGCTAGCCTGATGACAGACTTGCAGCTATTGTCTTTCAGGAAGAACTTGAAGACTTATCTGTTTAAAAAGACAACATCTTCGCCCTAATTAGGGGGACGGCGGAGTGATCTAGGAGACAGCAGGTTATGTTCCTTTTCTGTGTGAGTGCTTAGAGACCGGTGGTGATAGGCGCTATACAAAAACACTATAACATTAACATTTTGCACATGGGTCAATAAAATTATCTATCTCCATGTTGTGATGCAAAGACATCTTTAGCGTTGGCCCACTTTGCCCACTGATCAATTGTTGTGCCATTGTCATTTTGCCTACACCCACTACAGCGCACATGGTAGGGAAATGGGTAAGCCCCCTTCACTAATTCTATTTTTATTGAGCTGCCTAATGTTCGGAGGTTGGCAGAAACACCCAGTGCAGCCTCAATATGAAAGGACATGGACACCTAATTTTCCTTTCCTGGGGTGTGCAATGGCACCAAGCAAGGTGGCTGAACTCCTGCCCTGTTGGGGGGAGGGGTCAACCCATGACCAGTGTGGTTGACTCTCCCAAAAAACATGAAGTTCCCTGGAGCCCACAAGAATTTCTGTTCGAGGAATGTGCTCCCCTCAGCAATCCCCGAGCATGAATCCATGGCAGAGGGGTATCTCTGGCAAGGGGAGACCATCCAATGTTGTCCTTTATGTCACGAATATTGTCTGGAGGGGCAAAAAGTGCACTGACTTGGGGACGAAAGGAGAGGAAATATTGATTTATCTTTGGAAACTTCTTTAAAGAGGAGTTATTTAAGCAAACATGTGAGAGATGAGTTTAAAAATGGTGGGGCATATCACCAAGCCGGCACAATAAAATTATTGCTGCTTTAGCGTCCGTTTTTGGGCGAAAAGCGTCGATAATTTCATCACAGTATCAGCAAGGTCACACTATCACGTGAATCCTTGCCTTAGCGCCCTTTTTCCCAACGCCCAGCTATGCATCTCTAATGAGATGCAAAGTGGGCGTTCCTTCCCAAAATAATTGGAGAAATGTGGCAAACCGACATTTCTCCAACTAACAAGAGAATCGCTAACCTGCTTAGTGATTGGAAAAGAAGCGCTAACTGCGCTTAACACAGGTTCCTGTATGCCTGCTTTCAATCTGATTTAGCCATGTAATCCAATGGGAGGTGGATTACATGGCTAAATCCACCCTGCCCTATCAGCAAGGTATCGCCTGTCACAGAGCGATTATCGCTGGATTTCCTGCGATATTCGCACTGTTTTGTAGCTAACGTATGGATTTCTATCGCTTTGGAGATAAGCGTTGCTGATAGCACACTATCTCCGTGACAGAATCCAGCGATAGCCGGCGATAATGATCCTAGCGCTAAGTGCACTTAGCGATCATTATCGCCGGTTGTTGCTGATATGCCCCGGTGATCGTTGAGCAGCACCAGTTAGTATTTCCTTTCCTGGTTTGAAATGGTATCAGCAGAGCTATTTTAGTGCCCAATTCTCCAAATATTCGTAGGATTCAAAAAAATCCTTAATACTCATGGAAATCTGCTCCATTTGTGGGTTTTGCTGAGTATCCTGCCACTGAACGTGTTCTTGCAGATTTTTCACAGTGCGGATTAGTCACAAATGTGAGATTAGTGAAAATATTCATTTGACTATTTAACTATTTTCCTTTATTTCAGAAAACATCCCTGCCAGCAGAGAAACCTTTTCCCTAGCCCTCCAAAACTGTAGGGGGTATTTGTTGGACTTTTCTACTCCATTGCACACGTATGTCAACCTTTATTTTGGAGTAATTCTTTGTGAAAGTGGGAAATTGGAAGCTTAGGGAGCATAAAAGATGTTGAAAACGTGTGATTTTCCCTTACCAAGGACCACCCCATGGCCGTATCCATGAACTTATTACAAAGGAAACACTGTGGAACTGGATGATTTTCTGTGGTCATTGTTGTCAGCAGATCCTAATTTTATGAATCAGGATTTGGGATTTCACCCAGAGATGATGACTCTTTATCAGATTTCATTTCCATTGCCATTCACGCATGCAACTTCATGTTGACCCACTGATGGGTGATTTAGGTTTCATTTTCTATCAGCCATCAATTGTGATCATAACCCATGTTCATTGAGAACATTTGTTCATGGTGGCTATTATGAATGTATTATCCACTGACTCCTCCTTTTTCACTACATCCTGCCTTTTACTTTTTTAGGTCTCGCCTAGGCAGCGCGCATGTGCTGTCTCTCTGAGATATCTAGTGATCTGTATTCGTGGGGAAACTCCACCTATTACTTAGTAATTTCTCGCCGCTTGCCATTAGTTAACTTTTGAATTTTTTTTGTTAGCGGGCTTATTATTGGCTCTTCTGCCAACACATAACTTCCAGTTATTCCGGAAGCACCACTGCCTAACTACAGTCTTGTTACGTTCTCGTTTACAATAGTGCGCATAAACATGCGCGCGCTACCTTACATAAATGCCTCTGCCAGGACACCTCCATTTATGCGGCCAGGACGGCATCCAATTTCTCGCAGAATTGCGCCCGAGACCGCATCCATTTTTGCGCTTGTGAAGCGGTGCCGATTGCAGCAGTTTCTAGTTCAGATTACACCGTGAGCAGTGAGTTGATTTTAATAGTGAAAAGTCGTGTCGCAGGACATTGGTCTGTAATAAGAAAGCACACGCAGATAGGCAAGTGCAGTGCATAATGAGGCTGTCACATGACGAGGAGTGGGCTCAAACCCACTCACGTGGTGGTTGGTGATGTTCTGTGTGCTCGTGCAGTGGTACAAAGGCAAACATCCCAGGCTATCTACAGTGCATTACAATGCATGTCGGTGAATCCAGCAGTCTTGTTTTCATACTCATTAAGCAGTGATCGTGTCCCCCTCATAACCCTGCAGCTGCACTCTGCTCTGCACATTCCTCGCGCCCCTAAGAACCTGGAAGAGTGAAAGAACACTTTCATCCAGAACTGCCCCATCCCTTCACAAAACTGCCCCTTCATCTCTCCATCATAAACACCCACGCTCTGATACGTGTGTCTAGCTGCCTTAAGGAAGCTGTTCGTATAAGTGTTGTCAGCCTTCACCTCTGTACGTTTGGCCAGCCCACGTAGTCTCCTCAGCTCTCGTTGCCTTGCGGATGTTCCCCTCCCATGGTGTTAGCTTCTGCCGCTCTATCGTGACCCTCCCCCACCCCGCCCTACTCGGCCCTTGTTACATTAAGATGCTGCCTGTCCCTGTCAGGCTCCCTGCCTCCACCTCTTCCATGTCGTCCGTCCTACTTAGGGATGTTGCTACCTTACCTTCACTTCTCTTTGTACCTCCACCCAAATGCGTGCCCCCTGCCTCCTAAACCCTCATCTCCTGAAGGATGCTGCCTATTCTCAGGCCTTCTTTTCCACCGACCACCCCTTTCCATATCCTTGGCCCTCCTGACATGAATGAATCTGGTCCTCTCAAGCCCTCAGTATCTGCTTCCTCCATCCCATCCTTAAATTCTCGCCTCTCCTTATGTTAAGGTTGCTGGTGCTCCTAGGCCCTCAGTCTCTGCTCCTCCATCACATTCCTTAAACCTAGGCTCTCAGTGCATTAAGATTAGTGAGGTTTGTCCTCTCAGGCCTTTAAGCCCCCCACCCCTATGCCTCTCGACCCTCGTTACATTAAGGATGCTGGTCCTGCCGGGCCTGCAGTCTCCCTCCCACAGCACATCATCATTACATTAAGGATGCTGTCCGCCTGTATGAGCCTCTTTCCCAGATGCCTCAGGACCCCTCACTCTGCTAATCACATTACGTGGCCAAAAATTAGGGAAATACTAACAGCGGGTTTAATTCGATTAATTCCATGGGAATGTCAGAAATGCCGGGCCTTTTTGTATTTGATGGCTTTTATGTTCTTTGGAGCACATTTCCAATAAAAAAGAAACAAATCAGAATTACTTAAAACACTACTAATTCGGTAACAATGCATATATACTGTGGAAATGTAGCTCGTAACTGAACATTATCTGCGCCATCTTGTCTCTCCCCAGCGCGACGCACAGAAAAACGCACGGCAGCCATTTTAGGCACTCTGGTCTCTCTCCCTGCTCATTGCCGATCGCCGGCGCATCCCCCTGGCGCTGCGAACACCCCCCGCGCGCCGGCCACCCCCGCTCTCTCATACATGGGCCATAACCCTCTCCTTCTGCGCGACCCTGCCATGGAACCACATCCCACGCCTGACCGACATCCCATACATGGTCATACATCTCTTTGATAACCCCCTTCCTCTGCACCCGATTGTCCGAACCGATCCCAGGCCATCACCTAGCCCTGCGGAGGCAGTTTATTGCCCCTACTGTAAGGGAAACACCCCACATCAAAGGGATTACAGTAGATCAAGGCCTCCCACCCCCTGAGACCCGACACACACCCCCGGGAATTGGCGGAATGTCTAGCTGTGTGATAGCTATATCCTACTGTGGGTGGGGTGGGGACTTCTACTGTAGCTATGTGTGGGAGCGGATCTGAGCCGGGGATTCTGAGGATGTTCTTTCATGTATCAAAGCGATCTCAAGAATGTGCCATGTATGATAAACCTGCAATAAAGTCATAAACGTGTGTATAAGAGACGAGGTCTCAGAGATGCAGTTAGAGCACCTCGTGACGATACCTTGCTGTCTGATCTGATGTGTTCCACTCCGACGGAATAAAACTTTGTTTCCTGCCTTCCAGTCTCCGGCGCCTGCCTCTTTGTTGGTTAATTTTCGAATGGTATAAGAGGCGACTACTTCCGGGCAATACTTGAAAGGTTATCGACTGCAACTGCCTCTACCATTTTCCACAATACCACCACAATCTGCCTTCACACACAGAGTCTGCCTCTCCTCCTCTCAAAGACACACACACATGTGCCTTCCTGACTTTCTCTCCATCAGAAAACGCAGACCAGGACATCAAACACACCCGCGTCTACCTCTCTCCATCACATATACGTGCTCCCCCCACGCACCCTCACAGACACTTGGGCCGCTTCTCAATCAAACGTTTTTTCTCCTTTTTGCTCTCTCTCTATTTATATCTCGCACACAGATGCACACAACCCCGCCGTCCTCTTCTCACTGCATGCACACACCCCATTTTCACCTCTTCCTGTTACACACACCCATCTTTTTCTCTTCCCATCCCGCATACACATGCACACAAAGAGCTCACACCCTAACAGAAGCACCTGCTTTCTTCTCTCACTCCCCATCACACGTACACACAGGAACACCACGGCTCTGCCCTTGCAAAACCATGACTCCATTGTCCATCATATACACCAGGTACCATTACCCTAAAATCACAAGCACGCACATTCATGACATCCCCTTACACTTATCACATGACTGGCAATGCAACAGGTCTGGCATTTGCGAGAGTTTGACCTGTTGGCATTTTAAATGACAATGCCTTTTATTTATGTTTTGAAAACCTGCAACCAGTGCGTAAACACACACTTTGTACTTATAGTCGTTGCTTACCAGAAGCAAAGCTGGCAGTAAAAGAAGCGCAGTTACTGCCAGCCTTGGTTCTATTTATGCACCGCTTGCAGGTTTTCAAAACACATAAATTAAAGGCATTGTCAATTACAATGCCAATACCTCAAACTCTCGCAAATGTGAGACCTATTGCATTTCAAATGCTTGTTGTTTAGGTTGCTCTGCAAGTGCGGCACCAACTCCAATGTATTTGTGAAAAAACAATGTACACTTTTGTGGTATATTCATATAAGGTTTATGTGGAATTAGCTATATCCCCTATATATAATTCTGTCTGCTGACTGCCACTTGAGGTTTAATTTTGCTTCCATTTTGTGTAATATTTTTGGTACTTTTATTGATATTATGGAAGCAAAACAGGACCCAGATCAAATATTTAGAAATCTACCAACTAAATAGTTAGGCAGGTTAATGACAAAGCACAGACTTATGGCCACTTCATGGCAGTAAAAAAAGCAGTCTTTAAATCTTTTTTCTCAAAATTTTTCAAACTATGGTCATATTTGCAAATTTCTTTTTGGATTTAAACGTTTATGACCAAAACTACGTTCATTGCTGCAAATTTTCAAAAAGATTCCTGGCAGACATAAATGAATTAAAGAGAAGTGACCTCTTTGACGGCCTATATTTCTTTCTGTTCCTGGCAAATACTCTGATTAAATTTTAATGAACATGCGCACCTACAGTGATGACCTCCAAAATACAATGTATACACACACAATTATTTACTTTTTATCTTTGTTTATTTTTTGTTTGGTAAGCAAAAGCATTTTTTTGTATCAAAAAAGTGATTATAGACATTTCATTTCAGTGTTATAGTTTCCAATGATTCCCAAATAAACTGAACAACAAATTATTACAGTTGGACATATTTAAAATCACATAAGCACAACATATTTAGCCCCTCGATAGGCCAATTAAATCCCTACATTCATATCTAGCATACTAATCTTGCATAAAAACACTTATACCACATACAAGTCACTGCCAAAAAGAAGGAAAACCATTAAGAAAATGTACAACTGGGAATATCAATTTGTCTAAAAACAATCAGAGAGTTTTCATATTTGACTGTAAAGTTTACAGAAACAAATTTACTATACTAATATTCTTTATTCTGAGTATATCCAGATCAGCTTTCTTGTCCAGTTGTAGCGATGCTGGTCTACGCACGTTTCGGTGAGCGATAATTTAAATTCACCTTCATCAGGACCAATAAAGATTGAAAACTTTTCTGTGCACAAGCGAGGGGTCAGATCTCTGAAATAGTAAATACATTGTATGTAAGGTATGGGTCTCACTGATGTGCGTCTTTTCTTTAGGAATTAATTTTGTCAATTTCTGTAAGGTTGGCCTATACATGCACGTCTCGGAGCAAGGAGGGAGACAAGAGAGAAGAGAAGGAGAACAGAGAAAGAAAAAGAAGGATAAACTGAGGGTTGAATTACACGCCTTAATGTGAAAGACGAAAGAGTTACAATAATGTGACAAGGGTACATTAATTTTGCGGTTACCTACTTAATGAAGGCACTACACAATGCCGAGCTTCAAAGAGGGATAGATATGATGGAAAACTACCTGCTAGAGGTCAGTCGTATTTTCAAGCTTTTATAATTCTGTTACCATCCTCAGCGACTCTTCTTTCAGAGTGAGGGGGATCTCTTGTAGCATTAATCTATTAGTTAGAGAGACAAATAGAACAGCTATAGGGCTTAATTTGGAAAGAGTTTTGGTATAAAACTAATTGGGCCTCATGGGTCATTACTAGTAATGGGCCTTAATCTCTTACCATGCAGACTGTTAGTTTGCCACGAGATGTAGGTATGGCCAGGCCTGTATATGTTGTCTCCAAAGTAGTATGGCACTAGGGGGATACCTGAAGTAACAGAGGTTATACATTTATTTATTCCAGGGGACTAAAACATAGAAAACTCATTCTATTTTAGCCATCTAATAAATTCTTCTTACCTTCAAGAGAAGATTTGTGGACAGAAGATATTTTTAATCTTCAATTTTGGCTGTTGTCACGGCCTTTGCAAGTGATGTTTAACAGGTCCGAAATAATTTGTAAATTGTTGCTTCTAGGAGTAAATTAAAAAGAAAATGTTCGTTTTAAATAATATGTGATTGAGCCGACGTGAGTCTAAGAATGTAGTATACCAACACCGGAGTAATTACTAACTTAGCCACGTTTTTTAACATGAGTGAGCTCCACTATCTACGTGAAATTTGTGGTGTAAGGTTTCGTGCTATAGGTTGTCTGATGTAATATTCTAAACCTGGACTAAATCTAAGTCTGGCTAAGTTACTTATAGCGGAGTGGTATACTCTAACCCCATGGACATGTTTGTTAACTTGTCTATGCGTGGAAGAAAAATCGATAAATAGAACCAAGCTAGTGCATTAAATCAGCCTTGTATTGTGGTCGTTGGATGCATCTACTGTTTTAAGATCATGCGCGGTATGGTAGCATTGCTATCTGGTATCTAAAAATATAAAGATCTAACATCCTTAGTCATAGTCAAAGATTGACGTAACTATCTGGGAATGTTCAGAGTTTTCGCAAGTAACGTTACCTTAGTTGTCAGCAAACCGCGCCGTATTCTCCATCGTCGTCATAGTTCGAGGCTGGAGTGGAGCCATAGTTATCGGCACGTTTAAATAGCGCGTCTAAGATAACGAACTATCGCGGTGTTTCAAGGTATGTGATTGCAGGCTTCACCCTGTGGAAAATAGACGACGACATATTGGAATGGTGCTGTAACGGAATACCGTGCCCTAAAATGGACCTGTGATGGTATAATGTGCCATATAACAGCGAAATCTATTTCTCTGATATGCCGGTAATTGTGAGAAATGGATAAAAGACCTCCAACAATATTGTCATTCGGTACTGATATGTCGTAGTGGTATAACCGTCCTCACTGATTTCTGTTCAACGAATCGCGCTGTATAAGTGTGGGGATGATAGTGTGAAGACGATGGCGCCATCTTTAAACGGCCCAGGATAGGGTCGTCGGTTGTAGATAGGTATGAAATGTGGGGTAATTAGCAATATAAGAAGAATCTAATCTAAATTCCGATCGGGTATGATGAAATAATATTTAAGTAGGAGTAGTTCGATAAAATCATCATGAAATTAGAGGTCTTTTAATTAAAGGCTCCTACTTTGAAAAATATAACAGGCGCCATATTGGAATGGTGTTATAATGGTGTACCTTGCCATTTTATGGACCCCTGGACGGTATAGCTTACCAATTTATAACTGATTAGTGTATCTGGTGTACCGATGGTTGTGAGGATAGAGTAAAAGGACTACAACATGGTATCATACAGTATTGCTATCTACATGTTCTATTATGATTTATGTTTTTAACAACCACACCATGGTGTATGGGGATAATAGTATAAAGCAGCCAGCGCCATCTATGAGTGGTCAAAGATAAAGTCGTGAGTTGTAAAGTATCACGAAGTATGCTATATTTAGCCAAGTAGGGAGAATTAAGTCTAAATTACGGTGGCGTAGTATATAAGTCTGTGTTTTTGAATAACTACTCGTGGCCCTCGAATTGTGATGCCACACCGTAAGATGTCAGGGCGCTGTATTGGAATGGTCAATCGTATTATAGTACACATACAACACTTTGTTTAGCAAATTAACTACGATGGGTCAGAGACTATGGCAGATGGTATACTTTCTGATCAGAAAGCCTCTTAAACAGAAAAGAGATGTTAACTGGTGTGGGCCTGACATGACATGAAACTGAGGAAACAACCTATGGAACTAAGATGACTTAAGATGTTACTAGCCATACAATTTCTTCGTTTAGGCCTTTGTTCACTGTGTCTAAAAGGAAAATCCAAAAAGTTTCTCGCTGTTTGCGGGTTTTGATGGGATCCCTCCCAGGTGAGGTTATCACCCTCTCTAAGATGACCCAACGGAGATCTGCTTCTGTGTGTTGACACTCTTCAAAGTGTTTCACTAAAGGTGCTTGTGTTTTGCCAGTTCTAATAGCGGATTTGTGTTCGGAGAGACGGATGCGGAATTCTCTTGATGTTTCGCCTATGTACCCAAGATCACATGGACATAGTATCATGTAAACTACATTGGAACTTCTGCAATTCGTCATGGATTTTAATGTGCCTGTTTTGTCTCTGCATGTCCAGTTTTTTGTTATGATGGCTGAGGAGCATGCGTGGCAGTTGCCGCAGCTATAGTTTCCTATAGGTGGTGGTAGTCCATCCATGGTCAATTGTTTCAGCGGTGCACGCAATTTATCTCTGCTATGTACTAGCTTATCCTTAAGGTTGCGGTTCCTTCTGAAGGCTACTAGCGGTTTCTGGGTAGGCACTTCATCATCATTGATATTTAGGATCTTCCAATTTTTGTCTATGGTTTGTTTGATTTTATAGTTAAGATTGGAGTGATCTATCACGCACACTAACTGCTCTTTCTTTTGTCTGGGTTCGTTGTTGAAAAGGGTTTCTCTGTTGTAGTATTTTGCCCTTTTGAGTGATTGTTTCACCAATCTACTAGGATAGCCTCGAAGAAGGAGGCGTTCTTGTAGCTGTGTTGCGTGTATCATGTAATCTTTGATGTTGGTACAATTCCTTCTGATTCTTAGGAATTCCCCAAATGGGATGGAGTCTTTTTGGCAGAGCGGATGGTAACTGCCATGTTCTAAAATTGTGTTTTTTGCAGTTGGTTTTCTGTAGAGATCAACCGTGAGGTAACCTTCTGTCCCCATGATCCATATGTCTAGGAATTCCACTTTCTTGGGTGAATAGTTACAGGTGAATTTAAGATTAGTATCACTTGCATTAAGCCAGGCTATGAATTCCAACAGTTCTAATTCTGATCCTGACCAGATGAAAAAGATATCATCTATACATCTACGCCACTGGGTGACATTTTCAAAAAAGGGGGCTGCTTCATTATAGATGTGTCTCCTCTCATATTCTCCCATGAATATGTTTGCTACGCTAGGGGCACAGGATGCCCCCATGCTGGTGCCCTTGATCTGATGGAAGATATCCTGTTGGAATTCAAAATAGTTATGTTCTAAGACTATTTGAAGACATTCTAGAATGAAAGTATCAGGTCTATCCCCCGGGCTTCTGGCCAAGAGCGCTGCCACCCACTCTATGGCCAGGTCCTGAGGGATATTAGTGTACAATGATTCTATGTCAAGGGTGACGAGTAATTGGGTGTTATCATCAAAGGATTGATTTTCCAAGGTGGATATCATATGCCCCGTGTCTTTGATATATGAGGCATACTGAGTAGTCAAGGGACAAAGGAAAGCATCCACATACTGCGAGAGAGGTTCTGTACAGGAGTTGATGGAGGAGACTATGGGTCTTAACGGAGGATCAAGGATGTTCTTATGGGTTTTGGGTATGTCGTATAGGGCAGGTGTCACTGGATTGAATAAATGAATTTACATTTTCAGATTTCTCTGCCATCAGTGAAGATACGTCCAGAGTTGTAAGTTCCAATCAAAGGGGTGTTTTAAGGCGTAGTATGCTTTTATAAGTTTGGAAATGCCCACAAACATTTTTGTTTGTGGCCATTTCCACACTCTGATCTAAGCCTTCCTCACACAGGAAATGGTTGTAGAATCACTACCCTTCCAAGAAGGAGAGGAGAATGTATCAGTCTCGGATTTGGTATGGGTGTAGAAGAAGGCCTTTCTCAATAGGGAGAAATGATTTCCTCGCAACAACAAAATAACGAGCATTTATACAGGCGGCCTCGCCCCCAACTCCAATCAAAACTCTGGGGTATATTCAAAAGAACGTGTGCTAAACATCACCAAAAAATGTTAAGACAACTTTACACATCACAGCCCATCGCGGGAAAATAACTCTGTGTCAACGTGGAATTCACAACAAGGCGGCCCCATGCGACAGTTGGTTGGTAATACTTTATTCGATAAAAAAATCATCATAAAAGTATACAGCTTTTACAATACAGTAAAGATAAAAACAGAAACCCACCAATCCTTAATACAACGTCAACACATGTTCATTTTTACTATTTTAGTAAATTATACATTAAAACACTGTCAGATATCATGGGGATTGCCTGTCAGAGTACCTTCAAGCGATTAAGTGGGATAGGGCAGTGCCTTGGTCCTCCTCATACGTGTCAACCAAGCACTGTCCAAATATTTAGCTACTCCGCAAACCATGGCAGTGGAAGACGTGTCAGTACAAAGAACCCGCAGGGCCATTTTATGACATCTAAGGCCCAACCCCTTACATCCTTACATAGAGGCTTTAGCCATGTCCTCCTGGCTACCCTGTATGCTGGACAGGCAAAAAAGAAATGCGCCACAGACTCGTTAGGGGCTGCACATCCCGGGCAAGATTTCAATGAACCACCCTGGTTATTCCACCTGGAGGTGAAATCATTCACCGGAAGAATCCCAAACCTAACCTTTAGGTAAAGTGATCTATCCAGGGGTTTTTCTACAAAGTCCAAAAATGGTTCAAATTTCCTTGACCATTTGAACGCCAAGAACCGCTCAGTTAGGGGGCCCCCTGCATCTCTACATAAAGTCTCCTGCTGGACCCAATCCCAATACAACTTCTTAATCATTAGCTTGGGAGGCGGAGATTGGCTCTGCCATGATTCGTTCAACCCCAGTAGCACAACCAACTGCCTCAGATTGCTCAACCACTTGATCTTATTACCTGTATTAAGCAAAATAAGTTCGTCTAAAGCTGCTGCGTAATTTTGAAGCTCCTTGGTCCTTCGTAAACGAACCCAAAAGAGTAATGGGCGCAAGCGCACTAGATCTTTAAAAGGGCGCCTGCCCAAATCTAGCCGTAATGGGATTAACGGAGTAGAAGAAGGAAGGGCTACCAAATCTCTCAGAAATTTATTTTCAGATGTAACTAGCTCTGATGTGTTCTCGAACCCCCATAATTCGGAGCCGTATAGGGCAGACGGTAATACTTGGCCCTCATGAATTGCAAGAGTAGGTGCCACAGGTTTGCTCGTGGACTCCCGATGTTCTCTCAGGACCGCCCCTGAGACTCTTTTATAATTTAGCAACATTTTGGCCAAATGATCTTTCCAGCTCATCCGACTATTAACCCTAACACCCAAATAATCAAAGGAGTCTACCAACTCCAAGGGCTCACCATTGAGTGAGAGATTATTCCTGAATCTATTAGAGGGTGATAAGGCCATGAGCTTTGTTTTAGAGGTATTGATGGTAAGACCTCTATCGGTACAGAACGCACTAAAATGATTCAGGAGCTTTTGGAGACCTGCGGGAGTTTTTGAGATCAAAATGGTATCATCCGCGAAGAGTAGGGTAGGTGTTTTTTCCCCTGCCAGGGATGGCGCATCTGCCGAATCCTCTCTCAGATAGTCCACCACTCCATTCACAAAGAGAGAGAACAGGGTCGGTGCCATAACACATCCCTGGCGTACTCCCCTCTTCACGGGTACCCTCTCTGTCAGTTGTCCTTGGGTGCTCCATCTGATCCTCGCATAGTTCCCCTCATGGAGTTTCACAATGAAGCCCAAAAGTGGTCCTGGGATACCCATCTTCTCTAGAATTTCCCACAACCTTGCACGGGGGACCAGGTCGAACGCCATCCTGAGATCTATGAAAGCCAGGTATAAACTACCTTTATTGATGGTAACTGTCTTCCAATAGATCGCAAAGAAGCGAAAGACCTGGTCCATCGTGCCCACCTTTTGACGGAACCCAGCTTGGAAGTGAGAGAGAACATGCTCCTCTTCCATCCAGACACCTACCCTCATGATGATGACCCTGCCAACCACCTTCTGGATCACGTCAATCAGACTGATCGGTCTGTAGTTGGCAGGGTCATCTCTGGCACCCTTCTTGAACACAGTTATCACCTCTGCTCCCTTCCACGAGTCTGGCACAGGATATCCCTTAGAAATCAAGTTCATTATTTGGGCAATAGGTTTAGCCCAAGCTACGGGTTCTTCCAGAAGGAGATCCCCTGGTATCCCATCAGGGCCAGCGGCCTTCTTCGGGGTCAAGTGTCTAATGGCCAATACCACCTCTAAAGCCAAAAATGGTTATTCAAACATCATAAAAGAAGGGACCCTACTAACAGGATCGGGGGGGAGGAGGAAGTCGCTTCTAACCCACCGTACAGAGCAGAGAAATGGCTATACCATTGTTGGCCTGTTATATGATTAACTATTGGAGGCATGTTACGCTGCCTAGCCTTATTAATCATTTCCCAAAACAACAAAGAATTCTTCATTTTAGAAGCACATTTGAGATCCTGCCAGAATTGTTCCTCCCATTCTCGTTTGGCCAGCACCAGTGCCTTTGCATAATCCTTCCTGGCTGCTCTAACTAGGGGTTGACTCTTTTTACGCAGAGCCGTTGTTATCTCTTTCCTTTTTACCTTGCACATATCTGAATACCAAGGGTTGCTGGTTTTGGGCGTTTTTTTTCCCATACTGCCGTTTTTACCCTGGATTACAAAGTACTTCCCTACTTCCTCTACTGTGTGTTTGTAGGCCAGTGCGAATGATGATCCCTGGGCACTACCTGTTTCCGATTCAAGATCCATCAACTCCATAGTCAGGTCTACTACATACGCCCGAATCCTTGCCAAATTTTCAACCTGGGGTTGAACCTTGTCCCATTTCAGCCTACGATTACCATTGTATGGGACAACCTCATAGGTTGTCCTCAGGGGGGCATTCTTCCCACAACCTTTTCGGTTGCCCCACCTTAACTTCATGCATAGGGGGTTATGATCGCTATCCTGTGAAGGTACCACCACCATATCTATTAGATCACGCCACAGGGTGACATCCAATAGAATATAATCAATTCTAGACGGACCGCTAAGCCTATTAAAGGTCATTGCTCCCGCACAGTCAGAGAATGACCTGCCATTTAAGGCTCTTAGGTTATGTTCCACTGTGAGGGCATTGATCTGAATTGCCTTTGGTGACCATTTTTTAATTGGGGCAAGTGTCAGGGCCGGGATGGACCATCTAGAGTCCACCTCCTCAATACCCAGAGGGTCATCCCCACCAAGGGGTTCAAATGTGCAATTAAAATTCCCACCCACAATAATTTTGGAGCTTGGGGGGCAGTTGGCTAGTGCCTGATCTAAAATCATTACTGTACTTTGGTACAGTAATAGAGGTTGTGTTCCCCGGGGTCCCTCTGGAATAGATATTAAATAAATCTATCCTACTGCCCTTTTTTTGTCCTACAAATGAGAGGTGTTAAATGTCCCTACTCGCTGAATCATAGGTAGAAACATCCCAGTTCAATTCTATTTTAACCCACACATGTAAACCCCCTGCTGGTGTGGCCTTCCCACAGCATTGAGCAGGCAGGAAAAAGGTTGCGTAACCGGGTTTGTGTACTGGAAGCAAACTCCAAGTCTCTTGGAACATACATACATCAAACTTCTCGATGAAGGTGTTCCATTCTGGGAGAACCAACTTTTTTTGTAATCCAGATACATTCCAAGATACCATGTGGATAGCCTCATTACCTGTTGCAAACAGGTCAGAATTAACCCCTTTTTCCCACCCAGCACACAAAGGATAGAATCATTAGAAGCTTCTAATGGGCATATTAATTTTGGCGATGGGCAGCCATCGACACAGCACCCCGGAGACTGAGGTTGAATTGTAGTTGCAATCCCTCCAGTATCAAATCTATTGGCCACCATTGAGGCCTTGTTCCCATTACCAGATCTAATGGCCTCTCTATGGATCTCACAATCACTGCCCACTGGGCTAGCGGCGCCTGAACGGCCCTCCCTGCCCAGCATTGACTGTAATCTTCAATCACATTCATCCATACCGGTGAACGCATCAAACCTATTCTCTACCTCCAGGGGAGTAAAGGGTCTCAAATGGTCCATTCTCCTGTTGACATTTCTGTTACCTCTCGGGGGCACGATGTTCCACCCAAAGGTGTCAGCAGCAGGAGCTATGTGTGGACCATATGCCAAATGCCTAATAGTGGGTGCTATAGGGAAGTTTGTATGAATTGAAGCCTGTTTACTTATATGGGGTAAAGGGAACACCAGAGATCTATGGTAGAAATATGTCAAGGCACGTGGGGTAATACAGTTGTTATCTGCCAAGGGAGGCGACTGTCGCGCCCCCAGCTGCTGCACTGCTAGAGTGAGGAACCTTCCTCTGAATATTACGCTTCCTTTTAACCAAAGTGCTCCAAATTACTCAATAAATCCATGGTGAATTAGCAAAGATATTTCATTCAAGTTATTTAGACGATGCAGTCCAACCAATATGATGCTGATGGCATCATATTGGTTGGACTGCATCGTCTAAATAACTTGAATGAAATATCTTTGCTAATTCACCATTAATTTATATCGAAAGCAATTGTTTTATGTATCTTGTTTAATTCAACTATTTTTTATGTTTACCGTTTGGTGCATTGTGCGTCTTAACATGTATTCACAGTTTTGTTGATTTGCTGGTATTAGGTTTTGTTCATGTGTTATTATTGATAGGGGCAATGCATCATGGGACAGTGAGGCACCAATCTTTTTGCTTAACGCATAGAGGGCAAGGGAGGTCACGTGGTTATTTTCAATCAGGGAGAATATCAGGAAAATGTGCGTGAGAGACGGCTTTAAATAAGCGCAGTGTAGGCGGGAAGTCGATGACTCCCTGAACACGGAGATCTACGGGTGCACCCGAAACCGTTAGTTACGGATTATGAGGTAAACGCATAAAGTGGGCTTTCTTTGGAAGTTGGTTAAAGCGAAGGGTGATTACTTTTGGTTGCCTCCTTTGGTTATATTGCTGTGTCACTTTAGTTATAATCACGAGGGGAGAACGGGGGCATGATAAACGTGGGGATCTGTTTTTCATTTAAGTCCTGTATTACTTGTAGATTTTGTTAATACAGTATGGTTGCTCATGCAGTTCTTTTCGATTTATTGCAGTACCCCTGACAAAGAACTTTCACGGTTCGAAATGCATTGGGTGTTTTTATATGTGCCAGCTCGAAGGAATGTTCAAAGCACGTGTCTATTTAAGCAGTTGCAGTATGAGACATTTGAAAATGCTAAATAAAACATTCTAACCCGTCATCAACGTCTCTGGAGTGACTACATATGATCGAACAAATTGGGACTTTCAGGCAACGTTGTTTTGAGTACTATTGAGTAATTTGGAGCACTTTGGTTAAAAGGAAGCGTAATATTCAGAGGAAGGTTCCTCACTCTAGCAGTGCAGCAGCTGGGGGCGCGACAGTCGCCTCCCTTGGCAGATTGCATTTATACAGATGCTGTGTAGGGACGATCACAGCATGCTGCTTGCACGCATGTATTTTCAAAACTAAACTAAACTGAATTTAAAATAAGAAGGGAAGGTGTGCAGTCGCTACTTTGATATTGGATTTGTAATACAGTTGTTACCATTTCCCATAGGCCAGTTCAGTATGTAATCAACTGCACGTGGGTCTCTAAAGTTAACTACAACTATATCTCCCTCGATGTCTGTACATCTACCGCCCAACCAGGGGAGACGCCTAACATGCATTATCTCACCATTGATATTCTTTGTGATTGGTCTATGTATACTGAGCCAATGCATAGTTTTGTTTTTCAACTGGGTGAACCCTTCTCTTTTATTATCTACCAGTGGTGGCACCCCCGTTAAGACAACCACTAAGGGCTCAGCTTCTGGTGGTAGATCTACTTGTGGCCCATTATTCACCAGAGCCCTGTAGTCATTATTACTTCCCCGCTCTTCCCACTTGTTCCCAGGGGGTACCTTTGTTCTTCCCCCAAGGGGGACATTAGCTGGATTCCCGACCGAAGTATTTACAATCTTAGGGGGCAATAAACCTTGATGGTTAAGAGCTATCTGGTTAATGGACTGGGGTGTAGCTTTAATGAATTGGGGTATGACATTAGGTGCATCAATAGTAGATAGTGGGTCTATGGGGGTAGTGGGAACGGCCACATTCACCTGGGCTTTGACCAAATCGACCTTCCTGCTTATAACGGATTCTATATCCGCAAGTCGTTTCTCCACCCTCTTCAAACTCTCGATAATGGGCAAGATGAGAGACCTAATCAGATGGCCCAAATTGTCATGTGGGGCAGCGGAGGGGGCTGTCATCAGCAGTGGTTCATCGGCAGAGGAGGGTGCCATCAGTAGTGATTCAGCGGGGGTAGAAAATAATTCGGTGTTGTTCACATCCGATTTGTGGCCTACAATAGGAGTAAAGGGTGTCAAAATAGGCATAATTGCTGGTTCAACCACTTTCCCCGGTTCGGTTCTGGCAGTCAACTTTGTGTGTTTCCCAAAATCAGAGTGGCTAATCTTAGATTTAACCGGCCCCGCACCCTTCTTATGTCTTATTTTACTTGGTGGTGGGCCATAAGTCTTAACCACTTCAGCTTTCTTAGGATTCTAACTAGCCGGTTTACCACAGCTGGGAGTGTGTGTATTTGAAACAACGGGTATACCAATAGAACTGTGGAGGGGAGTAACACTAATATCCAGGTCAATAGGGGTACACTGTGTAGGGGTACAATCCCGAAACAAAAATGGGACACTCTCCTGCGAAGGAGGATCATCATTATCATTAAGTCCATCTCCATCCCGGGGAGGTGACTGGAGTATGGAAACTTCTGGAGCCCTAAGTTTTAAACTTTCAACTGAGTGACGACGCTCAGTCCTGCGCTCGGCCAATGATTTTTCCCTGACCTCATCCAACTGAACCATTGAAAAGTATTTGTCAAGAGAACCATTTATCAAGCCCCCCGGTTTTTCCAAAGTGACTTTATCCGAAACCTGGGCCATTGCAGCAATACTGTCGGGAGATGCAGATGAACTCAGGAATATAAATAACAATCAAAGGGACCGAGCCCAGCCCGGCCTCACTCGGCCTCTGAGGGCCTTAGAGGGCCCGCCCTTTCCCCAGGCTTCGCCCCGGTCTGCGCCCCGCTCGCGTCCCACTCATGCGTGAATGGGCGTGTCTAAAGTAGTAGACAGGGGGAGGGATCGGGAAGAGGCCCCCAGCTGCAGGCAATGCTCGCTGCGCAAAGCCCGCTGGTCCTCGCAGTCCCGACACAGATCTCGCAATGTCAAAGCACACGTCCCTCAATTTCAGCCGGTTTGCTCTTCCGAATCGGTAAAAGTATCTGGAGATGAAAGGAAAATGTTCCAGCCTACGAGCGGTCCCGCGAAGCGGGGGCTGCGAGGCGTTATGTACCTTGGGGAGGAGGGTCGGGAAGAGGCCCCCAGCTGCAGGCAATGCTCGCTGCGCAAAGCCCGCTGGTCCTCGCAGTCCCGACACAGATCCGGCAATGTCAAAGTACACGTCCCTCAATTTCAGCCGGTTTGCTCTTCCGAATCGTTAAAAGTATCTGGAGATGAAAGGAAACTGTTCCAGCCTACGAGCGGCTCCCGCGAAGCGGGGGCCGCGAGGCGTTATGTACCTTGGGGAGGAGGGTCGGGAAGAGGCCCCCAGCTGCAGGCAATGCTCGCTGCGCAAAGCCCGCTGGTCCTCGCAGTCCCGACACAGATCTGGCAATGTCAAAGCA
Source organism: Triturus cristatus (assembly GCF_964204655.1). NCBI lineage: Eukaryota > Metazoa > Chordata > Amphibia > Caudata > Salamandridae > Triturus > Triturus cristatus. The sequence goes on along the minus strand of NC_140582.1, from coordinate 705,040,978 downwards.
CACATCCCTCAATTTCAGCCGGTTTGCTCTTCCGAATCGGTAAAAGTATCTGGAGATGAAAGGAAAATGTTCCAGCCTACGAGCGGCTCCCGCGAAGCGGGGGCCGCGAGGCATTATGTACCTTGGGGAGGAGGGTCTGGAAGAGGCCCCCAGCCGCAGGCAATGCTCGCTGCGCAAAGCCCGCTGGTCCTCGCAGTCCCGACACAGATCTGGCAATGTCAAAGCACACGTCCCTCAATTTCAGCCGGTTTGCTCTTCCGAATCGGTAAAAGTATTTGGAGATGAAAGGAAAATGTTCCAGCCTACGAGCGGCCCCCGCGAAGCGGGGGCCGCGAGGCAGTATGTAACTTGGGGAGGAGGGTCGGGAAGAGGCCCCCAGCTGCAGGCAATGCTCGCTGCGCAAAGCCCGCTGGTCCTCGCAGTCCCGACACAGATCTGGCAATGTCAAAGCACACGTCCCTCAATTTCAGCCGGTTTGCTCTTCCGAATCGGTAAAAGTATCTGGAGATGAAAGGAAAATGTTCCAGCCTACGAGCGGCGCCCGCGAAGCGGGGGCCGCGAGGCGTTATGTACCTTGGGGAGAAGGGTCGAGAAGAGGCCCTCAGCTGCAGGCAATGCTCGCTGCGCAAAGCCCGCTGGTCCTCGCAGTCCCGACACAGATCTGGCAATGTCAAAGCACACGTCCCTCAATTTCAGCCGGTTTGCTCTTCCGAATCGGTAAAAGTATCTGGAGATGAAAGGAAAATGTTCCAGCCTACATGCGACAGTTTGCCGAAACTGCGGCCAATGCCCGTGATACAACCACCTCGACGGAGATATAAACACAAACCCCAACGCGAAAAAACCTGCGATGGGCCAAAGTGCGATGAGGAAATCAGCGATAGGCAGCGCCAGGCCTGCAACACACACCTGGCAGGTGGGAAAAATCACCATAAAAGTAGAAAAAACACCCAAACTGACCAAAACCCAAGCACCATGGAGGCAGCTGGAGCAGGTGCAGAGGATGAGCGCAACCCCACAAGCACCCCGGACGACCAGCCCGGGACCTCGGTGACAGGGAAGGGCAAGGACAAGAAGAAGAGGAAGACGAAGTTCAGTCCGCAGGCGAACAGGATCATAGTCACGGAGGTGATGGAACACCATCAACAACTGTTCGTCACCTCCAACGTGTCATTGGGCACCAAAAATGGAATATGGCGGGACATGGTGGACAAGGTGAATGTCGTCGGAGAGCACAAGAGGACAATGGACGAGGTCAAGAGGAGATGGAATGATATCAAGCGAAAGACCAAGGAGAAACTCGTAGCCAACCAGAAGGCAGCAATGCAGACTGGAGGTGGGGGCCCATCGTCACAGCTCGTGCTGGATGACATGGAGGAGCTGGTGTCGACAGTCATCAGTGTGGATACTGTGACTGGAGTCGGGGGATCGGGCACTGCCTGACAGGACACAACACAACCGCAACAGGGTGAGTGACCACCAGGTACTGGGGGGACGGGTGGAGGTGGCCACGATGGCACGCATGCACAATCAAGCAGAGCACAGTGCACACCCTCAATATGACTCTGGGTCATCGCCCAGATCTATAGACTGTCACAATGTACAATGCCATGCTGTCTCAATGTCAACATGTACCATGCGGCTATATACATGTGGACACATTGCAATACACCATCTCCACTACACATTGCAGGGCCACCGTCAACACCCCCTGCAGAGCAGTCCCAGCCACTCTTCACTGATGACGAGGAGGACAACCCCAGCATCCACGCACAAGCCCTCCTAGACATCATTGACATCATCCGCGACTCACCTCCAGGATCAGGGCAGCCCAGGTGCATTGAGAAAACCCTGCCCACCACCCAAACCACCCAGCAGGAGGCACCCATGGCCCCGGCAGTCTCCCAAGACCCCAGGAACAACACACGGCCTTCCAATGCCGTGTGCTGGAGGGCCAGAGGGAGACGGCTGAGCAGGTGCAGTTGGGGTTCGACCTCATGGCTACCAAACTGGACACCATCCTTGGGTGTCTAGGCCCGCTCCATGGTCTCCAACGAGCCCTGACTGACATTGCTGGAGCCATGACGCGGAGAGAAGAACACCTGTCCGCTCAGAGGGGCTCCAGTGATACCAGCCGTGAGCTGGCACACCTGCGGAGGCTCATGGAGGAAATGGTGCGGATGGAGGCGGAAAGGATGGCAGCCACCCCTGCACACCAGCGAAATATAGCTGGGATCTACCATGCCCTGCAGATCCTCATCATGACATTGCTGCTACAAGGCATGGCGATGATGAATGCTGCTGCCCCCACACCAACCACATCTCCGCCCCCTGGTGTGCCATTGCCTCAGAGTTCGGCAGTGGTATCCACTCTGGCACCTGATGTGTCAGTGGCACACAGTGCCTCAGCCAGTACTGCAACACCCACAGGTGGGGTAGAGCACATATCCAGGGATGAGGACATGGATGGGTTTGTGATCAGAAGGAGGCACTAGCATTCATTTCCGCCACCTGGCCTGTTTCTGCTTGGTGCCACACATGGCCCAATGACCTTCCACTGACCCCCGATGCACTCCAATGCACTCACCTTGGACAGCGACATGGACTGCCATATCCTGTTTGATGACACGGCGACCAGACTGCGGACTGTACCCTTTCTCTCCCGCAGTACTTGTTATCCCCGGATGGACTCTGGCTGGCCCTCCACGTGCCCATATTGTGAAGTGCATTGCCCTGAACCCCTCCAGCTGCAGAACTGCACTGGGTGTGCAATAAACATCCAGTGACGCACTGCTGTGTTATGTCTTTCATAATTCATGTATGAATGTGTGGATGAATGTATGGACAGTGATTTCCCTTGCGTCAATGATGCTCATCCTGTGGGATGCCCGTCAGGGGGTGCTACATTACCAATTGTGTTCCGGGTGCCGTGGACACTACAACAGGACACACGCATCAGTCACTTCCTTGTCCGCACATGGACTGAACCACGCCCAGAGCCCACGAGTCATTGTTGCAAGCCCTGCACTGGTCTGGCGTACGGCAGGCCAGACCATCTGCTTACGCTCCGAGGGGGGGCCCGCATTGCTACCCATCGCAGGCGTACTCGCTGGTGGTGTGCAGGTCACTGGTCTAGTTGTCAGCATGTCACAGCCACTCCCTGAGGGCAGGTGTACACACACATCACACCCATCCGGCCCAGGCGTCACAGGCCATGTGACTCCGCCAACATGAGGGGCCGTTGACGTCACATTCCCCTCTGCTGGTGGTGACTGGATGGCGGACGCTCCACGGTTCTCAATCATAAACGGCCCATGAGTTGTTGTGCAAAGGGTTAGTGGCACCCGAGGCCTTGTGGCCGTCATGGGCCCACCACCACGTGGTGCTGACTGGAGTTGCACAAGGTTAGTGACACCGAGGCCTTGCGGCTGTCACGGGCCTACCACCACGTGGCGCTGACTGGGGTTGCACAGGGTTAGTGGCACCCGAAGCTTTGCGCCCAGCACAGGCACCCCACCACGGGACGCTGACTGGGGTTGCACAGGGTTAGTGGCACCCGAAGCTTTGCGGCCGGCACAGGCACCCCGCCACGGGACGTTGACTGGGGTTGCACAGGGTTAATGGCACCCGAAGCCTTGCGGCTGGCACAGGCACCCCACCACGGGACGGTGACTTTGGGTGCACTGAGGTAGGGGCACCTTAAGTGCTGAGCGGGTGTGCAGCCTGTGATGATGCCCCGTCCCAGCGTTCCAGACAGCACAGGTTTGTGTGCCCTGCTGGACTGCAGTGTAGGCCAGAGCCAGTGGGCAGCGCTGGCTTACCGCCACGTGGCGTCGCTTCCGGGATCACAGAGTTAGTGGCACCTATTGGGCTGAGCGCGTGTGCAGCCTGCGTTGATACTCTGTGCACCGGTATGCCCTCTGCAATGGTGAAATCAAGACCCAACATCACATGTGATACCTGGTGGCCTGCGGAGCGGGGCTGCATGAAGTGGAGGGTGCCATGTCCGTGGTCCCCGGGCTTGTGGCTTGCAGCGGCACGTGGTGGGACCTCTTGTCTGCACGCCGGTGGAGGAAGGTGAGCAGTGAGGCCTGGGTGTGCATGGGCGGGCATGCTCCGATGGGCGGCAAGAGGGGCTGGGGTGCCTCTGCTTGGGTGCACAGGGGCAGGCAGGCATTGTAGTCTTGTGTAATTGTGTGTACTGTCCCCATCATGTATCTTCTCTCTCTCTCTCCCTCTCTGTTCGTCTGTTTCTCTCTCCCTCTCTTCCTCTCTCTCTCCTTCTGTCCTTTGATGTGCGCAGGACACACCTTCTCATCGTGATTTTTGTCTTGCAGGCTGTGACCTACGGATTGTCCCGAGGGGTGCTGCCATGTGTCTTCATTTCAGTCCAGTGTTCATTTTAATAAAGTTTCATTTGTTGCTTCGAAAGTGAATGTGTGATGCTCATTTTTGTGACGACACATGCATGTCACCAGTTGTGATTGTACGACATCATGCAGATTATTTTGTACATGTTTAGGTGTAGCTGATGTGGCATGTCTTTGGTCGGGGGGTGCCGGGGAGGGGGTTCCTGGGGGTGGTGGCGGCGAGTGTTGTTGCCCTTTCGGCCCTCCGGGCTGCATGTTCAGTTGGCCGGGTGCATAGGTTGTTCTTCAGGTGTGGCTCTGGGCTGGGCTCTCCCTTGTGGTGCAGGCTGTCGTCAGGGCAGGTGTTCGTTTCCTGCTGCTAACGCACCTTATCGCCTTTTTTGTGTTCTTATCGTCGATCTTGCTGGTCGTTGAGAATGTTGTGGAGTGGTGTTGTCGCGGCTTTTGGCACGGGAACGCCTACTCTGCGTCTCATTAGCGATAGTTGCGAGGGTCATCTGTGGCGATGTTTTTTGCGGCTGCTATCGCGGGTAAACTGGTGCTGTGGGATGTTAACACCAGCTTGTGATTGAGGCGATTAGTTTATCGCAACTTTGGCTGCGATAAAGTGTCATTAACTCGGCGATAGATCCTTGTGAATATGCCCCTCTGTTTTAAAAAGAGCTATTGATGGACAGAATGCAGAACAATGTCATACATTCACCCCAGTACAGATATCTGGGCCCAGACGTGGGTCTCTTGCCCACTTTGCCACTGGATTCAAGATAGCCTGGCTGATGAAGTTTATGAACCTGAAACCGGTCCCAGGATGCTTTTTTCCAGTCCAGGGAAGACATGGCTTGGCAGTTCGGGCAGGACTGTTCCCATGAGGCACAGGGTCAGACTGATTTGCATTTGGCCATGTCTGAACTGGGGTGCTGGAGTGAGCTAAAGAATGATGATGGATTAAACCCAGATCAGTTGACTGGGGGCGAGTGTTTGATTTGCTCAAACGCTCCGTCCATCATCCCCTTTGGTTTCGCTTTGTTCGCCCTAAGTTGGCAGGGTATGCCCAGACGTGGGTCCCTTGCTCACTTTGCCACTGGATTCAAGATAGCCTGGTTTATGAAGGTTATGAACCCGAAACCGGTCCCAGGATGCTTGTTTCCAGTCCAGGGAAGACATGGCTTGGCAGTTCGGGCTGGATTGTTCCCATGAGGCACAGGGTCAAACTGATTTGCATATGGCCATGTCTGAACGGGTGGTGGAGTGAGCTAAAGAATGATGATGGATTAAACCCAGATCAGTTGACTGGGGGTGAGTGTTTGATTTGCTCAAACGCTCCGTCCATCATCCCCTTTGGTGTCCCTCTGTTTTATGCAAAACTGAGGGATGTCATGTCACATGATATTTCTAGTATATGTCTGGAAACTTGTACGTGGTGCAGATTTCCAGGCGTACTTCAGACAATGTTTGAGACTAGAATAAATGTGTAAAAGTATTTTCAGGCGGAGGCGTAAAGCTCTGTGTGCATTTTTACGTGTTTCATGAATATGGCCGTTAATATTCTCAAACTAAATGCAAAATACATAGACAATAATTTCGAATTAAATTTGTTTCAGAATATGCATCAAACCAGCTGCATTTCAAGCTATAAATTCGAAACTATTTGCATATATTTCAATTAATACTGCCTTAATACTTGTGAAGTCCAGCTGTGTTTACAGTAAATGTTGCTATCTATTTGTGATTATAAATAGACAATGGGGCTAATATTGTATTACATCGTAGTAGCACATGCGAAGAGTGATCTTGGTGTTTCCCTTTGTTAACACCCATTAATTCTTGTCCAGATACACATATTAACGTTTCTAACAGCAGTTAGGGTCACCCTGGCCTGGGTATGCTTCACAAGAAGATGGTTAGAGGCTTGCTTGCCTGCTCATTTTATTTTTTGAAGCATTTTGGTCAGTTGACTTGTGCAGTTTCATTAGAAATTCCCACCGCTCGCTTTGTAACGAACACTTAAAAACCCAAACCTCCAACAAAGGCTGATGTCACGCCATATGCAAGTGGATCTCTTAGTAAAACTCTAGCCATACGGAAAGTTAAAGCATTCGCGTTTCTGTTCTGCAAAATGTCGAATTGTCTACCTGAAACTAAATCATTTTTCTTTGCCCGGGGGTCTGCGACTACACTTCCTGATCTGTCCTGTTTCATGGGGCAGATCAGAGGTGAGTAATACTGCACTCAGCCCTCCCACCCCTTCACTTAGCGCTTCACTACTTACAGCTTTGAAGACTTAAAGAAACAGGCTGCCCCTTTCATATGCATTGCATACCTTGAGCAGGGGATTCCATCTTGAATTCGGCCATTGAGTGACTCACATCAGACAGGGGCCTGCATAGACAATCACATCTTTTGTGCATCCCTTACTGCCATCTGCACATGTATTCAGAAACAGCAGGGGCATGGGTCAAAAGGTGGAGGTAGATATTGTTTTCTTTTTCATAAAATGATGCTTACTGACCCATGTCACGCTTTCCTTACTAATCTCTAGACAGCTAAACCTAGCGACGACAGACATCTGCAACTTCAGACTATGCACCACATTACTAAATGCCCGTGTGTCACCGACAGCAGCAAATTCTGCATCCCTGAAACCCCATACACGTTTTCAGCTCTAGAAACTCACACTGGTGATTAGAAAGGAGGCGATTTGAGCCACCTAGCCATGCTTGAACACTTCAGAGTGCAATGAAAACGAGCCGCTCACCTCAGCCATAACAGACTCGGTTAACACACGCATTTGCAATGCAATAGGTCTCGCATTTGCGAGAGTTTAAGCTATTGGCATTGTAAATGAGAATGCTTTTTTATTTAGCTGTTTTGATAATTAACATAAATTAAAGGCATTGTCATTTACAATGCCAATAGCTTAAACTCTTGTAAATGCGAGACCAATTTCATTTAAAAGAAGTGGCTGCCATTGTCCCGGGCTGCTTGGAAAGTGAAAGCTTGTTCTTTTTGCATTTGTCACCCCAAGTGGGACGGGTATGCCCAGACGTGGGTCCCGTGCTCTCCATGCCACTGGAGTCAAGCTATCCTGGCTGATGAGGGCTGAAAGCCCGAAACCGGTCCTGGGATGCTTGTTTCCAGTCCAGGGAGAACCTGGCCTGGCAGTACGGGCTGGACTGTTCCCATTGCGTGCAGGGTGAAGACTGATTTGCATATGGCTGGGTCTAAACTGGAATGGCATGGTGAGCAACAAAATGATGGATTTAGCTCCAGATCTCTGTTGTTCTGCCTTCTCTCCATCAATTGTACTTTTTGAAAGTGAAAGTGTGTATGGCGCGCTGAATGTTGCAGGAAAGCATGTCGTGCCTGCAGTAGGAGAAACTCATTAAAGAAAATAGTGCTTACAGACTAAATAAAACCTACCATGTAACAACTGAGAAAAAGGGCCAGTCCTAATAGGATGTTACAAATGAATACAAGGCGGTAGTAAGGAAGGACTAACAAGTCTATTAATGAATCAGAAGTCAACATTTACGAAGGACACTGACGCAAGCCAATGACAAATATGGGTGGAGAGTGGGCAGGGCTTCAAGTACATACTCGAATACAGCATGCCTCGCAGAGCAGCACATGCGCTGCCTAAGCTTGACCTAAAAAACTTTGCCATTTACAAAGGATTTTCCACAAATGCCACAGTTTCTAAACATAAAGCTTCCCCAGGAGTCACTGTGCAATGTATCTGAAACAAGAGGTTGAAAGTGGTGATGAAGATCAGTGAAAATAACTTACCTGGGCTGACTAAATCATGTATATTATGTATACCAATAAATAAAGAATTTGCAACTGGACCACATAACTCCATGTGTTATAATTGTTACCCTTTTTGATAAGGAATTGATCAAAAGATACTGCTTGAAATGTAGTTTTGCAAGATTCCATATTAACAGGAATGATATATGATTGTGGTGTGATTGATACGCTCCTGGCTTAATTGCTTATAAAAAAACATGCTTGTATGACGATTCCTGGGCTGTGGGGTTGTAAACAGTTGAGCGCTCTAATTTAGGAAATGAATGCGTTTATTTATTCTAATGCGATCGTGGAATAGCCCACAATGCTTTTTGTTGCTATGTGTAAGATCTGGGAATACCTGAGGTGATTGTTGTACAGCAGTCATGATGCAAGGGCAGTGCCTAATTTGAGCTGGTGGTTTTGGGGCCAGTGGGTGCGAAGGGCACTGATTTGTGTGGACTGGCAGTAATCTTTCCTTATCCAATATTTTCCGAGCGCTAAAAGAGGGAAAAAGCACAACGGAGAAAAAATGAGAAAGAGAGAGGCGCAAAAACGCTACAAACGGAGAAGGGCGGAAACTGCGGGAGTGAGAAAAGGGTCAGGGAATGTCTGAAAGGTGATTAAAGAGGCCTGAGGTGGATTCAAGACTATGGAGACTTGGTATTTGGCGTGCCGGTGCCGGCCTAGGGCTTCTGAGCAAAGATTTGAGCACCACCATGTATTCTTCAACAAATTAAGCACTGTCAATCAAAGGCACCTGAATGTTCGTCCCTCTCATAGACATGCGTCACGAGTACTTTGAAGATTCCCTCTTTACCAAAGATTGACAAGCGGTTGAGGATTAAAATGAGAGTGATATTGCTGTGTAATGTAGCATTGTCACAATTACTCTGGTGAGTTTTTTTGATTCTTTGTGGTGTGGTTACTTATTGCTATTATTTTATTATTTTGAAAATTATTTATTTAGCACAATTGACCACTAATGGCATGCCCATTACTGTACTTTTATTCAATGGCTGTAATTATTTAGTAGTATATTGTTGCATGCTCACTGTTTGGCGTGATTATTATTGTAATGCAGTAGGTATTGTCGTGGCATTATTGTTCTCCACAATGTTTATTAGTTTAGTTAGTTAGAGCAATTAGATGTTCTCTACTGCAAAGCCTATCCCTCCCATAGGTTAATATTGGGATTACCTTATTACAGTTTAAAAGTGCAGTTTCCTATTGGGAAGAGATGGGTCTCCCAAGTTTGGTGTCTTGGAATCACATTTTAAAATCCTAACCTATGGTGAAGTTTGAAATTCTGAAAATGCCACTTTTAGAGAGTTGACATTTTCTTACTCTAGCCATTTTGTGCCTTCTGCCTGTATCTGAATGCATATTGGGGGTGGGTGAAAGCTGGGCTTTGTGCATTCCCACCAGACAGCCACACACAAAGGAAGCTTAGGTCTGTCTGATGAGCCAGCCACATCCTGCTGGGCCATCCTTGGCAGGATGGAAAGTAGGAGCTGACACTTACACCTGAATAAGCTGTGTCCTGTCCCCAAACAAAGGGCTGCATAACAGGGGTTCTCTCACTATAGCGATAAGACAAGCAGGAGCCGTGCTTGTTGATGCAATTGATGCATCTCTGCCAATAGGCTAGATGTCCATGATTTACCAGGACAGTGCCAGTTTTTGGCCATCTGTCCTGGTGTCCAGACGCTGTTCTTATAAAAAATACACGCATATCTGTATTTTGGAGCAAGTCGGGCATGCATATTCAAGTTAAAATCCCAAGCATGCAAACATTTCTACCAGTCTCTCTTGTGGCATCTCGGAGCAGACTAAAAACATTTGCTTTAAAGACTAGACTTGCAGAAAACCAAGATTACAGGCAGTAGGGACTTGCCCACTGCACGGTCTTCTGGCTCTGGAAGACCGCTCACCCGTGTTTTAGCCCATTCTGGCACCGCAGCTGGAGGGGGATAACCAACCACTACAGAGTGGCTGGTTCCACTTTATTGACAGAGGTCAATTTGGCAGGCCCTTCCCAGCAGCACACCCCACCTTTGGTCCATTGATAGGTTCCCCAGCAATTCACTGGAGGGCTCTGTATGTGCTGCCTCTGAGTGAGCTGGTGACCGGACCTGAAGCAGCTAGGAGACTCCAGTGTTCCATGACAGAGAGCTTTCCACCACCAAGTGATGCCCAGACTGTACAGTGCATCACAAGGGCCTATTTCCCCCCAGCACCACCTTTAGTGTAGCAGCGCTAGCACTTGTGTGCAGCTGCCTTTTAGTGTTGCATGTGTGCGCGCAGACAGGGCTGCTGCACTCACAACAAAGCACCTTGGCAAGGACTGTGTGTGTGATGTGCTGCGATGTCAATGGTGGTCCGAGTGCTGCCTGCTCCATGCGCGAGGACAATGAGCGTGGAGTAAAGAGCACACTCCGCAAGGGAGGCACATGTGACGTGCTGTGCCACCTTGAGAACGGAGTGTTCCCTGGCAGTTGGAGCAGAGAGAGTGTCAGCTGTTCCTGTGCCTAAAGTTATCCACCGGGGGCTTTGTTAGAATGGGGTCAGCCAGTGGTTCCTAAACTGTGTGTTTAGTTTGTGGTGCGCCTGCCTAGTTTTGATGGCACCCTGGGGTGCCACGGTGCACAGATTGGGAACCGCTGATTTAGGGTGTGTGTGTGACATATTCTGACTAGGATTGTAGTTCCTGCTTAGACTGGGTGCATCCCACTGCCTACCAGAAAACCAATTTCTAACACCATATTTATCATGATTCGATTTGAGCACAAATTTGGAAACAGCATCCCATAATGTCTTGGACATGCTTAGGGTACAGTTATTTCATTTAATTTCTTTCCATTTGGTGCCTGATTCACAAAGGTAAATGTACACTTCTGTGTAAGTTTACATTTTTATGCTATTCATGAACTTTGGGCCTAATTCACAAAGAGTCTGTGCACTCGTGGCAGACTCCCCGCAGCCATGGGGTAGTCTTTGCACTCAGGGCAGAATCTTCACAATGCGAATTCTTATTGGGAAGATTCTGCCCCAAGTGCGGAGACTTCATCACAACTGTGGGGCCTCTGCCATTTGTGAATCGGGTCCTAAGTTCCTAATTTTACAAGTAGTATCTTTATGACTATGGAATCTTCACACTGCGGGCGGAGTTTCCTCACTTGAGGGGCATGGACTCTGCACTCAGGGCAGAGAACTCCGCATGGCATAGAAAGAGAGAACTACCCATGGCAATCTTACTAGGGGTGGGTGATAAATTCCACTCCACGGGTGCAGTGGGTGGAGTTTTGGGTGCATAACAGAGTTCCAGCCAAATTCTGCCAACCCCTGCAAGGAGGATTTCTTTCTTGTGCATGGCGTGCACAGGGTATGTAGGTAAGTGTGAATGATATTTGGGGTCCCCTGGTATGATTTTCAGTCGCTAGGAGGGCATCCAGTGAGTTTTGCCCAAAGTGGGCAGTATCGACCGTTTGTGGTCAGAAAGCTACTGCTCAAAAAGAAAATCTACTCGAGCGGCAGCAAAATCAACCCAAGAAGCAGCGCCCTCTGGCATGCCGCGTGGTACCATTCATGCTGATTTTCCAGTGTGGAACAAGCTCACAGCACTAAATATCAGTGCGAGCAGCGCTGCACCCTTAATTGCGCCAGTTTGCTGAGCTCCACGGAATCTCACTAAGTTTTCATGTGACAACGCAGAATTCCACAGGGTGAAACTCCATGAGTCACGCCCACCTCTTCAACTAACGAGTAAGTGCATACACCTAAAATCAATTAATTACAGCTGAAATCATTGCATTCAAACAACATACAAGCTGGGCACAACCAATCCTCTGATTCTTCACACCTCATCTTGCTACCTGCATGCTTCTCTGCCATCATACTTCAACAATGCTGCCTGTTCTCAGGAAGATGAGACATTTTTCAGAGGAGGAGACCAAGATGATTGTCTCATTTGTAGTTGCAAACAACAAAAATCTCCATGGGTTGCCACCCCTATTTTCTTAATGCCACACAGAAGGCAGCCTTATGGCAGGAGTTGGCTTATGGGATGAATGCATTGGGAGAGGACACCTGGATTGTGTGATAGCAAATAAAAAGTGAGAGTTTGAGAGGATATGGATGAAAGAGAAATTCATTAGGATAGAGGTGGTTAGAGTTCTTCCTGGTGGACAACCTGGATCCCGTATCTGTTTCACCTCACTCAAGAAGCATGTCCCCCCCGCTGCTACATGGGCTGCCTTTTACAGATACATGTAATGTTGTACCAGGTAAAACATTAAGAATCAACATCGACACTATATGTAAAAAATAGTTTTTTTAGCAACATGTGTGACTATAGAACCTAATCCAAGATGGTGCTTTTCCTTATCATGAATTGTACTCTAATGTTTTTTATTCTCTCTATCACTCTTCAACTCCCAGAAATCTTTGGAAGGGGAAAACAAAGGGGTATATTTGCAAGCCCCTATGTCCACCCCAATGTCACTTTTAGTGACACTGGGGTGGCGATAGGGGCTTTGCTTTATTTACAAGGCAGCATTAAGCCACTTGACAAGGCTTAACGCTGCCTTGTAAATAAGGCACCCTTTCACACTATACTGAGCGAGAAAGGGGAGGACAATAGGTGTTGCGGTGGGCATTCCACTGCAACACCCATTGATTTTGACGCTGCCCCCAATTTACAAGGGAGCCGTAAATAGGAGGCAGCACCAAAATTAAGACCAGGGAAAACCTGGTCTTAAACAGCCAAAATGAGGAGAAATGCTTTATTTCAGAAACAGCAAAACGCAATTGATTGTTTATGGGCAGAAAGGTGTCCCGCCATTCACATAAACAATCCAAAAAATAAATGACACTTTGCAACTTCTATGTGTCCTGCGTTAAGCATCACACATAAAAGTTACAAAATGCCATTTAAAGATTGTTTATGTGCAGGAAGGGAGACCTTCTGCATATAAACCATCTTCCCCTCAACGCAGACACCCTTGCACTATGGTGAAAGGGTGCCTGCATTGGCGCTAGGCTGCTAAGCTTAGTGCCAGCGCAGGGGAAAACACAGGGCTGCACCATATGTTTGTAAATATGGTGCAGCCCTACGTTTCTGAAGTGGTGGAGCACGTCGTTAAGCCTAGGAGGCTAACGCCATACTCCACCACTTCGTTGTACATATGCCCCAAAGTTCCTTGCTCATCATGTGTGAAATTTGTTAATGTTCTTCTACCTGTCGCTTAATTTATCAAGAATTAATTACTTGTTTTTTTCCTTGTTTGTATTTTCATCATCTATGCATTGTTTATTGTACTACATGGACATGTTCATTTTTTAAATGAAGCATGTTTTGTAGTAACTTTTTAAATATTCTATTTTAATTGTCCAACTACAGCAAGAGTGAATCCTTCTGCTGGAGCAGAGGTCCATGCACCTGCAGGAGCTAGTTATCAACGGCCAGTTCACCCACAACAACAAGCAACAACTGGTAAGTACATATGCTAACAAAAAGTGTTTCTATGTCATGAGTAATACGTATTCGCAGGTATCTCATTGATGATACAGCTGTAAAGTGTAATTGTGGAACATTCCAACACATAATCTCTGTTTTATTGGCGTTAATGTCATAACCAGAGATTTGCCCAAATTCTCCTGCCTTTTTAATTACCGTCGGAAAAGCTATCTGCGGATCTGAAGTATACACCAAAATATCGTCCGCATAAAGCGCTATCCGCTTCTCCCATTCACCATATACAAATGGAGGAATATCCACTTCCTTTCTCAAAATATGGGCAAACGGCTCTATATAGAGGTTAAATAAGAGCGAGGATAACGGGCAGCCCTGTCTAGTGCCTCTAGTAATTTTAATCGGGTCTGTTAGAGTGCCATTGACTAATAGTCTAGCTGTAGGAGCCCTATACAATGTCTCGATTACCCGACAAAAGACCTCCCCAAGCCCAAATCTTCTCATAACCTCCACCAGATAGGGCCAATTGACCCTATCAAAGGCTTTTGTGGCGTCCAGGGTCAGGGTAGCGAATGGAAGAGAAAAGGTTGTTGCTATGTCGATCACCCCTACCAAGTCTCGAGTGTGGTCAGCCAACTGGCGTCCCCTTATAAAACCCCTTTGATCTTGGTGAATTATAGATCCGATTACCTCCCCCAATCTTGACGCCAAAATAGATGTAAAAATTTTATAATCGTTATTCAGAAGAGAAATCGGCCTATACGACCCACATTCTGATAACTTTTTACCGGGCTTTGGAATGAGGACAATCGTGGCCTCCATCCATGAATCAGGGGAATTCTCACCTCTAAAAAGAATAGCATTAAAGAGACTGGACAATGTTGAGGTAATAACGGGGCTTATTGCTCGATATAATTCTCCAGGTAGGCCATCCGGGCCCGCCGCCTTCCCCTTCTTTAAATGGCCGATAGCTTTTCCCACCTCCTCTTCTGAGATCTCCTTCTCTAATTGAACCCTATATGATGTTTGGAGAAATGATAGATCGATATTATTTAACCAGCTCTCCCTGGCTTCCGGGTCATCCCTGACCTCTTCCTTATATATATCTTGAAAAAATTCCTGAAAAGCAGATCCAATTTCCAAGTCTGAAGTTCTCATAGTGGTCTCACCATCTCGTTTGATCTCTTTAATATACTTTCTGGCCTGTTCTGTCTTAACCTTCCATGCCAGAACCTTTCCTGCCGATTCCCCAAATTCAAAATTAGAAATTTTGCTCGCTACCCATCTTTTAGTTAGCCTTTCTTGTAGTATACCTTCAAGTTGACGCCGCAAATTCACCTGTTTTTCTGCCTCCCCCAAAGAAGCCATATTAGAGCCCAGCTGCTGCTCTATTTTGGCCAACTCCGTCTCGATATTTTGTATTTTCTGACGATAAGTTTTCCTCCTATAAGTAGCTCTATTAGTTATGCAGCCCCTAATAAAAGCCTTCAAAGCATCCCACACTACATTAATATCTACCGAGCCCAGATTTATATCTAAAAAGAACTTAACCTCGGCTGACAGAAAGTTTATCTCTTCTTCTTCTAATAATAACGTACGATCAAAGGACCAGGAAGATGCTTTCTTATGAGTGGCCCCTTGAAGGTTGAAAATAATGGCTATATGGTCTGAGATGTGTGAAGGAAGATAATTAAGCCCTTTTAGCGAGTCTTTTAAAGAATAACTAAAAAGGGCATAATCAATTCTTGACTTGTGTTTGTATTTAAGGTTATGAAAAGATACCCCCAACTTATTACCTGACCTTTCCCTCCATACATCTGCTAAACCGAGGTTCTCCATTATATCCAACAGAACCAACCTAGATTTGAATGGGACGAGTGCTCTTGACCTAGAGGATTTATCTAGCATAGGATTAAGAACAATATTGAAGTCACCAACCCATATGACTGGATCGTGTAGAAGTATGAGATGGTTCTGAATTAGATTCAGGTAGGAGGGATCGTCCTGGTTCGGTCCATAGTATCCTACCAGTATTAGCGGGAAGCCCTCCAGTATGATGCAAGAGATTAGCCATCTCCCACTACGATCTTCCTTATAGTCCAAAATTTGGGCTTTAACCGATTTTTTGAAAATTATTAAATCCCTCTTGTGTTAGCGGATTGGTCCGTGCATAGGAACGTCCCTACCCAACTTTGTTTTTTTAATATCTCAGAGACCTCCAGCTTTAGTAAATGGGTTTCCTGGATGACAATGGCCTGCGCAGGAGAATCTTTCAAGTACTGTAAAATTTTATGTCTACGACTTTTTACTCGGATGCCATTGACATTCCAGGATAGAAACCTAATAGGAGTCATCTATAAAGGAATTTCTTTTTTTATAATTATTGTCATAAGCCAGGATAGACCATTCACTGTTAATACAAGAAGCCAATTTTTTGGCCTTAGTGAGGTCTGACTCTTGAGGACTTTTATTGCTTTTCCCCACTTCCCTCAGTGCCCCCCCCGGACCCCTCCCTCCTCCCCTAGAATACCCTCCCCCGGAAAACCCTTCCTTGCTGACTCTTGCCAGATGTAAGGCAAGGTTTACGTCTCCCCCCCCCGTCCCACTCCTAGTTTGTTTATTTTTTTGTCTTTATCTCCTTTTTTCCTTTTTTTTTTTTTTTTTTTACTAACCCTTTTTACCCTTTTTTTTTTTTTTTATTTTCTCAAAAGTGCTAATAGTCCCGAAAAAGATAAGAATAATCTTCAACGAGCTCAGGATTTCCTCTCCTAAGGCCCCTCATTACAATAGAATCCCATTTATTCCCTTCTTTTTTTTTAAATTATTTTTTGTAAACTGTTTTTTTCTGCTCCTTTTTTTTCTCTTTTTTTTTTTCCCTTTCTCCGTCACCAAACAGAAAAAAAACAAAGAAAACTTGGGAAAAAAAACTAATAGTTCCAGACTTTGGACAGCGTGCTCTTCAACTGGCTCCCATCTTTGCTAGAAATTCATCTACTTCAATGGGAGTATGAAGCTTAATTTAGATAGGGTAGCAACGGACAGTAGGAAACTTTTGAGATCTTGGACATTTTTACCACTCTCCATTTTTGGGAGAATAAACCTAGTTAAGATGTCCATTCTCCCAAAATTTATCTTTATTTTCAACTCAATTCCCCTGTCTTTTGAACGGAGAAAAGTGGAAAAATGTCAGCGAGAAATAAATTCGTTCATCTGGAATTTTAAAACAGTAAGGCTGACCTGGAAGAAGTTGAGAAGGAGGAGGGAAAAGGGAGGCCTTGCTTTGCCAGACCTGTTATATTACGCGTGGGCATTTCAGCTAACCTATTCTAGGATGCTTCTGAAAATCCCCGTAACATCATCTATGGGGAGTATGTTCAGGGCTATGCTAGGGGGATTAAACATCCCATTGGATGGATTTTTATTTAAGTTTGGAGACATGAAATACTTCAAAAAAGTCAGATTAAAGATCTTGCAATCAGCTTTATTAAATTGGGTTCAGATAAGAAAAAATGTCAGTTTACATTATTATTCTAATTTGCGCCGGTTTGGGATTCTCCCGGGATTCCATCCTGTATGCAGGACAGCCTTGCAACCCCGTTAAGGGACGCTGGGATTTTAAGATGGGGAGAGATAATGGTGAATGGAAGGGTACAAGACTGGGAGGTCTTGAGGGACAAGGTGGGCACGGCTTTTTCTAGATTTAAATATATACAGTTGGAGAGTTGGGCACGGGCGGAAAATAGGAAAGGTCCTCAAGTGGGGAGTTATAGCCAGTTTGAACAACAACTGGTAGAAAAGCAAGAAGGGGGTAAAGAAGTGGCAATTTGGTACTGGGGTATGGTAGAGGAGGCGGACGGAGACTTTGTCTTGCCAGAAAAGCTATGGGGGAAGGAGTTGATCCCCCAGTGTGAGGACCTATGGATAAGATCCTTCTCTTTTCTTTATAAAATAGTGAAACCAGTCTGGCTAAGACGTAATCACTTGTTTACCCTCCACCGGGCCTATTTTACACCCCTGAGGCTCTCCAAGTATCTTCCTGGGAAGAAATGTAATAAGTGCAATTTGGTGGCAGCCTCAGATATACATATGTTTATGGAATGCCCGGCCATCAGGCTGTTTTGGGAGGAAGTAATGGCCAACTTGTACTCAATTTTAAGCTTATCATTGGAAACTACTCTCCTGCTAATAATTTTCGGTTTGGAGGAAAATATAACTGGACAGGCAAAGTCTTTTCTTTTTTACTCCATCATCTTGGCAAGAAGACAAATATGTAAATTTTGGGTGGATACCAGAGCCCCATCTCACGCAGCGTGGCTGACATCAATGTACGAAACCGCCAAGACTGACTTGGCTAGAACATGCTCCAAACAAAATGTGTCTTTCTGGGAACTGCTAATAAACTGGAGATAGGGTGCCGGGGTTTTTTTTTTTTTCCCCGGGTCCGATGATTATGTCAACTAGGCTCCAGAAGATCCTGGGAAGTGGTTTCCCCCGTACGTGTTATCCTGGGTCGATCTATATTGACTGGTGCTTCTCCGTTCTTCGCCTAAAGAGGTGGTCTCCCGCCCTACGTATATATTCTGCCCGGAAAATGATATGGAGGATAGATCGATAAAATACTCTATGGCAGACAAGTGGCGCTTGGCTTCTCTTCGGTGAGTGGAGGTAATGGCAAATGAGGACACCAAAAAAAAAAAAAAAAGTGTTTCTAATGCAGTCCTGAAATGTTATTTATTATATATGTTCTTTCATGTCCATTACTTGGGTTTGAACATAACAGTTACTAGTATATATGCCAGCGGTTTCAAGTCTTTGTGTCGCGGCACCATGGTGCGCTGTCAAAACTAGCAGGGGCACCACAAACTAAGCTCTCACTGCCCCAACTGCCGGGGTTCAAGGTGGCGCAGCATATTGCATGCACCACCCTCGTGGAACAAGCAGCACGCTCCACACTCACCGTCCTCGCGAATGAAGCAGGCAGCACTCGCACCACCCTTGACACTGCAGCACGACACATGCACAGTCCTTGCAGAGGAGCGCTGTTGTGAATGCAGCAGCCCTGTCCATGTGCATACAATTGGGTGTGCTGGGAGGGCAATAGGCCCTTGTGATGCACTGTGGACGCCGGGTGGCTCTTGGTGGCAGAAGGCACTTTGTCATGGGCCACTGGAGTCTTCCAGATGTCTCGGTACCGAATGCCGGCCCTCCAGTGAATTCCAGAGGAACCTGTCAATGGACAAAAGGTGGGGTGTGCTGCTGGGAGGACCCAGCCAGAGCGACCTCTGTCAATAAGGGGGAACCTGCTGCCCTCGACAAGCCGCTCTGCAGTTGTCAGTTATCTGCCCTCCAGCTGCAGTGCCAGACCGGGCTAAAGCACAGGTGAGCTGTCCTCCAGTGCCAGAAGACACGCAGTGGGTGAGTCTCTCCTGCCTGTAATCTTGGTTTTCCGCAAGGCTAGTCTTTGAAGCAATTGTTTTTAGTCTGCTCCGTGATGCCACAAGAGAGACCGGTAGGAATGTGTGCATGCACAGCATTTTAACTTGAATATGCATGCCCGACTTACTCCAATAAGGGACATGCATATTTTTGGAAAGCTTGTCAGAAATCAACATCATAATCCCCACGGCGGAAAAGCCATCCGTACAGGATTATGTGGCGGTTCCGACTGGCCGATGGGCTACTTCAGCCCATCCAAAGCCTGCCGGATTGACCGGCTGGGTTCAACTCCGACCGCCGTAATTGTAATACGCCGGTCGGATTTGAAACCATGGATGTCGGTTGGAAAGTCTCAGACCTGTGGTCGTAGGCTTTCCAACCGATATCAAAATTAGGGCCTTAAGGGCCGATTACAAGTTTCAGCTGTGTAGAGGTGGGCGGTACTCTACCGCTGCCCCACCCGCACCGCTGGGACTCGCTGCTGCCCGACAGATTAAACGTTATTTGTGGCCTGGCAGGCAGGCGGCATGGCCTTCCCATGGCAGTGCCTCTTTTAAAGGCTGCGGTGCCTTCGAAAAACGCACAGCAAATGGAACGCCTCACAGGGTTCATGTAGGGCATAGACTCGAAAGTTCATGTCTTGCAGGAACATTTGTGCATGCACACATGGGGGCACACGTTATGCCCCCCCTGTGTGCATGCATAAAGGGAGGAGGCACAGGGGGCCTTATAGGACCCCATTTGCTTCCTCTCCTCTAAGGTTTACATGGAGGAGGAACTGCCATGTAAACCCTGGAGGAGAGGAAACTGGTTACATGCTTGGCGGGACCACAGACGTCCCACCAAGCATATTGCTGCCTTTGACCACCATGCCAGCACCAGGAAACGGCAGATTCCTGGCTATTTTGGTGGTCCCAGGTGGTCTAACAGCCCAACTCGGAATGGGGCGGTCAGACCACCGGTGCGTTGGTGGCTGGACCGCCACATCACCACGAGTCTGGGGCCCTAAAAGTATAGAAATTTACTATTCCCACTTCAAAATAAACCATTTTAAAGAAATTGTTAGACATAAGGGATAACATTTACAATTCCCACTCCAATCTAAACTAATTAAATTGTTGGATACAAAAGAGGTGATATTCACAGTTCCTACTCCAATATAAAACAATTTGAGGAAGGTGTTGAACCCTTAAGGGGTCACATTTACTCTTCCCACTCCAATCTCAACCAATTTGATGAAGGTGTTGGATATTTAAGTGGTAACATTTTCTTTTCCCTCCAATCTACACCAATTTGGGGAAGGTGTTGGACACCCAAGGGGTTACACTTACTATTTCAACTCCAATCTAAACCAATTTGAGAAAGATGTTGGACATTAAAGGTGTCAATAACAAAATGTTGTTCCCCTTGTGACTCTTAGGGGTCGATTCCGATCCGGGTCGGACAGCTGTCCGAGAGCTGTTCGTAGCCTTACCTTGCGACCGACCCTTTCTGGGAGCCGGTGCGTCCGGGCAATGAAGTGCGATGCACATAACTGACACAAATCCGACTGACACGTAAGCTGCGATTCAAGCTTCATTTTCCGTACGAGCCGTACATCCGATCGCCGAACCGAGTCGCCCGGAAGCAGTACCCACAGCAGTTTCCGGCCGGACAAGTACGGTGCGCAAATGATACGTGCCGGACGGGTCACCACGTACAGCACGTCACATCATCCGGGAAAGCAGCATATCGGGTACGATTCGCGCCAGAACACAATCCACGGCTACGAGACGGACCAGCTAGCAACGGGTACGAGACGGAGCAACAAGCAGCGTGTACGAGATGAACACATCAAGAATCCCATTGCGCAGTTCATACTAGTACTGTAAATCCAAGACCGGATCAGGAACAGACACGTACGGCCAGACGGTAAGTCAGACACCCACCACACAAACAAACGACACGGACCCGCCAAATGTCACACACACCCAGAGGATCCATATCCTGTCCACTAGCAACAGGCCACCATAGGGGTTGCATGACCATCACCACTACCAGCACCACTCATAGGGGACCTGTTGCCCATCACTACTGCCACCCCCACTCATAGGGGACCTGTTGCCCATCACTCCTGCCACACCCACCCATAGGGACTATGTTGCCCATCACTCCTGCCACCCCCACACATAAGGGTTATGTTGCTCATCACTACTGCCACCCCCACTCATAGGGGACCTGTTGCCCATCACTACTGCCACCCCCACTCATAGGGGTATGATGCCCAGTACTCCTGCCACCCCCACACATAGGGGTTATGTTGCCCATCACTCCTGCCAATCCCACTCATAGGGGACCTGTTGCCCATCACTCCTGCCACCCCCACCCATAGGGACTATGTTGCCCATCGCTCCTGCCACCCCCACTCATAGAGGTTATGTTGCCCATCACTCCTGCCACCCCCACTCATAGGGGTTATGTTGCCCAGCACTCCTGCCACCCCCACACATAGGGGACCTGTTGCCCATCACTACTGCCACCCCCACTCATAGGGGTTATGCTGCCCAGCACTCCTGCCACCCCCACTCATAGGAGACCTGTTGCCCATCACTCCTGCCACCCCCACCCATAGGAACTATGTTGCCCATCACTCCTGCCACCCCCACCCATAGGGACTATGTTGCCCATCACTCCTGCCACCCCCACACATAGGGGTTATGTTGCCCATCACTACTGCCACCCCCACTCATAGGGGACCTGTTGCCCATCACTACTGCCACCCCCACTCATAGGGGTTATGTTTCCCATCACCCCTGCCACCCCCACACATAGGGACTAAGTTGCCCATCACTCCTGCCACCCCCACTCATAGGGGACCTGTTGCCCATCATCCCTGCCACCCCCACTCATAGGGGTTATGTTGCCCATCACTCCTGCCACCCCCACACATAGGGGTTATGTTGCCCATCACTCCTGCCACCCCCACTCACAGGGTTCATGTTGCCCAGCACTCCTGCCACCCCCACACATAGGGTGTATGTTGCCCAGTAGTCCTGCCACCCCCAAACTTAGGGGTTATGTTGCCCATCACTCCAGCCACCCCCACTCATAGGGACTATGTTGTCCATCACTCCTGCCACCACCACACATAGGGGTTATGTTGCCCATCACTCCTGCCACCCCCACTCATAGGGGTTATGTTTCCCAGCACTCCTGCCACCCCCACACATAGGGGTTATGTTGCCCAGCACTCCTGCCACCCCCACCCATAGGATGGGTGATGCGCCACACATCCATCATATACCAACATTAGGTATGTCAGCAAAATACATCCCCCTAACATCATGACAACAGTGTGTAGTCTGTGACAAATGCCCACAACAGTGAATATGACTTCGAACATACAATGTAACTATCATCACTTGTATGACCAAAACCGGAGTGTGGCCTACACAAGGCAAGCATCACAATAGTACTGTGTCAATGTGCACTAACACCCCCTAATTGTGTAGAACAAAAGTTAAGTGTGAGGTTCCAAACTGCAGCAAATGTTGAGCATTGTGGTGATGGGGTCTAAAACCCCCCTCATCACAGTGACCAAAAGGTAAGTGTCATCATGGTCAAAGCTGCAAATGCCAAACAGCATGTATGATTCCTGGTCCCAACATATGAAACACTTTTGTGGCAAAGTAGTGGTTGTGTCCCATACCCACAGAGATGTTGTGAGGCTAACAGTGCTGTGAAAATCTAACATACTCTCGGCCATGTGCAGACAAGCACCACCCATGGGGGCTGACATTGCATACAGTCTAAAATGACACAAAAGCAGAACTGACCATCACAAAGCATACACACATCTCAAAAATAGACACACAAATCAAAACATCCTGTGTAGACTGTAGGTGTCAGGTCACAAACTCCCATTCCATGGCAGCAATGGGACCTAACAACCAGGATGAATGTGCAGAATGATGTGATATGACTCACAGGGACAGCAGGGAAAATCACAACAACAACATCCAGACAATGGCAATATCAAGGCACTGGTGCAGATGCACAAACACAAACAGGCAACCTCACACTGCACATCTGACACAACATGTGTGTGTGTGTCTCTGTATCCCCAGGCAACTACACAACACATGAGGGGGGCTGAACCACAGTGACACAGATGTGGACACAGTGCCGTACAAAAGTAACCCATCATTTGGGCCTTCCTTTATGGGCAATCAGGCATTGTGAGATGAGAGGGAGCACAACAGACACATGTGACATAAGCTGGAATGAACAGCACCTAATACAGCAAGAGACTGACACACAACAGCACTACCCCCAGGGACCATATATTGGGGTGACACAAGCAAGCATGATACGTCCACTGTGATGACAAAGATAGATGTCGTACAAACTGTGAAACCCAGAAATGTGTCCTGTGCCACAAACGTACATCACACCTACACAAACACAAATCACTCAGCATGGCCCATCATCCATGGACAAATGGGAGGTAGGGGCCGATCCATGCAAACATTCACAACTGTCCACCCTCAACACCACACACCCTGAACTGCACCAATGTGCATCTGTGAAGCCCACATGGACAGGTGACATTGCACATGAACCCATGACAAACACAGTAATGTTGGGAGGAACTAAGGTGCACAGACTCATCACACAAGGACAGTCTACAAACCTGGTGAATGACAGACACATTGCACAGTATGCGGTACATGGCCATGACGTCAAAGTTCCCGTAACCTTCGGAATCCCTGCCACAGTCCCAGGACAATGCAGAAGCCAAGGAGAACCATAAGGCACACATGCTGACATCTGCCAACATTGCAGCCCTGAACCTGACGAGTGGGAGCAGTCACACACACATACACATGTCTCAATCACCGAAAGGTACGACCTAGGGACAACTACATGATATTGCGAACAAACAAGTGCCTCGGGGTGCCCTGACTGTGTCCCATCTGCGTCTGACCACATCATCACCACTCCAAACTGACAAATCCCAATGATGAAACACCAATTAACAGTAGTGTGTCATGCACCCACACATCTGGTAGCCCAGGACAAAGATGTGGGATGAACACAGTACAACTCAGCAAGCATCAACAACAGGAACATATCAAGGGAACACTGCTTGTGTATAAAATGGGATGTGGACACACACACACATACTCACACAACACACACCATGGGCCCAGGCAATGTCACGGAACAACACACTTACTTGAGGGGACTCAACTCCTGTGGAAGCTCAGCTGTGCCAAACATAGTACCAGCAGGCCTCAGTCATGTCAGCAGAACACTTGGTCAGTCATCCATCAGTTACCACCCAATGAAGGCTCTGGTCACAACAGCCTGGGTACGGGAGTGTCCCTTAAGTCATCTGCACATACTCAATACATATGTCTAGCAAGTTGCACAGAGGACCCAGTTGCTCCTACATCAATGATGCCCACACCTGCAGGTCCAGTGGAAATGCGCCCACAGTCAGGGAAATATACAAATTGGACAATGGGAAGCTCATCATATGTGCATGTGTGCAAGCCACAGATGTGACCATGCAAATGAAATGTTTACAGAGATGTTCACAAATTGTTGATCATGACACACCCGGTTAGCTGCAAAGCATGACATGGATACCGACCATAATAGGATACATATCTCATGGACCACATGGAGTACATCACATCAACACCTCAGTATTCAACATTGGAGATCCAGCATTATAACCTCAAGGTCATGGTAAACATCATCAACATAATGTACAGCTAAATCAAATTCATAAGGATAAATACAAATGCTTTATTCAGCAAAATTGAAATGCAAATGCAAAGTCCTTTCAAAACAAAGGCCAATGGCAAGTCCATATCCAAATGTCAGCAATGTGATTTGAGTGACAACTGTCACACGTTGCTTGTCTGAACTGGTAAGGACAGGGGACATCCACTCGGAGGGGCATACATGGGGGCAGTCCAGGCACAGCAGGGACAGGATCAGGGCTCAGCAGAAGGAGGCAGTGAAGGGGTGGTGGATGCAGGAGAGTCACTGGCAACTGCAGTGGAGGTGTCTGACATAGTGGGTGCAGTCACAACTGTGGGGCACAAGTCAGATGGGGTGGGTGCCGGCACAACTGCAGTGGGCAGGTCAGATGGAGTGGACTGGGTCCCCACTGCAGTGCCCAAGTCAGACGGGGTGGTCGTGGACTCCACTGCAGTGCCCAACTCCATGGGAGCGGAATGGGGTTCAGGTGAGGTCGGCAGGACAGAGGGGGGGGCCATGGTCCCCACACCAGTGGCACAAACAGTCTGACCGGGGGGGGGTGGGGGTGGAAGAGCAAGTGGTGGGGGAGGGCTGGAGCATTTTGGGGATGGTGTATCTGTGGGTGGGGTACCCTGGGACAGGGAGTGGCGGGGGAACCTCTGGAGTGGTGGCCTGGGGGATGGAGGATGGAGACTGTGTCGTGGAGCTGCGGTGCAGGGGTGGGGTCTTGCTCTTCCGGCTCCGGGGGGACTTGCGGGTGGGGGCCTCAGTCTGACTGCGCCTGGGGGAGGGTGTCCAGGTGTGAGGGGCACTCCCCTCTGTGTGTGGGGACTTCCTCTTCCCCTTGTAAGCTGGATCTGCTGGATCGGTGGGGAAGAGGCCAAGGTCACAGAGGAAGAGCTTCTTGGGAGATGGTGTTGCAGGTGAGGCAAGGGAAGGGGTCTTGGAGGGAGAGGTATCGAAGGACTGCGGAGTGGTTGTGGATGCCTGTGTGTGTTTGCAAACCATCCCCTGTGAGTGTGGTATCAGTCCCCTGAGGTTGCTTGTGTGCACGTCTAGACCTTGGTTTGGGTGTTTGTTTGCTGCCTGTGTCTGTGGGTTTGGGTGAATGTGCTGGTGTGTGTGTGCTTGGGACAGGTAGGGTGCTAGGAATCGTGGATGGGGCAGGGGTAGGAGGGGTGAGGGACAGTTGGAGGAGGGACACTGCTGCCGTCAGGGAGGAGGCCAGGGACTGATTGGTCCTCTGTAGGGCAGACATGCCCGATAAAATGCCCTCCATGAACGACATCAGTTGTGTCAACAGACTGGTGTGTGCATGGAGGACACTCAGCATTGATGTCTGCCCTACATGGTTCTGTCGAAGCAAGTCCACAGACTCCACACTCAGGGCAGCAGGGAGCACAGGGGCAGGAGGTGCGGTGCCTGGCACAAAGGAGACATGCTCATGAACACGGGAGCCTCCATGGACCTCTGGGATGGGAGCCGATGGGAGGGTGGTGGTGGTGGTGGTGGTGGGGACAACCTCACTAGTTGGGGTCTGGTGGCTGTTGACACCTGCCTCCACAAGGGAGTCATCCTCCGAGCTGCTGTGGCCCTCAGCTGGGGTGGATGGTGCTGAGGACTCCTCGGTGTGGCTCCACTCGCCCTCCGTGCCACAGGGTCCCTCCAAATCCTCACTTTCTGTCCCAGTCTGGCTCTGTGGATCCTCCTGGTCCGTGGAGCTGTCCCCTCCTGTGGCCGTGGATGTATATGGATAGAATTAGGTCAAAAAGAGCATCAGTCACCTGCACTGACCGCACACACCACAGTGAGTACAGCACATCACAGGGCAAGCCCTGGCATCATCAGCTGAACACTGCTCAAAGTGCTCACACTGTTTTGAATAAGCCAATTGACAGTCGCACCATCAACCATGGCACTCATATCCCTCCTGGACTTGCACCCATATGTCTGTTGCTTGTTGGATGCTAATACCCCAATGTGCAGACATGCACCACCTACACATTTGTTGGGCATGCAAGTGAACATGTAGGAGTATGTTACTATACACACATCACATCTCTTGCCACTGACTCAGTACAGGTGTCAGGAAGAAGGGATGGTCAGAGTCTCATTTCACATGCTTGTGATGCATACCAGCAACACACAGTATGATGTTCTCATGTCCTGATAGTCAATGCCACAATGGGGTGCATGGAGCACATTTGACCCCAATGCAGGATCACTCATAGCAAGTTAAATGCCATGGTACAATCATCCCTGGAAAGTCAGTCATCACTCTCTCCTGTCACAGGGGCAGGGCATCCAGACAACAACAGTATGCACTGTGTCACAATCATAGGTCATGTGTAAAGCAAACTCTGCAGCTGACAGGTGCATTTGTCCATCCCCTGCAAACAACATATCCCGGACCCAGATGACCCCACATCATACAAAACAGAAATATGAGTCTCTGCGAACACAACTCCCTGTACATGAGCACATCACAGTCTGAGGTGCATGAAACACAGCTGCCTGAAGTTCACAGTTGCATACACCATTGTACACTGTCAAGTGATCACACCTATATGTCACACAGGTCTTGTCTCTTATAGTCACATCTCAGATGTACTGCTGACCCTCAAACTCATGAACACCCCAGTTGTCCTGAAAAGGAAGCCACACCACAATGACACAGAGGCAGACCCCTGAAGGCACATGTCCCCTGCTGCATGGGTGTGTTTGAAATACCCCAGGCACATGTGGCGAGTCAGACCAGCAATTGGAACACATATCAAGGGCACACACAGATCACATGTCAGATCTCAGGCATTGTGTGAACAATTGACCCACCCATGAAACACACAACAGAGTCACGGTAACAGATGCTGTCCGGAACCTGAAGCATAGCTGACTGCAGGGACACAGTGCCCTAGTGACACAAGCCCCAGACTGTAGGGTCCACACCTGTGGATCAGATGAGGAGGGTGCATCACACAATTGAGGGACATGAGTCCTGGTCTACAAGACCTACATAATGTGGAAGTGTGACCAGGCCAAAAGACTGCAAATAGCATGTCAGACATAGTACACAGATTAGGCATGGTCTTACCCACTCCTTGCTGCTGTCTGGCCTTCAGCTGCCCATCCAGGTCCGGGAATACCACTGCCAGAATCCTGAGCATGTGGGGGATCAGGGTCCGGTGTCCGCCCCTCCTGCGAGGAGGTGACAGCTTCAGCTGGACCCCTGCGATCCTCCGGGTCCAGCCCCGAAGGTCCTGCCACCTCTTCTGGCAGTTGCGGATCCGGCGCTTGTAGAACCCCACTGATCGAACTGCCCGGGCTATGGTCTGCCAGTTCTCCTGCTTCTGGTGGGCATCAACCTGTGGGGATGACAAAGTTAAAAGTCCTTTAACACACATGCCATATTTGTGCTGCACACAGTTGGATATACATGTCATCATCACAAAGGAAAATGTGTTAAACAGGTAGTGCACCCATGGAAATGGACTAATGCCCTGCATGTCTGACATGTTAACATTGCCTGGGTAGTTGAAGCGTGCACAAGTGCACTTTTGCTGCAGAAAACCTATTCATTACATGTACCTACACACTTTGGGTGCTGAAAGTGCTCAGTGAGTACGCTTGCCACTGGTGTACACACTGCTAGTACTGCTAGTCAGACAACATGCACAATTAGGAAGGCAGTAGACTGCACACTCACCTGCTCCCCTGGTTTCCCATACAGCTTGCAGTACTGTGGATGGAGCCCATCCAGCAGGGCCTTGTTCTTCTCCTCAGTGAAGGCTGGGGCCCTATCCAGAGTACGTGCCATAGCAGTAGCCAGAGGATGCAGAGACAGCAGCAGTGGTAGCAGAGATGTGGTCCAGTAGCATGTAGTGCAGGCAAGTGAGCTCCCTGGGGGCCAGCCGGCCTTATATCTATGCTGCAGAGGCAGAATCTGTGCCATGTGTCCCAAGTGATAGGTCAAACACAGTTGCATTCTATAAATCTGGCCAATCCATGGACTTGTATGACTCGTACATGTCTTCCGTATCGTTCAAATCTTCACCTTCATAAAACCCTAGAAATTGCAACATTGTTGTAGGCATCCAACTGAATATCCAGCGCACAACTCGCACAAGTTTTGAATCCGCGTCCGTCTCCATGACAGTCCATAGCCAATGGGTGCGCATGGCTTGGTCAACTGACTGTACAACGTGTAGTTTAAAAATCCACACGCACCCGTCTCCATACGATTCAATGGCCAAGGCGTGCGCAGG
Source organism: Triturus cristatus (assembly GCF_964204655.1). Taxonomy (NCBI): domain Eukaryota; kingdom Metazoa; phylum Chordata; class Amphibia; order Caudata; family Salamandridae; genus Triturus; species Triturus cristatus. The sequence continues at coordinate 705,011,897 of NC_140582.1, read as the reverse complement.
GCTCGGTCCATGCCTGCACGACGTGTATGCATGAGAGTCACCCGCATCGGTTCTCATTGCAGTAAATGGCTAAGCGTACGCACAGCTCGGTCCAGAACTGTGCAATGCATACGCATGATAGTCACCCGCATTGGTTCTCATTGCAGTCAATGGCTAAGCGTACGCACGGCTCAGTCCAGAACTGTGCAATGCGTACACATGACAGTCACCCGCATCGGTTCACATTGCAGTCAATGGCTAAGCACACGCACAGCTCGGTCCATGCCTGCACGACGCGTATGCATGATAGTCACCCGCATCGGTTCTCATTGCAGTCAATGGCTAAGCGTACGCACGGCTCGGTCCAGAACTGTGCAATGCGTCTCTGTAGAAGTCACCCGCGTCGGTTGACATTGGTGTGACCTTTGACGGCTTCAACACACAATTACTTGCCAGGGACTCAGGTGCACACCTACCACACTACAGCATGTGCCACACTGTGTCCCATGGCATGTAAGGCTGCATTACCTGTGTGTGTAGGGGGGGCAACATTTGGTTTGTTGTGTGGCACTTTGGTGCAGCCACTCCCAGGCTGTGCACGTGTTCATGGGGACTGAATCCTTTGTGTGTTGTGCACATTACCACTGTGATGTGCAACTGTACAGTTGTGGGCATGAGTCATGGACACAGTTGCAGGTTGGATATGTTTAGGACAGGTCACATACACCCTGAGTCCTGGGTGGGATGGTATGTACGTCACAGTGAGACCCATAGCCACAAATCTGATGTACACCCACAGTCTGTGTGCATGTTGTGTCTCAGATGTGTCTAATCAAATGTGCCCAATGGGAGACAGACTCCACATCCAACATTGATGTTGTGTGTGTGTCTACGAGACGTCCATGTAGGGCCTGCAGAGACAACAGTGGCCACTACCTGTGGGACTCATGGTCGTTTTGTGGCGTGTACATGATATGCCATGTCATGCCAGTGTCCATGTGGCAATGCAGGGACCCTGGGTATCTGCGTGTCAAAGAGCTGTGATGCCTGGGAGACATCAGGCCTCACTTGTCACTGTGGTGTGTGTTTGTAATGTGACAGCAGTACATAGGTACTGTGACACAGCCCAATGATTGACCATTGCACTACATGGAACTTATGTAGATATGTGGACTTGAGATGTGAGGTGATGGGCATGTAGGTGACATATGTGTCCCTACCCAACAGCACACACCTCAGTACATTGTGTATTGTCATGATGTATCATGTGATATTTTGCTTGGTCATAGCCACATGGGTGGATGAATCGACAATCTTCCTTTGTTCATCTCTATACTGCAGGGCACCAGCTGTCCATAGACCGTTCCCAGACCTTGAAACCATGCAGGAACGCAACTTCATCAGACGGTACCGCTTCACCAGGCCACTGATTGAGGAGTTGGCGGAGCAGTTGGCGCCTGGCCGGACATACCCTACAGCACTGACCCTAGAGGTGAAGGTGATGGCAGCCCTGCACTTCTTTGCTACTGCTACTTTCCAGTACACTGTGGCTACTGCTGGTGGTATGTCGCAAACTATGTTCAGTCGTGTGCTGCGCGATGTCTTGGAGGGGCTGTTGCATTTCTTGACCTGTACATCAAGTTTCATAGCCCAGGTCAACTCACTGACATAAAGGATGCTTTTTATACACTGGGGAGGATGCCGAACGTCATCGGATCTATTGATGGTAGACATGTGGCCCTGGTACCACCATGGGCACATGAGCAGGCATACCGGAACAGGAAAAAGTTCCACTCCATCAATGCTCTGGTGGTATGTCTTTCAGACATGTGTATCACACATGTGTGTGCACGTTTCCCCGGTTCTGCACACGATGCCTACATCATGAGGAGTAGTCAAATTGCAACGCTGATGTCACAGATGCCAAACCAGCGTGCCTGGCTTGTCGGTGTGTACTGACTATATACCATTGTGTGTGTTTGGTAATGTTGTATTCCACCCTCTTTCAAAACTCAGCTAATTGTTCAATTGTTTGTATGCAAGTGACTCCGGATACCCCAACATGCCGTGTTTGCTGACACCCCTCAGGAACCCTGTGACACCAGCCGAGATGCGCTACAATGAGGCACATGGTCGGACCAGGAGGGCGATTGAGCGGACCTTTGGTCTCCTGAAAAGCCGCTTCCGCTGCCTGGACAAGACCGGAGGGGCCCTCCCATATGACCCTGCAAAGGTGTGCAAAGTTATCCTTGTATGCTGCATGCTACACAACATGGCAGCGCGGAAGAAGTTGCCTCTCATCCAGGATGACGATGACCTACATCCGCCACCTGTGGAGGATCCAGGCCTGGGCCACGATGCCAGTGATGATGATGATGAGGGTGACGCCCGCACAAAGCTCATCAACAACTTCTTCACCTGAATGTGAGTTTACAGGGTTGTTATGTCAATGTATTGAGTTAGCCTGAAATGTGTTGGGGCTGCTCTGTTGCTGTTTGAGTGTGTCTGTGTGCTACTTGACTGGATACGTGCAGTGATGTGTCCTTTCAGGTGGTCTATACTCCACAATAGTGTTGAACTGCTAACTTGTTTCTGTGTAAGTTTCTTTGGACATGTTTTGTGCATGTGTATTGCATTTCTCTCCTGTTCTGCTGTGCTTTTGACTGTGTATTATGTCTGTCCTTCCCAGGGTACTTTGCCTGTTGTTTGGTCAACACTGACACCCAACACCCAGAATCTAACCCCAGGGTGGAAGTTGTCGATTCCCATCAAGTGATGTACCACACACCCCTGGACTTCAATTCTCCAACACATTGTGACTGTGTGTCCACTGTCACGTAGAATTACCTTGCAACTGTTGTGGAATAAACATGTTGCTGATGTGTAATGAACCTGTGCTACGCTTTGGTATATGCGTTTTCTGTCTTCCCACATCTGACTGACATTTGCTTACCTCACCTGTGGGCTTGTTACCACTGACTGTGGATAGGTGTGGTGTCTGTGCATTCCACTGTATTTCAGGTCAACATCATTGTATGGGATGAGTTACATGGCCATGGTGAGTGTGTGTTGTGGTGCCATAGTGGTGTGTCTTCCTCACATGTGTCACATCACCATGACTCACATAACAGTGAGCACAGTGCTGTAGTATTTGGCATGCACTGTGTTCTTTAGCAGATCAACATCTCCATGACACATAACAACTTGAAATCACAACAGACGCAAGTATAGTGTACTGGTGAGGTTATTTACAAACATGTGTAAGGATAGTGCACAGGATGGTGGGTGCTGTACATTGGGTTTTGAATCCAAAGTTCACAGTAGAGTTGGAAGTGTTGGTAGCTGAAATGTCCAGAGTAAAGTCCACAGTCATCTGCTACATTGGACCAACATGAACCCTCCATGCCATGTAGGCGAGTTGTGTTAGATACAACAAGGTGAACGATTTGCGCACAAAGAACATTTTCCAGAACAGGTTTTGAGGCACTGGGGGATGTGCATGGCCATCTGCGTCTCACTTGTCCTTCTTCTGACGACCCCTCTTCTTCTTCGGGGGGGATCCTCAGGTGCAGGCGTCTGCGGTGCAGAGGACTCTCTGCCAGAGTCATCCTCCCTCCCTGTGGCACTGGCAGATCTTGCGGCAACAGATGTTGTGGCCACACAGGGAGGTGTGGACATGTTGGAGCTTATCTGGCGGAGGCATGTGAGTATGTCCCTATGCACTGCAGTAAGTGCATCCCACTTTGCCTCCATGCGAGCATAATGGGCAGCCTGCTCCTGTTGAATGTCCTTGAGGATCCCCACTACCTGGCCGAATCCTCCAGTGCTATCCTGGTACGCATCTATGATGCGTGCCAGTTGGGGATCATCATGCAGTCCAGACCCCTCTGCAAGCCGCGACCTCTGCCTACCACCCCTCCCACCACCCCTAGCCACACGGGCAGGACCTGCGGCGGTACGCACAGGTGACACTGGGACCCCTTGGGTGTTGTTACTGGTGGTGTTTTCCGTAGCTTCCTGGGGGTCCTGTGTCCCTGTGCTGTTGGTAGTCTGTGTCCTTGGTCTGTCTGTGTTGGCGGGGGTGGCCTGTCTGTTACCAGATGCTGGAGGCGTGGGTATAGGGGGTGCAGATGTTTGTACTGCTGGTGCTGCATGATGACTCACACCGGAGGTGCCAGGTTGTGCTTCGTCATCCGAAGAGGACAGAGACTGATCCACACCAGAGAGCTGAGGGTCCACCAGAGTCTGGGAAAGGGACTCCTCTTCATTTGCTGCTGTGTCCCCAGCACCACCTGTGTTTGGAGGAGACACACAATGTAAGTTATGTTTCTACAGGCATCAATGGTTCACATTCATGACATTTGCTACTGTACGTCAGGATGCGTGCCTGAACACTGCTTTGTCCAATGTTGTCACGGACAGAGATGGATATTGTTGTGGCACATTGCCCAGCCAACATGAAGCATTTCAATGTGCATGTCGAAGTGTGTGCATGACCAGCTCATGTATAGATTTGGCTGTACATGGCCATTACTACTCAAGGGCCATCACGTTGCTGACACAGGTGTGTCATCCCTGTACACATTTGACCTTTAACAAGGACATACGTGCAATTCCACTGAGGATATGTTGTAAGATTGGGGCATGTGTGGTAGCAGATTTTGCTAGTCTTTGTGTGTCACATTGGTGTATTGGTACGACATGGTCACAGTCCGGTATGCCTGTGATATCTTGGGAGAAAGTTTTTTTTACAGTGTTCCTAGTTCCCATCTCATTTCATACAAGTGATGATGTCACCATTGTTAATGAGTCTGGTGCTGAGTTTTGTACATGCATTTGTGATTTGACTTGTCAATGTTCTCCATGGTGACATGGATTGGGCAAGGAAGCACTCTGGCTTTTCAATGCTCATGACAGTGAGAGGCGGTATTGTGTGTGTTGCGGTTTGGCTGCTGTGAGTAGCATTTCTCCTCCAATGCAGTCCAGGTTAGACCTTGTGTCTATAGTGTCTATGCCAGTGAGTGGTGTGTTGTGTGAAGGATGCATATGTTGCAGCACGATGTAGGAGTGGAATGCAGCTCACAACAGCACCGAGTGTGAATGAGACCATGCTATGGTGTCGGCTATATTGATGTGCCCATTCCATTCACTGTCAGATGTCCCCTGTCAATGATGTATATGTGAGTTCCTGTGTGTTTTGTGCAATGTACTATATATGGATCTCCACACTTGTCATCTGCAAGACACACCTCCACAGCCAGGCCAGGGGGCACCCCTGGACACTGCATCCCCAGTGAGTTTGAACATATGGTTGCAATGGCTGTGTGTGCGAACGTGTTTGGGTTGGCCAGTGCATATGTGTGATTTTTAGGCACATCATTTATCAGGCCCATGTGTCAGACATCTTGCCCGGGCATTATCTTTGTGAGTGACTGGTACCACGTGTGCAATGTGTTTTAGCATAGAAGGTGTGTGTATGGCCAGCATCAGTGTTATTTGTTTTCAAGTCAGGACCTCCTTCTCCCCCAGGTCAGTTATCCCATCATGAAGCGTGCCACCATTGCAGTGGGTGCAGGTTAACTTTCAGGATGTCAGTCAGTGCAGTCCAGGTGTTTGTTGGTGCCCAGTTCCCAGCAGGGCCTTGTGCTCCCCACAACAGAGCCCAGTGTCAGACATCTTGTCAGTCCATTTACACTCCCTGTGAGGTGAGCATGGTTCAGTGTGAGCTTGCTGGGCCATGTGGGTGGGTGGGGATTGTCTGTGACTGCAACTCCCATCATGCTTTTGGCTACACTCCCCTTCCCAGCATGCCCATACTTCCTTCCTTTTGACTTTGCTTCCCTGTGAGGGAGTGTGACAGCAATGGCAAGATGGCTGACTGTGCAGTCCTGAAATTTGTTGGTGCCCAGTTCCCAGCAGGGCCTTGTCCTCCCCACAACAGAGCCCAGTGTCAGACATCTTGTCAGTCCATTTCCACTCCCTGTGAGGTGAGCATGGTTCAGTTTGAGCTTGCTAGGCCATGTGGGTGGGTGGGGAATGTCTGTGACTGTAACTCCCATCATGCTTTTGGCTACACCCCCCTGCCCACCATGCCCATACTTCCTTCCTTTTGACTCTGCTTCCCTGTGAGGGAGTGTGACAGCAATGGCAAGAAGGCTGACTGTGAAGTCCTGGTATTTGTTTGACTACAAGTCCAAAGAGAGCCTCTGTGCTTCACACGGCAGAACCCAGTGCGGTGTATCTTTGGGTGATATTTCACTACAGTGTGAGTCAATGCTTTATACCCGGTGAGTTGTGTGGAGTTTGTGATGAGGGGTGTGTGTGTGTCTACACATGCTGGTAAGTAGGGTCAGAGCAGTCAGTCCTTCTTCCCACCCGGCCAGACATCCCACCATGAAACGTGCTTCCATTGGAGGGCGTGCAAGTTGGCTTTCAGGATGTCAGGCAGTGGTGTCCTGCTTCTGATTTGCGCACAACCCCTACCAGGGCCATGTGCTCCCCACAGCAGGACCCAGTGTCAGCCATCTTGTCAGTCATTCTCCACTCCCTGTGATGTGGACATTGTTCAGAGAGATCTTGATGGGCCAATTGGGAGGGGGAGCATTATCTGTGACTCCAAACTCCATCATGTTTTTGGATACACTCACTTCACCTGCATACCCACTATTTCTTCCTGTCAGTCAGCTGCACTGTGAGGTAGTGTGTTTGTGGTGGCAAGCTGTCTGACAGTGTTTATTTAGCTGTGTGCCATTGCCTTGCTCCATTTGTTGGTAGGTTTGTACATGTCATGACACAGTTACAAGTCACTATGAGATGGAAGGTATTGTGTTTGTCTGACTAGCATACACATCTTGGGATGATTATCTATTGGTTACTGTGGCTTTGCTAACGGTGCATGGGTTCACTGACCCCTTGCCACACAATATTGAGTATATTGGTTGTGTACTCACCAGGCTCTGGTATGTCTGATAGACCATGGACGCTCTCTGGTGGTAGGATGTCCCGCACCTTGTCCACCCAGGACCTGAAGTATACTGGTTTGGCAGGAGGGCCACCACCAGTGCGCTGACTCAAGGCGTGATCCTTCTCGATGAGTTTCTTGACCCTCCTGCGCACGTCATACCACCTGTTCTGGATATCATCCTTTGTGCGCAACATTGGTGCTTGTGCGTTCACCTTGTCCACGATCCTCGCCCACATCTTTGTTTTCTGTGACCTGCGGGTCCTTTGGACGAATGTACGAAACAAATGTGGCTCTACTCTGTGATCCCATCTACCAGCACTTCGAACTCACTATCTGTGAACTTTGGATTTTTCTTTAGGGGCATGGTGATGGGTGGTGGTGGTGAGTGATGTGTGTGTGAGGGTGCAAGTGAGGGTGGGTGAGTGTCAGTTTTGCTAGGTGTATGTGTGAGTGCTTTTTAGTGAGGTGCTAATGGTGTGAAACTCGTGTGATGGGTGAGTTGTGAGTGTGTCTGTGGTTGCTGTCTGATGGTGTTCTCTGCTGGCTGTTCTCTTAAATTTGTAAATTATCATGGTAGTGATTGGTGTCCTTTATATAGGTGGAGTTGTGGGTGTGTCTTTTTTCCAAGTTTATTTTGTTGATATTTATTGACTTTGTCATTGCTTGTTTGGTCCTTTTTTTGTATTTTTCATTTGGGTTTTCTAGGCATGAAGGAGACCGAGACGGACGCTGATGTTGGCTCATGCGGGCTTTTCCGGGTTTTTCATGCTCACTTTCTTCTGTGTTACATACGTGTCGGTCGCGGAGATCTTTATTGCTTCAGGTCCCTGTTTTCTGTGTGTGTCGGTCATGCGGTTTGGGCTCCGTGCGAGTCGGTCTGGTTTTACACGCATTGCATCATACTGCACGGATCGGACAGCGCGGGTACGCGTCAGTCGGGTTTATTCGTGGTGCGTGTCGGTCGGTGCGAATCGCGTCCGGTTTCCGTGCGAATCACTGGTTTCCCTACAGCTCGGTCATACGGCTTGTATTCTGTACGTGTCGGTTGTAATTCACACGCGTTGCATCGTACTGCACGGGTCGTACGGTGCCGGTCCGTGCCGGTCGGCCTCCAGTTGGACATCTCAGCTGTACAGTCTGGGAAGTGGTGTAACCTGCTTGAAAAAGTCTCATATCGCACAGAGGACACCAGGCTGACATAAGCCTCCCTGCACAATGTTTGTACTTGCTGTCTCCCCTGAGGGTTGTGTCCCAAAAGGGTCACATCTGGTGGTTCCAGGGGTGTTGCAACAGTGGGTGGTTGATCTTGCCCATCTTGCCCATCAAGGGGTTGTCAAGACAATGTCTTGATTGAGGTGCAAGGTATGGTTTCCCAGCCTGGATACCCTAGTAGAGCAGGCGGTTCGTCAGCGCTCCCTATGTCAAGCTACTGGGCCTGCGGATCCACCGGCACCTATCATCACTGAAGACATCCCTACGTTCCCTTGGCAGAGAGCCAGTGCAGACTTTGGTAGTCTCCTGGATTGCCGACACATGTTGGTGGTCATTGATGACTTATATCCTGAGGTTGAGATAATGGAATCCAACACCGCCAGTCAGACCACAGCCTGTTTTGAAAAAATTATGGGCACTCATGTGATCCTCAAGGAACTGCGCACCGACAATGGTCCTCCATTCTCTAGTCACAAGGTAATGGAGTACCTACAATCCTGAGGTGTTCACCTCCGGAAGATTGCACCATGGTGGCCTCAAACCAATGAAGAGGCGGAGTTATTCATGCACACACTTAATAAGATGCTCAGAATTGCTTCGGCCAATGGACAGAATTTGGACTGTGCTCTCTATGCTTTTCTGAGGGAGTATCGGCTGACTCCCCATTCCACAACTCAGGTCAGTCCGAGCTCTCTGTTCATGAATCACACCGTGGGTGATGGGGTTGTGTAGTTCCTATAAGACCTATACAGGATCTGCGCGTTCGGACAGATACACTGTAGGATTGGTGTCAGACTGATTCTATACACCCTCATCGGGTATGTTGGCCTTCTGCATCAGCTAGCTCACAGTGCCACTATAATCTCCTCTTACCAAGGAGAGAATAGTTCTTGGCAACCATCGAACATTGACAACCCTGATCCCACAGGATCGTGGAATCAATATACTTTTTTTCGCTCAGTCACTCGTGCTTACTTAGTTAGTCTCAGAGAGATACACAGAATAAATGGTCTGGGCGTTTTCAATAAGTATTTATTGAAGAGTTGTTATTCTGGTGTAAAATAGATGAGCTGCAACAGCCATTAGACAGTAAAAGAGATAAATGATTAGAAGCACTATGAAAGTAAATGGATGGTGAAGTTATACCATCTAGCAATATTCATGGATACATATGAGTATATAAAATACATGATAATAAAAGATGCGTTCTCCTATGATGCCTCCCTAACTACCTAAGTGTACCTAGCATGTGCATAGGTGTTACACCAAGAATCCCTCTAGGATAAAGTCGACCCATTCCCTGAAGTGAGAGACTGTGGGACCCTGTCCTGGTCTCGGGTTGGACACCCCGCAAGGGATGTTAGACCACTGTGAGCTGGAGTGTCTGCATACAGGAACCTCAGCCTCTTCGCATCAGTGTGTCGGCTGGGAAGTCCTGGTCTCCTCTATCTGTCATAGCAAGATGTTTTGTATATATACCCATAGGTCTCCCCAGGGGTCCTAACTCGCTGTATTACTTTGTCGGACTTAGGATGACGTTGTGAATGAACTTTGGAAATAGATATTTTACAATAGATAGTCGTCTTGCTGCGCTTCCAAGAATCCTCATGCCTAACGTAGGAGATTTCGAACTAGGGAAAACCCATGTTCTGAACACAGTGTTGTATCTAGGTAAAAGGTCAGTCCCTATAAACCGTTATGTATGTAATGTAGGGAAGAATATCGGTGAAGGGTTACAATGTTACCTCGACCTATATTAGGGTACCTATATGGAATATAACACTGGCCTAGGAGTGTAATGGGGAGTGGGCTCCAGTGGCATATCCCAGCCGTGCGCTGACAGAGACGGAGCAATGTTATTCCCACAATGAAAAGGAAGCCATAGCGGTGCATTGGGGTGCAGACATTTTCATCTATATCTTTTCGGTCAACCATTTGTTGTCCACACAGACCATAAACCTCTCATCCCACTATTTACGGGGTCATAATCCAAGCCTCCACCTCAAATCGAAAAATAGATCCTCCAATTACAGCAATATCAGGTTTTCCATCCAGGGACCCAGAGTCCTGGAGACTATCTATTGAGGCACGCCTGTCTCGCTACGAAGAGCTAGGAGCTTGATGTAGAAGAAGTAGAGGAATACGTTTGATTAGTTTTTGAGCGCTCCCGGCCATTCCCTATCTCGCTCAAAGAGATCTTTGAAGCAACTGTCACGGATGAGTGCCTCCAGTTGGGCACCTTGGCTGTACAGTCTGGGAAGTGGCGTAACCTGCTTGACAAAGTCTCATATCGCACAGAGGACGCCAGGCTGGCATAAGCCTCCCTGCACAATGTTCGTAGTGAACTTGCTGTCTCCCCTGAGGGTTGTCTCCCGAAGGGGTCATGTCTGGTGGTTCCAGGGGTGTTGCAACAGTGGGTGGTTGATCTTGCCCATCTTGCCCATCAAGGGGTTGTCAAGACAATGTCTTGATTGAGGTGCAAGGTATGTTTCCCAGCCTGGATACCCAAGTAGAGCAGGCTGTTTGTCAGCACTCCCTATGTCAAGCTACTGGGCCTGCCGATCCGCCAGCACCTATCATCACTGAAGACATCCCGCCGTTCCCTCGGTAGAGAGCCAGTGCAGACTTTGGTAGTCTCCCGGATGACCGACATGTTGGTTTTCATTGATGAATTTTCAAAATATCCCGAGGTTGAGATGATGGAATCCACCACCGCCAGTCAGACCATACCTCGTTTTGAAAAAATATGGCCACTCATGACGTTAATATTAGTTTATTAGTCAATTAAAACCATAAACAAAATCACACATTTAAAAAAATACAAAATAAATAAAAAGTAAAATAGATAAAAAGGGGGTATGTCATACAACTAGTACAACCTCGACTCTTCACGCTACATACACTTTGCTTTATTCAACTTTCCTTCCTAGAGATTTTAGTCGGGATACCAAACACTAATCTATGTTAGAGAAAAGTGACTAAACAGGAGCTGATCGTTACCCTGATGTCTAAAAAAGCAGGCTTTCCACACAGATAACTAAAATGTCCCTTAAGTAAATTAATATATGTAGTTAAAATCCCTATAAGCGGGACTGAGGCAAGTATGAATATGGTGCCAGATGGACTATGAGACCCACTATTAAAAGCAATTATGGAAGAATTCACATCATTAAAAATACAGAAATAGATAAAGTAGTTATCTGTGTCTACCGGGATAGGGAGCTACTAGTTTCAGTCCCTAGCAGCCCGTCGGTCACAGTTTCTGTGCGTGCTAGGTTAACATCAGAGGTTTCCGAGTTATTACATTTAGAATTACATTCAGGGACCCCCTCCAGATTACACATCGCACGTCCTATTAGCTGATCATTTTCTAAAAACAGATCAATAACTGAGTCAGTATAATGTTCAGCATGGTGTTGTTTGGATCCATGGACTCCACCAGTGCATGCCTGCAGGACATAATTCCCCATTCAAGGAACTCGCGCCTTAATAGAAATCTTCTTTGAACCATCAGAACAGGACAAACACAAACAATGTGAAGCAGAGATTCAGGCCCCTGGTGGCATAGACGGCAGACAAACGAGACACTTAGACCGGACATCCTCCATTTTGGCATGAGGTCTAGCGTGGGTATTTCTTCAAATATTAGGGCCAGAAATTACTTTTGATCTTCCGGTGGTAAGGTGCAGCTAGCAGGACTGATTCTCTTAGAGTGGAATATGATTTCAACACCAGCCACCTGTGGCGACGTTTTGACAGGGTTTCTTTGTCTGCCATTCAACTTTGCAGTTTAGTAGATTTATTTACTAGCTTCTTAAAGATTTGCCCAGAGATATTAGAATTCCAAAGGTCACCCAGATCAAGCGCCGTAATACTGTTTTCTAAAAATGTCTTGTAAGCACTGTTGCCCCTTAGCAAGTTAATTTCGATCCAGACTAGATTTGCCAGAGTGTTTTCAGCTGCTGCTCGCAAGTTATAACAAAGCTTTACAAACGCCACCAGCCTAGCGAGTGTCTGTTTTGTAAGCAGAAATTCTAGCCGGATTTGCGCAGAAGAAGCCGACTTGGGGAGCCTAAAGATTTGTTTATAGGCTGTTATCATCAGTTTTCTAACAAAAGAGTATCATTGCCCAACATAATCTCCTTATGCAAGGGTTGGCAACAGTTTGGCTTTCAGAACTAACCCCATGGGCTTTGGATCGTGATCTTGAATAGATCTGGCCAGTGACGAGAAGCCATAATTAAGGGCCAGCGCTTTCGCCCTAATCACCTTCCTCTGGGAAACAAAGGAGGAATTTGCGTCTATTTTCACTCCTAGGTATACATAGAGTTTGACCTCCTCAATTTTGTTTCCGTTGATAAACCATTTTTGATTGATCTTGGACGGACGATTGCACACCATCAAACTTGTTTTTGACAAATTAATTTCCAGGCCATTCTTTTCAGTATAAGTTCCCAGAGTGTTGAGCAGCCTTTTGGTTCCTATTCACGTGTTGCTGAACAACACCGGGTCATCTGCATAGAGGATATGTGACATTTGGTGACCTCCAACAGACGGAGCATGGGCCATCTGTTCGTCAAGCTCAGTAGAAAGATCTGCCACAAATAAGTTAAAAAGGAAGGGGCTAGGACACAGCCCTGTTTTACGCCTAAGGATGTTTGGACCTTCCTTGAAACGCAAGAGCCATCTCCGATTTTGATTTTGACCCAGGTGTCGGAGTATACTAGCCTAATTGCTTGTAGGATGCTCGATGGGATGCCCCATCACTGAAGCTTGGCCCTTAATTTGTCCCGAGGGACACCATCAAAAGCTGCTTTAAAGTCAACAAAGCACAAGTAAAGGGGTGTCCTAGTTGCTTTCGCTCTATTCCTGATTTAACTCAGGGCCATAAGATTGGTGGGAGTACCTTGGCCCCTTTGGAAGCCAGTTTGATTTAAGGGAATTCTTCCAGTGCCATACCACCAAGATTCCAGATCATGGAGTATCAACGTTGAAAAATATTTTAACTCAACATCCATCAGTGCTATTAGCCTATAGTTGCTAGGTGAACAAGCCAAGCCTTTTTTTTAAATGGGATGAAGGATGGAGCCCCTCCAGCTATCAGGAATAGCATTGTTTTCCAAAATGAAATTAAACATTGATGCTAGGAAAACAGCCCGTTTTGGGGAAAGATGTTTGAATAAAGCCTGTGGTAGCCCATTTGTGCCGGGGGCACAGTTGACCTGGGACTTTTTGATGACCTTCTCTGCTTCGGCTGCTGTAATTTTCCGCTGTACCACAGTGGTTTTATTAGGACAATGAGTCAAATCGCTCTTGAAGTGTGACTTTAAATAATATACCTAGTCTGTCTCACTGATATTGGCATTGTTTGCAGCTGCAGGGCCTTTCTTGTTCCTATTAATTATATACCAGAATCTTTTCGAGTCATGCATTTTGGAAGCGTGTCGTAACTGAGCCCATAGTGTTTCCTGTTTTACTAGTTTGTAATTCCAGATCTCTTTTTTTAGCCGCCGTCTTTCATTATGGAGCTGTTGTAGTAGGTCCAGGTCTCCTGGATGTTGGGGTGATTGCCAAAAGAGTCCGCCTGTTTCCTTTAGCATTGCCACTCATCGGATCCTCAAGGAACTGCGCACAGACAATGGTCCTCCCTTCTCTAGTCACGAGGTAACGAAGTACCTACAATCCCGAGGTGTTCACCACCGGAAGACTTAATAAGGTGCTCAGAATTGCTTTGGCCAATGGATAGAATGTGGACTGTCCTCTCTATGCCTTTCTAAGGGAGCATCGGCTGACTCCCCATTTCAAAGTCTGGTCAGTCTGAGCTCTCTGTGCATGAATCGCACCGTGGGTGATGTCATTCCTCACATGAAAAGTGCATCTGAATTGCAGGAAAAGGTTACCGACAAGTTACAGAAGCGTCGATCAAGAAATGAGCACATGTTCCGAACTTGCAGTGCCAGAGTTCCATTAAAGTCAGTGACCTGGTGATGGTAAAAATAGACACTCCAGAGGAAAGTTTGTGCTTCCTTTTGAGCTCAGTCCATGGAAGGTGCAAACCGTAAAAGGAACCATGATCACAGCCCAACGAGCTAGAGAGACCATCCCTCGAAATGTTTCTTTTTTCAAGCGGGAGCAAATTACCGAACTCCTGTGAACGGTTCCATGATCGCTGCTGGTGCGCTATCGGAAGTAGAAGAGCCTACAGAAGACAAAATGCTGCTGTCTGCTCGCCCTGCTCTTTCAACGCCACCCAGGGTGGTACTTTCTCTCTCTGGGTGCAAGAGAAGTTGTCTCACGGAAAGGCACCTGGCCCCTCTGATCCCAGCACATCACCAGTGTCTGATACTTCGGACCAGATGAGAAATTATGTTAGACGCCAAGGGACTGAAAGATATCATCTCCGTTCCCATCCTGCGAGGTCCTCTCGATTGAAGAATTTCGTATTGTTCTAAAGAAAAGGAAAATGATCCACGCTCACTCAGGTGGTGCAGGTTATGTTTTCTCTCTCTCTCTCGCTCTCTCACACACACTCTCTCTCTCATATTCTTTTCCGTTTTTTGTTTTGTTGTTTCATTTTCTTATCCTCTCGGTTATGGATTCTATTGTTGGTAAAGGAGGGATTTTATGTTGGAGGAAGTGGTTTAGCACATTTCCACTTCCTCTGCAGGGGTGTTTCATGTGCAACCCTTCTTGAGTTGAGTGCCGATTGTCACTACCCGTGACATGGGAATAGAGGTGATGAATAAAGGAACAATGTGGCGTGACCTCCTTATGAAACCAACAGCAGTGTGTGTGGCGTGTTTCTTCTATGCCGTTGCAACACTAGAAATGTTGCCCGTTTGCGTTGTGCAACCCGCACCAGGCAACATGTGTTACTTACCTTGCACTCCTGGATTCAGGTGCATGCTGGTTTCGGCGTTCCTGTGGCGGGCTGGTGCGGCGGCTTTCTTATGCTTTTGGGCCCCATTACGATGGTAGGCGGACATTGTCCACCCGCCACCGTTACAGAAAACGGGACCGACCGCCAGAGGTGCGGCGGTCCCGCCAGGCCAATTAGGAGGCTCCCGCCACACTGGTGGGCGCATCCTCGACTTTAACATTGCGGCGGGTGGTGCTGTAAGCATCACCCGCCACAATGTTAATTATTATTATTAAGGGAGGCTTATAAAGCGCTTGGTTACGCTAGGAAGCGTGTCCCCGCGCTACAACTGAAAAACTCAGAGCATACAACTGAAAAACTCAGAGCTACAACTGAAAAACTCAGAGCGACAACTGAAAAACTCAGAGCTACAACTGAAAAACTCAGAGCTACAACTGAAAAACTCAGAGCAAGTCCATGTTGTGCATTGTCATGCACAAGGTGACAGGCACCGCGCCATAGGTACCCCCCAGTGCAGCCACCCAACCCCCCGGAGGCCCGCAATGGGCCCCAAAAGTAATTTCCTGCATGCCTTTCCATGGTGCATGCCTTTCCATGTGGCAGAGTCTCCGCCATGGAAAGGTATCCCCACCACAGGCATCATTTTATGGCCTTTTTCCGCCCGGCCGGCAATCCTAACGAATGCTGACCGACAGAAAAGCGGCGGACGGTCTTTCCATCCGCCGCAGTACCCCTCGCCATACTAATATGGCGGGGGGTAAAATAGGAACAGATGGCGGGCGGATCACCACCGCTGGTCCGGTGGTGGCGATCCGCCCGCCATACTAATAGGCCCCTTCGATTTTTGTCCTCCACGTCGGGATTTCAGTCTTCTGCAATATGGCCTCCTGCATTTAGAAAAACAAAGAAATCAAAACAACTTTAAAAAATCAGTGCCTCGCATGAACAGTAATGTGTTGTTGTATGGTTTGAGTCTGTCATTTATGTATAGCTTTTCTGTGATTGACTGCTTTATTTCTTTCAGTGAAGCAGCCATATTGAAAGTAAAAGTTAGAGTAGATTTTCATTATTCGGATAGTACTGATCTGATTGTTGTCCCAGCGACTTTGGAGGTTTGCTTCTTCTTTTTGCATCGTTTATTCAGCTATAAAATACCAACAGCATATTAAGAGTATTTCCTGAAGTTAAGGAAAACAGATATAACCTTCACATTTTTTGCTTATTTTTGCATTTAGTTTTTTTTTGTTCATATATCTTGGTCCGTCTCGTTCTCCAATCTTTGGGTAAGATATTTTATAAATGAACATTTGGGCTAGTTCTACTCGCTGCTACTTCATAACAGCAGGTGAGTGTTTGTATGAATACCTGTGTTTATAAAATCTATGGCTCTCTGCTAAAACATGATAAAACAATTTTATCTATGATTCATATTTGTAGGTTGCACCCACATTCCAGTGAGAGTTACAATTTAAGTTCGGTCGAAGAGAAGAATCAAACAGGCAGCCATTCCTTTTGTTTCTAGATACATACCCATGGGGTTGTTGTGGGGTAGTACAAGGGCACACACTAATCTTTCCTTTCTGCTGTTACATACAGAAACATATACACCTGCAGTGCGTCCTACCTGTTTATTTGAGGTCATCGAGAGACCATACTTCATTTTTCTTCCCTGTTTTCCCCAGTTTACCATCAAACCATTCTTGCTTTGACCCTGGTGAGTGGGACTGGTGGTTAGGGGACATTGGGACCTATTCCCCTGCTCCTTGTATGTCGTTCCCGAATAAAACCAGGTGAGAGTTGACAATACCGGTTTTAAAATTCTCTTGACTGCAGGGATCACAAAGTCTACAATTTGACATCACTCTCTCAAGACCTTTATTCTTACATTTCTGAGGGGTTTAGATATCACTAGCAGCTTTCATTAGGGCAGACCTGACAAGGAGGAAGATCAGTTCCACCAATTAGAAAAGGAGAAACAGAATTTAACACATCTACCGGTTGGGAAAACAACCAGCAACTCGGCCTAAGACCAAGCATTCATGCTTTCTTATTTACTGCCAAATTATAGCTTTAGTGTTTAAGGTAATTTTTTATGTTTTGTCATAGCAGTGCATTTGCAACTCCATGCCTAAATGTAATACATTTTGAATGCTAAATGTGTAGTTGTCAAGAAATGAGCAAGCATTTCTACCTCTTGTTTGAAAAATATTGTAAGTGGTGGAGAGAGTAGACTGCTGGAATTTGGGTAAGTGTTTTATCACATTTTTGCGCTTACACTAAAATAAGACATCATGTGGCTCTGCCAATCAGTTGACAATTGGCCTTTTTCACATGTAGATTTACTACTTTTTGTTATTCACAAACGTTCCTAGTAGTATGAGAAAGCTGCTCCAGGCGCAGTGTTCCATGCATAATAGTCCAAATGCTATGTGAGGTGCCCTACGTGGGCTTTCCCCCCTTAGAGGATTTGGCTTTCTATGTAGTGTAGAATTCCATACACATGGAAGGGAGCCCTCTGTGTAAATATACGTTATTCTCTGCAGGGAAAAAACATTCCATGGAGGAAGCCCTTGCCATACACCTGCTACTAGTCTAGGGGTGATCTGCCCCTCTTCCTATTCTGGTAGGAGAATTATTCCAGGCCCCGGCTGGAGTATCTCAAGGGCCCGATTCACAGGACTAACTTAAGACAAAATCCTAAACTTACTATTTTTGGTATTCACAGAAGGCATTTAGTAGTATCAAAGTTAGGATTTTGTCTTAAATTTGACTTAAGACAAACTGAAGACAGACTTAAGACAGACTTAAGACAAACTTAAGACAAATTTAAGACAAACTTAAGACAGACTTAAGACAGACTTAAGTTAGGATTTTGTCTGAAGTCTGTCTTAAGTTTGTCTTAAGTCTGTCTTAAGTCAAATTTAAGACAAAATCCTAACTTTACTACTACTAAATGCCTTCTGTGAATACCAAAAGTAGTAATTTTAGGATTTTGTCTTAAGTCAATTCTGTGAATCGGCCCCCTAGACTATTTCCAGGGTTGGGAGAAGGCGGATTTGAGTTTGGGAATGCCCACAACCATACATGTTCCAATGTCTTGAGTTGGATTTATGACTGCAGTTTCTCCGAACTTGTGGAATAGAAATTCTCAGTAGTACATCTATTTACTCGTATCATGAATCCCTTTTGGATTTCCTGACAGGTGTAGAAAAGAAGCATTTTTAACCGTAAACATATATTTACGTCTGAAAACACCTCTGTGAATAGGCCCCAGTGTTTCTCCTATATACAGATCAATGTTGCCGTTCTGTGATTGACTACTTTATTTCTTTCAGTGAAGCAGCCATATTGAAATTGTAGCTTTCCATTGCTACATCAGAAACCATTCCCTTATAAGGAAAGTGGAACACTCTTGAAAGTAAAAGTTAGAGTACATTTTCATTATTCGGTTAAGTAAGTAGTAATGCTCCAAAGACATATATCTTTTTTTGCCGCAAAAGCTTATTTATTGAATATTATGTTGAAGAAATGGATTTTATTTAAACTTCTCACAATTTTGCAAGATGTTTAGCCACACATAAAGATGAACACATTTCCATTGTAAAATATCTTGTCCTTTAGTTACTCGAAAAGTGCGAGGGTTTATGACACAATTACTTATAGCCAATCGTGAAGATTTAAACACATTCTGTAAGAGGTGGAAAAGTGCTCTGACCTTGAATACAATGAACAAAGCTAGTAGCTCATTTGCTGAATGTCCGGAAGAATGAACCCAGAGATATTGATTTGTTAGTTAGTGACTGCTCCTCATTGGATTCGCTCACTGATGTAGATATGGAGCTTAGAAGCAAAATTCTTGCAGGACTCACTTGTATATGTAGATCTGATGGGCAAGGAGGTGCTGCAAGATGGGTCAAGGACACCTGATCCCTCCTCTAGAGTCACCCTAGGCACCGTCAGATCAACAGTGTGTGCATCATCCTGCGCCCACACTTATTTAGGATTCTTTTAAATATCTTATTCCTCACCTAATGTTTGTGTTGATGGTTATAAAGCACTTCAGAATTCACAAATTCTAGAATTCAGCAAGAG
Organism: Triturus cristatus; assembly: GCF_964204655.1. NCBI lineage: Eukaryota > Metazoa > Chordata > Amphibia > Caudata > Salamandridae > Triturus > Triturus cristatus. The sequence continues at coordinate 704,992,770 of NC_140582.1, read as the reverse complement.
CAAATGTTTCCCCAAAACATAATCCGTCTTGGAGCAAAAATACATTTTAACTCACTTTTACTAATTTCTTTCTAGGGGACAGAGCTTTTTTAAAAATGTTTATTTGTTTCTGATTTGTTGTTTTATTATGACAACCACTATTCTCTTAAGCAGTAGTTTTAATTTTTGGACTTCTGCGGACTCCCACTGAGTCACCTTAGAAAGTCTGGGGTGTCCAAACCGCAATGAATTCAATCTCAAAACAATAATACACACAAACAAGTACGCATCAAGCAAATACACAAATTATGAAATATTTATTTAACAACCAAAAAAACATTAGTGTGAAAATTGGTGCTTCATCTGAGGGTCAATCTTTTCAATATTTGATTTTATATCTGAAAGTCGATTTCTGAATCTAAATTCTACATTTTGAAAGCAGTTTCTGTATGTTTTAGGGACATAAGAGCTGAGAAAGCTTTTACCTGTGACTAGGTGGTGGGGAATGGCAGTAAACCTTGATAATTTGTTAAAATCCATGTGTACGGCAACCACAAATTCCCTAGAGTATTTTCTTTGAATTGAAGTATCCGTGAACTATCTGTACAGATTTCACTTGCCATTTTCTTCTGCTGTTGTCACTCCTTTCAATGTGTGAATCTGTAGATTAAAAGTATCTTTAATCCAAGATTTACTTTCACCTTCTTGTGGATAGCATTATCAAAAATGTAACTGCACATGTTGCAGATGATGGATAAAAAAATCCTACACTTTGTTTGATAATTCTTCATCAACAGATTACATAAAGGTCTTCAGGATACTAGCTTTTTGATCAGCGCTGAGATCTTGGTTTCAGAATGAAACTCTTAAATGCCTCCTACTTGTAGGCTTAATTTGAGAGCATTACATAAGTGAATGTGACATATAACTAAGAAGAGCTTGGTAAGTGCAAACATATATTCTAGATAAACAAAGAATACTCTTATTCCATCTCTTTATTCAAAAAACGGAAACAACACTGAGCTATGAGAGAACCATCGGACGTCTGCATGCAGAAAAAGCTGCGGATGATTACTGTCCATAGACTGTGTGTCATATCTGTGCCTATAGCTTACTAAAAGCTGTTTGCAGAGAGAAGATAATGTTACTTGATGCTTCACTCGGTGCCTACCTGGACATCACAATGGCCTAGACAGAAGAGTGTTATCAGTTGGAAGAATTGGTCTGGAAAGGTGTTGGTGGAGCTGCAGGTTCCAGCAGTGGCAAAGGATGTGATGCTTGGGCGTTTTCTTTGGATGCCAACTGATGCCATGATTATGAGGAAAAGGGCACGGTTGAACTTAAGAAGAACTTTTTTCAAAGATGGTGGTGTGTACAGAGAACTTGACCAGGGGCTCACAAACTAAGATGATGTTGCAGTCTTCCTGTGATGACAGTTCCTACTTGAATCATCTATAAAGGAGGCCGTCACAAGTAAAAGATGTGTTGTAACAAATTTATTCTCTATATTTCGTCTTTTTCATCTACACTTGTATCTATTTTTGTCCCTGTTATGCTCTTTGGGGATTGATTCCCTTTTGATTCTTCTTGTGGATGAATTGTCTAGGCTCATTTAGCTTATAAGATATCTTAGAGGGTTTAACACTCATCTGCTGCTACATTAATCTCTCTTTTTGGTCAAGAATTACCAAACTGCCAAGGAGGTTTTTGTACCCTGGTGTTTTTTTCCTCATGTTTGAGACGCTTTCAAGAATACATGTAACACCTTTCACATGTGTCATTAAGTGGATGATGGCACCCTGGTTGAGTCCATCTAGATTAACTTTTCTGTACTTGTGGTTTACAGATGACAGAAATGTTACTAGTGGTAATTAACTACATTTCACTCTGCAGAAAACTCCAGCCCCCCGGGTTTCCAACCCAGTTGTGTATATCTAACTTTGTGTGTTTTACAATGTTTACTAATTGGCCAATAAACTTTTTTGGTGGAATGATTGAGGATTGTGCTCCTGTTGCCCACATGTACCACATTGCAGTTTAAACATTGTCACCGCCTTGAACATATAATCATGCTCTACCTTCTTAAACCCTATACACTGTACTATATACTTAACCCTTCACATTGTCATGCTAGTTGGTTCAGCCACATCTGCTTGGCACTGTACAAACTCAGTACACGTATTTCCTCTGCAACTGTATGTTTCTATACAAGAGCGACTACAAACCCTGATAAGACCCACATCATATTCATGAACAGCCGCGGTCCGTGGAGGGAGTTTCGTGGGGCGGAAAGGCAGGGCGGGGGAGGGGCAAGGTGGGGGGTACTAAACACCGGAATATGGAAAATTGGAGGTAAGTAAACAATTAAATAAATAAAACGAATTTCGTAGCGCGCGCTGCATCACAAAATGCGATGCAGCACGCGCTACGAAATTCGTTTTACGTTTTACCAAGCAAGAATACATTTAAAGATTGCTTGTTTGATTCACAAAGCCCTCCACTTCAAAACACCTGGATACCTGGCTCAGGAACTGGAATTATCAGGTGGTGGCAGACCTTCCAGAAGTGCAAACTCATTGCTACTCAAACCGCAGACCTTTTGCAAAAAGAAAATGAGACTCAGAGCCTTCTCGCGTGCGGCACCTAAGATCTGGAACTTTCTCCCACCAGAAATTCGCAGAATCACCTACACGGTGGCGTTCAAACATGAAGTAAAAAAGTTCCTGCATTAATTGGATCATGGCTCGCCTGCTCTCGAAATGTCCTGTTTTTTTTAAAAACAATTTTAATGTCTATGATTCTCTGCCTTACCTGTTAAGTAACCTTCTGCTCGCATTTATGTCCAATTTTATTAGCTCAACATGTTAGCCTCTCTTACCTCAACGTTCCCCTACTTTGTTCCCCCTTCCATTATTGTGAAGCGCTCTGATACCCTTCGGGGTCTTGTTCGCGCTATACAAAACTTCTAAATAAATAAATAAACAGCAACAGTTCTTACCTAGGAAATCTGTATGGTACAGGTAAAGGAATTCCCTGCCCACTGTGAGAGAAAGAGAGACCTAGGGTACCTCCTGGCTCTAATTGAACTGTTGGAAGAGAAACTAGAAACTGAAATTGGGAATTTGAACCCTTCATCTCACTCAACTCCTCCTTGACAATTATCCAAAATTGGCTAACTGAAAACTATCTTCTGCTGAACACCACCAAAAGAGAATTCCTTCTCATTTCCCCTCCCGTGCACACCCTCAAGATTGACCTCATGGTGAAAAACCTCACTACCTTCAACTGCTCCCCGGTTTTCATCGACTCAGCAAAATCTCTTGGAATCACCCTTGACTCACACTTGAACATGAAGAAAAATATTAGTAAGATTTGCAAGGGTGCGAATCACCAAATAAGGATTCTTAGAAACCTAAAACCATTCCTACCTCAAGAGGACTTCAAGCTGGTGGTTCAAGAACTTGTCCTACAGAGGCTAGACTATGGAAGTGCAACGCTCTGTGGCCTCCTCAAATATACCTTAGCCCCGCTTAGGGCTTCACTGAATGACGCTGCTAGACTGATCACTGACACAAAAAGAAATTAGCACATTTCCCCAGACTTAAGATGTCCAAAGTGGTTACCCTACGAAGCAAGAATACATTTAAAGATTGCTTGTTTGATGCACAAAGCCCTCCACTTCAAAACACCTGGATACCTGGCTCAGGAACTGGAATTATCAGGTGGTGGCATACCTTCCAGAAGTGCAAACTCATTGCTACTCAAACCGCAGACCTTTTGCAAAAAGAAAATGAGACTCAGAGCCTTCTCGGGTGCGGCACCTAAGATCTGGAACTTTCTCCCACCGGAAATTCGCAGAATCCACTACACGGCGGCGTTCAAACATGAAGTAAAAAAGTTCCTGCATTAATTGGATCATGGCTCGCCTGCTCTCGAAATGTCCTTTTCTTTTAAAAACAATTTTAATGTCTATGATTCTCTGCCTTACCTATTAAGTAACCTTCTGCTCGCATTTATGTCCAATTTTATTAGCTCAACATGTTAGCCTCTCTTACCTCAACGTTCCCCTACTTTGTTCCCCCTTCCATTATTGTGAAGCGCTCTGATACCCTTCAGGGTCTTGTTCGCGCTATACAAAACTTCTAAATAAATAAATAAACAGTAACAGTTCTTACCTAGGAAATCTGTATGGTACAAGTAAAGGAATTCCCTGCTCACTGTGAGAGAAAGAGAGACCTAGGGTACCGCCTGGCTCTAATTGAACTGTTGGAAGAGAAACTAGAAACTGAAATTGGGAATGTGAACCCTTGAAGGCTGGTGATAGAGCTTTTAAGGACTAAAGTGACCTTTGAGACAGGACTATATTATCAATATTTATAATTTAATAGTGAATATGTTCATAAGTTTTGGGTTACTCTGAGAAGAGATTTGACATAATGAACAAAATAATATTCAATTTGAAAAGATACTGTGTGTACCGGGTGAATTTTTACCCTTCCCAAACATGAGAATATTTGTTCAGGATTTATTAATTTAGATTTGTATTCTGTAACGCCTTACTGCCTGCCAGTCATTGTTCTGTGCTTTGGTGCTCTAGCAAAGACTCAGGCTGAATCTGAGACCAGTGGGCAAGACCCCAGCCCAGTGCACACACACAATAGGAAAACGTTGCACCACGCGTGGCACAGTAAAGTAAATGTCAATTACATTTTTTGGGAGCCAGAAATTTAATTTGGTGACCTTACAGGCAGAAAGACACTGGGCGCATTCACTTGGTCCTAAACTATGCACAAAAGGTGCATTTCTAAGGATAAATGTTTTTGTGCTTGAATCTCATCACATTTACACATCTCCATTTTTCACTATGTGCATGGGATCACTGACAGAATATCGACGGACCGAATATCGACCTACAAGATTATCGAGTCTAGAATATCGATGGACAGAATATCGACATCCTATCTTTACAAGGTAAGTATAGAAATATCGAAACAAAAATATCGTTGTTTAAAATATCGTTGTATAAAATATTGTTATTTTTAAATGGCTTAAAAATAAAATCAAATTAACTAAATACTAAATATAATTATTAAAAACATAGTTAGAATTATTTAATTTTTTTTGAAATGATAAATAATAAATGTAATATTAAAAAATTAAACATACATATTAAAAAAATATATATATATATTAACTTAATAATATTTATAAATACTTATTTTCTTTAATTATAAAATGTTAGACACATAATAAAAATTATAAATACATATATATACATAAACCTGTCATATAAATATAAAAATAAAATATATATATAATAAATAAAAATATTTAAATTAATAATTATTTGTTCAAAAATATTTTACACTACATTAATTATAACATTAAATTAAATGTTGGATAGCGTAGAGCATACAATTAATATTCCCACTCCAGAGAGTGCAACAGTAGGGAAATTGTTGGATAGCGAAGGGGAATAATTTACTATTACCACTCCAGCAATTGCAACAGTAGAGAAAGTGTTGGATAGCGGAGGGGAATAATTTACTATTCCCACTCCATGGAGTGTAACAGTAGGGAAAGTGTTGTATAGCGGGTGGGTAAAAATTAATATTCCCACTCCAGCGAATGCAACAGTTGGGAAAGTGTTGGATAGTGGGGGGGGGGGTACAAATTACTATTCCTACTCCAATGAGTACAACAGTAGGGAAAGTATTGGATAGCAGGTGACTAAAAATTACTATTCCTACTCCAGCGAGTGCAACAGTAGGGAAAGTGTTCGATAGCGGGTGGGCATAATTTACTATTCCCACTCCACCAAGTGTAACAGTAGGGAAAGTGTTGGATAGTGTCGGTGAATAATTTACTATTCCCACTCCAGCAAATACAGCAGTAGGGAAAGCGTTGGATAGCGGAGTGGAATAATATATTATTCCCACTCCTGCAAAATAATTAATATAAATTACCAAATCATTAATTTAAAAAAATATTTACCTACCACTATATTCCCCTATAAACGACACCACCAATATTATTAAATATTACACAATTAACATAATTAGTTAACAATTAATTTACTAATAACAATTAACAAGCAATTTAAAAACCATCAAAAATAAGTTTGTTCACTCAATTAACACTATAAAATAACTTTAAATAAATATTATATATACAAATTAATGAAAATGTTATTAAAATTGAATTACTTTCTACCCTACTCCCCTATCAACCCACAACCCGCTCCTAAAAAAATTACACAATTAACATATTTACCAATTAATTATTTATAATTAATAGTCAATTAATAACTAATTAATAACATTTTTAAACACAATTAACAATATAAAATATTAATTACATAAATATTATTTAATAACAATATTAATTATTTATTTATAATTAAATTACTTCGCACCCTACTCCCCTATCAACCCATAACCCCCTCCTAAAACAATTACACAATTAACATATTTACCAATGACTTATTATTAATTTATATGTAATTAATAACTGTTTATTAACATTTCTTAACACAATTAACTCTATAAAATATTAATTACATAAATATTAGGTAATACAAATATTAATTAATTAATTGTAATTAAATTACTCCCCTATCAACCCACAACCCGCTCCTAAAACAAATACACAATTAGCATATTTAGCAATTAATTATTAATAACAAATTAATTAATTAATAACAGATTAATTAACACAATTAACAATATAAATTATTAGATACAAAAATAGTAATTAATAAAAAATATTAATTAATTAATTCCAATTAAATTACTTCCCACCCTATTCCCCTATAAACCCACAACCCGCTACGGAACTAAAACACACTATTTTTTTTTTTACTTAATAACTTCCAAAAAATTAATAATAAATATATTATAATTAAATTACTTCCCACCCTATTCCCCTCTACACCCACAACCAGCCACGGAACTAAAATACGCAAAAATTAATTAACATAAAATAAATTATTTCTAAAAAAATCAAACATACATTAAAAAATAAGCTATAATGTCGATATTCTTGTTGACGATACAACTATATTTTGACCAACGATATTACTAACTTCGATATTCTGTAAAACAATATTTCTTATCTGCATGTCGATATTTTTGTTGACGATATTCTTGCAGGTCGATATTCTGTAATATCGACATTCCAACATCGATATTTTGGTATATCGATATTTGAAACTCGATAATATGACTGCATACCGGGTGCATGTTTAGTGCATGTGCCCCATAGTAATGCCAATATTCTGACTAACCTTGGGTTGGCCACCTTCCTTTACATTGGCAAATAGTTCGGCATTTCCAAGTAACAGACACTTGCATAAATGCTCAATCAACAGCTTGCTCCTCCAATCTCATGCTACCACACGTTAAGTTGCGCAATCTGACCGGGCCTGCAATGCCTAAGAGACTGCCTACGTGGCACAAGCTCACAGAAGAACACTCGAAGGGCAATATTCGAGCTTGGCACTTACAAAGCTGAAGACAATGGAGGGTATTTGTTTCAAAAGGTGGCAGGGACAGTGATTACATAAAAGCTAGAAGACCAGGTGCTCATTGTGCCAGATTACCTGCTACGTAATGGGAAGTGTTAATGTACATGTGTATTTTAGCTCTGCTGAGAAGTCAAACATACTCTGTTTTCAATACAAGAAGCGAGGTGCTTGGAGCCTGGAAGTGCTTGCCATTGTAAAGCAGTGGTCGGGAGGAGAGCAGCCTGGAATAGCACTTAGGCCCTATTTGCCTGTAGAGTGTCCGTCTACCTGTTTATACATGCATAGGTCACTGAGCAGTTAGAACTCTGCCTCTGTGTGTTTATGCTTTTGGTTTTTTAATCATTTCAATAGTGTTTTGGTCACGTGTTTCTGCTAGATCAGGATGGAGCATGTGTAAAGGCACACAGGGTAGATGCACATTCACACAAGCGCCGTCCTGAAATAGCATCCAGCTTAGCGCATATGTCAGCGCACCCCCTGAGTAGCTGTCACAGGCTGGGAACATTGTTTTAAAGAACAAAGCTTCTACATAAATAGGACCAGAACCAGGCAGGTGAACGACTCTTCTCATTCTTTCACACACATATTGATTAGTTTAGGTCCACAATCATATTTAATAGAGGAATGTCCTTTTTTACGGAAAGACTACCTCCAACCAAGCACTAGTAGGTCCTTATCCTGAGGATGGGATCCTCTAATGGGTTTATAAACAAAAAAGGCGACTATACAGTAAAGCTCTGAATATATTTCACTACTGCTATTCAAAGAAAGTTTGATGAACAGTGTCCTGCACAATGGGAACGATTACCGTCTGGTCCCAAGAAGGGAACATATGTATGTGTCAGACAGTACTATAAACCTGGACACCAGCTTTCCTCGCCTTTTAAAGCCAGTTACACTTCTTTCCTAAATCCCCTTCCAATACAGGAGTTGTAGTCAAATCAACACATTCTCTTTGTATTTTGTGTTGAGAACTAAACATTTTCTGCTGGTAGTAATCACAAACACTCACTCGTCCACTGTCACTGAACCCTATTTTTTAAAAATGATTAAAAACATCAGTGCTATCTGGGTTGTCCACATAAACCTCCGTTTACAAAATAATTGCATATATAACTAGTTGAGGTTTTGTTTATCACTTGCACCACCCTAGTCCTGCTGCTTTTGAGCCACTTGAAATGTCGACTTTATGGTAGATATGAAATAGCTGGCTGATCGGGATTAATCAACTCACCATCAATTTGCTTTTATGCATATTATGTAGATCTTTATATAAGTCGCCAAATCTTTAAAATGTTAAGCAGGTGTCAGAATATTTCTCAGAATGTCTCAGAATTTTCAAAACTAGCGACAGAATAATACTTTTAAGGCGGAGGTCATTTTGGTACATGCAGTACTGGATTACGTTCCTGAGACAAAGTGAGAATGTGATCTTAAAGACCCAAAAGGATATCATATCTCACAAATAGGATCAGCGACATTTTAGACCTTTATGGAAGAAAACTGTGTGGCCATAGTCAGTCTGGGGGACATAGTTGGAAGGAAAAATATGATAAAGATGGTAAATAAGAGTATTACTATTTCAAGCAATTCCTTGTTTTTAAAACGTATTTTTAGTCTATTAAATGAATCGGTAGTTTACATGGGCTGGGCGTTCCAGCAGGATTAGTACAAATAATGCCGCTAGCCTCTAAATCTGGCCTAAGTATTTCAATGCACATCCTGTACAATATTCATAAAGATATTTCTAAAATTTGTAAATAACTCCAAATAGGTTTGTTGTACGATTGAGTATATTTATAGTTTTAATCATCAAAAACTAGATTTATGTGTCCACACATAGGTTGTAACCTTAAGCCAACAGATTTTGCGATGGTCGCTCGAAGCATTTCGAATTATTCATAAGGTGCATAACTTATTTTTTCCTTTCAATACATAATGCAAATATGTTTCTCTCTAGAGAAACTATTTCCTGTATACCTCTTGTAGAGTGTAGTGATGGGTTTGTTTGACCATTTTGCACATATCAGAGGGCATGAATATATTTCTGTTTAATTATATTAAATATATAAATAGCAAAATGAAAAGCAATTTGATGTTTTCTTATCTATTATTGATATATGTGCAATTTTTTTGAGTCAATTTAGACTGATATACCTTTTTATTTACTCTGTATTATCAGAAAGGTACGTGAGCATTTATGTATATATTCCACATAAGCAGAAATGCAGTGCAAATGAAAAATGCAGAATTGATCTCTCCACCAAATACCTTGTATATTCCATTGACGTTTATTTTTAATACAGGCGATGTCCCTGGATTCATGAAATTGTGGCTGCAAATTTGCAAGTGACACTTTGCCCCTTGCAAATGTGCAGCCACAGTTTCAGAGCCAACAGGTGACTATTAATAAGTAGAACCCAGGAGGAAGGCTAGGGAGCAAGAAGATTAAGAGTGCTCACGTTCTCAGCCCAGCCCTCCATTAAAAAATAAACAAGTTTGTTACTTTATGTTAACTGTATTTTATAGTGCACTAATGACCTGTGATGGTATCCTTGCACTGTAGCAGGTGTGTAAGGCAAGCCCTGGTGAACACTTGAACAGCCAGGGCTTAAGATTCTTGCAGAATTCAAGAAGGTAGGAGGAGGCTGTAATGTGTTGTGGAGGCCGTTCCAGGCCTAAGTAGCCATGGAATGAGAAGGGGCAACCCCGTGATCTTCTTTTGTGTATGCCTAGGGTGTATGCTAGCGAGAGCCCGGCAGAGCGGAGGTGTCTGGAAGGTTAATGGAATTGAATGCAGCTGTTCAAGAAGGCAGGGTCTGTGTTGTGGAGTGCTTTGTAGGTGTGGGTGAGGAGCTTGAAGTGTGCGTGCTTGTGTGTAGGGAGCCAGTGGACTTCCCTAATGTGAGGCGTGATGTGGGCCTTGCGAAGGAGGACTAGTCTGACTTCTGCTTTCTGAACAGTCTGAAGTCTGCTTGTGTGATGGATGGTTATTCCTACATTCAGGGTGTTCCCATATTCCAGTCTGCTGGAGATGAGGCCTTGGGTGACAGTTTTCCCTGTGTTGTCCAGTAGCCATTTAAAGATCTTCCTCTGCATCCTCAGGGTGTTGAAACATGCGTAATGCAACCGTGTTGACTTAGCTGGGCATCTCCAGTTAGTTGAATATAATTATTCTGAGATAGTGGGTTGGGCATAGGGGTGGGTCAGAGGTCTCTATGACATCAGGTTGAGTTCTATAGCAAAGTGTCTTTCCCAAAAATCACCACTTCAGTCTTGTCCATGCTCAGCTGGAGGCAGCTGGATTTCATCCAGGTCCATTTTGAACACTGATTTTTTGTGAATGAGCTACCACGAGCCATGTGATGGGTGTCGGCCATAGTCTGTTTGTCACTTCACCTGAAAGCATTGAACAGAAGGACTTGCATGGCTTTAAAGTGCCCATGTTAGCCAATGCTTATACAGTTACAGGTCTAAAACAGTGAAGGGAATTAGAATCTGTACACCAGTACTCGTGTCTTTCATGTATACAATGCAGAGAGAGAACATTTTTGGTTCCCTGTTGACACTTTACCCTCCTGTTCCTTGCTCTAGGCCAGGACTGCTTGAGTGGTACAGAAAGTATATTAATTAATCTCTCTGTGAATGAGAGATGTGCTGAATTCCATGCCTTCCATAACCTCTTGGCATAGTAGGAGCACAAAGTTTGCATGCGGTTAAATATTTATTTGCAAGCAATTTTCGAATTTGCTTCTTTTTATGTGCACAAACAAATTTACTTGGTGAATTTGCATGAGTGCAGCATTTTCCTGAACTGTAGTTTCACAGATTGGTTAAACTGATTTTGTGAATTGAGCCAAAATGTATTGAAAATACTTTTTCTCATTTTGTCTTTATTAGATAATTAGTTTTCGAACTACAACATCTATGACATGCAACTTCTATCCAGGATCTCCCAGCATTCTGCCATCCTGCCATCAGGTGGTGCGCAAGAGTGCACTGTGGGGTCCTGCTTTTATACTGGTTTATGTCAAAACACTCTCTGGTACATTCCACACCTTGTTATGCGTCACACCCCGGCCCAGCGTTTCCACACGACATTCCTGATGCATAATAGTCCATTTAATTCCTTCTTTGCCAAACCTTGCCTAGATTATGCCATGGAGGTGGAACACTGTTTATTATTATGCTGTTGGTTTCTACAGATATTCTGACCTATACATACATGGTTTCTGGAATTTGTCTTTCTTAGCACTGATCTGCACTCTGTTCCTGGTTTCCCTGTTTCCATTGTGGTACTTTCTGGATTTACTAGTTTTTCTTCTTCAAATCCCAGTGCCGTCTTCCTACCACTGGTGGATCCCAAATGTTACAAATTTTTCCACATGGATTTCTTCCTGTGTTTGTCCTCCTTGCCTGATATTTCAGCTATTTCTCCCCCATGGGCTCAGTACTCATGGTCCTCGCAAACATCTTTACTGCTTAGACCTGTGCAAACTAGTGGTGTCTTGCTGCTTAGCCTTGAAGCTTACTTCTAATTTGTGTGGCTTGGGCAATCTTTATAGCTTGTTTTCCAATTTCCTGAATGGCCCCTGAAGCTTCTCTTTTTCTGTTAATTGTGACAGTGCCCCTGTTCCTTTTGTATTCCTGAATTCCTAGTTCAGTCTGCATACTTCCAGTCTGGTCCTTGTGTGTGTGTGGATTCCTTGCTCTGTTTTTCAGTGTTCTCTGTTCTGAGTGCCTAGCTCTGTTCTTGTGTTTTAGAATCTGGTTCTGATTTTCCTTGAGCCCCTGTTTCAGTGTTTAGTTTCTCTTACTCCATTCTTTTTGTCCTGTCTTGTTTGTATGTTGAAATCTTAGTTGTTACCAAAGGGTGGCAGTAATTTCTGAGGCTTGGAGCCCCTTGTACAGAGACTCCCTCTTTGACCTTTTTTCATAAGAACTGCTGGACTTCTCCTAAGATTATGTGAAATTAACTGCTCATTGCCTTATTTGTAGAAATGTTTCCATTAAAGACAGATAATTTTTCATAGAGCATACAAACTATCTGTTATATCTGAATAAATGTACTCTAGGCAGAAGAAAAGGCTGAAGAATAGATTTATCCTTGAATGCAGGAATACAGCACCAAGGACCCTCACAAAGCAGCTCCCATCATCAGCCCACAGCAGTAACTGACAACCCTGGAGCTTCCAAGAAGCTGGCATTCTAGTCAGGCTATGATGCAACATACACCAAGAACATGAAACATAACATGGAGAACAAGAGAGAAAATAAGGATAACACACATTCCCCCTTAAAACAAACAGAACAAAAACAAAGTGAAAAAAAAAGAAACGTAAAATCAAATAATAAAATCTTCAAGATATTTAGGTAGACGTCTTACTTTCCCTCACATGGATACCAAAGGATTAGTAAGTGCACTTTGGTAGGTGCTATTATCAAAAGATAAAACTTTAGGCAGACAGGGATTACCCTCAAGCAAGGAGGGATACCAACAAGAATCCAACACAACAGAAGGAATTTCAGTAACAGAACGAGAATTGTTGACAGAAACTGGCACCACACCACGTTTTTGCACATTAACTTTTTTCAGTGAAGGACAAATGCCCCTCCGCCTGATCAGGATAAGTTTTGTTGGACAAACCCAAATCATATTAATCATGTCCACTAACTACCCCAGAATCAGTAGAAATGACATCATGACAAGCATCAGAAATATTAACAAGAGATTTATGTGTTTTGGCCTCTCTCCTTTTGCTCCACCACTTCCCACCAAAAACGTTCACTGCATGTTTAGTCTCTTGAAAATTTTTGGTTTCAGGATAGAACTTAGAACCACCTAGGTTGAAAGGTGTCCTGATGCGATCTGACTCGCCCACCACAAAATCCTCAAACTTAACTTTTTTGTCATCAACATATCTAACTTTAGATTTAGCTTGGTTCAATTCCACATGACATCTGATTTGATCACTGTTGGGAATATTTCCATCCACACCAGAATTAGAAATAACCCACTCAGGAGAAAGTTCATTAAAAGAATGTCTACCCCTCAATTGCACAAATAGAGAGACTCCAGTAGTAGAATGAGGGGTATTGTTGTAAGACCAAATATTTTCATCAACAGAATCTTGCACCTGTAAACCAGATGAAACTGCTAGTTGAATGGTGTCTTTCAAGACACAGTTCACCCTCTCAACTAAACCGTTGCCTTGTGGACTATAAAGAGCGGTAATGAGATGTTTAATCCCAAACTTCAACAGAAAACTCCTCATGTTATTTGAAACAAATTGAACTCCATTGTCAGATATCACAAAAGCAGGAATGCCCTCAGAATGAAATAAATGCTTCAAAAATTCTATAACATTATCTGTGTTAGGTTCTCTCATAAACTTGACAGAAACCCATTTGGAAAAGTAATCAACCACTGTTAAAATATACCTGAAACCAGCATTCAACCCACCAATAGGACCAAGAAAATCCACACCTAATTACTCCTAACGTCTTTGAGGAAAAGCCACAGGACACAATGATGAATTGAAAGTACGAAGAGACTTCTCAGCGTGACCACACTCTTTGCAATTATTCAACATGTTTTCTACAAAGCTGTCCATGCCAGGCCACCAATAGTATAAACGTAGTCTCTTTTTAGTACCAGTAATGCCTGCATGCCCCTTGTGAGACAAAGCAATTGACTTGCTCCTTAGCTAAGCAGGAGGAATTAACACTGAGCCTCTCATGATAAAAATTCCTTCTACACTTAATTCCTATTTAATTTTGAAAAAAGGTTTAAATTCTTCTCCTACTTGAGCTTCCCTAGGCCAACCAACAGAAATAAACTTCTTAAGAATGACTTGACATTTATCAGAAGCAGAGATGCGTTCCCAATCTTGGTAAGAAATAACATCTTTAGTCAAAGCGAAACCATCCATAAGTTCAATCACACATTCCATATCCTTATCAACTGACACATCCTCACTCGAATTAGAGAGGCACCTGGAGAGAAAATCAGTTCTAAAACTTTTCCCTCTTGGGATATGTCTCATGGTAAAATTGAACTCATACAGTTTGGAAAACAGACAAATGAAATAAACTTCTTAAGAATGACTTGACATTTATCAGAAGCAGAGATGCGTTCCCAATCTTGGTAAGAAATAACATCTTTAGTCAAAGCGAAACCATCCATAAGTTCAATCACACATTCCATATCCTTATCAACTGACACATCCTCACTCGAATTAGAGAGGCACCTGGAGAGAAAATCAGTTCTAAAACTTTTCCCTCTTGGGATATGTCTCATGGTAAAATTGAACTCATACAGTTTGGAAAACAGACAAATCAATCTAGGACTGGCATTGCTTAAACCTTTGTCATCCCACATTAAAACCGGAGGTTTATGGTCAGGGACCAACAAAATTCTCTCCCCCACAAAAAGGTTGCAAAATGATGAACACCCAAGACGGAGGCTAATGCCTCCTTTTCAATCGTGCTATAGTTCTTTTCAGCAATTGAAAGTCTGCGGGAAGCAAAAACTACTGTATGTTCAACTCAATCTATCATCTGACTTAGAATGGCACCAAGACCTAAATTGTTAGCATCAACAGTAACAATAGACATAGCATTATCATTAAGCGGTTGAAGAGCAGGAGCATTGATAATTAAACTTTTTACATTTTTGAAAGCCGCCATCTGTTCCACTTGCCAGTTAAATTTGACATTGCTTCTAATGAATCTTCTCAAAGGTTCACTTATCAAAGCAAAATTGTGCACAAAACGAGAGCAGCATTCACTAAGGCCTAAGAAAGATCTTAACTGATCCTTATCTGTAGGTTTGGCACAATCATTAATGGCTTTTAGAAGGTCTTGCTTGGGTCTAATACCTGTAGAAGAAATTACATGCCCCAAATACTCAACTTCCTCCATTAAAAATTTACATTTCTGTTTTTTAAATGTCATGCTATGTTCTTCCAGAATGCCAAGGACCCGGTCAAGTTTGAGTAAATGATCCTTGACATGGTTTGAAGAAATTAAAATGTCATTTTGATAGGTAAGAGCATCTTTCTCATCTCCTAGTAACTGAAACATGAGTTTCTGAAAAACAGATGCCGCCGAAGCAAGCCCAAAAGGCATCCTAAGCAAACAAAATGCTTCAAAAGGATTCTTGAAAGCTGTAAGATCACGAGAGTCCTTATTTAGTTCAATCTGATGATATGCGGCTCTCAAGTCAATGGTGGAAAATATTTTTGTGCCAGAAAGTTGAGCCAACATATCATGAATCCTTGGTAAAGGGAAACAATCAACTTGAATGTTTTTATTTAGGGACCTCAAGTCAATGCATAATCTGAGCTCATCAGAATTATTTTTTAAAGCCACAACAATGGGTGAAACCCATAAAGAGGAGTCCACAGGCTCAATAACTCCATCAGACCATAACTTCTGAAGATGTTCCTTTAACCTTCCACTTATACTCAATGGAACATGTCTTACCTTGTGAACAACAGGGATCGCATCAGGCTTGAGAATAATTGTGTGCTCATAACCTTTTACTATTCCTAAATTGTCATCAAATACCTGCTGATGTTTTTTAAGTATTGAGTCTAAAGAAAATACATTCCCCTGCACAGTATTAACCATTGAAATAGGGTGTTCAGTGCCAGGTCTCAAAATCATGCCAAGTTTACCCAGGTCCCTCCAACCTAAAATGTTGTAACCTCTCTAAGCTACATAAACCTTAGTGTGAATAAATCTATCTTTGAATTGTAAACTTTCTGGAAAATACCCATCATGTCAATTTCTTGACCCCCGAAGGCAACAGTGCGAATGTACGGAGGAATCCATTGCATGGGCTAAGGGCATGATTTAGATCTTGGTAGACGAGTTACTTTATCTCAATGGTGAAGGATATCCCAGCCGCTGAACTATAAATTCCATAGGATATAATAGAATTTATATTTCGGCGGACGGGATATCCATCACCATTGTGATAGAGTAACCTGTTGGGCGAGATCTAAATCATGCCCAGAGTCCAAAGGTAAAAATCTTGTGGAGGCAAAGGTACAAAAGTATCTGACAGGCAAGAGGACTACACAAGTTGAATTTTCCTGCTCAGAGGTTTTTCTGCCAAAACTAAAGGCTGCAGCTGGACAACCTCGCTGAATGTCTATCTTACTTTGAGAGGCTTTAGGATTCTGGGCGCAACCAACTTACCACTGCTAGCCAGTGCTAAAGTTCACGTGCTCGGTACTCTAAACATGGCAACATTGGCTTATCCACTATTGCCATATTTAATTTACTTATAAGTCTCTAGTAAGGTGCCCTATATGTACCCAGGGCCTGTAAATTAAATGCTAAAGTGGGCTTGTGGCACTGATTGTGCCACCCACTCAGTAGCCCTTTAAACATGGCTCAGGTCAGCCATTGCAGAGCCTGCATGTGCAGTTGTAAACTGCCATTTCGACCTGACAAGTTAAAGTTCTTGTCAGGCCAAAACCTTCAATTTTATTACATGTACGTCACACCTAAGGTAGGTCCTAGGTAGCCCTAAGGGTAGAGTGCGATGTATTTAAAAGGTTGGATATGTTCTTTTGAGTTTCACATGTCCTGGTAGTGAAAAACTGCTGAATTTGTTTTTCACTATTGCAAAGTCTATCTCTTCCATGGGTTAACATGGGGGTTGCCCTAAACATCTTTTAAGCATAATTTCCCATTGTGAGAAGATGGAAAATTGGAATTTAGTGTCTCTGGACTAACAATTTAAAAACACATCTTTTGGTAAAGTTGTTTTTTAAATTGCAGATCTCAAAATACCACTTTTAGAAAGTTGGCATTTTCTTAATGTAACCATCCTGTGCCTCTGCCTGTCTCTGAATACACATCTGGGTTAGGGTGACAGCTGGGCTTTTTGCATTAATTTAATTTAATTAATTGTGGGTTTATATAGCGCTAAAATCGACTCCCGGAGGAGTATCTCTGCGCTTCGACAGCTGGGGAACCCGTCCTGGCTCACCCTGAGAGATGGTCCCTTATGGGTATCTCTAAGGTGCGACCAAGCATCCCCGGCGGTCTGGGGGGGCCGTTGTGAAGATGAGGCAAGCTAATGCCCAGAGTTGCCGAGTGTGGTCCCTGACTGGAGTAGGCACCGAGGCGAGAATTATCGAGCCCGCTGACCCTGGTCCACGACCCTGCCGCGTCGGGAATCGAACCCTGGTCCCGGGCCGTCCTCTGCTTACGGGTCTGCCGCCTCTAACCAGTGAGCCACACCTCTCCAAGCATTCCCTCTACACTGTCAAACAAAGGGAGCTGGGGTTTGACATTTGTATCCTGATGGCCCATCACCAGGCTGATGGGCCTTCCTGATGTAGATTGGGAGGGAGGAGCTGGCACGTGCACCTGATTAGGGTTGTGCCTGTCCCTACACAAAGAGCTGCATACTTCCCTGTAGAGCATCTGTAGCCAGGGAAGAAGGGCAGGGACCTCATGAGGTTCACAGGCCTCTTTGATGGCTCTCCCATCTCCTTGGCGAATTTGGATATAAGTACCAGACTCCTGACACCCCCAATTCAGTTCACTTTTGGGTCCTGAGGAGCCTCTGCCAAGAAGAGAAGCTGCACTGCCAGGAGGCTAACTGCTCTGCTGGGTTGGCCTGTAGCCTGCTGATTGCTGTGATGCCTGTAGGGACTAACCCTTTGCAACTTGCTCTGGTGTGCTGGCCTGCTGCCTCTTTCAGTGAAAAGGACTGAACCTACTCTATAACCTCTTGAAACCCAAAGTAACTCTAAATATTTGTTGGTTTGTCCCCTGTTTACGAAGTTAAAGGGCCAGAAAAGACTTCAATCTCTGCCGGACTCTGCGACCTGAGAGTACTGCAGCCTAGTTCCACCCCGGATTGCACAGCGCTTTCCGAATTGTAGAAGGGGCTTAATCAAAGTCTAGCTTTTTACTGCTCGACTTGCACATTTCACGTACAAATGATCACGCCAAGTGCCATGAATGTGACTCAGTGGATGCCACAGCACCAAGGGCAGCCTTCTAGCATGCCCCAGCATTGCTCTGGTGACCAGGGCTTCCCACGTGATGACGCATCCTACCAGCCTGCCCACGTCACTTAAAGTAGCGCTACACGCTGATGCCGACGTTCACAACAAAACCCCAAAGGAAGGGCTGGATAAAGATTGCAGTATCTAGGTTCCCTTGAGCCGCAGAATCCCACACGCAGGCCCAGCGCAGTCGTCGCAGGATCACCTCCCAGCTTGGAGAGGTCACCGTGTTGCGGGCCCCGGACCAGAGCATCAACACACTTGCTACTCCAGCCAGAGTCCAGGTACTGTGAGGAGTGCGTGGATAAACAAGGAGACAGGGTTAAGTATTGACTCATTCGCCTTCACAGCCAAGTAGCACAATAAAGAAAATTGGAATGAGTCTGCTACCTACTTTCGTCTTTATTCTAAAGAACCACTCCTTTAGTCTCTTTTCAGTCTCGGATACTTGGAACCTACAGGGTACTTTAACAGAACCCTCACTCACCTACCTAGTAGGTGCCATGCTTTATCATTGGGTTCCCACCCTGGTTGCCAAATGCTCCCTGGGTGTGCTGCGACGCCTGATTACAGCGGAGCAGGTTTTTTTCTGACTCTGTGTGCATGTGTCGATGTGAGGTGATGATTTAAAATTGGCCTGAGATTCCCTTTCTTTGGTAGTGATTTCATTCATGGGATTCGCGTTCAATACTAAAAGCAAGTGGTGGATCAATGTGAGATGGTTAGTTGGTGCCACTTATCCTGGGTGTGGTCTTCATGTTTCAGCCACCTTCATCTACCCATCTAGGTCAACGTGGCTTTCTTCAGGACCAAATACAAAGTGCTTACATGCTTACTAAGGTGTGCAAGTGAGTGGTATCTGTAGTAAATGCTTACAAAGCCCCTGATGATTGTGATAGAAATACCTCTTGTATGTATCCTGTAAAACAAAATATTGTGAGAAAGTGGAAAGTTAGACTTATAGGTAGTAATATACGGTAGAGCTCAATAATTGCATTGACTCCAAATTCATTGGTTATAGATCATAATAATTGTTAGTACATCAAGCATTGTAATGAAAACATTGTTCTTGCCCCAGGCTCAAATTCCTTTTGAACGCTCCTAAGGTGAAGTTAGGCGGAGTAAATCATGAGTCAAGATACAGATGCGTAGTTTATATTTGGTAGCGCTCGTGCAGTGCTGTCGGAATGGTCAGGACCGGGTTCCCAAATGTCTGTTGTCAACTCATTCGGGTTGCCGCAATTAGTTATATCATAGATTATACACATGTTCCATGCACATTTGTTGCGCCCGGAAGCCTATTATAATACTCATGGTCATAAAGATAAATGGCATCATTGTTGCTCTGCAATGCAAGACCTATCTCACCACATGCAGTGTTAATAAATTAATGAAAAAACAAGTGAGTTTAGTTCACTTGATTGACATCTTGTTTCGCCGAGTTGTGCTTCGGCGTGTTTCGATGTTATAGTTAAGCATGCAAATAAAACATTCAGTTGTGAGAGAGTTTTTAAGGTTTTAGTGAAACATTAGTGAAATAAAAGTTAGATTTCTAACGTTATATTTGTATGCCTCTTGCTTCCGGGGATACTGTGAGGGGTGGGTGGGCCCTGTAGTCAGACTCTGTGGTTTAATGGAAAGATTGGTTTAAAGATACAACAAGAGAAAATTCTCCTAGAGCTTTATGGATTTTGGATCCTCCCACGAGAATCAGGTTCCTCCCTGAGTACTTTGTCAAGGTGCCTCACACTCTACTGCACCTATAGCAGCCTCTGCAATCCAGTACATGAAGGACTCTGGTCGGGCTGCTCCGTTAAATACAGAGTTGGATTTTGTTTCCCCACTTCAATGCCGAGTGCTGTGACTGGCGCTTGACCTCCCTTCCTGCAGGGGCAGGGATTGACCCTATTGCGTGTATGCGTTGTACTTGCGGTGTTGTCACTCGTTTGGCACTCTGTGTGAGAGCTGAACGCTCCTGTGCATCAGTTACAGATTCAGTATTCACTATGGAGATCGCCCCCTTTCGAGTGTCTCAGTGTCTGTACACCCCTTCTATTTCGGTTTAGTAGGCCATTGGTTTTGCTATGCAAGGACTGGAAATATAGTGAGAGAATTCTTGTCATTTTGGTCTTATTTTCTTTAGTGAAGAGTATACACTATTTTTTGTCATTTTGGTCTTTTTGCAGTGTTTTCACTGTGTTACTGTAACTAATGTGTTGTACAAATACTCAACATATTGCCTCTTAAGTTGAGCATGACTGCTCTGGGCCAAGCTAACAGAGGTTGAGCACAGGTTAATTTAGGGTGTGTATCTGACTTGCCTAGGTGGTCCCTACTTAGACGAGGTGCATACCTCTGCCAACAAGTGACCCAATTTCTAATAGCATTTCAGTATTTCCTACTTTTTGCAGTATTTTCTTAAAACACTTTTATTTATTATTTTATGTGATAACCATCGTCACTTTATCTTCGCCATCAATGATGGCTTTTCATTTTTGATCAAACAAGGTCTAATTTCTCGGTTTCTCACTCACCCTTTGTTTGTTTTTTTCCAATATCCATTTCGGGTACCCACGTCCTTTAACTCTGGTAATCAATGTCATCAGCTCTGTCTGAAAATTAACTTCATTGCTACAATCACATTTAGCATGAAGCCAATCCCTGTAAGGGATACTCCACTTAAGAGAATATTGATGGCTACACAGTGCATGAAGTAAACCGTTGACTGCTGTGGACTTAGTTCCTATACAGTTTCGATGTGAATTTCCCACCTGTCACTTCTATCATGACACGAAGGAAAACAATGCTTTCCCTGCTGGTGTTAATTGCAAACATCAGATTTAAATCAGTTTGATTCAGCTTTGTGACAACACATTGAGCAGCTGCGTCACTTATTTTACAAATGATGAACAGTTAATTTCTGAATCTGACTCACATTACTATCTTTTCCATATCACTGTTAACCAGGGAGCCATTTCACCTGTTTCACCCACCAGCCCATCAAGAGATTGGCGTAGCTGTAGATGAAACACGTACCCTGCGTGGTGCAGTCTGACCGTCTGCACAGCTTCCCATTAAACAGAAAGCTGTTATCAAGGCAGTAAGGGCCTGATTTAGATCGTGGCAGATGAGATACTCTGTCACAACGGTGACATATATCCCGTCCACAGAAATATAAATTCCTTAAGATATAATGGTATTTATATTTTGGAGGACGGAATATCTGTCACCGTTGTGAGAGCAACCCATCTGTCAAGACCTAAGTCAGGCCCTTACAGCCTCAATAACATCTTCCTGTTTAATGGGAAGCTGTACAGACAGTAATTCATGCGCCAAGATCTAAATCAGGCCCTAAATCATCATCTCAATTATCACCTTTTTTTAAAAACTTGTTTTTATTTAATCGCTGCTTCCAATGTCTCCAGAGCAATGACATACATGTACATTTTCAGGAAATATAGCATAATATACATTCAATGCTATCAACATTGCATCCTATGGTTTTGCCCGGACTCACTACTCATGAGCAGAGCTACTCTCCTTTGTAATTGCAGTGCAATTTTTTAAACAATAGAACCAGTATCCTGAACTACATAGGAACAACAATAATCACAACAGGGAATCTAGATTCCCCCACTAAATCCTACCCCTGTGCCCCTCCCTCCACTGATGTGGCAGCAATAGACAGGTGGCTCAGTACCTCTGACCTAAATGGAAAACTAGCGGTGCACTCATGACTTATTTATACGTCATGCATTCGTAGTGTGAGAGGGTGTGGGTTACAGCATTGCCTCGTGATGTGTCAGAGTGGGCCCATCGCTCGGCGAGCTATGTGTGCTCTCGTTCCCACTCTCATTCGTTGCTGTGGACACTTCGGTCAGCATTTGCCCCCGTTTAAGTAGATCACTCCCTGCATTCTCATCTGTCCGTACTGCTCCGAGGCGGCATTCTTCAGCTACCCCCCACTCCCGCAGTTTGTCTCTCCATTTTTTCCACACAGGCGGTTCTGAGTGTAACCAATGGATCACTATACTCCGTTTCGCCAAGACCAGTCAAATTAGCGCAAACTTATAGTGCATCCTAGTCCCTTTCTTGGGTATCGGAAGCACCCCCAAAATACAGTGTTTTATGGAGGTGTCAATACGCACCGCCGTAGCTGTGCAAAGAGATAACACCACCTGGGACGAATACTGCTGCACCCACGGGCAGTACCATATCATATGCAAAAAGGTGGGGGGGTCCGTGCCACCTCGCAGACATGCGGAAGACAATCCGAGGGTAAACCCTAATCACCTTTGGGGGGTCAAGTATGTGCGGTGTAGGTAATAGAACTTGACTAGCTTTAATTGTGCGTTACCCGTGGCTTCTGCCACCTGAGCCAGTGCTCTCCTTCACTCCCCATCTGTCAATGGGACGGGCAGGTCATCATCCCAACTCGCCCTGATCTTGTCTAAATTTGACCCCGGTCCACCTTTAATGTCGTATAAATGTGGGAAATGATCCCACGACTAGACCCTGGGTCCAGCAATGTTGCCAGCGTGCTGGACTCTCCGGGTTCATCGGGGAATGTTGTCCGCATCTCCTGAGCAGTGCTTGATATTTTGCCATACTGTAGGAATTGCCCCGCAGGCACCTCGAATCAGTCCTGTGCTTCCTGAAAGGTCATGTACTTGCTGTTCTGATATACGTCCTCCGCTGTCTCACAACCCCCTTCGTACCACTTCGAGAGATCCATGACCGCTTGGATATTCTGGGATCCCTTCAACCAATGCAGAGGTAACGTGCTAGCATATGAGGCCTTTCTGACCACCAAGGTCACTGCTTGCTCTCAGGCCTCTGCAACTCGACGGACTATGTGCAGGGACATTTTAGGCACCCTAGAACCCATTATTAGGAACTGTTGCAGTTGTATCCCCTCATTCCAGCTCCCCAGTAGGTCCGTCTCAATCGTGCTCTCCCCCATGCACCACTGAGCGGCATATTGCAGCAAGCCGGCCAAATAGTATAGCCGTAGGTCCACCAACCCTAGTCCGCCCCATCCATATCTAGTTTTAGTATATCCAATCGGACTTTGCTATGCTTTCCAGCCCAGACCAGGGAAATCAGGAGACTGTTCAGCATGTCAAACATTGACTTCGGGATCTTGCAAAAGGAATTGTGAAGCACATAAAGGCAGCGGGCAACAGCACTATTTTTGATACTGCAACCCTCCCCATAACCTATCATGGTAACTTGTTCCAAAACACTATCAACGCCCACAGACCATCGAGGACCCTCCCTATATTCAAATCATACTGGGCATCCGGCCCATGGGCAATCTGTATTCCGAGGTATCGAAAGCGATCGCACTTCCAATCCATGCCGACCAAAGGGAGATCGTGAACTGCTCCCCGCGCCAATGCTGCCAGCGGGAACCAGATGGTTTTCTGGTACCTAATATGGAGACCGGAAGAGATCCCAGAGGAGTCCAGTATTTCCTGTGCCACTGGGATCACCCCTTCCGGCTCATACAGATAAAGGAGAGCATCATCTACTTACAGGGAAACTACATGGACACAACGGTTTACCTCTATGCCCCATGGCGCCATGTCCCTGTGCAAGCATATCACCAAAGACTCCATGGCCAGGGCGAACAGCAGCGGGGACAATGGGCTACAACGTTTTGACCCATGCATTGTACTCGCTTCCAAACCCCATTCTCCGCAGTACATCCCAAAGGTAGTCCCATCTGAGGGTATCAAACGCTTTTTCGATATCCAGGGTGGCTAGTGCCGCCCTGAGGTTTGTGTCTGCAACCGAGTGGAGGACACGCGACAGCCTGTGTAAGTTCATACGTGTTCCTCTCCCAGGCATGAACCCGTATTGGCCCTCATGCACCAAGGAGTTCACCACTCTCCGCAGCCTGAGAGCCAGGGCCTTGGCTAATAGCTTAGTGTCCACTCCAAGCATGAACAAGGGCATATTTGTGGCAGGGTCCTTGGGGTCCTGTCACGTTTAGGAAGCATAACAATATGCGGCTCACACATAGAGTGGGGAAGGACTCCAGCCTGCCTAGCCTCTCGCAGCTTATCTAACACTTGGGGGAGAATTACATCAGCATACTCCTGATAAAATTCAACCTGAAGACCATCGGGTCCGGGCGCCTTACACCTGGCCATGCCTAGCAGGGCTGCCTGAAGGTCCTCCAATTGTAGCTCTGCCTCTAGTTTCTCTCGCTGGTCACCCAAGAGCCACAGTAGTGGAACCCCCCAGAGGAAGTCACACCCGTCAGAGCCGTCGTAATCCATGCTCCCGCGGTATGTGTTCACCATGTGTTTAAATAAAACTGCATTAACACCAACCTGTGAGTTGACTAAACCTCCCTCTGGACTGCAGAGTGTGAGAATGAGCAGGGATGGGCGTTCACATTTTAACAACCATGCAAATAATCTTCCCGATCTATCCCCTTCCCTACGTAGTAGCTGCTGGTATTCCCTGAGGCTCCAGCAATCCAGTGTGTCCCAGGTCTCCCCCACTACATGCTGTGCCTGTAAGAGGGCATCCGAAGGCTGATTCATTGCAGTCCCTGCGCTTTGTAACCTAACCAATGTCTTCCGCCCCACTCAACTCTGCCTCCAATCATTTCCTTGTGCCCCCTCACTAGACAGGCAGTCCCCCCTAGTGACCACTTTAAAGGTATCCCACTCATTGCTCTTAGTGCTGGTAGTCGACCAATGAGTGAGAACACGAGGAGGATGCAGGTGTGGCCCTAGCTGGACTGACTTGTGTTCTCGACTCATATGGGGCCCAGCATACAGGTCTCTCCACGTGCCCTGGCATGAAATGCCTCACGTTCCCAGCTTTGTTACACCCCGCAGGAACACCACCTCACCTCTGTATAGGTCCACAGAGCACCCAACCGGTGCATCGACTCAGGTCCCATGGGCCTTCATGCCTCATCCCTGCAATGATTCAGTGTAAGAGGAGGAGGGGGCCTGAGCAGTGGCGATCCCCACCATTGGAATCGACACCTCCTAGTAGGCCCTGCATGCCCACCAGCGACAGGAGGGGAGAGATGGAAAAGGCCAGCCAGATCCTGGTGCCTCAACCCCGGCCGTACGGGGTGTCTCCACAACTCACGACGGTCAATGTCAGCGTGAACGGGGGGGAGGGCCATCAGTCCAACGTCCACAATTCCCAGAAATTCAGGAGTACACGAGGCGAGGTGACCCCCAAGGAAGACGCAGCCCACGCTCAAGTAGTGCTGTGCGGGGGAGATTCCGACCAGGCCACAGTTCGCCAACAGTCAGTCCCTGGGTTCTCCCCAAGCGCCGGAACTCAGCTCAACCCGCCGGCCGCAAGTCCCAGGATCGTCACTGCGGGGAGTGGGGGTCCGCAGTCACTGCCGAGGGTGCTGCGACCCGCCAACTCACCAGCCCCCAACGATGTCAAGCTCCACATGGGTCAGTCCACTTGGCCCAAGCGAGCCACTGCGTACTCCGCTGCTGCACTCGTGACGTCGCTGAGGCAAGCACCAATTACTGCCTCCTGGACGGTTCAGGCCGATCAGGACCGCTTAATAACTTTCCGTCGCCCCCTCAGCAGCAGTCCAAGGTGTTTTCTATGTACGGGGGTTCCGGACAGGCAGGATCTTGCAGGATATTGGCGCGGGCGCGGAGCTCCTCTATGTACCATTCGCTCCCGTTGCCATCTTATCCACCCTCAATTATCACCGTAGTGAGGGCAAACTAGCAGATGGGTCTTGCTCTTGGGAAAACGGTCATAAGCTGCTATTCCATCTTTGTGTTGTATACTAGTATATAGTGAGGTAACATCTAATGACTTTAAAATATAATTATCCTCCCAGGTGATGTCTTCAATTGATTTCAGGAAGCCTTTAGAATCCTTTATATGTGAGGGCAAAGATAAGAATAAGGGTCTCAAGAGATGGCCGATGTAACTTGATGTGTTTTCCAAAATTGAATCATGGAAATTCTAAACACTAGCCTATCAGGTATGAAAGGCTTTTTTGTATGTGGCAGATATAATATCTGCAGATACAGCAAGAATGTCAAGTTCTTCTCTGTATGATGTGGAAGAGATTAGAAAGTCATTCTACAAATTATAATATGCAGTATACCATACACAGCCCCTACATTTTGACATGCCCTTGTGGGTCATGATACGTTGGGAGTGCTATTCACCCCATTCTTAAAGGAATACTTGAACATATGAGGGCAATAGACAACCATGATGAGCATTATCCTGCCACTAGAGATTTCGAGGAACACCACTTCAGTAACCACAACCTTGTGGATTACTGTGGTTTTGAGAGAAAAGACACAGATCCAACAGGTGGCAATTGACTTCAAAAGTTGAGACAGAGAATCCTGCCTTATTATTGAGTTAGAAATGAAATTCCCATTGTTCATAATTCAGAGAAGGAACTGATCATCCACCTGGGATAAAATGTAATATAGTGAGACATTAATATGAGAGGCCAGTACTTCTGCCATTTGGCTTGTAGTTCCATTGCATTGTTGCAAATATGGTTTCATTATGCTGTAACTATAAAAATGTGTTTAATCTCTTGATGAGAAAAAGAAGAAGGGACTCTTAATATTATGTGATGGGGATCAGTGGACTAGAGGTGGTCTTGCCATTCCAACAGGCCCCCAACCCTTTTCTTCTCAAAGTATTGATGATAACTCTGATTTTTGCACTTTACTGATGATTTGCATTTTTGATTGTGAAGTTTACAGTCTAAGATCAATTATTCCAAGTAGATAGAGACTGCTGAATATTATCAATTATAGATCACTGCATCAATTCTCTTCCTTCCTGTTTGACACATACCCAGTGGCAGCTTGGCGTTATACCCCATAAATCATACACCTTTTGATGTGCCAACTTGGATGGTGATCTTGGTGCATACAGGCCCTGGCTACCTCCCATATTCCCTGGGAGGACTGGACACATTTTATCCAACGCCAATTTGGGGCGGTAACTGTCAGTTTAAAGTGTGTGTGCAGGGGTTTAACCAATTAGCTCCCTTGAAGCAAACAAGTATAACAGCAGACAGGTTATGTGGTTTGGAATAAGTTAGATATTGTGTGTTTGAATATAATTACATGTTTGCTTTGATCAAACTTGCCACGGATGTTTTGCACTTTCAAATGCATTGCTTTGACTGTATGCCTTGGGGGGGACTGGATATGCATTACCAGATGCCCATTTGGTAGGTATGTATATTCTATCACCTTCAATTTAGAGTGTTTGTGCATGGGGCTTCTACACATATAAGGATCAGGAGTCATTCTTTGAACTAAGACCAGCAAGTAGGATGTGGTAGTCACACCAATCTGCCTAGTTTGGGATTTATCATGTCATGTACTTTGGAACAGGTTCAATACTGGGCGTTGAATGTAATTACATATTATGTTTTGACCAACTTGCCATTGATATTTTGCATGTATTGTTATGACCACTGGACAAGTATAAATTAAAAGGGATGTCTATGTAATTATTGGCAATTTATACGCAGAAGCTAGGGCAACTGCAATGGGAATGACACATTTCAACATGGTCTTGGGTTTGTCATAGTCCTCTTGTGATGTCCTATCACATAACACATATATGTGAGCTATTGTTGTTGCCTATTTGTTGCTGTTTACAGCAGAAACATGTCAGAGAGCTACTGGCTATTGAATAGAGGAGTTGCAATGCTGTATCCTGAGTGACCGTATCCTGGGTGAGTAAATTGTTTCTCAGACACAAGAAGAGAGTGGAGGTAGTGGCCGGGTTTCGCATCTGACAACAATCGACACCCACAGGAGGATGGGTAGGCAAAACCAGATCCTGCAATTATATATGTATAAATATTGATGGAGTGGTGTCTTACACATTGTTTGGGGGGTTATGAAAAGATTTGTTCCAGCAGGAACAGGGCACAGCCATGGGCACCTGCTTCGCCCCCAGTCATGCTAATCTTCATCTTGGCTGGTGGGAGGAGCAGGTGCTCAGAGGAACTGTGGGTTCAATTCATAGACAATGTTTTTGTACTGTGGCAGGGTGCAGAAACAGAAATAACTGATTTTGTCATGGATCTTAACTCAATTAATCTAAACTTGAAATTTGTAGAACACCATAGTAAGACCCATATTGATTTCCTGGACATAAGAGTCAGAGTAGAGGGGGGATAAGTTGGAAACTACCGTATTCCGAAAACCAACAGCTGGGAATACAATCCTACATGCGGAAAGCTCCCATCCTGCACCAATCTTTAGAAGCATACCTTTTGGGGAATTTTACAGAGCACGAAGGGCATGCAGTAGTGAGGTGGAATATGAGAAAACAGAACATGAAATGACTAACCACTTCCTACAAAGAGGTTATTCATTAGAAATTGTACAGGGAGCTGCCATTAAAGCAAGAAAACCAGATAGGAAAAAAGCACTATTTGAGCCATCCGGACCAGAACTAAAAAAGAAAAAACAAAATTGCAAGGAAACTCAGAGATTTGTCACAACCCTCAATACGAGACACAAGGATGTGAGAGCCATTTTAGACAAACATTGGTATCTTTTAAAAGGGGACTCAGTGTTAGGCCCAAAAATAAAAAAAATCCAGAAATAACATACAAGAGATCAAAATCACTGAAGGATCGTATAGTAAGAAGTGAGTATAAGGAAAAAGAAGGAGCCCGATGTGGTTCCAAAGGCAAATGGGTTTTAAAAAGTATCTTAAATGTAAGGCGTGTCAGAGTGGAGTAAATCTTTTTCTTTTTCTTTTGTCCTCATATATGCCACCAGTATATACTCTAGATGGGAACCCCGTGTGCCTTTCACATTGTCAAGTTGATACCACCCTGGACTCAATGTGTAGCAGTCAGGGATCACCCAGAGGTAGGCTGTTTCCTTGTCCCACTCCCCTGTCCTATGATGGAATACCTTGCACCTGGGGAGGACAGGACCAACACAAACCTCTGGCATAATCATCGGACCATTATATTGACAACCAGGCCACCAATTCCGTACACACATTGTCTGTATTCTCTACTTGGCACGCCATGTCCATCTTGCTGACTTCTATAATGTTTCGTAAACAATCAGTAAACATGGGGGGGGCCGCTGACTTCCATTCTTTACAGATCTCTCTCCTTGCTATAACCATCACATAGAATATGAATTGTGAGGAATAGTTATTAACGTTGTAGCCAGGTGGTAAGCCAAAAAAACTAACCTCGGAGAGCATGTAATAGTGGTTGTTAAAACCTTCCCCAGTAAGTCCACGATCTCCTTCCAGTATTCAAGAATCTTTGGACATTCTAAGAATATATGTATATAGTCGGCTGCCAGGAGTTTACAGCGTGGGCAACAATAACTCTCAAGTGTGACCCTAGACAGTTTAGCAGGGGTCCAGTACACCCGATAGACCGTGTACAGATGGTTTCTCCTTAGATTGGCTGGTTTTATTAGGCTCTGAGACAAAGAGAAAGAATCTGTCCAGATCTTACTAATTGCTTCGGGACTATCTGATATCAAATTACCCCAAAGACTCGCCAGCTCACAGTTTAACATTTCTGTTGCCCCCATTAAAGCCCTATACCAAAACGAAACCTCTCGCTTCCACCCTCCTCCCCTGCAGACAGACTCAAGGATCTCAAGGTCCCTCTCTCGCTGTAACATCTGTCTTAACCACCAGGCGGAGAGTTGGTAAAACTTAAATCTCGTTAAAGATCCATTTGTCAGTGACACAAAGGAATCCCAATCCATGAGGCCCGAATTTGCCCAGAGATCTCCCCATCTCCTCACGTCAGCTGTTTTTAGAGGCTGGGACAGCTGGTCCTGAAGGCACTCCGGAGTGCCCGGGGAGTCCCAAACTGGGGCATTAGTATGGTAATATGGGATTTCCAGAGCTCTACGGACATATACCCAGTTCCTAAGGGCAGCCTGCAGGATCTTCAAGCAGACTTTTTAATAAAATTTCTGGTCGCCGAATTTGAATAAAAAAAACTCCTGTCCCTGTGGTAAATCGTGGAGCAATGCCTGGAATAGGCGGCCCTGCGAAGTTGAGTCCAATTTATTGGTCAATAATCTAAAATTTTTACAATGAAAGGCATGACAATACATGAGTAGGTCTGGTAAGGTTAGACCCCCGATTTTTAACCCCCTCCTTAGCTTTTTCCAGGCTATCCTGGGAGATTTACATGCCCAGATAAAGGAGCCGATATTACCTTGAAGGCTCTTAATCTCTTTCTGTGGAAATGATAGGGGGATGGAGTTATACAGAAACGTTAATATAGGGAGTATAGACATTTTAATGAGGTTAACTCGTCCGTAGATATTTAATGGCAGACTACCCCATTTTTGTAATTTCTTTTGCTACTGTCTGCCAACTAATTTTCAATATATTTTTCAGTTCATGGGTTTAATTAATTCCCAAGTACCTCATTTTATATTTTACATTTTGTATAGGCGTAGTATTATTCCAACCCATATTTCGGTCTTCTCCCTATTTATTTGATATCCCGAAAGCCTTCCAAATTCCTCAGCTAGATGAAACAGCCTAGGTATGGCGTCCGCGTGATTGGAGGTATATAAAAGAAGGTCGTCTGCATATAGAGCGGCCTTAAGCTCTAGGTCTGCTATTTTAAAAGGTTGAATTACATGATCAGCCCTAATACAACAAACAAAAGGCTCAAAATAAATGTCAAACAAAGGGGGGATAGGGGGCAGCTCTGTCTCGTGCCGCGAGATATTTGGAACCAATCGGACAGGCCGTTATTAACCAAGACTTTGGCTCTAGGACCCTGATATAAAGATTTAATTCCCTCTATAACAATTGGAGGAAACCCAAACCCAGCCATAGTGGCCCACAGATATTTCCAGTTTACCTGGTCAAAGACCTTGGCCGCGTCTATTGCAATTAAAGCTGACGGCAGCCCTCTGTCTTCAGCATAATCTATGGCTCCAATCGCCTGGAAGGTCAGCTCATTCAGCTGCCTCCCCGGGATGAACCCTCTTTGATCCGGGTGGATTATAGATTTTATAATTTTGGCAAGCCTAGTTGCCAGGATCCCCGAGTAAAGTTTCAGATCTGAATTCAAAAGAGAGATGGGCCTATAGGACTCGATTTTTTTTGGGTCCTTATTGGGTTTTGCGATAAGAGTAATCGTAGCTTCAGCCCAGGTAGGGGGGATGCTGTGGCCGTAAATCAATAAATGGTTAAAAAGTAAAGTAAGCACAGGTACCAATTGCTCTGAATAATCAGTATATACTTCGCTTGGTAACCCATCTGGGCCCGCCGCTTGCCCCCGCTTTATTCTCTTAAGTTGAGCTATCACTTCCCCTTCCATGATCTCACTCTCTAAATACTTCCTGTCTATTTCTGAGATTTGGGGTAAATTTCTCTGACTTAACCAAGACTGAGCTTCCTCTATCTCAACAATCTCATCTTCCGTATATAGGCCTTGCATGAACCCTCTCGCTTCCTCCCTAATGTCCCCATCTTCCATAATTGATATACCTGTCTCCCTTTGTGTTAAAACTTTAATATTGTTCCTAGATCTTTCCTCTCTAGCTTTCCAAGCGAGAAGGACCCCACATTTCTCCCCATACTCAAAATTCTTCAGCTTATTGGTTTCCCATTTTTTCTTAATGTTCTTTTCGTCAATGACTTTTAGTTGTAGTTCGAAAAGCTCCTTTTCCAATTCAGAAATCTTCTCTCTATCTGAGACAATGGCCACTTGTAATTCAAAGTCTTTTTCAATAATTGCTTTCAAGTCATCCTGCTTTTTTAAAATTAATCTTTCTATTGTGAGCCATTAAAGAACTCAACACGCCTAGTAAAAAAGCCTTATACGATTCCCACACAGTCTGAATGGTGGAGGAGCCAATGTTGATATTTAGGAATTCAATAGTTTTTCCCCTCACTTCTACCTTTACTCGATCCTCTAAAAGCAGTGTCCTCTAGTAACCGGAAGTCTAGGACTTAATGAAAAAACCATTTCAACAACCGCATGATCTGATATCCCTACTGGGATATGGGAAAGAGAGGTTATGTCTGTGAGCAAATGTTGGTCTACCAGGAAGTAATCTATTCTCGAGTAATGTTTATATTTCTTACTATAAAATGTGAACCCCCTAGTAGGACCAAATTTAGCCCTCCAAACATCAAACAAATTAAAGTCTTTCATCATAGATCCCAGGACAGAAAGTGATTTAGTAGGGGCATGGTATTTAGCCTTTGAGGTCCTATCCAAAATAAGATTAAAATCCCCCCCCCCCCAAGATCACGGGACCTGGGGTCACTAGTAAACCTGCTATCAATTTCAATAGAGGACCAGGATTGTCGTCATTTGGGCCGTAATATACTGCACATATGTAGTGGATGCTATAAATGGAAAGGGCTGCCACAATCCATCTACCAGTTTGATCTGTTTCAGTCTTTATCAGCCTTATCCCCCTATTTGCCCTAACAATTATCGCAACCCCCCTAGTCGCCCCCTTCTGTCTGGAACACACTATCTCCTGCACCCACCCCAGTTTCCCAAATAGTGGCTTACATACATTCAACTCAAGGTGTGTCTCTTGTATTAGCATAAGGTGGGCATCGGTGTTTCTTAAAAATTCACAGACCCTAGATTGTTTCCTCTTTTCACCCATTCCATTCACATTCCAGGAGAGGGTTTTAATACTTATTGACCTACTCATGACCATACTCTGCGTTTTCTCTCATCCTGGGCATGTGATTTTTCCTATATAGGAGGACTATTTGTTTTGCTTTTTCACCCACTACCCAACACCCCACCCCTATCCCTCCTCTAAGGAACCCCCCCGACATACCTGACTATGAAAACCGCCTTTAGGACTCCGGGAGAGCTGCCTTTGAGTCTACATACATCAGCTGGATATTTTATTATTGCTCCAACTATAAGAAAATGTAGTGAATACGTGTAAAAGTGCTACGTGACAAATTAGGGTTTAAGTTTTTATTTTAGATTTTTATTTTTTTTTATTTTTGCTTTTACTGTTCCTTTCTTTTCCCCCCTTTTCCTATTAGTTACATAGGCTCCATGTCCCACGTACCCCTATGTGTCCCAGTATGGCCTATATTACCTCCAATATTTTATACCTTCTTTAATCCATGCCTCACCCCCCTCTAATTCCACGTTTACCGGGTTTAATTTCCCCCTACCCTGTCACTTCTGTCTCATCAAAATTAGTGTAGTGTAGTGGATGCTATAAATGGAAAGGGCTGCCACAATCCATCTACCAGTTTGATCTGTTTCAGTCTTTATCAGCCTTATCCCCCTATTTGCCCTAACAATTATCGCAACCCCCCTAGTCGCCCCCTTCTGTCTGGAACACACTATCTCCTGCACCCACCCCAGTTTCCCAAAGAGTGGCTTACATACATTCAACTCAAGGTGTGTCTCTTGTATTAGCATAAGGTGGGCATCGGTGTTTCTTAAAAATTCACAGACCCTAGATTGTTTCCTCTTTTCACCCATTCCATTCACATTCCAGGAGAGGGTTTTAATACTTAATGACCTACTCATGACCATACTCTGCGTTTTCTCTCATCCTGGGCATGTGATTTTTCCTATATATGAGGACTATTTTTTTTGCTTTTTCACCCACTACCCAACACCCCACCCCTATCCCTCCTCTAAGGAACCCCCCCGACATACCTGACTATGAAAACCGCCTTTAGGACTCCGGGAGAGCTGCCTTTGAGTCTACATACATCAGCGGGATATTTTATTATTGCTCCAACTATAAGAAAATGTAGTGAATACGTGTAAAAGTGCTACGTGACAAATTAGGGTTTAAGTTTTTATTTTAGATTTTTATTTTTTTTATTTTTGCTTTTACTGTTCCTTTCTTTTCCCCCCTTTTCCTATTAGTTACATAGGCTCCATGTCCCACGTACCCCTATGTGTCCCAGTATGGCCTATATTACCTCCAATATTTTATACCTTCTTTAATCCATGCCTCACCCCCCTCTAATTCCATGTTTACCGGGTTTAATTTCCCCCTACCCTGTCACTTCTGTCTCATCAAAATTAAAAGGTCATCCACATCCGTGGTCTGGGTACAGTTGTACATTTTATTGTTCCACATGATCTTTAGAAGAGCTGGGAATTTCATTTGTACTTGGGCTCCAAATGATCTTAATTCTGGCATTCTGGTACCCAGCTCCCACTGCCTCTGGGCTGTTCTTCCTCCTATATCAGATCTAATGAGATATGGGATTGCCCGATAGTGGAGGTCCGATTTAGAGAGACTTCTCCCCAAGATTAATTCTTTGATATTAAAAGTCTGAAAATTCACCAAAATTTTCCTTGGCGCCTTTCTGTCTGTGTGTAACTTGAAGGGGTCTCTATGTACCCGTTGTATTTCGGCCTCCAAGTCAATATCTGGACGGTCTTTTAAAACACCGTCTCTTAACAGATTACAGACAAACGCCTTAATGTCCTCCAGCTCCGCTCCCTCTGGTATTTTTAAAATTCTCAAGTTGTTTCTTCGAGCTTGGGTTTCCAGCCTCTCCACGTCCGAAGCCAAAGATCTATTCTGTATTTTACTGGTCCGGGTGATAACATCATCTAATTTAGATTCCAATAGGTCGAACCTGTCATGAATCGCCCTTTGGTTGCCCTCCGAGATCTCAAATTTAGTCATCAGATCTCCCCTTAAGGACTGAAAGAGGGAACCCAGCCTGTCCACGTCCAAACTCTCTAATTCCCTTGGGCTCCCCTGACCCTGATCCCGAGCCGGGCCCAGACCTTCGCCTTGCACTGAGTGCTTTTCCTGAGTAACAACCAGTAAGGGGACTACCTTTGTTAGGGGTACGTGGGACTGGCTAGCCTGGGGATCTGAACCTGAACCTTTAACCACCCCCTCGGTCTCCTCAGTCAGTACTGATAGTATCCCACTCCCGGTATCAGACAGACCTGCCAGACCTGCTAGAGGGGCAAATTGATTCTCCAAGGGGAGTGCGGAGGTCTCCATACTCTGTATTCTTTGTGTAATAAGATTGGACTCTGCCTGTATGTCGTGACCGGCAGCCTGCTCCATTATTCTGAAATAAGTTTTGAGTGAGGGCGAATTTTTCTTGAGGGGCAATTGCACGGTTTTAGGCACCTTAGCTTTTTTTATATTTCCTGCTTTTTTCCTCCCCTTACAGGGGGTTAATGGCATGGGCCGTTCTCTTTCAACAGGATCTAGCTCTCCACCAGCTTTCAGCTCCTGTGACCGAAGTTGGTATCTATTCCTTTGTCTCCCTAGTGGAAAAAGTGATGTAACCAGTTGTTGCCCTTGTTTCCGGCTTAATACTTTTACTGCCGGTGCAATAGCTGGTGTAGGGGTCGAAATAGAATGTGAGCTATCTGGGAGGGGGGGTCTCTCAATTGGCCCCACAATTGGCCTCTGCCTCTGCCTCGTAACACGTTCTTGATGTAACTCGCGGTATTGACCATCTGTGGGGTTAGCCGGGGTAGGAACACCTATATCCTGCTCCATAAACTCACGCTTCGTCGCTATCCCTCCACCACGGCAGCTTACCGCCTAAACTTGCACTGGTGCCGCATTACCCCAAGGGAGACGAGAGACTCTCTCACAGACTGGCCCACGGAGCTGCAGTAGGACGAGGGCTAGACGTGAGCGAAACCACCAGTTCCTCCGGCATACATCCGGGTTTTCCTTCTCCGGCCCTTCATTCCCAATCATATGTGCCAAAGAGCAGGTCCTAGTGCCGCCACCTCTGCCGTACCTAGGCCGCGTAGTTCATAGATATACCTCGAGGGGGAAAAGGAAATAGAAGGCGGTAATTAATAAATAAAACCTTCTCTGTCACAGAGTGGAGTAAATCTAATGAATTTTAGAACGCCCTTTAACAAAACCATTAATATAAGTGGCTTCCTGACATGTAGATCTAGTTCTGTGGTCTACATGCTAAGGTGTTCCTGTGAAAAGGTGTATATAGGGAGCCCTACCTACCTATCTATAAAAGGATATTATAGCACCGGATAGCATTTGTAAACAAGGATAGAACATACCCCATTGCCAGGCATTTTGAGAGACTTCATCATAGCAACCAGGTTCTCCTACAGCACAGTTGTATTGCAGAAATTCCAAAGAGAAAACAGAGGAGGGAACAGGGAAAAGGAACTCCGGAGATTAGAGGCATATTTCATCCTGGAGCTAGACAGCAAAGAACCAAATGGTTTAAACGTACATAAAGACTTATATAAATGCCTGGACTAAAAAGAGTTACCGAACTATTACACTCAGTTGACCAATTTCTTTTAAAATCATTTGTATTTTTGTAAAACAGCGAGGCAGAGGATTTTAGGTACCAAAAGGCAAATTATGTTTTTATTCTAGGAATGTGTAGAAATCATGGAAAGACATCATAATTAAATTTGAAAATAAGCATATGAATTTTATAATATGTTGTTTTTAGATTATTTATTGCATTTGCACTTTGTATATGAAGAACAGGAAGGAGTGATAGGGTACATAATACTGAAGCACTAGTATTAACGCCTTAAAAAGCCCTTGCACAATATAAAAGGAAATAATTTAGCACTTGGTCTTTTATAATGTTGTATATATATGAATTTTATTATGAACACATTGTTTACCATGAAATATTTTGAAAAATATTAGATTTGTTTAAAATACCAAAGAGTATAAACACTTGCACTTTAAAGAAAGAAAATAATGTTCAAATACAATGAATTCCAATGAAAGGAAAAAAATTCCCAGCATAAGTACCATTCAGAGAATTATTATCAAACATGAGAGACGAGTTAAAAGGCATGCATATCGTTATGAACTATTTACAGTAAAATTATAAAGTAGGCTTGCATATCAATCCACTACGTAAATGTCAAAATAGTCATGAAATATGCTTTAAAAAGATGTTAAAATATGCACTTGCAACAGAATGAGTAAAATCTGCAAACAAAAAATGTGAGATTAACGCAAAAGATGTGTAAAAATGGTACCCATATAATGTGAAAAACAACCAGCATCTGACAGTGTTGGTTTTTGTTGTCCTATGTTGCGTTTATGACATATTGATGTGTTTTTAAAAGTACTGGGAAAATGGCGCCATACATCGTGAACAAGACAGCAGGTAGCTGTCGAAACGCGTAGATGTTGCCGTTACTTAACAAATAAAGAAGCAAGTTAAAATGATCCCACGGAGTGCTGGATCTTTTCTGCACAAAAGGAGAATTTTCAAATATATATATATTCACTGAAAAAACCATAGGTTTCACACACGTTATAGTTAGGAATTAGCATTTAAAAAACCTTGCAAATTCACTTAAAAAACCATAGGTTTCACACATGTTATAGTTAGGTGGACATTTCACTCGTAAAAAACCAATGAAATTCCCCTGTTATAGTTAGTTAGAATCAACAAGAACACTATTAATCTGCATTTCACAGCCAATATAGATGACTCAGTCTGCAATTTTCTTGATGTCACAGTGTACATTAAGAACAATCTTATAGAGACATGTCTATATCGCAAACCCTCAGCAGGCAACAGCATTTTACATGCGAATAGTTTCCATCCTATCCACACCATCACTAGTCTCCCCTACGGCGAATATTTACGTATACGCCGAGCATGTAGTGACTCCAACGAGTTGGTTCGCCATCAAAATGAGGCCACACTTAGGTTCTTAGAGAGAGGTTACAACCCTCATAAACTTCAATCTGCTAAAGACAAGGCCAACAGTAAAAACAGACTATCTTTATTAAGTAACAATGCTGACCCTATGAATACTACTACATCTATTTCCACAGATGATTCTCAGTATAACCAAGTTTCTTGCAGGCTCATCACCACATATAACAAACAGGCCAAAGAAATTAAGACCATTATTAACAAACAATGGCCTATTGTTTTGACGGATTCCACCCTTAAGCAGGTACTTCCCAGCAGGCCCACTGTCACTTTCCGCAAAGCATATTCTATGCATAATGACTTAGTCAAATCTAGTCCAGAATTAACACCTAAAGGCAGTTGGTTATCTCCCAAATTGGGATTTTACAAATGCAGCTCTTGCCGCGCTTGTAAATTTGGGATTAATACTAACAGCTATACCACTGCTTTCTCTACGGAAAGTTTTCCAATCAAAGGACATTACACCTGCAGAACCGAATATGCGGTATATATGTTAGAATGCACCTGCGGATTGAAATACATCGGCAGTACTAAGTTGCCGGTTTATGCTCGCATTCTCGAGCACTTGCGAGCTATCGTGAATTCTGATCCCGCATATCCGGTGGCCCGACACTTCAAAAAGGTCCATGCTAACAATCTCAATTGTCTTAAATACTGTGTCCTTGACTCTATACCAAGCCAGAAAAGGGGAGGCAATCGCGAAAAGCGATTACGTCAATTAGAATCTCGCTACATTATAGAGATTGATACCAAGAACCCTCAGGGTCTCAATATAGGTGAAGATATACTTATATATTTTTTGGCTAACAATACATATCTCTGATCTATAGATATCTATGATTCTTTGCTGTATTCTTGTAGTCATCCTGTGAGCAGAAAATATATATACTAATCTAATACCCAATTACACCAGAATGTTGAGTTACTGTTGAATTGTCTTCCATAGCATTATTGTTATGGTATGTTTATCACAATATAGCAGCACATTCATTGCCAGTTTTTCATTAATAACCTTTTTGGGTTTGTTTTTAAGGGGGATCCCTGTGGTTAAGTATCAGCCTTAGATATGTATATTATCAATTTGATTCAGTACCCTTTAGTACCTCTCCACTTTGGAGTGTGTGACTTTTTGGCTGATACTTAGAATTTGCAATTGTTGAGAGTGCTCTATATAGGAGCTGCTTTCCACCTAAACTTGAGAACTACCCAGAGTTCTCTACTTCTTTTTTGCATAATTTATTCGTCACTCTATGCCTGAAAGGGTATTTTTTTGACTTATACTGGGTGCTCCCTTGTGTCTGGACAAAGCTATACCTCTCTGAAGAGCTCTAATCAGAGCGAAACACTGTGTCAGGGGTTGCTTTTACTCATTTCAGGTTGGCTTGGTTGGTATTTTACCAATTCAAAGCTGTAATACTGTGCCTGGAGTGGTAAATGGCTTTTGTTATTTTACAGCTCAGCAAGGTCAGCACTGTGCTAGTCCTATGCTTAAAGACTTTGCTGTAGAAATGGCAAAAGACTTTGTCCATTTCTATCTCGGCGTGAATAGCACTGTGCTAATCCTATGCTTAAAAACTTTGATAGAAAAGCAGACATTTGAGGTGAGCAGATCTAGAGTGTCGCTGGTGTTGAGAGTGCTCTATATAGGAGCTGCTTTCCACCTAAACTTGAGAACTACCCAGAGTTCTCTACTTCTTTTTTGCATAATTTATTCGTCACTCTATGCCTGAAAGGGTATTTTTTTGATATATATATATATATATATATATATATATATATATATATATATATATATATATATATATTCACTTAAAAAACCATAGGTTTCACACATGTTATAGTTAGGTGGATATTTCACTCGTAAAAAACCAATGAAATTCCCCCGTTATAGTTAGTTCAGATAACTATAACTCGCGCGACCGCCACTCTATCACAAGGATGATGTCATCAGTGATGTCATGAGTGATGCCACTGACCATGTCATGAGTGATGTAATATGTGACGTCATGAGCAGTGGATTGCGGGCGCGCGAGTTATAGTTATCTGAACTAACTATAACGGGGGAATTTCATTGGTTTTTTACGAGTGAAATATCCACCTAACTATAACATGTGTGAAACCTATGGTTTTTTAAGTGAATTTATATATATATATATACACACACACACATGTATATATATATATATTCAGTGAAAAAACCATAGGTT
Source organism: Triturus cristatus (assembly GCF_964204655.1). Classification (NCBI taxonomy): domain Eukaryota; kingdom Metazoa; phylum Chordata; class Amphibia; order Caudata; family Salamandridae; genus Triturus; species Triturus cristatus. The sequence continues at coordinate 704,952,337 of NC_140582.1, read as the reverse complement.
TCACACATGTTATAGTTAGCTGGACATTTTACTCGTAAAAAACCAATGAAATTCCCCCGTTATAGTTAGTTCAGCTAACTATAACTCGCGCGCCCGCAATGCACTGCTGATGACGTCACATATTACATCACTCATGACATGGTCAGTGACATCACTCATGACATCACTGATGACATCTCAAATGACATCACTGATGACCTCACTGATGACATCATCCAGTGAATGTGTGTTTTTCTGAAAATTAAATATGTTTTATATATGTATATCTCAAGGTCGATGGAAGAATAAATGGGTATATTACTGTCTAAATGGATGATTTCTTTTTGAAAAATTGATTGTGTAACTGACTGATTAAGTGTATCATAGTGAATACATGGCTTAGTGAGTAATGTTTAAATATATAAATATCTGTATCATTTTTTCACTTTGTGTATAAGTGGCTGCATGGGTTGGTGAGTAGCTACATGGGTGTCTATATAGGTTATTAGTTGGTTTTTTGAGTATCAGTATGAGTGTCTGCATGGTTTGGTGGGGGGTATTACGTAGTGCATAGGTGCATGAATGAGTGACTCACTGTTTGTATGTGTTGAACAGAGCATGTGTGCAGGACTGCATGGGTGGATGTGTGTGTGTATGGGTGTGTTAGTGAGTGAATGACTGTCTCAATAGTGTCTTTATGAGTAACTACATATGTTTAAAACTAGTATATGTGACTATTGGTTTATATATGTGAGTATATGTGAGAGTGAGAGATTGAAAGAGTTCCTGTATGAATAAGTATGTATTTCTATAAGTGATTGTTTAAAAGACTAAGTATGTGTAAGTTTCCGTAGAAGTAAGTGTGGTGGTGTGTGTATAACTGTATATGCAAGTAAATGTATGTTTGATTCTTTATTAGCATGAGTGACTATGTGTGTGAGTAGCTCTATGGATGAGTGGCATTGTGTAACAGGATGTATAGGTGTATGAGTACATATGATAAGTGAGTACATGTATGAGTGACTGTATTGGACTGTTGGTGAATGAGTGGATGTGGATGTGGATCTTAGAATTACTGAAGAGGTTGTTGTAACTGTTATTGGTATGTCCATTCTTTTGTAAATTTTAGTCTCTATTTTTGAATGTGTGTATCAAAGGTTTTATTAGGGGAAGAGGAGGTCTGCCACTCTATCACAAGGATGATGTCATCAGTGAGGTCATCAGTGATGTCATTTGAGATGTCATCAGTGATGTCATGAGTGATGTCACTGACCATGTCATGAGTGATGTAATATGTGACGTCATCAGCAGTGCATTGCGGGCGCGCGAGTTATAGTTAGCTGAACTAACTATAACGGGGGAATTTCATTGGTTTTTTACGAGTAAAATGTCCAGCTAACTATAACATGTGTGAAACCTATGGTTTTTTCACTGAATTTCTAAGGTTTTTTAAATGCTAATTCCTAACTATAACGTGTGTGAAACCTATGGTTTTTTCACTGAATTTCTAAGGTTTTTTAAATGCTAATTCCTAACTATAACGTGTGTGAAACCCATGGTTTTTTCAGTGAATTTGCAAGGTTTTTTAAATGCTAATTGTTTTTTTTTTCTTCTATTTTTTTTAACATATTTTTATTTTAATTTTCTTACCTTTTATAAAGACTATGGTTAAATTTTTAAAATTCTTTAATATGTTTTTTTTTAATATATTTTTTAAAATAAACATGTAAAATTTATTTGCAGTACATTTTTTTATTTTTTTTTATTATTTTTTTAGTACGCGTACCGTAAGCTTACGGTAAGCGTACGGTTTACGCAACGCCCGTAATTTTTCTACGCTGCTTGCGTATAGTTACGCAATTTGTGTAGCCGCGCGTACTCCGCGTGGGACGCGTGCGCGCGTACGCTACACGCGCACGTTACGCGGAAGTGTCGGGTAGTGACTGTTGTGCGCATGCGCGCAAGCGCGTGTCTTTTTTACGCGCATGCGCACTTTTGCCGTAAGCGTACCGTAAGCGTACCGTAAGCGTACGGTAGGTCATGTGATCATGAAACACAACTTTTGATTGGTTGAAACTACTTTCAGTTCTAGAACTCTCCTACACCACACCCATTCCTCTCATTTCTGCTTGTGATCCCTTAGGAGAAGGAGCTGGGTTGTCTTTGTGATACGATGGCAGAACAGCAGAGCTCTTCTGAGAGTGAGGCTAGCACTAGCAGCACTGTTTTGAGGCAGAGAGCGAGGAAACAAAAGCCCTCTTATGTATGGGATTATTTTACTTTTCCTGAAGGCCAGCAAAAGGTGAATGCACCCTTAGTAACTTGCAAGCTGTGTCAGCGTGTACTTTCAAGAGGTAATCCTGACAGGAAGTATTCCTTTGGGAATCATACCATGAAGAGACACCTCAAGGATGTACACAGAAGGACACATGGTCATCTTTTTGGAGGTAACTCTTCAGAAAGACAAGCAAGTACATCCACAGCAGCTCAGCCTGGACCATCATCTGCAGAGCTGACTCCTTCTTCTGCAGGTCAGGTGAGCCCTTCATCTGTGGGGGGAGCATCTCCTTTTGCTGGCCCTCTGGAAATGAACCCTCGATTTCGGAGGGTTGATATTCGATGCGCCTTTTGTCAAGATCTAATTTGCCATAGGGAGACCAGTGTTTCCCTAGTGAACAACAAAATAGATCAGCACACTTGTCGCTTTGAATAATTTTCCCATTCTTTCTTTCCTCTGTCCCTGCATGAACACAACGGTTCTTTTAAGAGCCAACCTTATCTTTCATCTTTTTTTTACATATGTTTTTAAAAACTTTTTTTTTTTTTTTCTTACCGTACGCGTACGGTGCCCGTACTTTTTTTTTTTTTTTTTTAAAAACACTAAAAATCAATTATCACATTACAAGGTCTTTGAGAGTACAATTATTATTATTGACTTACCATACCCACTCAAAAAAATATTTATTCATTTGTTTTTTTTAAAAATTGCTTTAAAAATGGTTCTCTGCCTGTAATTCCTATTTCCACACAGAGTCATGTTTTCACAATAGTCACAAAACGAAACTACTTTGCCAATTTGAAAGCACACTTACTGCTCTTTTTTTTTGGCAAGTGAAAATCACTTTTACAGACTGACACATTATGAAACCACTTTTTTGATTTTTTTAAATGCACATGTCCAAACTGCTTTTTCAGACCACCACCATGTGTAACCTGGGTGGCTGCCTACATTCCAGCAAGGGCAACCAGCCTTAGTGATGCTGAATGTATTTGCATTACAGACTGAAACCTGAAAACCCCACTCGCTTGTAAATACTGTGCATGATTATACATGGCAAGCAGATGGGTGTGTGCTAAGAGTCTGCTTCTTCCCCCAAAAAATCGCTCCCCCTTTTTCCTACTAATGCAACTGTGAAATCACCAGAAAAAAACGCAATAAATCTCTGCCTGTAATTCCTATTTCCACACAGAGTCATGTTTTCACATTAGTCCCAAAACGAAATTACTTTGCCAATTTGAATGCACACTTACTGCTCTTTTTTTTTGGCAAGTGAAAATCACTTTTACAGACTGACACATTATGAAACCACTTTTTTGATTTTTTTAAATGCACATGTCCAAACTGCTTTTTCAGACCACCACCATGTGTAACCTGGGTGGCTGCCTACATTCCAGCAAGGGCAACCAGCCTTAGTGATGCTGAATGTATTTGCATTACAGACTAAAACCTGAAAACCCCACTCGCTTGTAAATACTGTGCATGATTATACATGGCAAGCAGATGGGTGTGTGCTAAGAGTCTGCTTCTTCCCCCCAAAAATCGCTCCCCCTTTTTCCTACTAATGCAACTGTGAAATCACCAGAAAAAAACACAATAAATCTCTGCCTGTAATTCCTATTTCCACACAGAGTCATGTTTTCACATTAGTCCCAAAACGAAATTTCTTTGCCAATTTGAATGCACACTTACTGCTCTTTTTTTTTGGCAAGTGAAAATCACTTTTACAGACTGACACATTATGAAACCACTTTTTTGATTTTTTTAAATGCACATGTCCAAACTGCTTTTTCAGACCACCACCATGTGTAACCTGGGTGGCTGCCTACATTCCAGCAAGGGCAACCAGCCTTAGTGATGCTGAATGTATTTGCATTACAGACTAAAACCTGAAAACCCCACTCGCTTGTAAATACTGTGCATGATTATACATGGCAAGCAGATGGGTGTGTGCTAAGAGTCTGCTTCTTCCCCCAAAAAATCGCTCCCCCTTTTTCCTACTAATGCAACTGTGAAATCACCAGAAAAAAACGCAATAAATCTCTGCCTGTAATTCCTATTTCCACACAGAGTCATGTTTTCACATTAGTCCCAAAACGAAATTTCTTTGCCAATTTGAATGCACACTTACTGCTCTTTTTTTTTGGCAAGTGAAAATCACTTTTACAGACTGACACATTATGAAACCACTTTTTTGATTTTTTTAAATGCACATGTCCAAACTGCTTTTTCAGACCACCACCATGTGTAACCTGGGTGGCTGCCTACATTCCAGCAAGGGCAACCAGCCTTAGTGATGCTGAATGTATTTGCATTACTGAGTCCAACCTCAAACCCTTAAACTATTCTTTTTTTTTCCAGTACACCTTAATTTATCGTGAAAACATAGTCCATATTATTTTACATGTTCCTCACATTTAAATTTCTCCCAAAACAGAAAATGATAAACGCAACTTCAACAAAAAGAATTTCCATTTCTATTATTCATTTCTTAATTTACCATATACATCTCCTCTCAAACTCTAACCTCACCTTTAAAATTAGTTAGTTGTGAAAGAAATGTGGCACTCAAACAGCAGATTATCAGAGCCAGGATCTCTGTTCTGTTCACCTCTCTCCTCTCAGCAGAACCAGATAATGGCAAACTTTCCCTCTATTTTTCCACACATATACATGTAAGTTTCAAATCTCAGTGCTTCCCCCTTTTTTTCAAATGTAATCACACATTTCTATTGGTTGAAAACCAACCCTTTTCCAAAAGTACCCTGCCCCCAACTTGACTTCTGCCTAGTACCCTTCCCCCAACTTGACTTCTGCCTGCTACCATAGCAACAGCTCATGGAACACTGCTGTGTGGAGTTAGGTCAGAAGTTCGCCACACAATGTTTCAATTCCACAGAGCAAGAGTGCTTGACTTTTCAAACCTAACAGCAAATCCATAGTACTGTTCTTTGGTAACACATTTTTTTGTACCAATACAAAACATGCTTCTATTAATTTACACATACAGCCTAGTTTTTATTCTAGAATGGTATGAAACAGCCAATCAGTTCTTTTTGTTTTGAAAAAAATATGTATGCCTCCATTTCCAAACTGTCTTTCTTTTCATATTGCCATTCTACTGAAAGACACCTCCTGAGTGCATCCAGTTCTCCTTTGAAGATGTTCACAGTGTGGATTGTAGGGCACAGCTATGTCTTCTGGAGTGAAAAGTTTGCAGAGAAAACAGATATGGTGAGAGACCTTGCTTTGCCAAATGTAGACATTAAATGGATTGGTCAGAGAGGGTTAAAGTGGCACCAATTGATGCCATTGGTGAAATCCTTCATGCAAATCCAACACCCTGACCTCATAATAGTGCACTGTGGTGGCAATGACCTAGGCACTTTGACTGGGGTAGGTCTGGAAATGCTTATGAAGGACACCTTTGCACAACTGTTTTCACTTTTCCCTAAAACTGCCTTTGTGTTTTCCAACATATGCCAAAGGCAAAAATGGAACTGGTCCAATCATTTCTGTCCGCAGATTGACAAAGCAAGAAAGCACGTCAACAAATCTGTTTCTGCTTTCCTCCGTGACTATGGTATGGGTGCCATTTACCACAACAACTTGCGTTATGACATGCAAGACATTTATAGAGGAGATGGTGTGCACTTCAATGATGAAGGGAACAGAGTCTTCCTCTTGAACCTTAGACTCTGCATCGGTACTTACTTGTAGGTACCACTAACAAAATGACTTCATAAACACAACAGCTCTTTTTAGAGCTCCCTAATATCTAAACTCTTAAATCTGCATTTCATTTCTTTTTTAATTTATTTTTTCTTCCGTACGCTTACCGTAAGCTTACCGTACGCGTACCCCGTGATTTTTTAAAAAATCAATAAATGTTTTCTTTGTACTTTACAGTCCTTCTTTGACCCCCTCACAAATGTAAGGGGGTCTGTAACTCTCCTCATTGCCCCCTTTTCTTGTTTTCACTCTTTTTTTTCTGAGTGAAACACACAAAATGGCGGCCGCCGCTTCCTGGTTTCGGCCGATTCGAATGTTTACTAAGATCTAACAGCCAATCAGAATCTCGCTCGCGCACGCCACCGTACGCGTACGGTAAGCGTACCGTAAGCGTACCGTAAGCGGGCTCAGATATATATATTGATTTAAAGGCTATTTTCTCAGAATCTACTGAACAGATTTACACCAAACCTACAAAAGGCACTTCCTTGACCTACGGACTACCTCTCTGCCAAATTTCTAGTAATTCTGTTCAGCCGTTCGGGCTGTAGCTCGTTCTAAAGGTCCTATGGAAAAATGCATGGGAAAAACGCGTTTTGGGACCCCCCTTTTATCTCAGCCCCCGCTTGACGAATCCCCCCGAGACTTTCAGGGTAGGAGCGGAGCGTAGCGCCCCACCTATTTTGAGAAATTCGCGAGGATTCATCGACCGGCGCCAAAGTTATTCAAAATAGAATGTTGCGGTTTTCCTATGGAAAAGGGGTCCTAACTATAACGACCGCCAGTAGGTATATATATATATATATATATATATATATATATATATATATATATATATATATATATATTTATATAGTTATGTTTCGTAGGGTACCCCGACATAGGCTTGAGAAGTCACCGGACCCTTCACCTACATTTACCGTACCATTGTACTACATAACGGTTTTTGGGTATTGACCTTTTACCTAGTTAAGCACTGCATAAATATCAGGTGGTTTTCCACGAAAACTAGCCTCATTAATTATGCATGAGGATTCTCAGAATCACAGCAGGATTACCATCTTCTCAATAATAACTATGTATAGGGGCCATCCCTTCTGGCATCCTCAGCCGACATGACACAGTAAGGTGGAATCCCCTGAGAGTATTGTTTGGGTATATATACACCATATCAGGCAGAGGAGAAAAGACTTTCATGCTGACACACTGACATGAGACGCTGAGGTTCCTGCACGCAGACACTCCAGCTCGCTGTGGTCTGACATCCCTTGCAGGGTGTCCATCTCAAGACTAAGAAGATCCTACAGTCTCTCACTTCAGGTAATAGGGTTGGCTTCAGCCTAGGGGGATTCTTGGCTCTACACCTCCATACACTTAGATACATCTAGTTAGGGTTGCATTGTAGGAGAAAGCATTATTATTGTCATGTATTTTTATACCTGCCTGTATTCATTGGTTTAGCAGTATGGTAGGAATCTACCATCCATTTAGCCTATTGGTGATTATAATCATTTAAATCTGTTTCTGTCTCATGGTTGTTTCAGCACACCTATTTTACATTAAAATGGCGTGGGTTCAATAAATGCTGTTTGAAAACGTCTCCATCATTTATCCTGTGTTTCTCTTTAAGACAAAGTGAGCATGAGTGACTGAGCGAAAAGTACTAAACTGTTTCCACAATCCCTGAAGGGACAGGGTTGTCATGTTCGATGGTTGCCAAGATCTTTTCTCTCCTTGATAAGAGGAGTTTACAGTGGCACTGTGAGCTAGCTGGTATACTATACAGGCGAACATACCCGGTGGGGGTGTCTGAATCAGTCTGGACACCAATCCCACAGTCTCTGTTGTCTAAAAATGTAGATCCTATATAGGTATATAGGACTTACACAACTATATATATATGTCAAATCACTAAACCCACAACAGAAATCAAACTAGCAAACAACAAAAGGTGGAAAATCAAAGAATTAATTTCTTGCAAAAGCCAATTCACAGTATATGTCATAGAATGTCCGTGCCAACTAAAATATGTAGGTAGCACAATTTGCGAACTTAAAAAGCGAATATTAGAACATGTCCGGGCAACATCTAATATCTCCCACATGAGCAATTGGAAACTGTTGAAATTCTATGGCATAGAAACAGTACCACTGAATGACAGGGGTGGAAACAGAGAAAGAACTCCCCGACAGAAGGAATAACACCACATCATTAACCTAATAACATTAACACCTAACGGATTAAATCAAATTGAGAAACTGTATAGTCACCTCTGAGAAAAAAATAAAAAGAGGATATGAGAAAATAAGAAAGAAATAATCATGACTTTGTGTCATTCCTTAAGGCTTCATAGATCAAATGTATATTATGTACAATCAAAAACACCATGAACAAAACATAATCTCATTGAGGCAGAATGGATATATGTATTAATCAGTATCACCCCACTGGAGGGGATCATTTTTCCTATTTCTAGTCACCTTATTTTTGCTTCCATTTTGGAGGCTGTGTTAAAAAGAGAAAAAAACCTATTTTGAGTACATTTTGTGATTCAATGGATATGATTGCACTTCATCAAAACTATGGTCTTTAAATAATAATGATTTGTTTTCCTTTAATCACATTTTTTCACTTGTATATAATTGATTTTATGCACAAATTGGGCACAATTAATGTGAAGATTTAGTTTATTACTCCAAAAGGACTACAAATCCCACAATGCTTAGAGGCGCCCAACAGGATTGACAGGAAGTGACATGTCAAATTCAAAATAGTACTTTAACAGTGGTTGTTTGAGCGCGAAGCATGATCGTGAGCAAGGTCTTGTGACAAGACCAAAACGCATTGATCAGTAGCTTTCATTTGAAATAATAAGCTGACTATTCAAGAAAATAAAAGAAGAATTGCCTTGCATTTACGGAGTGCGACCCTGTTCCTTCTGATTGGGAGGAGTTGTGTGTTATATCTATATCTATATCTATATCTGTCTATATATATATTATCTACTGGCGGTCGCCAGTAGATAGTTATATTTAGGATCGAGTTCCCATAGGAAATCTGAAAATTCTATTTTGAATAACTTTGGCGCCGGTTGACGAATCCTCGCGCAATTTTCAAAACTAATGGAGTGCTCCGCTCAGCTCCTACCCTGAAAGTCTCGGGGTGATTCGTCAAGCGGGGGCTGAGAAAAAAGGGGGGCCCCAAAACGCGTTTTCCCCATGCATTTTCCCATAGGACCTTTAGTCGAAGGTACAGCTCGAACGGCTGAACAGAATTGCTTGAAATTTGGCAAAGAGGTAGTCCTCAGGTCAGGCATGTGCCTTTTTCATATATGGTGTCAATCTGGTCAGTAGTTCCTGAGAAAACTGCAGTTAAAAGTACATAAATATCTATATGCGCGCACCATAACGTGCGCGAGCGTAATTCTGATTGGTGGTTACATGTCAGTCAACATTCGAATCGGTCGAAATCAGGAAGTGTCGGCTGCCATTTTGTGTGTGACAGTGAAAAAGAAAGGTGGAGAACGTGAAAAGGGGGCAGGGTAGAGAGTTCCTGACCCCCTAGCCTTTGTCAGGGGGCCCCTGAAGGACCCCGAAGGGTGAAAAAAACATTTTTTTTTTTTTTCAAAAAATCGCGGGGTGCGCGCACTGTGGAAAAACTTAAAAACATTTTAAACTGTTTATAAGTTTATAGAAGATATTAACTATGCTGTTCAACTTTATCCAAATAAAAAAAAAAGAGCTGAGCCATTCCATATTACAGGATACAGTCAATCTATAACTATATACATAGGTAGTTTATTGTAAAATAAATATATAAAAAATATAATAATACATACATAAATTAGCATTTAAAAAACCTTACAAATTCACTACAAAAACCATAGGTTTCACACACGTTATAGTTAGGAATTAGCATTTAATAAACCTTGCAAATTCACTTAAAAAACCATAGGTTTCACACATGTTATAGTTAGCTGGACATTTCACTCGTAAAAAACCATTGAAATTCCCCCGTTATAGTTGGTTCAGGTAGCTATAACTCGCGCGACCGCCACAACTATCACAAGGATGATGTCATCAGTGATGTCATGAGTGATGTCACTGACCATGTCATGAGTGATGTAATATGTGACGTCATCAGCAGTGGATTGCGGTCGCGCGAGTTATAGTTATCTGAACTAACTATAACAGGGGAATTTCAATGGTTTTTTACGAGTGAAATGTCCAGCTAACTATAACATGTGTGAAACCTATGGTTTTTTAAGTGAATTTTATATATATATATATATATATGTATATTACCTACTGGCGGTCAAAACTGGTGGGGCGCTCCGGTCCGCTCCTACCCTGAAAGTCTCGGGGTGATTCGTCAAGCGGGGGCCAAGAAAAAAGGGGGGTCCCAAAACGTGTTTTCCCCAAGCAATTTCCCATAGGAACCTTTAATCGCAGCTACAGCCCGAACTGCTGAACGGAATTACACCAAATTTGGCAGAAAGGTAGACCTTGGTTCAGAGTTGTGCCTTTTGGTTAAATGGTGTAAATCCGTTCAGTTGTTCTTGATAAAAATCAAAATCAAAATCACATATATATCTATGGCCGCGGTGGATCCGCTCACCCTAAGCGCGCCCTGCCGAGCACGAGCTGTATGTTAATTGGCTGTCAACACTCCAAACCAGGAAGTGTTGGCAGCCATCTTGTGCCTCGGTAGAACCGAGGCACAAGAAGACATTAAAACAAACGCGCAAAACACAAACAGGGATGTTGGGAAACATGGCGGCCGTAAGCTAGACGGCCGCGGCAGCAGCTTGGCTCAGGCCGTCTACGAGATGCTAAAAATAAGCTGACACGCAGACACGGATCCCGGAAAACACTTTTGTTGAAGTTAGCCCCCCCCCCTCCTTTAAACCCCGTTTTTCCTACCTGCGTTGGGAGGCTGTGGCGGCGTACGGGTGATCTGTATGGCCCCGGACTTGGGAGATACGCCGGCAACGCCGAGTGGATTCTTGCGGTGGGAGGAGGCATTCCGCGAGTGGAGGCGAGGCGGAGCTCTCTGTAAGCGGATCCAGGTTACAGGCGGCAGAGTCAGTACAATCAGTACGACCTTCGCTGGAGTTTATTCAAGTGCCTGGGATGGAGGTAGTGAGTTTAACAAAGAGACTGCTAACCAGGTAGGCAATATAAATTCCAATTGGCTCAGCAAGGTCGCAGTTGTTACCTGGAGAAGAGGAAAGGGTGAGTTGGGTGAGGTGGGCAAAAAGTGTGCTAGTGTCCGTGTTCTTGAGGAGCTTGAATTTCCTCGCATGTTTAAGCGAAGTAAGGGACAAACAGGCTTGACTCACTTCACGTGCATGGAGATAAATGGGGTTCAGATTGCAGCCACAGCTATTGAGTCCTCCTTATGCCCTATAGTCTCCCCTGCTGTCAATAGATACACTCTGCGGGCCAGAGCCGCACATTCCACGTCTAATACCGCTATAACCCACTCTATCCTCCCCCCTAGAATTTCTCCCCCGATATCAGAGGTCAGAGCTACGATTAGACCTCAGAAGTATAAGGGGGTAAGTGTAGATACCAGTGCTGCTGTTGAAGGAAGTAGAGGAGGGGGTAGAGGCAGGGGTAGGAGAGTACTTACCTCCAAGGTAAAGATAACTCCCTCGCTGAAAACGTTTTATAAGGTGATGTCTTCCTCAACCACCCGAAACCCCAAGAAAAGAGGGTCTCAACCAGGTGCCTTGGACACCTCTTTGGGAGATACTAGCAGTTTGGGCGAAGAAGTTCAGGCGCGATCTGGCTTGAATAAACAGTCTGACGTACTAGCAGTCACACAGAAAGATATGAAGCTATTAAATGCGCCGAAAGTACAAAAGGGTAGTCCAGCGTGTTCTTCACCTATGATACATCCTGCAGTAGTGCTATCAAATAGTTTTGCTCCGTTGGTATTGCAAGACGAACAAGAAGAGCAGGAAGAGCAACAACAGATCATAGAGGAGTCTGTTGAGACAGGAGCCAGGTCTAGATCATTGGCAGACATTTTACTGGCACTTAAAGACGAAATGACTAGTAGATTTTCGGAGATGGCAAACAGGTTTACAGTTTCAGAGACTAATCAGGCGGCGATTCAATCATCCTGTGTAGATTTAGCTCAAAAACTTGAGGATGTCTCTCTAAGAACTGGAGTATTAGAGTCTGAGGTACCTAAAATTAAAGAGGCTCTTGATAGTACTATGGCAGATATGACAAAGTTAGTCACCCACAATAAATAGATGAGAGACGACATTGAGCGCCTGGAGAATCACTCAAGGAAGAACAACCTGAGGCTTATTAATGTTCCAGAAGCATTGGAAGGAACTGACATAAAGGGGTTCGTGATTTCTCTATTAAAAGAGACAGTTTTGAAGAATTCCCCCAATGTTGATCTTGCGAAGGAGATTCAGCGAGTGCATCGCGATCCATTTAAGAGGAAGTTGACTAAGCAGAAGCCCAGGAAGATTCTGGTCAATTTTTTGACATATACTGTGAAAGAGGAAATTCTGTCTTTGGCTCTCAGAGAGGGATCGTTAGCATCTAAGGTCTCAACCCCTTTCTCCTTCTTAATAAGATCAGACATATCCAACATCACGGCAACTAGGCAGTGGGAATTGGGGAAGAGATTGGAGGAACTGAATAGTCTGGGGGCCAAGGCTCAACTGAGATTCCCTGCGGTACTGCGAGTAATGTGGAATAATCAGATGTACCAATACCGTACAGTGGAAGAGGTGGATGCCTTTATTGTTAAGATCAAGAGCGGGGGAGACACATAGAAGGGGGGGGGGGGTTTCGGGAGGGATCCGTGTCAGCGGAAGTACAGTTTTGTTTTTTAAGTTAGTTTTAGCACTTTTTTTTTTTTTTTGCTAAGTGCCTGAGCGGGCTGAGGCCAAAAAGGCTTGCCTATTAGTAGGGAGGGTTTCCCATGGGGTGAGGGGTTCACTGGGACTACTGGGTGGGTGGCAGGAAAGTGGGGGGTGGCACAGGGTGGGGAGCAGTGGGTTAAAATAAAAAATAAAAAATATATATATCCTCATTCGCTTGTCAATGTTAGTATTAGATTGTCATCCCTGGGGGTTGGATTTGATGGCAGGTATGAATGGGATGATTAAGGAGGTAAAATTTATCTCATGGAATGTTAATGGTTTAAGGTGCTCTCGCAGACAAAGATTGGTACTAAAATATCTGGAACTTTCTCCTGCACAGATTTGCCTTATACAGGAAACTCATTTAAGCTATGAAGAATCATGTAGTATATTTGTAAAGTGCCCCTGGGTGAAATATTTCTGCTCCTCCGAACATACAATTCATAGTAAGGGAGTGGCAATATTGATAAAACGGGGGGCAGGTTGTACTATAAAATCAGTCCAGTCTGACAATTCTGGGAGGTGGATAGCGGCTTCGTTAGATTTTGGAGGGCAAGAGGTGACCTGCGCCTCATTTTACGGTCCCAATATGGACGACCCAACATATATTTGTAGACTCCAATATAAATTAATGGAAATCACTAACACATTAATAATCGGAGGAGACTTTAATGTATTATTTGACCCTCAGAAAGATAGGTCTGATCAGAGATATTATATAGGGGCCACGCGTGTGCGTAGAGCCATGAAAAACATGTTGTGTGATTTAGGATTAGTTGATGTATGGAGGGCAAAAAAAGGAGATACACAAGGATTTACCTTTTTCAGCAAGAAACATGGTCACTCGTCAAGAATAGATTATGTTTTAATCGATAGGCCCAGTATAGATAATTTGACGGATATATCAGTCATCCCTAGCCATCTATCGGATCACGCCCCTATTTTGTTCTCTTATTCCCAAAAAACACATAATCTACAATATAGGTGGACATTGAAAAGATCAATGTTGGCTGATCCCGAAATAGTGAGGGATATTAAAGCAGCCACATTGGATTATTTTTCCATGAATATTGGGTCGACCTCTTTAAGTTTTGTGTGGGACGCTTTTAAGGCCTATTTGAGGGGGACCTTACATAGTCGTATTTGTTTTAGGAATTAGGTGGATGCACGGGAGATGCAGGATATTGAGGGGAGAATCCGCCAGTTAGAGCAGGAAAGAGATCTGATTAATCAAGGGAATCCTGATAGGTTGATGCAAGTTTTGCGGGACCTCGAGAGTGTCCGGCAGGAGTATAGAGGAAGGCTGGATCAAAAGTGTAGAGCTCAATGGTTGAGTAAAAGCATGCAGAATTTTGAATACGGCGAAAAGGCAGGGGCACTATTGGCCTGGAAAGCAAGAGTATAACGCTCCCAAAATTGTATTAATGAATTAATTATAAATCAGGATGGGAAAAAATCAAGTAATATAGAGGATATACAGGCTTGTCTTCTTTCCTTATTCTCTGAGCTTTATAAAAAGGAAATATCCCCTAGCTCTGAACATCTGCAAGCTTGGCTGAAAAGTTAATCTTTGTCTGGGATGACTGTAGATAGTAGGAGAGTGTTGGATGCCCCAATTACTGAGGAAGAAATTAAAGTACAAAGTAACGAATGTAAGAACAATAAGGCTGCGGGCACAGATGCACTTCCAAGCGAGGTTTATAAGATGCTGTTAGATGAGTTGGTCCCGGTATTGTGTGAGTTATTTAACTCAGTATATAGTATAACAGGAAAGGTTCCAGAGACCTGGAAGGAAGCTACTATTGTACTTATTTTAAAACCAGGGAAGGACCCCCTAAAGGCGGACTCGTATCGACCAATATCTCTGCTGAATACCGATTATAAAATCTTTATGGGTATTCTGGCAGGGAGATTGGCTAAATTTGTTCCTAGCCTAATTAATCCCGATCAAAAGGGGTTTGTACCTGGAAGGTATATTGAGGAGCTGACGCAGCAACTAATAGGCAATATAGACCTGGCAGTGGCTAGGTCGGATCCATTGGCTATAGTCGCTTTGGACGCAGCCAAGGCTTTCGATAGAGTGTGTTGGACGTATTTGTGGGAAGTTCTTAGGCAGATGGGCTTTGGGCCAATCTTTGTCCAGACTATGATAAACTGCTATCAGGGAGCCTCGGCCAAGATCTTGCTGAATGGCTTGTTGACAACGAGTTTTAAAATCCAAAGAGGAACAAGACAGGGTTGTCCCATTTCACCCCTGCTGTTTGATATTTACATCGAGCCACTGGCACAGGCTATAAGATTGGATAACTTAATTACCCCTTTTAAATCATTACAATATAGTAGCAAACTGGCCCTTTATGCCGATGATCTGTTGTTATACACAGATAACCCAAAAGAGACTATACCAAGAGCTGAAGCATTATTGGCTGAATTCGGCACGTTATCAGGTTATCTTGTTAATACCTCTAAATCGGAGGTAATGTGTTGGAACATTGATGGTTGGGAGGGACAGATAAGTGAAGAACTAAAATATCTAGGTGTCATTATTGTGAAAGATCTGGACAAGATCCCACAGATTAATCTTACTAGGATCTGTAACGAGATAGACCGTATTTTTGCCAGGTGGAGAAATCTACCATTGACAATATATGGCAGGGTCAACCTTGTGAAGATGGTTATCTTGCCCAAGTTGACATACTTCTTTAATACTATTCCTCTGTCCTTTCCTAGCAAAGGTATGGATAGAATTCAAGGCAAAATTGGTAGTTTTATCTGGGCCAATAAGGGTGCTAGACTGTCCTGGAAAAAGCTAAGACGAAGGCTTCTTAGAGGGGGGCTGGCCCTCCCCGATATTAGGTGGTATTCTGTAGCCTTTCAGTTCAAAAATATTAGGATGCTACTTGTTAAGCCGGGGGAATCATCTTGGGGGAGATTATTGGGTGAAATGGTTAGGACAGAGGGTGGGTGTGGTGAGGAGAGTTTCTTGTATAAATTTGGGGCGCCAAGGTTTTTTAAGAGAGTACGTTTGAAGGTACTTAGGGCTGCCTTGGAGGTATGGGTTAAGGTGAGACGTAGATGGGGGATTGGGTATTATTCCGATTTTTCCCCTATTTGGGATTCTCCAGGAACCCCGATCTGCTTGAAGGATAGCCTTGCAGTCCCTATCAGAAGTGCAGGTATTACAATCTGGTCAGACCTGATTTCAGAAGAAGGGATCTACCCTTGGGAGGTATTAAGATCTCGGATTGGAAGTGATTTCTCCCTGTTTAAATATATGCAATTGAGTTCTTGGGTCAATGTGGAAAAAGGGGATATAAGTGGTGACTGGGAAACAGAACATCTTTTGCAGAATCCTAACCGTAAAAAAAAAGAAATCTCTTTATGGTATGGGAAACTTATGGATTCTGATGATAAAGAGCTGCCTCCGCAACATGCAGTTTGGAACCAGTCCCCCCTCGAGGAGATAGCAGTAGACCTTTTTGAACCTTCAATGAAACTTTTGTACAAATATGTTAAACCGGCTAGTTTAAAAAAAAAATCACTTTTTTGTGGTAAATAGACTTTATTATACTCCTGCTAAAATCGCCAGGTTTGCTCCCTTATCATCCCCTAAGTGCCCAAGATGCAATGCCCCGAGTGCCAATGACATACATATCTTCTTTGAGTGTCCTGTTCTGAGTAGATATTGGAAAGAAGTGGGGGACGCCCTCTGTGACATTTTTAATACTAGTTTCAGGATAAATATCTCTTTGATAATTTTTGGAGACGTTGGAATATCCGAGAATAATTTATCACAGTCACAGCGGGGCCTCCTGCTAAACCTAGTGTTATTAGCTAGACGTGAGATATGTATGAGGTGGAAAGATCAGGGTCCTCCTAGGGGGGAGGATTGGTATTAGGCGGCATTTGCTATGGCTCGATTAGATCAGGGAAAGGGCAGGGAAAGTGAGTTGAACATATGGCAACCCCTATGGTCCTGGGGCCTGAAATCGAGATTGATATAAACGCTGTTGGTTGCCCCTGTTGCCCCCGCTCCCCCTCCTTACAACCTCCTCTTTGTCCTATGATTAAACCAAGCCTACATCAACGGGGCTGGTCTGGCTAGACCTAAGCGCAAACAGTGGCCGCAGGGCGTATAGATCAAGATGACGGCCTTTTTCTTTTAATGCTTATTGGTGAGATGAGGATAAGAAAAAAACACAAACAGGGGGCAGGGTAGAAACACCCAGACCCGCTAGGCCTGCTCACAAGGACCCCCAGGACCCAAAAAAGCATTTTTTTAAAAAACAAAATCGGCGAGATTCGCGCACCCAGCGCGAATTTCGGCCGAAGGGAAAAAAAAACGTAGCGCGGGCTCCCGTGCCTCGTTGTTAATTAGCCCCCGGGGGCCAAGTCCCGGGGGCAATTTGCATAATGTAATGGGGGGCCCATAGGGGCCCCCCAGCACCGGGAACCGCCACCCCCGGGGCTTTATAAAATTATGGAGGAGGCTCTCAGCCCCCCCAGCCCCAGGGACGGCCACCCCCGGGGCATTTAAAAACATGGGTGGGGGGCTCAAAGGTCCCCCCAAGCCCAAGGGACCACCACCCCTGGGGCTTTTTGTCACTATATGCGGGGGGGCTCATGGCCCCCACGCGCCGGGGACCGCCACCTCCCCGGGGCTATAAATATTCAAATTGGGGGGTCCGTGATGGTCCCCCAGCCCTGGGGACCACCACCCCCTGGGGCTTTGTAAATTGTGGGGAGGGGGGCTGCACGGCCCCCCTCCTGGAGTCTTGTCGTGGCCCTGGGGACCGCCACTCCTCAGGGTCAGCCCCTGCAGTGTCCCGGGGTGCCTCGTGGGGGAATTGGGGACCCCCCCACAGCCCCCAACGGAGAGAGCCAGCCCCGGGGCATGGGGTCCCTGGGGCTGGCCCCCCTCCTCAAATTTAAAAATAAATATTAAAAAAATAAAAACAAAGGGCGGCCTAAGCAAAGCAGCCCCCTCCTAACATTAAAGGAAAACACCCCAAAAAGGCCAATTATGGCCTCGGGAGGGGGGCCTCGCGGGCCCTATCAAAAATAAGATAAAACAAAATGGTGTCAGGCCCTGGGGGATGGGGTCCCCAGGGCCAAAATATTAGGAAAAGAAGGGGGGACACTCAGGATTCAAGGGGAATTAATCTCCCAAATTAAAACGGACACAGGGCGCGTTTACACAGTGGTGAAGGGAGGGGATGGGGCAGGAAAGTGGCTCTATATATACTGGAACAAAGAAAAATCAGTCGAACTACAAATTCCGATTTACTCACCTGTTATCAGGAGAGACCTCAGTGCTGCATCTTTGAGCCCATTACTGATCTTGAAAAGTAATTCTAACCGTACTTACCAGTAACTTGATTTTCCTTCCGTAGGATATCATTGCCTGCTTTTTGCTGAAAAAGTTTATGTGTGGAGTTTTGGAATTTACAAATATTCCTCTAAAATTAGCTGAACTACGAATTCCGGTTTACTCACCTGTTATCAGGAGAGACCTCAGTGCTGCATCTTTGAGCCCAGTACTGATCCTGAAAAGTGATTCTAACCGTACTTACCAGTAACTTGAATTTCCTTCCGTAGGATATCATTGCCTGCTTTTTGCTGAAAAAGTTTCTAAGTGTCGATTTTTGAAACTTACAAAAATTCTCTAAAAATCGTGCTAATGATAAAAACGTAATTACTTGCCTGTTTTAGATAGAGGTCCCAGTGCTGAACCTAGGAGTCCAGCACTGGATTAAAAAAGTAACGTGAACATAGCTTACCTGCAAATTGAGTTTCCTTCCATAGGATAACATTGGTAATTCCAACTGAAAAAGTTTCTAAGTGTCAACTTTTAAAATATAATAATATTCCTTAAAAAATCACTACTGTAACCAAAACGCTTTTACTTAACTGTTTACAGCTCATGTCCCGGGACTGAATCTAGGATCCAGTCCTGTGGTTAGAAAAGTAATCTACAAAGTAACTAATTGCATTTAACCAGAAAATTCCCATTGAGCTCAATGTTGTGTTGTGTTTGAAATTGTGTTGCCTATTGCAACGAACTGTAACTATTGCATTCAAAAAGTCTATTGCCTATTTGAAAAGTATTTAACTAAAGTAACTCATCCTGAGAAAGTATATTTTGATACCTTGTTGGTTCTAAAATAAAACAACTATATCTTTTGATACAAAACAATTGGCCTAGAGTTCAGTTATTGAGTGTGTGAGACCATTTGCTGACTGAGTGTGTACAACAAATGCTTTACACTGTCCTCTGATACTGCCTTACTGCTCGACCAAGCTACCACTTCAGAGAGTAAGGGTATATCTAACTTTAACCTCTGCCAAACCTCTGGGGACTGGGGACTCTATACACACTGTACCTCACTTTGGTCCAGAATATATAGAGCCACTTTCCTACACCATCCCCTCCCTTCACCACTGTGTAAACGCGCCCTGTGTTCATTTTAATTTGGGAGATGAAGTCCCCTTGAATCCTGAGTGTCCCTAGGGTCCAAGTAGCCCACTAGATACCTCCAGTAAGCGCCACAGAGCTGTGTTGCAGAGAGGTGTAAAAAGGGGCACGACCTGGGCCACCTGTCTGAAACACAGCGCAGTGGCGCTTACTGGAAGCACCTGGTGGGCTAGTTAGCCCCCATCGGCCCTCAGGATTGAAGGGAAATTATTTCCCCAACTTAAAACGCACACGTCACTTCGGGCCCCATCCCCTCCCTTCACCACTGTGTAAACGCGCCCTGAGGCTGTTTTAATTTGGGAGATTAAGTCCCCTTGAATCCTGAGTGTCCCTTGTGTCCAACTCGCAAACTAGCCCACTAGGTACCTCCAGGAAGCGCCACAGAGCTGCGTTGCAGAGAGGCATAAAAAGGGGCACGGCATGGGCCACCTCTCTGAAACACAGCGCAGTGGAACTTACTGGAAGCACCTGGTGGGCTAGTTGGCCCCCTGGGGCTCTCAGGATTGAAGGGGAATTATTTCCCCAACTTAAAACGCGCCACAGGACGTTTTTTCACACGTCACCTCAGGCCCCATCCCCTCCATTCACCACTGTGTAAGTATTCATGCAGTGAGCCAGGCCTTAGCACATGGACTGCCTCATACGCCTATCCACTATGCATGCAGTCCTCTAACCACCTACACACTTGTCTTTCACACCTTCAATTTCCCAGTCAGTATCCATACACATCCAGCAAACACCCTGTCACTCCCCTTGCACTCCTCTAGTGACCCATTCAGCATCATGTACTAATCCATTCACTGCAACAAAACCCAAACACTTATAAATTCACCCAGGCACTCTCCTTGCAGTACTCTAATCATTCAGTCAGCACCCAAGAATTCATGCAGTGAGCCAGGCCTTAGCACATGGACTGCTACAAACCCCTATGCACTATGCATGCAGTCCTCTAACCACCGACACACTTGTCTTTCACACCTTCAGTTTCTCAGTCAGTATCCATACACTTCGAGCAAACACCCTGTCATTCCCCTTGCTATCCTCTAGTGACCCATTTAGCACCAAATACTAATCCATTCACTGCGCCAAAACCCAACTACTTATAAATTTACCCAGGCACTCTCCTTGCAGTACTCTAATCATTCAGTCAGTACCCAAGTACTCATAGACTGAGCCGGGCCTTAGCACATGGACTGCTTCAAACCCCTATCCACTATGCATGCAGTCCCCTAACTAACCAACACACTTATAGTTCTACACTTATACATTCAACAAAAAAAACAATATTTCAGTTTCAATATTTAAAAAAACATTTTTATTTCCATTTATATTAAAAATATATAATGTAATTTAAAAAATAAAATATGTAAAAATAAACAGTTAAAAAACTGTAGAAAATCAGTATAAAAAAAATACATATAACTATTATTACATTTAAAAATTATCATTTAAAAAACCTTCGAAATTCACTGAAAAAACCATAGGTTTTCAGACATGTTATAGTTAGGAATTAGCATTTAAAAAACCTTAGAAATTCACTGAAAAAACCATAGGTTTCAGGGCTGTTATAGTTAGCTGAACATTTCACTCGTACAAAACCATTGAAATTCCTCTGTTATAGTTAGTTCTGCTAACTATAACTCGCGCGCCCGCAATCCACTGCCGATGATGTCACATATTACATCATTCATGACATGGTCAGTGACATCACTGATGACATCACTGATGACATCTCAAATAACATCACTGATGACATCATCCACGTGACAATCAGCTACACCTCATCATACAGTAGTATAACTTTTCATCACTCACTGTAAAATACAGAGTACCATATTTGAATCCATTGACACACCAATACAAATTTCTAAAAACCCACTCAGTGATTCCTAGATCTACACACATATCTAATCACTTACCTATAGATTCACTCATACATGCTGTCAATGATCAATAGAAACTTACTATTGGACAGTGGTATGCTATTTAGGGGAGATGGCGCTCCAAGGGTGAATTCACTCCCTATCTAGATTTACAACTAATAAGTGTTTTAATGGTGCTGAAAGGTGGGGAGAACCACTAGCCTTCCCAAGTTAATGCCACAATTGCCACATTTTCAATACAAAAAAACAATAACCCCAGCGCACATTTTATATAATGGAATGACAGCTGTAGCAATAGTATGTCATTAAAGTACAGGAAATCTTGAAATGTATTTTCTATTGTCCTTTTATTCTTCTTTTTGGCTCCTTGGATTTCAGTATTTTAACACAGGTTACAAGCCATACAGGTTATAAGCCAATACGTGTTTCGTCGCCAGCAAGGGGATTACCCCGCGACTTTTTCAAGACTCCTGCGTCCTGTATTCAGTTCTTTTTTCAGTGTGGTGATAATTCCAACCCACACGTTCTGTAGGTAAATAATTAGGCCACAGAGTCAACAAGCCAGAATCCGAATCTTGGTCTGGTGTTGTGAATAATGCCAGTGAGCTCATGTTGTGTATCCCGACGGGTCCTCGAGTGTGAGGCCCAACGAGAAAAGTCGCGATGGGCCAATTATCGCCAAAAGCGGCCTGCTAATTGCAATCAGGCCTGCATTTTGCATGCTGCAAGTGGGAAAATGCACTATAAAAGGCCTCCAAGCAGGGGAAAATAAAATGGAGAACACAGCAGAGAGCAGGAGAGACTTGGAGGAAGCTGGGACCACTGGGAAACGGTGGTTGGAGTGCCGGGTCGGGACACTGCTGAAGTGAGCAGACATAACCACAGGGTGAGCACAAACTATGGAGTGGGTGGACGGGGGTGGATGGGCACAATGGCACACATGTACAATAAATAGCATTGCAGACCCACAATTACTGTGGTTCAGGTCCCAGATAGCCCTGTGCATGGTGGCATGGACACACATCACCTAATCCAACCTAAACATTGCAAGATACACATTGCCGGACACACTGACATTGAAAAGTCAGGAAAACACAGTCCAGGTTCAACATCAGACCACAAAATAAGTGCTACATCACATAGCAAAATGTCACATCACATAGAGACGCTGCATGCTGCCAAAATGCACCCCTTGCACCATCACAACCCATATCTAAATCATCTTCACAAGGCCGCATCTCCCATGTGCCAAAATGAGTATGCAGTGTGAATGTGACCGATCACGTGCATGAGTAAGCATGCCAACAACAAGCCCAGCACACCTGCAACATTGCACATGTGTCTGACTCGTGTGCAAGGATGTGCGTGGCCATCAAGGGTGACTTGGAGGGCCACACAGGAAAATGAAGTGAACACCGAGCGTGTGTGTAAAGCAAAACTGAACCCATAGTACAGAAGGGTGAAGGGGATAGAAATTATGTGCAGAGTGACACATAATATATCAACGAATTGTGAAGGTGAACAGAAAACTGAAGACGTGAACCGTGGTGATACCCATTGTGAGGGACTAGGAAAACTGCAAGTTCTTCCTGGATAAGAAGAGACGATGAACACGAAGTGCGGGGTTCACAGAGACTATCAATGGATGGGGAACTTCGACAAAAGGACGCTGAAACACAGGGAATGCACTGTAAACCTGAGCCGGAAAAAATAGATTGCATAGCAAAGGACGGAAACAAAGTAGGAACTTACTGGAAGTGCATCTACAACAAGCTGGGAGATGAGGAGATGAAATGCTTCAAAAAAGCAGGGTGCGAATTGACGCCAATGTTAGCGAGGGTTCGCTGCGTGCTGAGGGGTGAATGGGCACTAATACAACAAAAAAATAAAAAAGAAACAAACGAAAATTGAAACAACAAGGTTCAGAATGAAACTTGAACGAAAATGACTCAAAAAAATTAGCGAGGTCCTACCAACAAGGCGTGGAGTACACAGGCAGAATGGTTAGGGCTGATGTGAACCTCCGAAAAAGGCAGCAAACGTGAGCTTGTGAAACCAGGAAATAAGTGAACGACCGCGTGGACACGTGATCACGAACGGAACAGAATAGTGATGGAAATAGGACTACGTAAACAAAGGTTGTGGTGAACAACCACAAGACGGAAACATGCAAAACAAAAAAGCGAAACTGCAGTATGAATAGTGGTGAAAAAGTGGAGTGGGATGAGAAGACAGCTGTGAACTATGAAGGTGTATAATAAATATACAGGGGACATCACGAACGTTGACACGAAGTCTGTGTTGCCAGGTGGCTGGATGACTGTAAAGCCCAAGGAGTGATGAGAGAACACAATGGCAAGCGTAAAAAATGAGATGGGGCAGAAACAGAGCACTAGTGGGATCGAAATGATCCGTGTGCTCAAGTGATGAAAAAAAGAAGAAAGAAAGGACAAAAATGTAAGGGACTCACGACAATGTAGAGGAAGTGAAGAGACAGAGAAACAAACAAAATTGTGTAGAAAAAAAAGATGTCAAAGGAGAAACAAGGACAAGAAGTCAAGTGAGGAACAACTTTGAAAAGGAGGGAAGGAGATACTAGGAAGTACTGACAGGAACACAATAAAGACAGGGTGAAGCTGGTTAAGAAACAAGAGTGACAAAAGATAAGATGAGGAAATAAAATGACGTGAACAACATGAAAGTTGGATGAGAGATCCGAGTAACAGAGTTGCAAAAGTAAAAAAATGAACACAAAAACAAAGAAATTCACGGACGCCAGGACCGAAGGATGGCCAGGGGCGGCTAGGGAGATAAAAATGGTGTAATGCATGTGATGCTGTGATAGATAGAAAAGACTGAGGATCGAGGCTGGTCAGAAGAGAGACATTGTTGAATTGCTCGGACTGAAACAGACGTACAATCTAAAGCAGAATGGAGGGAAGAAAACAGGGAAAATGACTCACATAGATGTTACAGAAAACATTGCATTTCTAGTTTTTCATTGAGCCCGAGGGGTAACAAGGTTTGTAAAAACTTGGTCCACCAAACTTCTCTCTGCGCTAGAAGCCTCTCAATGTTAATTTGCGTGTTTCGAGGCATGATTTCAAGAATGGTGAATCTCAATTGTGCAATGGTGTGGTGGTGTTCTAACCAATGTGTAGTCAGAGGAGATTTGAGGTTGTTGGTGCGGATTGAGCTTTTGTGTAAATGACATTGGTACTGTCGCAGGTGCCAGTGTATCTGAGATTAATAGTTTTGCCTGAACGTGGGTGGTGAATAGAGTTACCAGTGATAGCATTGTGGCAGTTGACGCAATTGTGGCATTTCTGCATATCTTTAAACTCGTCATGATTAGCTGTAGATGTGGCTGACAGCATGTCTTTGATGTTTTTACTGCGAGTGTAAGCAAAAATGGGATCGGAGGAAAACAGCCCGTTGAAATCTGGTTCATGTTTGAGGATTTCCCATCTGTTTTTGATAATCTGACGGATACGACGGGAACTGGTGGAAAATGTAGATACGAAGACATGACGGTTGTGGGAGTTTTTCACTGAAGGAGAGAGAAGTTCTGTACGTGTTTTGGTGGAAGTTCTGGTTATGGCAGACTGAAGAACATTTTCAGGATAACCCCGTTCTTTGAATTTGGTAACTTGTCTTTGGAGCGCAGGTTCCAGGTGTTGACTCTCAGAAACAATTCTCTTAATCCTGATAAGCTGGTAGTACGGAAGATTACAAATGAGAGACGGGGGATGAAAACTAGAATGCAGAAGGAGGTTGTTTCTATCAGTGAGTTTAGAGTAGACTGTTGTAGTCAAAGTGTTGGATTTTTTTGTGATCAATACATCCAGAAACGACAGCTGTTCAGTGCTGATGTTATGCGTGAACTGGATGCGTGGATTTTTGAGGTTTAGTTCACCAATTTGTTTGACCAATAAAGCTTCAGAGTTCTTCCAGTGAAACCATGCACCGCAAGCAAAGCTACACTAACCAATAGATAATCAGCCCAAGATGTGTATGCCAGCCAGACAAACACAATACCTGCCATCTCATAGTGACTGGGAACTGTGTCATGACATGCACCAACCTACAAACATATAGAGCAAGCCAGTGGCACGAAGCCAAATAGACCCTGCCAGACAGTTTGACACCACAAACACACCACCTCACAGTGCAGCTGACTGTCAGGAAGGAATAGTGGGGATGCAGGTGAAGTGAGTGTAGCCAAAAGCATGATGGGGCCTGTAGTCACAGATAATGCTCCCCCTCCTGATTGGCCCATCAAGACCTCGCAGAAACATGCCCACATGACAGGGAGTGGAAAATGACTGACAAGATGGCTGACACTGGCTCCTGCTGTGGGGAGCACAAGGCCCTGCTAGGGCTTGTGTGCAAATCAGATGCAGGACACCACTGACTGACATCCTGAAAGACAACTTCCACGCCCTACAATGGAAGCACGTTTCATGATGGGAAGGAGGACTGACAGCCCTGACCAAACTTATCAGCATGGGGAGACAACCCCCCAACACAAACTCCACACAACTCACCGGGTACAATGCATTGACACACACCTCATTGAAATATCAGCAAAAGCTACCCCGTACTGGGTGTTGCTGTGTGAAGCACAGGGGCTCACTTTGGGCTTGTAGCCGAACAAACACCAGGATGTCACAGTCAGCCATCTTGCCATTGCTGTAACACCCCCTCACAGGGAAGCAGAGTCAAGAGGGAGGAAGTATGGGCATGCTGGGAAGGGAGGTGTAGCCAAGAGCATGATGGGACTCGCAGTCACAGACAACCTACACCCACCCACATGGCCCAGCAAGATCAAACTGAACCATACTTGCCTCACAGGGAGTGCGTAGGGACTGACAAGATGTCTGACATTGGGCTCTATTGTGGGGAGCACAAGGCCATGCTGGGAAAGGGCCAACAACAAACATCAGGACTTCACAGTCAGCCATCTTGCCATTGCTGTCACACCCCCTCACAGAGAAGCAGAGTCAAGAGGGAGGAAGTATGGGCATGCTGGGAAGGGGGGTGTAGCCAAGAGTATGATGGGACTCGCAGTCACAGACAACCTACACCCACCCACATGGCCCAGCAAGATCAAACTGAACCATACTTGCCTCACAGGGAGTGGGTAGGGACTGACAAGATGTCTGACACTGGGCTCTGTTGTGGGGAGCACAAGGCCATGCTGGGAAATGGCCAACAACAATATCAAACTCTGTCCGTGACAAGCTGGGAAAAAGTAGTGTACAGGCAGGCATCTGTTCGAAAAGTAGAAAATGTCATGTTTGTGAACCAACGATGCATGTAGAAACATAAATCACATTGTGTGTCTCTTCCAAAAACAGGTGGTGCTGGGCACCCAGCACCAAATGATGAAGATACCCAGTCAAAGACTCTGGTGGACATTGAGCTCTCTGGTCTGACTCTCTCACTGTCCTCTTCGGATGACAACGACCAACCTGGCCCCTCCGGTGTGAGCCATCATGCAGCACCAGCAGCATCAACATCTGCCCCCCCGTACCCATGCCTCCAGCATCTGGACACTGACAGGGCACCCCCGCCAACACGGAAAGACCAAGGCCAATCAACACCCACAGCACAGGGACACAGGACCCCCGGAAGCTACAGCAAACACCACCAGCAACACCACCCAAGGGGTCCCAGTGTCACCTGTGAGTCCCGTCACTGGTCCTGCCCGTGTTTAGAGGGGTGCTGGGAGAGGTGGGAGGCACAGGGCGCGCCTTGCAGAGGGGTCTGGACTGCGTGATGACCCCCACCTGGCACGCATCTTAGATGCATACCAGGATACAACTGAAGGATTTGGCCAGGTAGTGGGGATCCTCAAGGACATGCAACATGAGCAGGTCGCCCACCATGCCCGCATGGAGGCAAAGTGGGATGACATTACTGCGGTGCATCGGAACATACTACAATGCCTCTGCCAGATCAACACCAACCTGTCTACACCCCCCTGTGTGCCCACAACATCTGTCGCAACACCATCTGCCAGCACCACAGGGAGGGAGGAGGACTCTGGCAGAGGCCTGCACATGAGGATTCACCCCCCCGGAAGAAGAGGGGTCGTCCGACGAAGGACATGTGAGAGGCAGATGTCCCAGCACATCCCCCAGGGCCTCTAACCTGTTTTGGATAACGTCCTTTGTGAGCAACCCGTTCACCTTGTCCAATCACACACAACTCGCCCACATGATATGGAGGGTTCATGTTGGGCCAAGGTATCAGATGACTGCGGACTTTACTCTGGACATTTCATCTACCAGCACTTCCAACTCCAATGTAAACTTTGGATTCCCAAACCAATGTACAGCACCCACCATCCTGTGCACTTCCCTCACACATGTTTGTAAATAAACTCACCAGTACACCATACTTGCCTCTATTGTGATTCCAACTTGTCATGTTCAGGGAGATGTCGATCTGCCACACAACACAGCGCATGCCAAAAACTGCAACAATGTGACCAAAGTAAGGTGAGTCATGTGGATGTGACACATGTGAGGGAGACACACTACTATGCAACACAAAACATACTCACCATGGCCATGTTACTCATCACACACAATGATGTTGACCTGAAACGCATTGGCATGCACAGACACAACACCAACCCCAGTCAGTGGTAACAAGTCCACAGGTGAGGTAAGCAGATGTCACTCAGATGTGGGAAGACAGACAACGCCCATGACAAAGCGTAGCACAGGTTCATTACACATCAGCACCACGTTTATTCCACAATAGTTGCACGGTAATTCTACGTAACAGTGGACACACGCTCTCAATGTGTTGGAGAATGGAAGTCCAGGGATGTGTGGTACATCAGTTGATGGGAATTGTCAACTTCCACACTGGTGTTGGCTTCCGGGTGTTGGGGGTCAGTGTTGACCACACAACAGGCAAAGTACCCTGGGAAGGACAGACAAGATACAGTCAAAAGCACAGAAGAAAAGAAGAGAAATGCAATACACATGCACAAAACATGTTGCAAGACACCTACACAAACACTAGTTAGCAGTACTACTCTATTGTGGAGTACACACCAGCTGAATGGACACATCACAGCACGCATCCAGTCAAGTGGCACACAGACACACTCAGACAGCAACAGAGCTGGCACAACACATTCCAGGCTACCTCCATACATTCACATAACAACCCTGGAAACTCACATTCAGGTGAAGAAGTTGTTGATGAGCTGTGAGCGGACGTCACCATCATCTTCATCATCACTGGCATCTTGGCCCAGGCCGGGATCCTCCACAGGTACCGGACGTTGGTCATTGTCATCGTCATCCTGGATGAGAGGCACCTCCTTCTGCACCGCCATGTTGTGTAGCATGCAGCAGACAAGGATTATTTTGCACACCTTTGCAGGCTCATATGGGAGGGCCCCTCCGGTCTTGTCCAGGCAGCGAAAGCGGCTTTTGAGGAGGCCGAATGTCCACTCAATCCCCCTCCTGCTCCGACCATGTGCTTCATTGTAGCGCATCTCGGCTGGTGTCACAGGGTTCCTGAGGGGTGTCAGCAACCACGGCCTGTTGGAGTATCCAGAGTCACCTACACACACAAAAATGAACAAGTAGCTGAGTTTTGTAGGAGTGCGTAATACAACATTGACAAACACACACAATGAGAAACAGTCAGTACACACCGACAAGCCAGGCATGCTGAGCTGGCATCTGTGACATCAGCGTTGCAATGCGACTACTCCTCATAATGTAGGCATCGTACGCAGAACCAGGGATCCGTGCACACACGTGTGATCTACATGTCAGCAAGACAGACCACCAGAGCATTGATCGAATGGTAGTGCTTCCTGTTCCGGAATGCCTGCTCATGTGCCTGTGGTGGTATCAGGGCAATATGTGTCCCATCAATAGATCCGATGACGTTCGGCATCCTCCCCAGTGTATAAAAGGCATCCTTTATTTCAGGGAGTTCAGCTGGGCTCGGGAACTTGATATACAGGTCGAGGAATTACAACATCCCCTCCAAGACATCGCATAGCACCCGACTAAACATCGTTTGCGACATCCCACCAGCAGTAGCCATAGTGTACTGGAAGGTACCAGTAGCAAAGAAGTGCATGGCTGCCATCACCTTCACCTCTGGGGTCAGTGCTGTAGGGTATGTCCGGCTAGGTAGCAGATGTGGCGCCAACTGCTCTGCCAACTCCGCAATCAGTGGCCTGGTGAAGCGGTACCGTCTGATGCAGTCGCGTTCCTGCACAGTTGCAAGGTCTGGGAATGGCCGATGGACAGCTGGAGCCCTGCAGTACAGAGATGCACAAAGGAAGATTGTCAGTACATCCACCCATGTGGCCATGACCATGATCAATATCACATGCTAGTTCATGACATTACACAATGTACTGAGGTGTGTGCTGTTGGTCATGGACACATATGTCACCTACAAGACCACCACCTCACATCTCAATTCCACATGTCCACATGAGTCCCATGCAGTGCAATGGCCAATCATCTGGCTGTGTCACCCAATCCATGTGCTGCTGCAACATTCCAAACACACACCATAGTGACAATTGAGGCCTCCTGTCTCCCAGGCATCACAGATCTTTGCCATGCAGAAACCCAGGCTCCCTGTATTGCCACATCAACACAGCAATGGACATGGCGTAGCACGTACACACTACAAGGCAAGCGTAAGTCCCACAGGTAGTGGCCACTGTTGTTCCTGCCGGACCTACATGTACGTCTCTTAGACACACACCCCATCAAGGTTGATGCATATGCAACATGGATGTGGAGACTGTCACCCATTGGGAACATTTGATCAGACACATCTGAGACACAACATGCACACAGACTGTGTGTGCACATCAGTATTGTGGCTACAGGTCTCACTGTGACGTACATGCCATCACCCTCAGGACTCAGGGTGTATGTGACCTGTCCTAAACATATCCAACCTGACACTGTGGCCGTGACTCATGCCCATTACTGTCCAACTGCACATCACAGTGGTAATGTGCCCAACACACAAAGGATTCTGCCCCCATGTACACGTGCACAGCCTGCGAGTGGCTGCACAAAGTGCCAGCCAAAAAACCAGATGTGGCCCCCCAAACACCCAGGGAATGCAGTCTTACATGCCATGGGACACTGTGTGGCCAATGCTGTAGTGTGGTAGGTGTGCACTGGTGTCCCTGGCCAGTATATGTGTGTTGCATCTGTATAATAGTCACACTAATGAGGTCCGAAGTGGGTGACAATGCGTACGCATTGCACGGGTCATGTCCGAGCCGTGCGTACGCTTTGTCATTGAATGCAATGAGGTCCGACGCGGGTGACAATGCGTACGCATTGCACGAGTCATGTCCGAACTGTACGTACGCTTTGTCATTGAATGCAATGAGGTCCGAGGCGGGTGACAATGCGTACGCATTGCACGGGTCATGTCCGAGCCGTGCGTATGCTTTGTCATTGAATGCAATGAGGTCCGACGTGGGTGACAATGCATATGCATTGCACGGGTCATGTCCGAGCTGTGCGTACGCTTTGTCATTGAATGCAATGAGGTCCGACGCGGGTGACAATGTGTATGCATTGCACGGGTCATGTCCGAGCCGTGGGTACGCATTGTCATTAACTGCAAAGAGGACCGACGCGGGTGACTATCATGCATACGCGTTGGGCAGGCATGGTCCGAGACAGGCATACGCCTTGGCCATTGAATCGTATGGAGACGGGTGCATGTGTATCGCGTTGTACAGTCAGTTGAACGAGCCGGGCGCACCCATTGGCTCAGGACTGCCATGGAGACGGATGCGGATTCAAAACTTGTATGAGTTGTGCACTGGAAATTCAGTTGGATGCCTACAACAATGTTGCAATTTCAAGTGTTCCATGAAGGTGAAGATTTGAACGATGCGGAAGGCATGTACGAGTCATACTTTTAAATGGATTGGCCAGATTCATAGAATGCCACCGTGTTGGACCTATCACTTGGGACACATGGCACAGAGTCTGCCTCTGCAGCACAGATATAAGGCTGGCTGGCCCCCAGGGAGCTCACTTGCCTGCACTACATGCTACTGGACCACATCCCTGCTACCACTGCTGCTGTCTCTGCATCCTCTGGCTCCTGCTATGGCATGTACTCTGGAGAGGGCCCCAGCCTTCACTGAGGAGGAGAACCAGGCCCTGCTGGACGGGCTCCTTCCACAGTACAGCAAGCTCTATGGGGAACCAGGGGAGCAGGTGAGTGTGCAGTCCACTGCCTTCCTAATTATGCATGTTGTCTGACTAGCAGTACTAGCAGTGTGTACACCAGTGGCAAGCATTCTCACTGACTACTTTCATCCCCCAAAGTGTGTAGGTACATGTAATGAATAGTTTTCCTGCTGCTAAAGTGCATTATTGCAAGCTTAAACTATCCAGGCATTGTTAACATGTCAGACATGCAGGTGATTTTTCCTTCCCCATGGTTGCACTACTGTGTAATTCATTTCCCTTTGTGATGATGACATGTATATCCAAATGTGTGCTGCACAAATCTGGGGCATGAGTGTTAATGTACTTTTCACTTTGTCCTCCTCACAGGTTGATGCCCACCAGAAGCAGAAGATCTGGCTGACCATCGCCCGGGCTGTTCGTTCTGTGGGGGTCCACAAGCGCCGGATCCGCAACTACCAGAAGAGGTGGCAGGACCTTCGGGGCTGGACCCGGAGGATAGCTAGAATCCAGCTGAAGCTGTCACCTCCATGCAGGAGGGGCGGACACCGGACCCTGACTCCCCACATGCTCCGTATCCTGGCGGTGGTCTTCCCGGACCTGGATAGGCAGCTGAAGGCCAGACAACAGCAGGAAGGGGGTGAGTCCATGTCTGATCTGTGTACTATGTCTGACATGCTAATAGCAGTCTTTTGTCCTGGTCACACTTCCACATTACGTAGGTCTTGTCGTCCAAAACTCAGGTCCCTCAATTGTGTGATGCACCCTCCTCATCTGTTCCACAGGTGTGGCCCCTCCAGTCTGTTGCTTGTGTCACTAGGGCACTGTGTCCCTGCAGTCAGCTATGCTTCAACTACCGGTCAGCATCAGTTCCCGTGACTCTGTTGTGTGTTTCATGGGTGGGTCAATTGTTTACACAATGCCTGAGATCTGACATGTGATCTGTGTGTGCCCTTGAGATGTGTACCAATTGCAGGTCTGACTCACAACATGTGTCTGTGGTATTCCAAACAAACCCATGCAGAAGGGGACTCCAATTTTTGGGTCTCAGGAGTATGTATATCAAGTATGTCACACTTGCTTAGCCACCTGACTACTGTCCAGGGCCAAACACTGTTTCACGTAGACCTGGCCAGTCATACCTCCTCAAGGGCATTTAGAAACACTCTGTAATCCTATTCCTGTGTATGAAATTGCAGGTTGTGCTTAGTGACATGTGCCCTCAGGTGTCTGCCTCTGTGTCATTAGGGTGTGGCTTGTTGTTACGTACAACTGGGGTGTCCATGTTTCAGAGGGTCAGCATGACATCTGCGATGTGACTGTGAGAGACAAGACCTGTGTGACATATAGGTGTGTGATCATCTGACAGCGCACAATGGTGTATGCAACTGTGTCCTTCATGCAGCTGGGTTACATGCATGGCAGATTGTGATGTGTTAATGTAAAGGGATTTGTGTTTGCAGAGACTCATATGTATGATTTGCATGATGTGGGGTCTTCTGGGTCCTGGCATTTGTTGTTTGCATGGGATGGGCAAGTGCGCCGGTCATCTGCAGAGTTAGCTTTACCCCTGAGCTAGGATTGTGAGTCAGTGCATATTGTTGTTTTCTGGATGCCCTGCCCCTGTGACAGGAGACAGTGTTGACTGACTTTCAGGGCATCCCAGTGCCATGGCATTTAACTTGCTATGAGTGAGCCTGCATTGTGTTCAAGTGTGCACCATACACCCCATTGTGGCATTGCCCATCAGGACATGAGTACATCATAGTGTGTGTTGCTGGCATGCATCCCAAGCATGTGAAATGAGTCTCTGCCCATCCCATCATCTGGACACCTGTACTGAGTCAGTAGCAAGAGATGTGCTGTGTGTATAATGGCATACTCCTACATGTTCACTTGCATGTACAACTAATGTGTGGGTGATGCATGTTGGCACATTGGGGTGTTAGCATCCAACATGCAACAGACATATGTGTGCAAGTCAAGGAGAGATATGTGTGCCATTGTTGATGTTGAGAATGACAATTGTCTTATCCTAAACAGTGTTGGCACTTTGAGCTGTGTTCAGCTGATGATGCCAGGGCTTGCCCTGTGATGTGATGTACTCACTGTGGTGTGTGCAGTTGGTGCAAGTGACTGATGTTCTCTTACTTCCTATTCCTATCCAGATACATCCACGGCCACAGGAGGGGATAGCTCCACGGACCAGGAGGAGCCACAGAGCCTTACAGGGACAGAAGGAGAGGAGCCGGGTGGACCCAGTGGCACGGAGGGCGAGTGGAGCCACACAGAGGAGTCGTCAGCACCATCCCCCCCAGCTGAGGGCCACAGCAGCTCTGAGGATGACTCCCTTGTGGAGGTGGTTGTCAGCAGCCACCAAACCCCAGCTAGTGAGGCTGTCCCCACCACCGCCACCACCACCACTACCACCACCGCCCCTCCCATCGGCTCCCATCCCAGAGGTTCCTGTGCACTCCCGAGTTTGTGAGCATGTCTCCTTTGTGCCAGGCACTGCACCCCCTGCCCCTGTGTCCCCTGCTGCCCTGAGTGAGGAGTCTGTGGACTTACTTCAACAGATCCATGTATGGCAGACGTCGATGCTGAAGGTCCTCCATGCACACACAGGTCTGTTGAGATAACTGGTGTCATTTATGGAGGGCATTTCCTCGGGCATGTCTGCCCTACAGAGGACCAATCAGTCCGTGGCCTCCTCCCTGATGGCAGTAATGTCCCTCCTCCAACAGTTCCGCACCCCTCCTACCGCTGCACCACCCACGATTCCTAGCACCTTACCTGTCCAAGCACAGAAACCCCGAAACCAAGGTCGAGATGTGCACACAAGCAAGCGCAGGGGACTGATTCCACACTCACAAGGGCTAGTTTGCAGACACACACACAGTCATCCACAACCACTCCGCAGTCCTCCGAGACCTCTCCCTCCCAGCCCCCTTCCCTTGCCTCACCTGCAACCCCATCCCCCCAGAAGCTCTTCCTCTGTGACCTTGGCCTCTTCCCCACTGACCCTGCAGATCCTGATTATAAGGGGAAGAGGAAGTCCCCACACACAGAGGGGAGTGCCCCTCACACCCGGACACCCTCTCCCAGGTGCAGTCAGACAGAGACCCCCACCTGCAAGTCCCCCCAGCGCAAGAAGAGCAAGACCCCCCTGCCACCACGCAGCTCCAAGGCAAAGTCTCCGTCCTCCATCCCCCAGGCCCCACTCCAGAGGTTCCCCCACCACTCCCTGCCCCAGGTTCCCCTACCTACAGATACACCATCCCCAAAATGCTAAGGCCATCCCCCCCTAGCACTTGCTCCTCCACACCTGGTCAGACAGTTAGTGCCACTGATGTGGGGACCCCCCCTGCCCTATCGACCTCACCTGTCCCCCTTTCCGCTTGCATGGATGTAGGCACTGCTTTGGAGTCCACTACTACCCCGTCTGACTTGGGCACTGCAGTGGTGAGCCAATCCACTCCATCTGACCTGCCCACTGGAGTTGTGCCGACACCCCCACCATCTGACTTGTGCCCCACAGTTGTGACAGCACCCACCACTTCAGTCAGGTCCACTGCAGTTGCAAGTGTCTCGCCTGCATCCCCCACCTCTTCACTGCCTCCTTCTGCTGTGCCCTGATCCTGTCACTGCAGTGCCTGGCCTGCCCCCATGTATGCCCCTCCGAGGGGATGACCCCGGTCCTTAGCAGTGCAGGCAAGCAAGGTGTGGCAGTTGTCACTCTAATTCACTCCTTGGCATTTGGACATGGACTGTCCATTGGCCTTTTGTTTGCACAGACGTTTAACTTTTAAAATGCTGAATAAAGTTTTTTTCTTTCTCTCTGTGAACTAGATTTAGCTGTACATTATGTTGATGATGTTTAACATGCCCTTGCACCTGTGATGCTTTGTTTACAATGTTGAATTCTGATGTGTTGCTGTGAGGTACTCCCTGTGGTCCATGAGATAAGTATCCTATTCTGGTGGGTATCCATGTCATCCTTTGCAGCTACCTGGGTGTGTCAGGATCAACTATTTGTGGATATCTCTCTGTGAGCATTTCATTTGCATGGTCACATCCCCTGAACATATGATGTGCTTCCCATTGTCCAATTTGTCACTTCACATACTTTGTGCTCATCAACACTGGACCTACAGGTGTGGGCATCATTGTAATAGGAGCAACTGGGTCCTCTGTGCAACTTGCTAGACATATGTTTTGGATATGTGCAGATGACTTAGGGGAGACTCACGTACCCAGGCTGTTGTGACCAGAGCCTTCATTGTGTGGTAACTGATGGCTGACTGACCAAGTGTTCTGCAGGCATGAGTGGGACTTGCGGTGAATACGTTTGGCACAGCTGGGCTCCCACAGGAGTTGGGTCCCCTCAAGTAAGTGTGTTGTCCAGTGACATGGCCTGGGCCCATGGTGTGTGTTGTATGAGCATGTGTGTGTGTCCACATCCCTGTTCATACACAGACAGTGCTCCCTTGATATGTCCCTGTTGTTGATGCTTGCTGAGTGGTACTGGGTTCATCCCACTACCTTTCCAATGGGCTACCAGATGTGTAGGTGCATGACACACTACTGTTTATTGGTGTATCATCATTGGGATTTGTCAGTTCTGAGTGGTGAAAATGTTGTCAGACACAGATGGGATACAGTCAGGGTTCCTCAAGGCACCTGTTTATTTGCTAAATCATGTAGTTGTCCCTAGGTGGTAGTTTTCAGTGATTGAGACATTTGTTTGTGTGTGTGACTGCTCCCACTTGTCGGGTTCATGACTGCGATGCTGGCAGGTGTCAGCATGTGTGCCTTGTGGTTCTCCTTGGCATCTGCATTGTCCTGGGACTGTGGCAGGGATTCTGAAGGTTACGTGAGCTTTGAGGTCATGGCCATGTACCGCATACTGTGCAGTATGTCTGTCATTCCCCAGGGTTGTAAACTGTCCTTCTGTGATGTGTCTGTGCACCTTAGTTCCTCCCAACATTCCTGTGTTTGTCATGGTTGCATGTGCAATGTCACCTGTCCATGTGGGCTTCACAGATACACATTGTTGCAGTTCAGGGTGTGTGGTGTTGAGGGTGGACTGATGTGAATGTTTGCATGGATGGTCCCCTAGCTCCCGTTTGTCCATGGATGAGGGGCCATGCTGAGTGATTTGTGTTTGTGTATGTGTGATGTACGTTTGTGGCACAGGACACATGTCTGGGTTTCCCAGTTTGTACGACATCTGCCTTTAGCATCACAGTGGAGGTGTCATGCATGCTTGTGTCACCGCAATATCTGTTCCTTGAGGGTAGTGGTGTTGTGTGTCAGTCTTTTGCTGTGTTAGTTGGTGTTCATTC
The DNA here is from genome assembly GCF_964204655.1 of Triturus cristatus. NCBI lineage: Eukaryota > Metazoa > Chordata > Amphibia > Caudata > Salamandridae > Triturus > Triturus cristatus. The sequence goes on along the minus strand of NC_140582.1, from coordinate 704,915,527 downwards.
CAGCTTGTGTCACATGTGTCTGTTGTGCTCCCTCTCATCTCCCAATGCCTGATTGCCCACTGAGGGTGTGCCAATGATGGTTTACCTTTGTATGGCACTGTTTCCACATCTGTGTCACTGTGGTTCAGACCCCCTCATGTGTTATGTAGTTGCCTGGGGATACTGTGACACACACACACACATGCTGTGTCAGATGTGTAGTGTGAGTTTGCCTGTTTGTGTTTGTGCATCTGCACCACTGCATTGGTATTGCTGTTGTGGGCCTTTTCTGGATGCTGTTTCTGTGATTTTGCATGCTGTCCCTGTGAGTCATATCACATCATTGTGCACATTCATCCTGGTTGTTAGGTGCCATTGCTGGCATGGAATGTGAGTTTGGGAGCTGACACCTACAGTCTACACATGTTGTTTTGATTGGTGTGTCTATTTTCGAGATGTGTGCATGCTTGGTGATGGTCACTTCTGCTGTTGTGTCATTGTACTCTGTATGCATTGTCAGCCCCCATGTGTGGTGCTTGTCTGCACATGGCCGAGAGTGTGTTATGTTTTCACAGCACTATTAGCCTCACCACATTTTGCCCCAGAAGTGTTTGATGTGTTGGGAGCAGGGATCATACATGCTGTTTGTTATTTGCAGCTTTGATCATGATGACACTTACCTTTTGGTCACTGTGATGAGGCGGGTTTAGTCCCCATCACCACAATGCTCAACATCTGCTGCATTTTGGAAGCCCACACTTAACTTCTGCTCTACACAGTGAGGGGGTGTTCTTTTTACATTACCACAGTGCTATAGTGATGCTTGCCTTGTGTATGTCACACTCATGTGTTGGTCACACATGTGCTGTTACTTACATTGTATGTTCGTAGCAATAATCACTGTTGTGGGCATTTGTCACAGACTATACACTGTTGACATGATGTTAGGGGGGATGTATATTGCGGACATACCTGATGTTGGAGTATGCTGGATGTGTTGCACATCACCCATCCTATGGCTGGGGGTGGCAGGGGTGATGGGCAACATCAGCCCTATGCCTGGGGGTGGCAGGGGTGATGGGCAACAGGTCCCCTATGGGTGGGTGTGGCAGTAGTGATGGGCAGCATAGGCCCTATGGCTGGGGGTGTCAGGGGTGATGGGCAACATAAGCCCTATGGGTGGGGGTGGCAGTAGTGATGGGTAACATAGTCCCTATGGGTGGGGGTGGCAGGAGTGATGGGCAACATCAGCCCTATGGGTGGGGGTGACAGGGGTGATGGGCAACATAAGCCCTATGGGTGGGGGTGGCTGGGGTGATGGGCAACAGGTCCCCTGTGAGTGGGGGTTGCAGGGGTGATGGGCAACATCAGCCCTTTGGGTGGGGGTGGCAGGGGTGATGGGCAACATAGCTCTTATGGGTGGGGGTGTCAGGAGTGATGGGCAACATCAGCCCTATGGGTGGGGGTGGCAGGGGGTGATGGGCAACATAAGCCCAATGGGTGGGGGTGGCAGGGGTTATGGGCAACAGGTCCCCTGTGAGTGGGGGTGGCAGGAGTGATGGGCAACATCAGCCATATGGGTGGGGGTGGCAGGGGAGATGGGCAACAGGTCCCCTATGGCTGGGGGTGGCAGTAGTGATGGGCAAAATAGTCCCTATGGGTGGAGGGGCAGTAGTGATGGGCAACATCAGCCCTATGGGTGTGGGTGGCAGTAGTGATGGGCAACATAGTCCCTATGGCTGGGGGTGGCAGTAGTGATGGGCAACATAAGCCCTATGGGTGGGGTGGCAGGGGTGATGGGCAACAGGTCCCCTGAGAGAGGGGGTGGCAGGGGTGATGGGCAACATCAGCCATATGGATGGGGGTGGCAGGGGTGATGGGCAACAGGTCCCCTATGGGTGGAGGTGGCAGTAGTGATGGGCAACATGAGCCCTATGGCTGGGGGTGGCAGCAGCGATGGGCAACATTGTCCCTATGGGTGGGGGTTGCAGTAGTGATGGGCAACAGGATGTGGATTTTGTGGGTACCTGTCGTTTGTTTATGTGTTAGGTGTCTGACTTACCGCCTGCGCCGTTGGCGTCGGTTCCTGATCTTGTCATAGATGTAGAGTACTAGTATGACCTGCGCGATGGGATTCATGATGTGTTCGTGTTGTACACACTGCTTGTTGCTCCGTCTCGTACCCGCTGCAAGCTGCTCCGTCTCGTAGCTGTGTATTGAGTTGTGGCGCGAATCGTAGCTGATATGCTTGTTTTCCGGATGCTGTGACGTGCCATACGTGGCGAACCGTCCGGCACGAAGGAAGTACGCATCGTACTTGTCATGGCGGAAACTACTCGGGATACTGCTTCCGGGCGACTCGGTTCATCGTTAGGAGTTACGGCTCGGACGGAGAATGGAGCTTGAATCACAGCCTACGTGTCGGTTGTGTTTTTGGCAGTTATGCGCATCGTACTTACTCTACAGGACGGACCGGCTCCGGGTACGTGTCGGTCGCACAGTAAGGCTACGTACAGCTGTCCGACCGGCTATCGGAATCGGCCCCTAAATGTTCCCATGCCCTGGCCGCCTCAAGTGCTCCCTTGCTCACCGTACCCTTGACCAGTAGTAGCCTAACTATCCCATCACACTCTACCCATTTGGTGAACTCTCTCTTCCATTGATCTAAACTCGTGGCCCACTCGCCTTCCAGTGCATCGTAATTTCCTTCATGGCCACTACCAACCCCATATCTATAAACTTGCTGCGATCCCAGTATGAGCTGTGTGTGGCAAGCAATGCAGTATACATTCCCCCAATGCCAGATCTACCTCTCGTCCGTCACCACCTTCAATAGTGCCATCACTCCGGTCCAATAAGTAGCCAAAAGTGATCACCCACAAATCATGTGATGGAAGTTTGCCCCCTCTCCCCGACACCTTGGGCATTCGTCTGAGTCAGTGTTGAAACATGCATTGACTCTTTGCCGGTGTGAGGTAAGGCGATGTAAAACATAAAAAAGAAGCCATTGAAAGCAGGCATGCCTGGTGCTCCTCCACGCTTACTCTACAATCTCAGCCCAAGCCCTTTCCGGTATCTCTCTCCCTACATCTACCTCCCATTTTCAATTAAGTATGTCCAAAGGGGGCAGCTTCTCAAGAGTGTTGTGCATGAACAGGCATGTGACTGCCTTAAACTTCCCCGCTGCTTTCAATATGTATAGGCACCCTAAAGAAACCTCAGGTTCTGCTTGGTCCCCTTTACAATGCACACGAATATCCGCAGTGATCGCTGCATGGAGTAGGGAGATCCCCCTCTTAAATCAAATCGCTTATGCAGAGTACAGAAGGTCACCGCCTGATATGACGCACAAAACGGCCCACCACTGCCACACACACTCCACATGTGGGCCCAAATTTGCGGATAAGGGGTGTGGACACTGTCTGCTCAGACAGCAACAAAAGTTGCAATACATGCTGCAGCATACTCAGAAAGGGTAATCCAAAAGAAGTGCAGGAAGCAAACCATGTAAGATTAAACATGAAAGATGCAATGCACACAACACAAATCACAAGGAGCCAAAGTAACTTAGAGGCACATGTGTCCTACACAGTGCAGCTCCGTTGAAAAAGCAAGTAGGCCCTCATTGCCAATGTGCCAAAAGTGGGCCCTCCTCACACATAACTAATCGCACACAAAACACATGCACATGTGCAAGACCCTGCAAAGCTGCAGCTCCTTGAGCCACACTGACAGGGCAAGTGACAGGGCATGATGAATAGCATGCCTGCAGGACAAAGAGATTTACATGTTGCAGGACATCGCACTGATGTTGCGGAGTGTGGAACACATCCTCAAAGGAGCATGTCACACCCTGACATGACCTTATGTACACACAACCCCTGATGTGAACAAGACACTTGATGACCTACTATGCACAAGTGTCACAACTCTGACCAAGACACACAATCCCCACAGCTTTCCACATGTCTGCATTGTACATCCACAGAAGTCAAAGGCCCATTTCATGAAAGGGACAAGGGGCAGCTAAACAAAAGCAGCAGGTGCCACCATCACACAATGCAGTGCACACACATACAAATCTGAGTACATCAACATTGCCTACTAGGTGTTTGGGACTGCATTAGTCACACAACACAACACAGGACACAACAGGTAGCATTTGTGTGTAGACACTGTCAAGACACATTTCTTACATAGGTAACTTGTGATATTACAACGTACAAGTACACCCTCACATCCGTGATGTCTCTGAAATAATCCCCATCCAGAAAATACCATGCATATTGTACAAACTATCAATAATGTACAGTCTCCCGCAGTCTGCTTGTTAAGTCAAATAATGCATGCCCATACATGTAACACACTGTTAAACTGTATCTCCCATGAACATTGAAGAGGGAGAGATAACACCTCCTGGACAGCAAACGACCCACTCCGCCAAGATGACTTGTCTGAAACCCTCACCATCAATGTGGATGAATTCCAACGGATCCTGGATTCCCTTGCCACACCAACTCCAGGAGCAAGGCCACCCAGCAGCATGGCGCCAAGCCCACCCCCTGCACAAACCACCCAGCAGCAAGCACTTTCCACCTCAGCTGCCTCACAGGACCCTGGTGACCCATATGTGACCATTTACTGCATGGTGCTTGAGGTCTAGCGTGAGACACGTGCCTATGTGTGGGTGGGGTTGGAGAGCCTGGCAGCCAAATTTGACGACTTACGTGGGTACTGAGTCACATCCACGACCACATGCAGAGGATGACAGACATCCACATCCCCCTCAATGCTATCCAACGCTCCTGGATGACATTGCTGGAGTCATGATCCAGAGAGCTGACACACTGTCCCAGCAGGGTGGCTCCAGTAGTGTCTGGGCAGAATTGTCCAGACTTGCACGGATAATGGAGACCAGGGAGTGGAGGGAACTCCAACAGATGGCTGCCACGGCTGAACACCAGCGCAATCTTGCAGGGATATGCCAGGCCCTGCTACATCACGTCACATCTGCGCCCCCCCACCGTCTTGCGCCAACATTTGCTGCTGCTGGCACATCCACATCCTCAGCTCCGCCCCCTGATGTGTCTGTGCCTCACAGTGCTGCTCCCACCATACCACCACCCACATGTGAGAAACATGACACATCAGAGGACAAATCTGAGGATGAAACAGCCACACTGGTAAGGCGCAAGTACAGCAAACAGTGACGTACAAAGGCCTGTCTCACCATTGTATTCTTCTTAACATCATTCCACTGACCTTCCTCTTCCACTGTCTTCCAATGTCCACCAACACTCACCTTGGACCCACACATGGAGTTGCAGCAAATCTTCTTTTCCTTGACAATGGCACTGCAAACTCTGCCTCTTCCCTTGGCTCTGTCACTCCCAATGGACTCTGTCTGCCACTCAAACGGGCATCCATCCAATCTTGCGTTGTATGGGCTAGTTCTGGTCCAGTCTACCCCTTGTATTGTAAATAAATTCTCTAAATTCACACAGATGCGTACATACATGATCAATCAAGTATTTAACTAAGGCAATAAGTAAGGGGCTGTAAATCCACAAGAAGGTCCAGCAAGGGAAATAGAACCATGTGTAATCTGACACGGATAGGCTGTGAGATGACCGCGTATGTGCAAAATCTATTAATCAAGTAATCAAGCAGCACATCTGTAAAGCACACTACTCAGCCCTGAGTGTCTCAAGGCGCTGGTTGGAGGATTCTGCTACTGCCTGAAAAGCCAGATCTTGCTGAGTCTCCTGAAGGTTAGCATGTCCTGGGTGTGCCGTAGGAGGATGGGGAGAGTGTTCCAGGTCTGGGATGTGAGGTGGGAGAACAATCTGCCACCGGAGGTCGCTCTTCGGATGCGGGGGACTGTGTCGAGGGCGAGGTTGGCGCAGCAGAGCTGGCAGGTTCGGGGTGTAGAAGCTGAGTCATCGGTTGAGGTATGCTGGGTCTGTGTTGTGGAGTGCCTTGTGTGCGTGGGTGAGGAGCTTGAAGGTGATCCTCTTGTTGACGGGGAGCCAGTGCACGTCTCACAGGTGGGGTGTGATATGCCTGCTGCGAGGAATTTCGATGATCAGGCTTTGAAGTTGGTTCAGGAGTTTGGTTGAGGGCCCTGCAGAGAGGGCATTTTCTTTGGCCAACCTGCTGCTGCTGAGGGCCTGGGAGACCTTTCTCCTTGTTTTGGTGGGGATCCGCCTGTAGATTCTGCGAAGCATGCAGAGCATGCAGAGGGGGTTGAAGCCGGAGGAACAGATGGCCTTGACCTGCATTGTCATGGAGATAGTAGATTCGAGGAAGAAGCACAGGTTATGTGCATGGTTGGTGGGTGTTGGAGCTGTTACCAGTGTGGTCGTTCACCAGAAGTCGTCCCAGGCTGAGGTGGCGGAGCCGAGGAAGAGGACTTCCGTCTTGTCCAAGTTTCGCTTCAGTTGCCTGTACTCCATCCACTCAGCCACGGCTCTCATTCCTACATGGAGGTCGGTTGTGGCGGTGAGGGGGTCCTTGGTGAGGGAGAGGATCAGCTGGATGTTGTTGGCGTAGGAGATGATGTAGAGGTCGTGCAGTCAGGCAACGTGGGCAAGCGGTGACATGTAGATGTTGAACAATGTCGGGCTGAGGGATGAGCCCTGGGGTACAACACACATGATTGTCGTGGATTCAGAGCTGAAAGGGGGAGGCGGATGCTCTGGGTTATGCCGGAGAGGAAGGAGGTGTTCCACTCCAGAGTCTTGTTTCGGATCTCTGCGTCGTGGAGGCGTGTGCGTAGTGTGCAGTGGTAGACAGTGTCGAAAGCGGCTGACAGGTCCAGGAGGATCAGGGACGCTGTTTCTCTGTTGACCAGCAGGACCCTGATGTCATCGTTGGCGGCGATGAGGGCAATTTCGGTGCTGTGGTCGCCTAGGCGGTCTTTGAAGGAGGCCCTTTTGAGGATCAGATGAGGTGATGGTGTCTGCGAGTGGCGTTCTTGGGTGCTGCGAAGCTGTCCGTTGCCTGTACACGGTGATATTCCTCCTCTGGCTTTTGGCACGTTTGCTTGGAATCCTGGAGGTCCTCAGTGAACCTGATGGCTTTCTTACTGGTGTGTCTGTTTGAGGGTTTTGTGGTTGGTGAGAGTTGGTTGGTGTAGTCATCGAGCCATTGTCTCAGGTTGCGGGCGGTGGGGTGGGGGTCGGCGTGGTAGGTGGTTGGACTACGGGCGAGGGTGGTGGTTAGCTGGTCTTCGGTTACTTTGCCCCAGCAGTGGCAGGGGATCTGTTGTGTGCGGTGGTGCATGGTGGGGTGCCAGAAGGTGAAGTGGATGCGTAAATGGGCGGTCCAGTGGAGTTCGGTGGTGTGGTTGAAGGAGACATGTGAGATTACGGAGAAGATTTGGTCAAGCGTTTTGCTGGCAGAGTGGGTGGGTGTTGTGAGGAGTAGTCTGAGTCCGAGTCTGGCGAGGCTGTCAATCAGGGCAGTGGAGTTGGTGGTGGTGTTGTTCCCGAGGTGGAACTCCAGGTCCCCGAGAAGGATGTAGTCTGTGGAGGCGAGGGCGTGTGTACTGACGAAGTAGGCAATGGAGTCGCTGAACTGTGATCAGGGTCTGTGGGGTCTGTACACGATTGTTACTCTGAGGGTGGTGTTGGGATCGGTGTGGATTATGAAGTGCAGATGTTCAGCATTGCTGAGGATGTCGTTGGTTCAGTTCGATACTCTGAGAGTGTTCCTATGGAGGATGGCAATTCCTCTCCTACTCCGTTGGTGCGGTCCCTGCAGATGATCTTGTAGCAGTCCAGGATGGCAATGCCGATGTTGTGTGCCGAGGAGGGGTTCAGCCAGGTCTCCGTCAGGAAGGCAACGTCTGGGGATGTTGTGACAAGTTGGCCCCAGAGTTCAACGGCGTGTTTGAGGGTGGAGTGTGTGTTGAGAAGAATGGATCTGAGGTATTTGGGTTCTTACCCGGTAGGTGGATTTGTGGATTGGAAGCTGGTGGAGCTGCAGATCCAACATGAGAAGGGTCCTTGTGTGTGTTCCGGTGCCGCTCGGAAGTAGGTGTGTGATCGTCCGATGTTGAGTGCGTGGAGGCTGCTGGCATCATAGTGGCATTGTGTTTCGTGGAATATGTGTGTGCCAGGTGTGCTGGCGCTGTGCGCAGTCCAGGCGTGGACAGGCACAGACGGGCCTGCATTATGTGCGCCTTTGGCGTGCCTGCGATGCGGACACACAGTAGCTGCCATAAGAAGGGGAGATGGGAGGGAGGAGAAACTGTGAGGGATAGCGGGACAAATGGCCGTGCGTGGAGGCGTGGCCACAGGGGATGCTGCTGCGGGAAGTGAGGGCAGAGATGTGGGGAAAAAAGCCAGACACAAAACATGGCTAAATATTGAAAAGGAGTAATACTACCAAATCAAACTGAAGGGGGCACAGTGGTCAAAATAAAATTACATCTGTAACTAAGGTACCCAAGAAATTACAGAAGGCAGACAGTGAAGAAAGTGCTAAGGGGTTAAAACAAGAGTAAAAACAACAATTGATGGACAGAATGCAGAACAATGTTATACATTCACCCCAGTACAGAGATCTGGGCCTAAATCCATCTTTTTTTTGCTCACCATGCCATTCCAGTTTGAACCCAGCCATATGCAAATCAGTCTTGACCCTGTGCCCCATGGGAACAGTCCAGCCCGAACTGCCAAGCCAAGTCCACTCTGGACTGGAAACAAGCATCCTAGGACCGGTTTCGGGCTTTCAGCCCTCGTCAGCCAGGATAGCTTGATTCCAGTGGCATGGAGAGCAAGCATGTTTCCGGTCCAGGGAAGACATGCTTTGGCAGTTCGGGCTGGACTGTTCCCATGAGGCACAGGGTCAGACTGATTTGCATATGGCCATGTCTGAACTGGGGTGGCAGAGTGGGCTAAAGAACGGTGATGGATTAAACCCAGATCAGTTGACTGGGCGTGAGTGCTTGCAATGTTCAACACTCCGTCCATCATTTCCTTTGGTTTTTGCTTTGTTAAAACAAGAGTATACGGGCTAAGATGCGGTGCCCACATTTATCAGATATCGAAATCTAGCAATGTACCAACTCTGACCCACGTCCATGGTTGAGAAAGGCATGTGTGATGACATGTACAATTCAGTCGCAGGACACAGACATGGTGGACGAAGGTTGTTGTGATGTTGCGCATTGCATATCACATCCCTAGATGTTGCACAGCAGATTCACATTGATGGGGTGATCTAAGATCACATGTGTAACATACAAATATGGTACTACAAAGTCAGCCACACTATATTTGAGTCCACAATAGTGACTGTATCCAAAATGCTAAGCGTCATTCAGCCCCTAACTTTGCACAAACAATGCCAAAAAAAGTCTGAGCCCTCTCATGCTGTGCACACTGTCAGCATATTGGCTAATATGTCCATGGATGTCTGTAGAACTGCAATTAACATATAGTCTGATTCGTGGGAACATTTCAAGTGTGTCATCACTATGAGCCAATGCCAAAAGAAACAGCTGGGATGAGTGGCTATGACACTGTTGGTACAGGGAGCAATGCAACATGTCACCACCTCAGTGACTAAACCATTACGTAACTTATTAAGGATGTCACAAAAGGAAGATAGTAGAAGTTAAGTCAGTCTACCTAACAGTGCAAATCATAAGACGCTTCGTCCAGGGGAAAGCTTACCGCCAGCAGTGAGACACTCCGCACCAGGAGCCAGAGGGGCCGTGCGAGCAGCGGAGGCCCCGCCCCCTTGACCCGCGAACCTTCATCTGCACCTCGCGCCTCTCGCAACGCGGGAGACGCTTCGTCCAGGGGAAAGCTTACCGCCAGCAGTGAGACACTCCGCACCAGGAGCCAGAGGGGCCGTGCGAGCAGCGGAGGCCCCACCCCCTTGACCAGCGAACCTTCTTCTGCGCCTCCTGCAACGCGGGACGCGCGCGGGCTAAGCACGGGCAAAGGGCGGGCCGTTTGTGGCCGTTAGGGGCCGGAAGAGGCCGGGCAGGGACACCCCCCTGAGAAGTGCACCAAACCACAAGGTACTGTGATCTACCCTATTTCTCACGAGACTCTTTGCAGCTCCACGAGACTTTGTTGCTTCATTACCCCCTACCGCTGCATTGTAATTGACCGCATTGTATCATTTGGTCCCAGCGCCTTTTTCGTGTACAACTGTCTGGGTATTTTGGGATGGGCAAGAGGAAGAGCACAGAGGGCGGGTTGGTGGCGAGCAGCAAGCGGGGGAAAAAGGCTAAGAATACCACTCATTCTGCCATGAACTGTGTCCTGTCTAGAATCGAGGATATAGTTAATGACTGTGAAGTGACGTTAGGAACCGGAAGTCTGGATGCCACCACCCAAGGGGGCCGCAAGGTGTCAAAGATCGCCCCCAAGTGCGCCAAAAAGGTGATCCCTGCGATGTTTTCTAGCTCCCAGCACTGTCCTCCTGTGCTTGATCCACCCTCTAGCTTGCCAAGGATTCCTGAAGAGGCCCCAGCACCAGTCCTTGTAGCACAGACCGCCCCAATTCACCAGGCTATCGTTTCTGATCCAACAACTCCTGAGCCTCCTATTAACCCAGTTCTTTGCTCTAACAGATTTTCCGTCTTCGATTCGCACTTTGATGAACCCAGTCCTCTACCTGATAGGGTCCTTTCCCCCATTCCAACTTCAGCCAGGCACCCAGTTGAGACTTTGGAAGCTCTGCAGGCCAGGATCTTAAGGCTGGAAGAGCTGGTTATAACTCTTAATAACAAGGTGACCAGCCTTATTTTAGATCGTGGCTTTTACCCAATTACACCCGCACAAGCCCCATTTTCTGGGCCCCCACCTACTCTAAATACAAGTGACCCAGCCCCTCATTCTCATCCCTGCCCCTCGGCAATTTTTCCCTCAGCAGCACCACAAAAAAGGGCCTCGGGTATGTGTAACAACAAGCCGCCTCTTACTACTAGGTCCTTTGCTGATGTTACACGCAACTCGGTGCCGAATAGGGCGTCCATTGCCTTTCCCATGGCTAGGACAGGTAGTAATGCAACTCCTTTAGCAATTAGGGGCGGGTTAGGGTTACGACCACCCTTGGTGGCCATGGGTCTGGGGCACCACCAATTTCCTGTAAAACCGTTGGTTTACATGACGCACGTCCTGAAAACGAGCAACTCAGGAGGGCCTGAAAGTAGTGAGTCTCTGCATAATAAAGCTATTCATTGGTTGAGGCACACTAGAGGCTGCAGATCAATCATTCGAGACGACATTTTGAGGGTTCGGCGGCTATCTAGTGTGGGCTCTCCCGTGGACTGTGTGGAAATTGAGGTTAATGATCTAGCTCTAGCCGAAAATTTAATCTTGCTGGAATATAGGTCTACACCACCCGCACACTCCTCTATCCAAATCCGCAGTTGTCCAGTCAGGCCCCAGCACAATGATCGGGCTGATTCAGGTCTAAGACAAGTGGACTGACTACCCAGGCCCCACGCATATGTCTCTCCACCTCTCCCAGAAAGCCCTCCACCAGAAGGCACTCGACTATCTTCTGCCCATTCTCGGGACTCCACTGTGGCTAACCCACTCGTACATGCAACCTCAAGTGAAGCTTTAGGGGGAGGTCATATCAGGAGACCTACAACATGCAGGGCTGGAGCGGTTGTCCCCCCAATTACCTCGCGTTCAACAAGAGTCATCCAGTTTCTATCTTGGAACATTGCTGGTCTAAAAAGGAACTCCACCGATACTGTGTGGAATGATTTCATTAATAAATTTGATGTCATCCTTCTCCAGGAGACTTGGTGTCTGGAACCCATTCACAGATCTGGGTTCACTACTTATTTTGTCCCGGCAATTAGCTCTCCCAGAGGGCGTCCATCGGGGGTCCTTCTTATTTGGGTGAATATAGAGTTGAACTGGTCAGTCAAGCATAATGACAGCTTATCTCACGATATTCTCCACCTATCAGTTGGTGGGTCTGAATTCCATCACGGCCTAGAAATCTTTAACCTGTACGCTAGAGGATCAGCAGGAGCGCAAGCAAGTCCTACGTTTTCTCATCTCGAGTCCCTGCTCTCTGCCCTCACCTCCACCTTGGGTGTCGTAGTCGCCGGCGACTTTAATTGCACCTTCGAGCCCCTTGGCGACGACGACATCCTAGGCGTAGAATTGGTCGATCATAAGCTAGGAATCCCCCCGCTTGGCTCATTGCCACTCAAAAAATGGTCAAAAAGAGCTGTTCAAATCACCGCCATAACTCTGGAGTTCAACCTGAGGGCGACAAATAGTAGATCTCGCTCTGACACTATAGGAGCACCTACATTCATTAGAACTAGGGTCCCTTCGCGCCTAGACTACATTCTGCTGGATGTGGAGTTGTGGCCGGTTCTCATTGACATGGAAGTCATATCTAGGCAGGAGTGCGACCACAACCCACTAACCATGCAACTTAGACGCGATACGATTACCACATCGATTGCGCCCAATGGAACCCAGTCTTACTGGTCCAGAGAGGTTGCTCCATCCTACTGCAACAGACGACTTAAGTGGTCTAATGTTGCTAAGCGAGAGCCAGATCTGGCCAGGATAAAAGACATCGTAGTTGAAAGTACGGGTCTGTTCGAGGCCGCCCGGGATCCCCCTCCCAGCACTTCACTACCTAGTAGGTTCAAAAAGATCTACCTTGAGACCATCAAAAAGGTGGGGAACTTCTTTGTAATTAATTCTACCGGGGGCTGTAAGCAACCCCGACCCAATACGGGTAATTTGTGGTTTTCGGCCGACTGCAGGGCAAGTAGGCAGGAACTCGTTAGGGCTTTAAAATTAAGGGATCAGCCTTCTATTGTTTGCGCCCGAAAATCCTACTACAACTCCATAAAAAAAGCTAAGAGACTCTGGGAAGAGGATCACTGGCAGGACCTGAAATCTGCAGCACGCTGCAAAGATCAGACTCTGTTTTGGGACCTCATAAATATTAGTGCAAGGGGAGGGGTGGATCCAATCCCGAACCACATAACTGGGCACCAGTGGTTTGAACATTTCTCCGGCCTATACTCATCAGGGGAAGACTCTCCCCTGCTGACTGATGGCTCAATTCGGGAGTCCACTGCCCCCATAGAGGGGGGGCTCATTTTAGCCTTAGCGAGATCCACTCGGCCTTAAAAATGATTGCTCCTGGTAAGGCAGCTGGACCTGACTGCCTCCCTGGAGACCTCCTGCTCCACGATAGAGACCTTTGGGCCGAGTTCATCCTACTATCCCTGAACAACATTGCTATTGGTCACCCCGTGCCAGACTCCTGGAAGGGGGCAGAGGTGGTGGCCATCTACAAAAAAGGAGACAGAGAGGACCCTGCCAACTACAGGCCTATCAGCCTAATCGATGTGATCCAAAAAGTGGTTGGCAGGGTCCTCCTAACCAGGATTAGGGACTGGATCGATGAAGCCGGCATCTTGTCCCACTTCCAGGCAGGTTTCAGGCAAGGAGTGGGAACTATCGACCAGGCCTTCCGACTCTGCACCATATATTGGAAATCGGTGACCATCGAAAAGGGCAGCCTTTACCTGGCGTTCATCGACCTCAAGACAGCCTTTGACTTGGTTCCTCGCTTAAAGCTATGGCAAGTCTTGGCTGATCTTGGTATCCCCCTTTTAATTCTGGATCTTCTCACTCGGCTCCACGAAGACAATTTTGCAAGAGTCAGGTGGGCCCTTCAGGGACAGACGACCGAGAGAATAGCAGTAGGGAGAGGGGTCCGACAGCGTTGTGTGCTGGCACCGACCCTATTTTTCCTCTTTATTAATGGGGTGGCTGACCATTTGAGGGTGGATGGGGTCGACGTGCCCACCCTGAACGGGGAAAAAATACCCTCCCTGCTGTTTGCAGACGATACGCTGCTGATCTCGAAAAGCCCTATGGGCCTCCAAAAACTCCTGACCCGCTTCACCGACTTCTGCAACACCAGGGGCCTTGTAATCAACACCTCCAAGACCAAGCTAATGGCCATGTCCCCCTCCAGGAACTTCAAGAACAATATTAGGGTGGACAATTCGAAATTGGAGCTGGTTACAGCTTTTGACTATCTCGGAGTGAGGGTCAGTATTAAGTTGAACTGGGCCCCACATCTCTCCAAAATGCTCCTGTGCCACAAACGCACATCAGGAGCTATAGCCAGACACCAGAGGCTCTCTTATAGTCGTCCAATTGCCGCAGCAATAGAGGTCTAAGAGGGGAAGGCTCTACCAGCATCTTTATATGGGGCGGAACTATGGGGATTTGATAACCTTACTGATCTGACTAAATCAGAAAACAAATTCTTTAGAGATATTGTTTCACTTCCCCAGTCTACCCCCCTAGCCCCCCTCCGCAGTGACCTTGGCAGACACCCTATAAGCGACGTGGCTAGACTACGCCCTCTATTATATTGGGTCAGGCTAAGGAGGTCCCCGGACCTGGGCCAGTACGCATCTGCCCTGAACGACATTCTCCTACTTGGTGCTCGCTTCAAGATTCCTTGGGTATCTAACCTATACAAATTGGTGGTGGCACTGGGTTTGAGCGAGTTTTGGGAGAGCCAGAGCCCCCCTTCCAAAGCCATTGTAAAAAAAATCTATTGGGCGTGGATCAATGCTGCTACCCTGAGGTCCCAGCAAGGTATTCTCTGCGAGCAATTTTTAGACACTAAACCCACACCCAGATTAGAGGCCTTTTGGACCTCATCGAGTCTCCTAGCGATAGGTCATTATACCTCAAGCTTAGATACGGCACTCTACCACTACACGAGTTTCAGGCAGGGTGGAGTTCCAAGCAGGGTGCTGCAAAGGGCTGCCCGGGCTGTGCCTCTCCTACGGAATCAACAGCCCATTTTCTGTTTGCTTGCCGGGCATACAGCCAGATACGATCTAGATGGCTGAAACCCATCTGTTCAAATCTGGGCTGTAGGTCAGCCAGGGTGACCCTGCGCATCCTTACCTATGAAACAACAGTCCCTAGTGTCATCTGCGGGACTGCTAAGTTCTTGGGGGGGGCATGGTGGATTAGACAGAGGCTACTTATGAAGTGCCATCCTTGTGCTAATGTCTAAATGTTATTTGTTCCAGCCTAGCCCCCAGCACTATCTGAACTGGCTCATCGTTGCTATCTTTGTCTTTTTTCACACTGTATAGACTCCTGACCACCCTTCCCCTTGGGGTTCATGAACTATGCTGCTACAGACATTGTCACAATCTTTTTCCTGTTTTTATTCATCTTAAATACTGTTTTTATATGTTTTATACTTTTATGATATTTTATATATCGGATAAAGTTTTTGACTGACTGGCAAATCATAAATGGCATCTGTGAATGACCTCAATTCCAAAGTCATAACTCTGTACCACATAACTCATGTGATTCACAAACACTGTTGTCCCATGTGACGTTACCAATGGACACACATTTGACCTACATCATGCATGGAAATGAGAATGGTCATCCATGCACAGGAACATGTAAGGCAAAGCAAGCTGATGCACTGGCACCACGCATCAAGTGTGCCAAGGTCTGTGCAATGGAGATGGACTCAGAGCCTGGAGCATCTGATATGCATTTCTATCACGCCATATGTGGTAGCCGGGGCATAGATACATCTCCATGATGGATAACTGTAGCAACTCTGACAGACTCACAATGCTATGTGCCTACGTTGTGTTGTAAATGTGCAACAATGTGCAGTTTAACTCTGGGCATCACACTTTAGATGTTGGGCGTCACAAAAAACTGTCACTAGACTAGGCTCTGAACTATCCTTGCAAATCTGTCAGACATGCAAGTTCACTGTGCTCACATCTAAGGTATCTGGACACTATCCATCCTGCTAAGTAACAGGTCACAACCCTAGTTACACATACAAGGATTATTCCACAGATGGCATGAGTTGCACACAATGGAGCAAGCCCCACACCCAGCATCCTCTCTGACATCAGTGCAAGCAGAAATCAAATGTAACAAGATTTATTTTAGAACTTGAACGTAATAATTACCTACACTAACACTAATCCCTACTACTATCACTAAATCTAAAAAACCTACAAATAAAATATTACCTACACATTCTACCCTAACTAGTCACTAACACACCTAAATAAAACAGACATCAGCCCCCCACCCAAAGCAAAATTAAACTTACCCCCAATACTTTATAAATCTATTAGAGAAAAGAGTCAGAACCTAAAACTACCTATGCCTATGCTAAAACTACTCTACCTAAAAAATACCAAATATCACTAACAACACATCTAATTAAAATATTAACATTGTGGGAAGGGAGAAGAGGGGTATGGGGGACAACATGGGGTGGAATCCTGGTAGTCCAAGATGTCCACAAATCTCATGTATCTGCCTGTTGAGGTAGAGTAGTTCACTCCGAATGTCAGTCAGCAAAGTGTTATTCCTTGTGACCACAGGCAGTAGCTCTGCAATCTATTCCGCCATGTGAGGCACAGGTGCGGGGGTACTGGCACCTGGGCGGGTGTGGTCAGAGGGGGATTCAGTGACTGTTGGCCCACACTGGTCCTAGAGGTTGAGGGGATGGGCTGCGGGCTGGTCAGGTCATATTCTGGCAGCGTCTTCCATGTTCCAGCCTTCTTCTCTTTGCGGTGCCTCTTCGCCATTTGTCAAAACCCTTTGTGGACCTTGCGAACATGGAGTTAGCGGTCCTTGGCCACCTGGAAAGCATGTTGCTGCACAGGTGTCATGTGGTCTGTAAAATATGCTCAATGTCAATTTTCAGGCAATCACACTATGTCATGGTCCAACATGAAATCTATGTTCCCAGTACAAAACAACATTGGAGGCAAAACACCAGCGTAACTCAGTTAAGTCAGAAAGTGACCTGTTCAAACAAATGTCAAGGCATGAATCGTTCACTACAGGCTGTGGATTAGGGGTGGGCGGAATTTGCGAAATTAACTTTCGCAATTTATCGCGAAAATGCTAAAAATCTCCGCAAACACGCCGGAAATATCGCGAAGACGTGGAAGTTTTTTCCCTGCCTGTTCGCAGTAATGTTTGCGTGATCGCGGGTCGCTAACTTACCCATGCGGTTGCTCACGGGCGCGGCCATCTTGTTTTCACTTGTCCCGCCCTCTTGCGATGCTTACTTCCTGTTCCGGGTCGCGCAATGCATGTTCGTGCCCGTTCGCGGTAGATATTTCCTGTTCGTGACCGCTTTTACTTGATCGCGTTGCTTTTTGCTTGCTCGGGGAGAAAATATCGCGCAAACTTGCGCACGTGGTCGCAATGGGAGCGGCCATCTTGTTTTTCACTCTATTGTTTGGTTCTGGGGCCTGATTTTGAATCCTCCCTACATCTTTTCAATCCTTTGTTTAAACCCACTTTTTTTTTATCTTTCTTATTTATTATTTCTCTAACTGTTTTCCTGCTTCTATATTTTTGGTTTTTGTCTCCTTTTTCTCTTTCTATTGCCTGCTATTATTTATTTCCTTTACTTATTTAATTTGATTACCTTTTCTTACCCCAGAACCATGTCTAAGGGTAGGGCTGGTCGCCTTCGCAGCCAGAGCCGCGACCGCCTTCCTTGCGGAAGCCGGCGCCCACAAGGGGTGCAGGCATGGGCCTTATTTGGGGAGGTGGAGTTGGCTGCACTCATTTTCTTTGTGCAGCGCCACCTCCCCTCAACCCTGGCAGCAGGTGGCAGGCCTGGGTCCGGGTCCGGCCTCCGGGAGCATCGGCAGCGGTGGGGGAATGTGCGCTGGGCAGTGTCGCGCTTCTCTGGGGTCCGGCGCACCCAGGCGCAGCTGACGCACCGGTGGTCCGACATCCTGGGCCGTGAGCAGGACCTACTGGACCTGCTAGGAGTGGAGGTCCCGGGGCTTGGTGAGTAACTATTTAATTATTACTACTTTGTGTCTGTTCTTCTGCTCTGTGTTATATATTGCGAATATCTTTTTTTTCTTCCAACCAGCTAGAATGTTGCTGCTTACATTCCAGGTTAATTACGTTTAATTCTGTGATTATGACACAGGTGCTCTTCTGCGCTACTACTAATCTTACTTGTTTGCAACTTTGCGTTTGCGCTCGCTTAGCGTGATTCTGTACGAGTTTATTTGAGAGAAATTAAGTTACGTAATGCTTCAGTGACTCTAGACCACTCCTTACTTTGTCCTGTCACTAATAGATAGGGGCGGATTGATACTTAGGTTTAGGTACTTTGTATGAGTTTCTAATTTGTTAGTGGTATGCGTGATGCCCCCTCAGTTACGTGACGTGCTGCTAGTACGGCAGTCTTTATTGGAACCTTTTCTAGTTTGTTCAATGAGTGGTGGTAATTGGCTTAGCACTAGCAGAACATCAGCATCAATCAATCAACCCAAAATTTGGTGTATACAAAAAATGTAGTCATGTGTCCTCCATTTGACCATATGCATTGTTGAGGAATAAAAGAAGTGGAAATGCATACTTAGGTGCCAATTCCGATCCGGTAAAAAAATTCCCCGTCCGACTCGTATCCGTATTTTTTTCCGTCCGAATCGTCAAAGTAGCGTACAAACTGCCAAGTACGAATCGAACGGAAAAAAGTCCATACGAATCGCATTGGGAAGATTTCCCCACACGTCCTCGGGTCGGGAAAAGTCACCGACACGTCCCCGGGCGAGAAACCCACCGTGCGGAAAAATAAAGTCCGACTGCGCAAGTACGATCCCTCCCGTCCTCCCCATTTCACAACCGTACGCAAAAAACACCGTCCGAACCGAACTCCCATAGCAACCATGGAGACATGTGCCCGCATACGCGCCGAACACCCCACCACCCCCCCCGCCCGCGTACGTACGCCCCGAACCCCCACCCGTGTATGTACGGACCGAACCCCCACCCCAGCAGAGTATGTACGCCCCGAACCCCCACCCGTGTATGTACGGACCGAACCCCCACCCGTGTATGTACGCACCCAACCCCCACCCCAGCAGTGTATGTACGCCCCGAACCCCCACCTGAGTATGTACGCACCGAACCACCACCCGTGTATGTACGCACCAAACCCCCACCCGTGCATGTACGCCCCCGAACCCCCACCCGTGTATGTACGCACCGAACCACCACCCGTGTATGTACGCCCCCGAACCCCCCCCCAGCCGTGTATGTACGCACCGAACCACCACCCGTGTATGTACGCCCCCGAACCCCCCCCCAGCCGAACCACCACCCGTGTATGTACGCACCAAACCCCCACCCCAGCCGTGTATGTACGCCCCGAACCCCCACCCGTGTATGTACGGACCGAACCCCCACCCCAGCAGAGTATGTACGCCCCGAACCCCCACCCGTGTATGTACGCCCCCGAACCCCCCCCCAGCCGTGTATGTACGCACCGAACCACCAGCCGTGTATGTACGCACCAAACCCCCACCCCAGCCGTGTATGTACGCACCGAACCACCAGCCGTGTATGTACGCACCAAACCCCCACCCCAGCCGTGTAAGTACGCACCGAACCACCACCCCACCAGGGAATGTACGGACCGCACCCCCACCAGTGCATGTACGGACCGTACTGACGCCAAAAAAACACGTACTGAACCCGGACAAACCATATTTACACAAGGAGAGTCAAGTAGAGTTTCCCCACACCACCAAACATGCCCAACAACCCCACAAACATCACATACACTCACCTGCAACTGCCAAACTGCCACACAGAGGCCCAAAACTCAATCACTCCTCATAACACACCCACACAAATTTCAAACACAGCCACACCCACAAATGGACCAATAAAAATGGACCACACACACAAACCATGAGCCTTTGCAACAGACCCACTGCTGCCAGAGCCCACAGACGACCCACACCACCATACTTGAACCTCACACTTGCATACCTTCACACAACCACCTACACAAACACCCCCTCATCACATTCACACACACACCTCCACTACCACACCCACACACCCACAGCCATCCACACCCACACCCCCACAACCATCCACACCCACACCCCACGTCATGTCCACCACCAAGAATCCAAAGTTCACAAAGGAGGAGCTGGAGATCCTTGTCGACGAAATCCTCAGAGTCGAGCCACAGCTCTTTGGGACATTGGTCAGACAGACCAGCATATCCGAAAAAACCGCCATGTGGCAGAGGATCGTCGATTCTGTGAATGCTGTTGGGACAACCAGAAGGACCAGGCACGAGTGCCAATCCAGGTGGTACGATCTGCGGAGGACGGTCAAGAGGAAGATGACTGACAATCACAACCAGGGGAACATCACTGGAGGAGGGCCGCCCCCCAGACCGGTACAATACCATCCCTGGGAGGAGAAGGTGATGTCCACGCTGGCGGTGGAGGGACTACACGGACTGCCAGGACTCCCAGACCCTGGTGAGTACACAAACAACTCACCTCACATGGGGGGGATGCCATACACAATCAATCATGCATGCCACCCCCCCCAAGCCACCACCGGACACAACAACACTCCACAAACACACACATGCCACTAGCGCCTCCATGCCCCATGCATCAATCAGGGCCATGCCAAGTCACAGGCCACACAAAACACCAACACAACACAGGATGTGGTCGATGCTGGGAGTGGGGGCAGCAAAACTAACATTGAGCAACTCACAAGCACACAACAATGCCCTCAGCCCATATGGCCCAGGGCACAGCCATACAAACTGTGTGTACCCACACAGTACTGTCTTGCCTGCAAATGGTGGCTGCCATGCAGGATGACATGGGTCTGAAGGCACAATTTGCACATAACAGCAGACAATGAAGATGCATCGCTCTGATAGAGTCTCAGCACACACCGCCACAGCAGCAGCCTACACTCAGACACACTGCCCAATGGGTGCCCGGAGAACAGGGACTAACTCACATGAACAAGCCAATGGCCATTCAAAGACCGGCTAACTGTGTGTGCCCAGGAAGCTGGCCTGAGGTGACAGAGAGTGACAAAGAGAGGGAGGGAGAGGGGGAATGAGAGGGAAGGAGACAGAGGGGGACACAGGGAGACAGACAGAGGGAGGGAGTAGGGTGACAGAGGGAGACCGACAGAGGGAGGGAGGAGGGTGACAGAGGGACACCGACAGAGGGAGGGAGGAGGGTGACAGAGGGAGGGAGGAAGGGAGACACAGGGAGACTAAATCACCCTTGGGTGGTGTGGCCATGCCCACTCGTCAGCCGGTGGACTGTGTGCATGCAGACCAGGTCTGGCAGTGCCTCAACCCCCCCTTCCGTAGATGAAGACCGGTCCATGTGTCAATCTGTGCACGAGTCCATCCGTGCTGCAGGCACAGACCTAACCACACACCCAGTATACCCACCCACTGTGTCGGTAAGAACCCTGTCACAAATGCTTCAGTCCCCTACCTGCAACATTAAATTGCCTTGCCAAAACACCATTTGGCCACGTACAGTGCAACACGTAAGGCGCCTCTGCATGGCTCGCTACGCCCGCACACCACACTGCTGACTGTGTACCCAAATAGATGCATCAACTAAGATTGTGTCTCACACATGCGTAAAGCCCTGACAGCTGTGGCCAAGGGACATAGCCATGCACAAGTGCACTGTGAGAGGAATGCAGGACAGATCCAACTACCCAGAGGAAGAGTGCCAAATCAGAAATGCATGCAACATGGATGCCACATGTGACACCGTTAACATTGTCTCTCTCACACACAGGTCAACGTCGACGAACACCCCCCAACACTGGGGGGGAAGTCTCACAGGACCAGGCTCCGCGGGATGAGGACCCCACCGCCAGCGATGACTCTCACCACTCCGTGGATGACGCAGACCAACCTGGCCCCTCTGGTGTCCAACCACCTGCAGCACCTGCGTCAGGTACAACTGTGCCAACCACCACCCCCATTCCAGCCACATCCCAGGAGACGTCCAGGAGCCCTGCCCGCACACGACCACCCAGCCAGTCTGCCCAGGAGGGACACGGTCCTCCGGGCACCCAGGAGAAGGCAGGCGGCAACGCAGATGCCATCCCTCAGGGGTTCCGGAGACCCGATGCACCCACAACGGCAGGCCAGGTGCACGTGGGCAGGGGTGGCGGGAGTGGAGGACGGCGGAGGCGCGAACCTGACCAGGCAGCTCAGGACCCGGTAGTGTCCCAGGTCAGCAACATCCTGGATACATACCGGCGTGACACCAGGGGCATGGACCAGATTGCGTCAACCCTCAATGACATCAAGGGGACCCTCCAGGAGATGAAGACCCTGCAGTCCCAGCAACATGCCTGTCAACTGCAACACCAAGGAAGGATGGAGGATAGACAGGCTGAGCTCGTGGCGGTGCAAACCCAAATGACCGGTGTACTCCGTCGGATTGCCGACAACATGGGCAACCCTCCCTGTGGCACCAGGCGAAGGCCATTACCAGACACAGGGAGGGATCAGGAGGAGGAGGATTCATCCGATGGAGCGTCACAGACATCGTCATAAAAAAGACTGTGAGAGTCAGCAGAACATCACCATCTCCCAGGTCACCTGGCCTGGCACCTGGCCCTCTGGCCCAATAGCAGCACATGACATTCTCTGCCACATGGACTTGCTGGTCACTGTCTGACCTATGTTGACAAAGACTGTGGCATGGACTCTGACATTTTGCTACGGCAAGGATACCAACTCCCCCAGTGAACTTTGGATTCTACACTCCCGCTGTGCACCTCTTGTCATCCCCACAAACCCGTACCCCACCACAAATAAATTAATCACACTTACAAGATGATGCCGTGATTCTACATTATTACAATACATGTGTGTGTCGTACAGTCAAAGCATGCCTGATCTCAGAATTAACTCCAACCATCCAAACCGTGGGGTAGCAGTCTTGCCCAGGACACACATGGGTCCCAATGTCTCATCTGATACAAACATGGAGTACCATACTCACCTGTGCTGGGCCCAACCAGCTGAGTGGTTCCCGCACAACTGTGGCTACAGACACATTCAGGGGAGCAACAGTCATGCGCAGAGGTCAGGGATCATGTGGAGTGACCTGGCTTGCCGCTCCCAGGTATGTCTAGACATGTGTCCCTACAATGTGCAGCATGCTTGCGTCAGGCGGATGTTGAGAATGGTGGCTAGGCCAAGGTTGGATGCATGGAGATGCCAGAATGCAGTTTAGGATCACAGTGCCACATGGTTGTGTTGGGGTTGTGGGCTGCATCATGAGTGTGGGCGTGGATCGAGAAGGTCATCCTGCAGCTGCCTGTGAAACATTCCCCCCATCCCGTTTGGACGTTGATGTGGCCTGGTTGCCCGACGCAGTAGCAGAGCTGTGCAGATGCACTCCGGATATGGACAAGTACCATGGGAGTCGTAAGGCACATGTCCGTAGACTGCAGGGTAGGATTCGACACGGATGTAGTAGTTGCCCTGGGGGATGGTCTCTCTTGCATTGAGGTGGATGTAACTGTGCATCTTGTGCATAATACAGTTCCCACTCCCTGACAAACCCCTAGCATCTTGTCACTCTACACATAGACACATATGCACCACCTATGAAAACTATGCCAGACCTGCCGCACGCACAGTGGCAACAGGGCACCATTGACAGGGAAGAGGCACCTTGGAGACAGAGGGACAAATTTATTAGTCATGTGTGTTGGAATGACAATGATACTCTGTCAACACATACACAGGTCATGTGGATGAACATGTGGGAGCAACACTGGCACCCCCCATTGCAACACAGATGCTGGCATCCCATTGACCTGGCACACAAGTGACGGATAACAGCTAAACACCCCCTGCTGCCACGGAGAGGCCGCTATACACCATTGAGGCCCTGATGGGGCAATCACACACCATGTCAACCCGGTGCAACCTGTATGTTTCCGAGGCCAGTGTTACACACAATGATGGCCTCATCACAATCCCCAATTCCCTGCCACATGACAGTCACCAAGTCTGAGCATGGCTCCAGGTGAAGCCTGCCCCATGTCATGTTCCCCATGTAGGATCACCATGTATGCAAATGGAACACACATGAACCGGAGAAGTGCACACAGACTACAAACAATTCACACACCCAAAACGACGTGAGGCATCCCTTACCCTAAGGAGATTTCAACACTTGCCCGTGCATGTGACGCTGAATCAGCACATGTTGCTGTGTTCATGAGGAGTAGCAGGAGCACAACAATGCCACCAGCAGACAGCATGCACATGGACCTGTGGAAGAGAGACACACAAGGATTCAGCACAAAGGAGCACATCCGCAAGCATGTACTCAACACGTATCATGTTGTTAACATGACAGGTGACAATGATGACCCTCAGACAACATCCTTCCATTGCGCCATCACTTGAGTGACACTTCAATACACAC
Organism: Triturus cristatus; assembly: GCF_964204655.1. Taxonomy (NCBI): domain Eukaryota; kingdom Metazoa; phylum Chordata; class Amphibia; order Caudata; family Salamandridae; genus Triturus; species Triturus cristatus. Next base: position 704,891,214 of record NC_140582.1, on the reverse strand, counting down.
CACTGACTCACTTGGCAGACATGCAGATGGACACACACATTGCAACACATACCACACACGGCCCAATGCGTGCACACTCAGACACTGGAACTCACCACTAAGCAAAGAAGTTGCGTATGAGCCGACTCCGCATGTCCTCCACAGCCTCCTCCTCCTCCACATCACTTGCCCCGTCACCAAGGCCTTCATCCTCCACGGGTGGATGGTCCTGGTCATCTTGATCCAGTATGAGTGGAACAGCTTCCTCCACTGCCATGTTGTGCAGCATGCAGCAGACGATGATGATCTTGCACACCTTCACCGGGGCATATGGGAGTGCTCCGCCGGTCTTGTGGAGGCACCGGAATCGGCTCTTCAGAAGTCCAAACGTCCTCTCAATGACTCTCCTGGTCCGCCCATGTGCGTTGTTGTAGCGGTGCTCGGCAGCCGTGCTGGGGTTGCGGACAGGCGTCATCAGCCATGGCATGTTGGGATAGCCAGCGTCCCCTACAAGGAAACATCATGGACAGAAGTGTGTCAGCACAGGCAGTGAGATTGGAAGATGACGCCAAACACTGAACTGCCAGAGTCTACCCACCAACAATACATGCTCGCTCGTTCCGCAGCTGCAGCATCATTTCAGGCACCCTGCTACGCCTCATGATGAAGGCATCGTGTGCTGATCCTGGAAAGCGAACACAGACATGTGAAATCACCATGTTGGACAGACACACCACAAGGGCATTAATGGAGTGATAATGTTTGCGATTCCTATACACCACCTCCTGTGCCTGTGGTGGTACCAACGCAACATGTGTCCCATCTATGGACCCAATGACATGGGGCATCCCTCCCAGGGCATAGAACTCACGCTTGACATCTGTCAACTGCTCACGATTTGGGAATTTAATGTACTCATCCAGGTGAACCAACATGGCCTCTAAGAAATCATGCAGAACACGGCTGAACATCGTCTGGGACATGCCCCCGACATCAGCAATGGTATGTTGGAACGTACCCGTGGCAAGGAAATGTAGGGATGCCATCACCTTCAACTTGGGTGTCAGTGCACTGGGATACCTGTGGCGCGGGAGGAGTTGTGCTTCCAGCCGGCCAGTCAACTCATCAATCAACCGTTGGCTGAATCTGTAGCGGCGTATACAGTCCCGTTCATGCAGGGCAGCAATGTCTGGCATACGTCGAGGGAGAGGCGGAGCCCTGCAGTGAAATGGAAGGAACACCTAAGAGTGAGCACTGTACAACAACATCGTCAATGCACTGAGCACATGTTACACAGCCAATACACATATGCCACGTTGTGAGTCAGGTCTGTGCCACAGTTCCTGGACACGTACGCCAGTCAGGTGACACTCCTACCAAGGGACAGCCACTAACGGAGGGGGGCAAGATCACGATGACATGGCATGAGACTAGCTGTGGGCCAGTGTAAGTGAACATGCACACGCATCACAGGATTCACAGACATCCACACATGTGCAGAAGTAGTATGCGTATGGTACAGACAGGTAGTTGGATGCGATATGCACTGGTCACATGTCATAGGAATAGGACAGGCCACACACATTGCCTTTGAGGAGTACATGTCGAGACAGAACATACATAGGGAGCATGTGGATAGGTACTTGTGTTGATACTCCGTGTAGTTGGATACATACACACCTCATGGCAAATCACATATGTGGGCTGGTGTGCGGAACAGTGTGCCATGCCCATCGACACACAGACACATGTTGGCAGCAGCAACTGCTGACGCATTGAACCACACACCTACAGCAAAATCATGGAAAGACATGCCACACACATGACATGGTTGCAGCGTGCAACGCAGCCATACACGTGTCATGTGTAATATTCCGTGTACCTGGCATCAGGGGACAGGTGCGGGTGTCCGTGACTGGGACATGCAAGTGACTCATGGCTCCACTAGTGTGTACGACATGCACACATGTCAAAGGAGTGCAGGGGATGTGTGGTACAATGCGCACCATCACACACGACATGTGTACACAGCTCATCGTACATGTGCTTTGCCCACACCTCAGGGGTAAAGTGCCACATCACATCCTGACACACCTGTGTCACACACATGTGGTATTGCACAGACAATGCATTGGTGTCCACCCTTGGCAATACCTGTCCGCTCCATTCCTGTCTGTGTGCCGCCTGTCACCACTGACAGTTGTGAAACGCACCGTACATACGCTCGGAGCGCGTGTATAGGGTCCCTGGGCCAATATTTCCGCTGGCGTATGCGTACGCCACAGTAGTACGGACTGTACACGCGCTTGTGCGGTCCGGATCACAATATGGGCGCTGGCGTATGCGTACGCCACAGTAGTACGGACTGTACACGCGCTTGTGCGGTCCGGATCACAATATGGGCGCTGGCGTATGCGTACGCCACAGTAGTACGGACTGTACACGCGCTTGTACGGTCCGTACTACTGTGGCGTACGCATACGCCAGCGCCCATATTGTGATCCGGACCGCACAAGCGCTTGTACGGTCCGTACTACTGTGGCGTACGCATACGCCAGCGCCCATATTGTGATCCGGACCGCACAAGCGCTTGTACAGTCCGTACTACTGTGGCGTACGCATACGCCAGCGCCCATATTGTGATCCGGACCGTACAAGCGCTTGTACGGTCGGTATCACTGCTTGTGGGGTGCCCTAGGGCGTGGAATGCACCGTACCTGTGTGTAAATGTATAAAAACACATAGGGGACACATGAGGGACAAGTATAAGGGCCTAAATGCATGATAGTTGCCATGGAGAATGAGTTAAAATTTTGAATTTGAGCACCAGGTGCACAGCAGAAGTCAGTTTGAAAGAATCTACATTGTTGCAATGTGGATGTTGACTTGACATCATTATCAAAACTGAAACCATGCAAAGCCACACACTGGGGTAGGTTTGAAGGGATTGGATGAAACGTAGGATGCTAATGTGACTGACCAATCAATCTGTACTCCTATACATGAACAGGCCAGCCAGGCATATATAAGGCAGCCAGGTCCCATGAGAGAGCACTTGCCTGCACATCCATTCATCCATGACCACTGCTGCTGATAGTGATTCCTCTGGCACCATGTCCAGGACTGTGGAGAGGTCACAGCCATTCACCCAGGAGGAGAACCTTGCCCTGATAGATGTGATCCTCCCACAGTTCCAGAGCCTGTATGGTCGACCAGGGGTTCAGGTGAGTGCAGACTCCACTAGCTTAGACTGTGCCCCTTTTGTGTGACAGTGACTTCTGGCATTGTGTCCATGTGTGACAGACATGCACTGTTGTTTGGAGTGGGTCCCAGGGTGTGGAAGGCCTCATGTCACCCATGCAGAGCATGCTGTGTTTCCTGTGTGCACTCCTCACTTGCATAGTGCCTACTGTGACAATGAATGCAAGGTGCATGCCACATTCTGCCTGCATACTCCTCCTGGGGATGTTGGTTCCACAGTCCTGATGTGATCCTGTGTTCCCCCCAGTGTGACAGGTGTCAGTACCCATGGATGTGTGTTTGTTCAGTGTACCTGTGCTGTGAGTGTCCAAAGGCCGTGTTCGTCCCCTGCACATTGGTGTGTGTGTTAGTCCCCTGTCATGTGGGTGAGTGCATATGGGGAGTGTTGCACACAAGCAGCATGAGGGATGGATATGGCCTGGCCATCCGATGTGAGCAGGGAGCAGTGCTGTGTGCATGCCGTGCTGAGCCAGCCCCACACCTGTGACACCCCCGTCTACTGGCACATGGGCAGAGTGAGGTGTGTACCCGCAGTTGGCAATGCCATGTGATTGTCCTGTACCTGTGTGTGTCTGTGTACTCTGCTGAGGTAGCATCAGTGTGCTGGGGCAGGTGACTGCTGTGAGGTGCTGTACATAATCCTGGTGTAGCCTGTGAGGCACAGTGTGATCCCTGGTCAGTGAGTGTGTGGTACCCCTCATGCCACCCGTGTGCTTTCACTGGCACGTAGTGCATTTGGCCTTCCACAGTGGATAATGTCCCTATGACAAAGGTGCAATTAGTTGCATGCATACCATGGCCTGTTCATAATGAGGATTGTTCTATATGTGTGTCTCTGTGTCTTTGCTCATGTGGATTAATGTATTCTCTCTTTTGCATCCTCACAGGTAGGCGCCATTGCCAAGGGGGAGATCTGGAGGGAAGCCGTCAGTGCCGTGAGGGGTACAGAGGGTCGGAGGCGGAGCCTGTCTCAGGTGAGGAAACGCTGGCAGGACATCCGGTGCTGGACGAGGAGGATTGCACGGCTCCTGCTGGGGGACTCACCTGAGAGCCGTAAGAACCGTGGGCGCCGTCGTCTGACCCACATCCAGAAGCGTGTGCTGGCGGTGGTCTTCCCCGATATGGACAGGCGCCTACAGGAGAGGCAGCAGCAGGAAGGGGGTAGGTACATGTGTGTCAGTTGTGTGTCCCCAGCCAATGTAAGTGTGCAGTTGCATGGATACACTGCCAGGGTTTGATTGTGCAGTGCGTCAACTTCTCCACAAAGTAGCACAGTGCTGTTCTCACTCCCTCCCTTCCCCTCCTTGCAATGTGTTCCCTGGTCTGTCGCCACTCTTGCACAAGGTTATTTAGGCAGGCAGTTCATGCAGGTGCCCTATGCTATCAGCATCATGTGTGGGGGTGATGTGCCACAGGTATGGGGACCTTGCGTGTGCCATGGCCAATTTCAGTCATTGTGGTGTCCATGTCACTTGGCACTGATTGTGAATCACGACATAGGGGTGTGTCTCCAAAATGTACAGCCTTCCAGCATGCATGTCCAATTGTGTGCCCTCTGACATGATGTGCCTGAGTGGGAGGCCTGCTAAGTGCAGGGACGGTTGCTTAATTTGCAGTCATGTCCATCCTGGACCATGGAGGAGTGTGGGCACTACTGTGCCCTGGGGCACCTCTTCCTAGGTATCATGTGCGTCATCCAACAATATGGCCATTCACTGTGTCTTCGCCATGGGTTGCGTAGGGTGGCATTGTACCCTGGGCTCAACTGTTAGGACCTACAGGTTGCTACATGTGTCCACTGTACAGGGGGACCCATTTTGCTTGTGCATACTCACAGTGGGCATTACCTGTGTGTGTTGTTGAGACAATCTGATGATGTTTGCCTGTCAATGATGTGTGGACATGGCCACCAGGGGCTGTGTGTGTACAGTCATGAATTAGTGGAGGCCATGTGTTTCCATCCCAGAGTAAGAGGTGTACATACTTTCTCCGTCTCAATGAGATTGTCTCAGGTGTGGGTGGGTTGTGCGTACAAGGCCTACATGTCAGATGCTTCATCCTCCTTGCTGGGTTTAGCCTGTGTGTGATGTTTGACTGGACATACGCTCAAGGTGCAGTGACCCTGTCATGTGTGGCCTGGTTTCATGTATTGCCTTTGCAGCATGCGGCAAGAGTAAAGGTATATCATTCATGCTCATCCCTTTTTGACGACGCAGTGTGGTGCAGGTGCCGTGCACATTTGTCCCCAGAGGCTGACTCCTCTCTAAAATTTCAGGTGCAGTGATTTGCTGTTGTGTCATGATCTCCATTGTGTCTCAGTGGCATGGTGGGTCGAAAAACTGTGTGTTCCATGGCCTACATGTGTACATTGTTTTGTAGGTGTTACTCCTGTTGCTTTTCAGGCTATGCAATGTGACCTATGTATATTTGACTCATGTGACATAAGTGTACAGGTGTCTGATTTTCTCCTGTCTCTTCACCTTGCCCACAGCATCGCCGGGGGACACGGAAGGAGACACTAGCACGGACCGGGAGGAGGGATTGAGCACCAGTGCCAGCAGTGCTGTCCTGTCTGCCACATGGAGTGGCACGGAGGCCGAAGGGAGTGAGGCGGAGGACCTGTTGACTGCCAACACAGACTATGACGCAGACGGGTCCGAGGCTGAGCTCCCAGAGGTGGCGGAGTCTGCCCCCCCAGCTGATGGCAGCCCTCCACATCCCCCCGCCACCTCAGGTTCCATCACCGGCCTCCCACATGCTCGTGGCCCTTCCCTCCGTGCTCGGTCCCCACATGTCTCCTTCCTGCCAGGCACCGCACCCCCTGCCCCTGTCACCACTGCTGCGGTGAGTGCGGAGTCTGTGGACATCCTGAGGCAGTTGCAGGTTGGTCAGACTGCGATGCTAAATGTCCTCCATGCCCACACCCAGGTGCTGACCCAGATGGAGGCATACATGGAGGGCATGTCGGCTGCGCAGTCTGACCAACGGCAGTTGCTGAGGTCCATAGACTCCACACTGACTGCAGCACTGGATCTCCTGCAGCGCTGCGTAACACCCCCTACCCCTGCCCCATCCCCAATTCCCACTCCCGTGCCTGTCCCACGCACATCCAGACGTCAGCGTGCACGCACCCCAACAGACACAGGCACCACACCACCAGGGAAGTCGAAGCGCACACCTCCTGTCATGCACACACAGGGTGAGGAAGGCACACCCACTGGGTCGGGGGGGAAACATAGAACACGCAGCCACAGTGGGAGTCCGCATTCCACACAACCCACTCCCTCCAAATCCACTCCCCTTAGCTCTCCTGGCCAACAGTCAGTGACAGCATCATCCACTGCGAGTGTGCCCCCCAGCCCCAGGATGACACCACCCCGCAAGCGGTGGAGGCGGGACCCGGCCAGGGGAGTTGAGTCCCCCACCCTGTCCACACCCTCCCCCAGTGGCGCTGCGACCCATCCCTTTGCCCCCCCCCCTCCTTGGGGCCTGTGGTTGGATTGGGTGCGGGGGAGTCGCTGGGGGAACTTGCCGACGTGTGCAGCGCCATTCTGTCCTCCACCTTTGGCGCTGGCACCCCCCCTGTGGCAGATTCATCCCTCCCTGCACCCACAACACCTACCCTTTCCCCTCCTGTCCCTGCGGTGCCTGTTTCCACCCTCCCCCCTGATGCCCCCTCTTCTGTGGATGAAATGGACTTGTGAACTGTGCAGGCAAGCTAGGGGACACACGTCCCGATGTGTACCCCCCCCCCCCGGACATTGCTGCTGGGCTGGCCCATGGCCCTTGTACATAGTGGACATTTTCTCTGATATATTTTCCTGCTGAATAAAGCCTTTTCTTTTTGTTTTGCACACTGATGCTTTCCTGGACTTGCTGTTGGTGCTGGTGCTCCCTGCGTTGGGGTGGTGATAATGTGTTAGGGGTCTGTGAAATGTTGGAGTGTGCTGCTCATGGGGTGTACCCTGCCATCTGCGTGCCATCACAAAGGTCTCTGCCAATGGTATTTGGTCATGTTTGCTCTCACTGTATGGTGACATTGTCCCAAGGTGTGTTCCATCCTCTGTGGCCCAGGCCATTTTCCCTGCAGGGTGTCTCCCAAATGCTGTGCTGTGCTGTGTCTACATTTCCTGGATGTGTGAGGGTTGCCGTTCAATATAGCCATGCTGGCTCAGCGATGGCTCCGCCTGCATCTGGGGTTTCACCCTTGTAGGTCACTGAACTTGTTGATGGGGTATATTGTCCTATGTCTGGGCACTGCTGGGAGTGATAGGTACACACCCCTCCTGTGTCTGGGCACTGCTGGGAGTGATAGGCACACACCCCTCCTGTGTCTGGGCACTGCTGGGAGGACCCTGCACCCACCCCTCCTGTGTCTGGGCACTGCTGGGAGGACCCTGCACCCACCCCTCCTGGGTCTGGACACTGCTGGGAGGACTCTGCACCCACCCCTCCTGTGTCTGGGCACTGCTGGGGGTGTTTTGCACACCCCATTCTTATAGCAGGTTCGGTGCGTACATACCAGGGTGGGGTGGGGGTTCGGGGCGTACATTCACGGCTGGGGGTTCGGGGCGTACATACCAGGGTGGGGGTTCGGTGCGTACATACACGGCTGGGGGTTTGGTGCGTACATACACGGGTGGCGCTTGGGTGCGTACATACACGGGTGGGGGTTCGGGGCGTACATACACGGCTGGGGGTTTTGTGCGTACATACACGGCTGGGGGTTCGGGGCGTACATACCAGGGTGGGGTGGGGGTTCGGGGCGTACATACACGGCTGGGGGTTTGGTGCGTACATACACGGGTGGCGCTTGGGTGCGTACATACACGGGTGGGGGTTCGGGGCGTACATACACGGGTGGCGCTTGGGTGCGTACATACACGGGTGGGGGTTCGGTGCGTACATACACGGGTGGGGGTTCGGTGCGTACATACACGGCTGGGGGTTTGGTGCGTACATACACGGGTGGCGCTTGGGTGCGTACATACACGGGTGGGGGTTCGGGGCGTACATACACGGGTGGCGCTTGGGTGCGTACATACACGGGTGGGGGTTCGGGGCATACATACCAGGGTGGGGGTTCGGTGCGTACATACACGGCTGGGGGTTTGGTGCGTACATACACGGGTGGCGCTTGGGTGCGTACATACACGGGTGGGGGTTCGGGGCGTACATACACGGGTGGCGCTTGGGTGCGTACATACACGGGTGGGGGTTCGGGGCGTACATACACGGCTGGGGGTTCGGGGCGTACATACCAGGGTGGGGTGGGGGTTCGGGGCGTACATACACGGCTGGGGGTTCGGGGCGTACATACCAGGGTGGGGTGGGGGTTCGGTGCGTACATACACGGCTGGGGGTTTGGTGCGTACATACACGGGTGGCGCTTGGGTGCGTACATACACGGGTGGGGGTTCGGGGCGTACATACACGGGTGGCGCTTGGGTGCGTACATACACGGGTGGGGGTTCGGGGCGTACATACACGGCTGGGGGTTCGGGGCGTACATACCAGGGTGGGGTGGGGGTTCGGGGCGTACATACACGGCTGGGGGTTTGGTGCGTACATACACGGGTGGCGCTTGGGTGCGTACATACACGGGTGGGGGTTCGGGGCGTACATACACGGCTGGGGGTTCGGGGCGTACATACCAGGGTGGGGTGGGGGTTCGGGGCGTACATACACGGCTGGGGGTTTGGTGCGTACATACACGGGTGGCGCTTGGGTGCGTACATACAGGGGTGGGGGTTCGGGGCGTACATACACGGCTGGGGGTTCGGGGCGTACATACCAGGGTGGGGTGGGGGTTCGGTGCGTACATACACGGCTGGGGGTTTGGTGCGTACATACACGGGTGGCGCTTGGGTGCGTACATACAGGGGTGGGGGTTCGGGGCGTACATACACGGGTGGGGGTTCGGTGCGTACATACCAGGGTGGGGTGGGGGTTCGGGGCGTACATACACGGGTGGGGGTTCGGGGCGTACATGCACGGGTGGGGGTACGGGCCGTACTTCCACGGGTGGGGGTACGGTCCGTACATACCCCTGCCCACGCTCTGCGTGCCTGGGTACGGGCCGTACCCATGCCTTTGGTGGGTGGGTACGGTGCGTCCCACCATTGTTGCGGGGCCGTGGGGTCCGCACCGTACACAGGCCTTGGGGGCGTGGCTACGGGTCGTACCACGCGTACCCCTACATGACCCCAGCAATGCTGGTACGAGCTGTACCAAGGCCTTTCTGACGTGGGTACGGGCCGTACCGCTATTGTTGGAGTGACGTAGGGGGACGCGTGGTACGTTCCGTACCCACGCTCTTGCGGCCTGGGTAGGGTACGTACCGGTTCGCGTGACCATCCACTTCCGTTGTGGCGGACGCTTGCGTTGCTGGCCTCGCCCCCACACCCTGGCAGTGTCCAGGCCCTGATGGTCAGGTATGTCCAGGCCATGTGTGATTTGGTACCATGTGTTGGTGTTGTGTGTCCTGCCCCTGCCCCCCCCTTTGCCCCTGGTTGTTGTGCTAACCTTCTGCGGCGTCTGCGTCGGTTCCTGTACGCCAGGTGGACTGCTAGGAGGGCAGGGATGGCACGTAGGTTCGGGTCCATGTCTGTTCGTCGCGTCCAGCTGCTCCTTGCGTGTGTCGTCCTGATTTCCCGGCAGTTTTTGGCAGCCGGTAAATATTTTCCGTGCGGGATGACGTCGGTTCGAATCGTACTTCCTGGTTCGTGAAACGTAGGCTGGATGCGTACCGACGTCACGTCGGCGCCTTTCAGGATCGGAATTGTGTTTAGTTTCTGTTCGGTCGGTGTTTTGTTCGATTCGTACGGAAATGGTGTTTCCGTATGAATCGTACTTGCATTTTCGGATGGATTTCGCACCGGGTACGAGTCGGACGGAGAAAAGGCTCCGTCCGACGGTTCGTACCCGGTTTTTACCGGATCGGAATTGGCACCTTAATGTACAATTGGCATGCCTGGAATAGGTGGGCTAGGTTGGGTGGTACGTCGTACTTAGGCTTAGTTGTAACTTAGTATTCTGGAATTAGAATGGAAGACTGGATTACTGTTGATAAATAGTAACTTAAGTAGTCGATCCGCGAATCCCCCGATACTACTTGTTGAACAGATGAGATCGGTCAATTTAGTTATTGCAATTGTTGTTTACATAAGTGTTTTTTGACCGTTGTTGAAAAATATTGTATTTGTTTGACACCATCCATCAATGTTTGTCTCTTCCTTATGTCTTTCCTGTTCATCAGCACCCACGGGCAGACAGACAGGGAGTGGGGAGTTGGGGGGACAAAAGTCCGAACAGCACCACCAGGAGGACACCAATGAGGGCTCCTCTGCTGGCCCCAGTAAGTCTTCTTGTTTTTAATAATATTTCTTATTCCATAACTTTTACTGCACCATATTTTTCACGAACTATTGTTTCAGTTTCCAAATGCTATTTTTTTACCAACAATTATCCTTCGATCTGTACGGTTTCAAAAATCTTATCCCTGCCTCTGCTATGATGACTCTCAGTACTACTACTACTATCAGTCTGTCTGTACTGTAGTAGCTAAGCTTGCCCAGTTGGCCAGTGCCACTCTTTATGTGAAAGGTTGTAATATAAAACTCATATTCACCAGTAGCTCTAGCCATTGAGTCCAATCCTTTGGGTCGTCCTCTTGTACTACTTCTAGTCTTATTGATCTTGAGTCTTTGTTAATCTTGAGGTTTTGAAAATTCACAGCAACAAAAGCCCAAACAGATTTATTACTATTTTGATAAGATAGCCTATAGGACATACTACTACTGTTGTAGGGATCTTGCACATACACAGACCTTTGCACAAGAAAATAGGATGTTGGTGATGGTAGGTTGGACCTTCCTCACACACCTCAATCAGAAATTCAGAACACACCACAATCCCCTGCTCGACTATAGTACTGTCTTGTCATAACTATTAGGTCTCCGAACCCTCCCCCCAAGATAAGTAAGTTAGTCCACACCAAATACCACCAAGTCTATGTAAGTTCAAAATGTTTATTTTGAATTGAGAAGCTCTGTACATTGTTCTATTATAAAATGCAGCACCAACCGCAAAATCAATAACATTAAAACAATAAACATTGTTACACTTACTTACAGTTGGGAATTAAATCATGATAACTGAACAGTGGTGGAAGGCAGCACCACCATCCCCTAGGAATTTAGTTTATATACATTTATAAATGAAGATGTGAGTGAAGGGACCCCTCCCCTTAGAAGAACCTAGTACTGGTAGTTGTTGCATCATTCAGAAGCTATGCAAAGCTCTGGTTCGTAGAAGGGAATCTTCCGTCTGTAATGCAAAAAATGAAATGGTGCGCGTTAGTATATTGCAACTTGCAAGCATTTCTCAGCCGTGCCAAAAAGTGTAGCATTTATGGATAAGCAATATGGACTAACAGTACAGCAGTACTTCCTAAAAAAGTGGCTTGTTAATGTTTTTGTTGACCGCTTGTACGCAGCACGTAGACTAGACAGTAGCAGTGTGAGGCAGGTCATGTGGGCTCAAAGGTGTCTTATACAAAAAGCTGCAAGGTAACGTCACATGTGCAAAAATAAAAGAGACAAAGGTAAAATGGTTGCATGGCTCGGGCTAACTAAGCAAAGGCTAGAATGACTATATATAACTATTAGTGTCTACTCTACTACTACCTGATTTGTACTAGTGATGTATGTTAGTATTAACTCATTTTTCAACCTTGTTACTTATCAATAGGGCGGAGGTGTATATGACGCCTAATAAATGTGTAATGTTTTCTAGGCGCACTACCGACCACCATTGCCGGGGCCAGCGAAGGCGACGCGGAGGGAGAGGATGCAGCAGTTGCTGCAGATACCAACAGAGCGGTAGGGGGAGTGGCAGCACCAGTGGCGGGCGGTGGTAAGTTAGATTCATAATCCTTAACTATTGTTGAACTTGACAGTAAACTCACTGCAAGGGTGTACTGTATGTATATGTATACTGTACTGTTGAGACTTAGGGCCCCATTAGGATGGCGAGCATATTGCCCCCGCCGGGCCGGCGGTATTCACCGCCGACACCGCAGGGGAAAACCTCCCGCCATCCCTGTAGAAAGGAGTCAGACCCCCACATGTCGACCAGGCGGAAAAGGGTTCAATATGGCAGTGGTGTCTCTCTGAACACACCACCAGCCATATAATCTGCATTTTGGAATGCCTTTGCGTGGCGGCATTGCCGTCCGCCACGGAAAGGCATGCAGACATTGCAGAGTATGCTTGGGTGCCCCCATGGAGGGTACCTACCTATGCTATGGTACGCTCCCTGCCTTTCAAAGCAAAACGTGACAGGCTCCGTGTGGGGCCCGTCATGTTGTGCTTGGAAAAGCAGCGAAACATGTATTTTTAGCATTGCTTTCGGCACCGCCAACCAGAATGTAAAAAAAACAGGATGCGCCCGCCACTGTGCCGGGCGCATCATCCTAATTAATTGTCCCCACGGGACCCCCACCCTTTTTAGCGTGAGGATGTTGTGAACGTTTGAAGAGTGAACTAGAAGACTAGAATCCCTTTAATTGGCATAGGAGTGGGAGTATTGAGTAACCAATGGCCTCATCTATCTGATTTCAACTCCGCTTTGAAAGTGTTATGGAGAAGAGCACCTGGTGCACTGTTCAACTAAAAAGTGAAAGACGGGTGGAAGGAAGGACGGGCGAGATTTAAAATGTTATGTACTACTGTGCTTTATAGTGCTACTCTACCATGCCACTATGTGTATAAATAATTAACTTGTCTTACTGTATTTCTAAGAGTATATTTTACAATTGTCTTGTTTTTTTCTTTTTGATACACAGCTACTCCTAAACTCAACCGAAAGGAGTTGGCCGCCAAGGCACGGCGCCGGAAGCTGGAGGCAATCCAGCGGGAATACCGGCGGCTGGTGGTCTTAGCAGAGGAGGAGGAGGAGACTGCGGCAGCAATGGAAGCCTCCTCCAGTGCCCCGGGCCCCAGCCACCACCCTCCAGCGGTACGGCGCCACCGTCTGGCAGCTGCCCGCCGCCACCGTAGTGCTATCTCTCATGTCCCCCCCACTGTGGCTGCAACTGCCGCGCCCTCAGATGCCGCGTCGCCCGTTTAGAGGAGCAGATGCGTGTCCTCCTTGAGTCCCGCCCCACAACTTAGTCCCTGTCATCAAGTTCTGCCCCTTTTTTAATTCTTGTTTGGGTGGGTGGGAACTGGTTTGGGCGTTGGGTTTGGGTTTGTGCTTTACGGACTTTTTCTCCTGGACTTTCCTATGGACATTGGTTGGGGTTATGGAGGGGGGTGGGTCAGCTTTTGTGGGTTTAGTTTATTTTTGTTAGGGTAAATTAAATATATTTTTCTATGTTACATGCAATGTTGTTAATGTTTTGTAGGTGGGGTAACTGTTTTACATCACACTGTTTCCTTGCTGGTGCAGGGCCGCCCAGAGCCTGTGTTTGATTTAAATAATTGGCTGACTGTGTAAGACACAAACAGATAGATGCGACACACCTCACTGATTGACTTGTCCTTCTAGTACTTTCAGTCTGTCCTCTAGTCTATGCATTCTTTATCTGGACTGGTGTGTGAAATTGAAATCATTGACAACATGTCCATTATTAATTCTTCCTCCCCCAAACTTCTCTCTTACCTGTGCTTGATGTTTATGTTTAACTTTGGCACAGAAATGTCTGCATGGTGAAGATGGTTTCCTTTTTCTAACATGCCATGATTGGGGTGGTGGTGGTGGTAGTATAGTATTAGTAGTAGACACTGGCAGGATGGCAGCATTTGCAAAAAAAGAAAAGGAGACAGTCAATCGCCTTTGAGAGACTGTTAGAGGAGTAGTAGAATGAAGTACAGTACAGAACTTACCGAGCAACAATAATATGCTAAAATATTTTACAACAAAACATAATGGTGCTTGGGATAGCCTACTAGATAGAGTTACAAACTATAGTTGTGTCGAGTCACTTGACTACACCTACAGCCTAACAGTTAGTTCTGTATATGAGGAATGACAACAAACAAATACAATCAATGCCGGCAATTAATGCTGAGGTATATGTTCCTTTGTTAAATAATATAACCTCTAAAATATCCTACTCATGGGTGGGCAAGCAGAAGAAGATCCTCACTCTGCCTTGAAATTGAAGTACTGTTGCTTTCGCCACATCCGCCCCAGCAAGTGTGTTATTAAGTATTGGCGTACATTTAATTTAGTCACACCTCGACAATAAGTCACACAGCCCGGGGGAAGAGGGTTAGGGTTTGTTGAATGGATGGGAAGGGGTTTTTTGGGAAAGGTTTGACATAGAAAAACAGTATGCATGGACAAACAAACGACAATCATTGAAGACTACCATATCCATATGTTAAGGGAGAAAAAGGAAATGCGTGCATGATGATGAGAGACCCGGATTACATACACTTCTAGTTCTTGTTCTGTTGTTCCGGCCTTAATACTTTTACAGATAGCAAATAGAAATTTTAAATATTGGGAGGGAAGAATCGTAAACAGAGAGCAAACCTTATGATGATAATACCAACTCCAAGAACACACTGTTGTAAAGATTGTATACAAAATATTAATCAAATTATTTAAAAGAAGATAAAAGTGGATACTGTTACTGTGTTATCCTGGTAAAAAATGTGGACTGGATTTGCATCTCGGCATTCCTCTTGGTCCTCTCATCCATCAATCTTGGGTGCGTCGCCTCGCCACTTGCCACTGCCCGGCTGGAAAAAAAATGTCGATTTATTGTTAAGGATAAGTGTGCATTGTAATGTTTTCCAAAGTATAGGGCAAGGCCCGGCCTGTAATTGTAGATGGAAAACCAAAGGGAATATTGAGAAACAAAGTTGAAACAAATGCACAAGTTATGGTGTAGTACAACAAGAGCACTTTCCGAGGTGGCATGTATGCATCCTCTCTACTCTAGTCTGTTTCCAGCATTGACCTTCAACAATAACAGGAGAGAGCAGGCCCACAGTGCTTAGCAGTAGCACATCCTACGTTAAGACTTTAGAGTACTTTGTTTTTTTTTTAAAGAGTTGGACAAAGCCAAAGCACATTATCCATTCCAAACATAGCATTTTACAGTTTAAGTTAGTAAATCAATGCACCGCAGTCATCCCACCGCTACACTCTATTCCACTTCTACACAGACATTTGGGTCTGCTGTGGTTGTTGTTGACGTGTTTACCTTTAGGCTTTTAAGTTTTATGCCACTCATGAAACGTCCTCCTGACTTCAGCATCATCTCCGATACTTTTACTGATTGACTGTGAAGATCGGCCTGCAGTAGACGTAAAATTGTTATTACACAACAAGAGTAGAAATATTATTGACTTGAGTCAGTCTTTAGTGTGTACAGAAAGATAGATTACAGGAACACTTTGACTTCACTTTGTGCACAACAAACAAACAACGAAAACACAAAGACCAATCACTCAGAGTCAGGTGTCCAATGCATGCCATTAATTGTCATTACCTGTTCCTTCTCATCTTAAGTTAACGGGCCGTCTATTTCACCATCATCATGATGGACGGTGCTGTTGTGTCAATCATACTCATTGCGCAGATTGAGTGAGTCCCCTTCCTGTATTGAATTAAAAGCAATGTATCACCAAGCTGCAGGAGAAGTACAAATTTCTTATTTGCAAGAAATGTAATGTTCTTGTGACAAAATTTTATTTTGTATCCTTACATTTTCAGCTAAGCGACGGGATAAGCTCTCCACCAAGTCGTGGGCTTCCCTTTTGTCCCCTACACCTTTGTATGATTCAGATAAATTATTCAGCTGATGCTCTAGCATTTGCAATAATGGGATAGCTTGGCCCATTGTACAGTCCTCCTTGCTGACTTCACGTGTGAAGACCTCAAAAGGACAAAGCATCTCAGTCAGGCATTTAATTAGGCTCCATTGCTCCATCTCAAGGTTCATGCCATGTTTTTTGGTTAATATTGTCACCCCAGTTAGCACGGTTTTAGCTCCCATACACTTGATAGGAACATCAGTTCAATTTAGAATATATCTAATCCTAAATTGCTGCAATTTAGAGAATAATGGCTCAATTTAAGGACAGAAGGCACGAGTTGGCACAGGACCTATTTGTTAACAGTTCGAGAGCAGGAGGCCCAGTAACTACAACCCCTAGCTCCGAAGGACTAAAAAGTAAATTTCAAAAGTTAGAGAGACTTAAGAAGGCTGAAATGGCACGGTGGTGGGATGGCACCACTCTCAAGAAATATATGGAGAATGATAAAATCCCTAGGGGGTTAAGAATTCTCATTTTCCCCACCTTTGAAAATCTGGAAGATGATGATCTCAAGGATTGGGAAAAGAACCTACATGATGCATCATTTGTAATGATGCGAATCCTTATTAAAAATGCAGAAGGAAAAGGGAAAAAGTTACAACAGGAGATTACTGAATTGGAGGCTGAAATAGCATCTATGGATCTGAAGGAGGTAATTAAGAAAAACTATGAGATCCTTGATAAGATTCTAGATGATCATCAAATTTATCTCAAAGAGAAAAAGGTAAAGAAAATACGTAGGGATGACAAAGATTACAGGGATGGAAGGGTTTATACGTTTGCTCGTAAATATGATAACATCAAAGTGACGGGGGAAGGAAAGAGACAACATGAGGACACACTAGGTTCATCACTAGCGGGTAGTGTGTCATCAGTCTCGTCTTCCATTAGCTCTATACCCCCAGAAGATTTAACCCCAAAACCAGTTGATAACATCCAACCTTCCTCTTTTTTATTGGAAATGGAGAAAGTCAGAGTAGGTGGAAGAACCTTGGGAAAGGAACAAAGACAAGACGGGGTGGTAGGAGATGGCAGGAACAGCGAAAAAAACAAAACCACGATAAACAAGATCTCAGACAGGACAACCAGATCAAGGAAGGGAGGAATCAGGAAGTAAGGGAGCTTGAGACTAACACGTCTGAAAAATTGAAAATTGTTAACCTATCTAAAAAAGAGCTTTCTGATTGTGAGATATCTGTCCTTAGTAGGGGCTTAGGTTTTTGCCCGACTCAACCAGGTAATGATGTTGACATTTGTGTTGATTTGTATAAATTTGTGCGGCAATTAAAATTAAAGGACCATTTTTCAAATGCTTTGCCTCCATGTGTTGATAAACACCCTGATCGAACTTGTGTTCAGCAAACTGTCTCAGAATTTAACACTCTTAAAGCTATGTTATCAATTCAGTTTGAGACAGAAATAGATACGGACTCCCTACGTATGGAATTGGACTTAGCGGAGGATTTGAGTATAAATAGTGGCCTCAAAGTGAAATCTAAACTCATGCCAACAGGGACACACCCCAATATTGACATCTTTCATGAGAGGGTCAGTCAAGATTTATACAAACTGAAGGCATCACACACTAGAACGAGTAGTATGACATTCAACCTCTCAATGACCGAAAATCAGGCATTAAATGAATTAAGATCTAATCCTACACTAGTCATCCGTGAGGCGGACAAAGGGGGTAATGTTGTCGTGATGGAAAAGGTGGATTACATGGGGGAAATTGAGAGGCAATTAGCGGACACCACCTGCTATAGGAAACTAACCCTTAATCCCATTAGACCACTATGTAACCACATCAACACTAAACTTTTTGAGTGGCGGGAAATTGGCCTTCTTGATGAAAAAGAATATAGGTATTTGTCAGTCATGGAACCTACTTTCCCATGTATTTATATCCTACCCAAGGTCCACAAGGGAGGCCCTTTTCCACCTGGGCGACCGATCATTTCCGGTATTAACTCCCCAACGGAAAGGCTATCTGAATACGTGGATGGTTTTCTTCAGCCATTGGTGCAGAAATTACCTGCGTATGTAAAAGACAGTAAGGACATTTTATCAAAATTTGAGGGATTGGAATGGTTAGATTCTATGGTTTTTTTCACCCTTGATGTAACTAGTCTCTACACCAGCATCAAAAAGGAGTTTGGGGTTAGAGCTATGGAGTTCTATTTGGGACAAAGGACGGCTGACCATTTGGCCCATAATGAAATGCTAATGGGAATGACAGATATAATTCTGTCCAAAAATTACTTCCTTCATGATAATGAGTGGTTCCAGCAGATACAGGGTACGGCCATGGGCTCCAGGTTTGCGCCCGCTTACGCTGGCCTATTTATGGGCTGGTTTGAGCGGGTGCACGCCTGGGGCAGACACTCCACCACATGGATGGATTATGTTCTTTTTTGGGGCAGGTACATCGACGATGTTATTATTATCTGGAATGGACCTGTCCCTGATCTTATGGATTGCCACAATTATCTTAATGATAATCCATATAACGTGAAATTCACTTTAAATTGGAATAAGGAGAGGATTGACTTTCTTGACATCCAATTCTTTGTTCATGACAATGCAATACAAAGTACAGTCCATCGGAAAAACACTGCCTGTAACAGCGTTTAACATTATGATAGTGCCCACCCCCGACATGTGGTAAAAAATATACCTTTCGGGGAGATGATAAGAATGAGAAGAATCTGCAGCACCCAGGAAACATTTATTCAGAATGTAACGGAAACCAAAAAGAGATTCTTGGCAAGAGGTTATCCTGTCACCCTGATGAATAAAATTGAGAGGAGGGCCTTGAATGTTAAACGAGAAAGCACACTTGGAGAAAGAATGCCACGTAATAAGAAAGGGAAATGCTCGCCTACTGCCCTTGTAACTGGTTACAATAGGGACAGTAGTAAGATTTTTAACATCTTGCGGAAACACTGGAGACTACTTGAGGAAGTACCAGGCCTAAAGGATGAAATAACCAAAAACCCTAGGGTTACCTATAGGCGTGGCCAAAATTTGAGAAATATGCTTTGCCCTAGCCTTGTTACATCCCCTAAAATTCCTAATTGGATGACGGAAGGTCAAGGGGGGTTTTTCACATGTACAAAGTGTTGCGGCAGCAAAATTGGAAAAAACAGAACTCGTACTTTCCAATTTAATACCGAAAGAGTGCACAGGATCAAACACATCATCACGTGCAAAACTAAGTTTGTTACATACATTCTGGGTTGTCCATGTAACATGATATATGTAGGCAGCACCAAAAGAGAATTAAGGGTCAGGATACAAGAACATCTAAGAGCAGTAAATAATGGGGATCTTAGATATCCCCTCACATCTCTTTTCCAGGACAAACAACACAAATCTAATGAGTTATGGTTCTTTGGAATAGACCACATACCGATATCCCCCAGGGGAGGAAATAGAGAACAGGATTTAAGAAGAAATGAAGCTAGTTGGATATGCAGACTTCGTTGTGTGGAAATGGGTCACAATAGTGAATCTGAAATGCACTATTTTCTTTCAACTATGCCCTGTTATACGGTAAATTTGCAGACTACCATACGAGTTCCCTTATTGGTGGCTGCACCATAACTCTCTGTATCTATGCCACACGATGCCTGCAATGATATCAGTAAAAAACGATCAATTTACTGCTCTAACAGAATGTTTCATAAGAACGACCATTTGTGTTTGTTTTTTGTTATAGTTCCCGAGATGACATGGTCATTATCATGCTTTTGATGAGCACTCCTCTCTGTATGACATATGACTTCGGCTAATAATATACTTGTCTCTCTTCCCCCTCTACAGTTATGCTTTTGAGAAGTTTGAGCTCTATTGGGTTCAACATGGTTGGACAACTATTGTAGGTGGGCACCTTTGGCCACCTCCTCTCATAGTGCCCCTCCCCAGCTTTTTATCCCTCTCAAGGGGGTTTTCAACTTAGCAAAACTTCTCCGGTTTTCTCTGGGTTACTAAATACCCTCACCATGTTAGGACGGAGGCTTGTCTCTGTTTCTCATTTGATGTTGACTTATGAGCTTATCTACCTTTCCCCTTCTTTATCCTTATCTCTCAATACTATGCTCTCTGTTAAACCTAATGACCTCTTTTTAAACGACTTTATTGTGGGAAGTTGACTTTATGTGAGCCTTTATCTTTATCTATGTTTACTTACCGGTTTTCTCACCATCACATATCATTTTTTCTTTTTTCCCGACCTTGGCCTTTTTTGACAACTTTAAATTGGTGTCTTTATTGATTTCTAATCTCATGGTATCTTCCTGGTAGTACTTTCGTTATTTGCGTATGACACTCTACTTTCTCACTTCCCCAAAATGGCGTTTGTTTACTTCATCCTCAACCGTCTTTCTCTCCATCACATATCATCTTCTCTCTTTCCCGACCTTGGTCTTTTTTGACAAAATGGCGTCTTTATTGATTACTAATCTTATGTTATTTTTCTGTTAGTACTTTCTCTATTTTTCGTATAACACTCTAACTTTTTCACTTCTCCAAGATGGCGCTCATTTACGTCATCCTCAATCCGTTTTCAATCTCTTAGCAACGTTATTTTTTGGCATTATCCACATAGCTCTCTTAAATATCTTTTTGCTCTAACAAACTCAGCATTTATACTATATTATTGGATTTCTATAATTGTTGAAAATAAAACCATTTACTCTTCGGGTTTTTTTCGACCGCCACATAGGTTTACAACACCCTTTAAAGATGGCGGCAATCTGTTTACTTATCTCCGTCATACCTTTGACCTATGTTTGAAACTCCCGCGCTCCGGGATCTAAAACTCAGGTGTTACCAATCTCACCTATTACTGATACTATATAAGCATGAACCTTCAATCACAGGTCCTGTTGCAACCTGACAGGGTCGGTGCCTTTTTTTATCAGGACAATGATACGGAATCGGGTAAGTTGATTCGCCCGGCTTTTGCAACACTTGCCTTCCGAGGTTCATTCTGCGGCCTGGGACTATACCTATGAGATGACATGGGGCAGTCCATATTTTTTAGATCAGTCTCCCGCCTTTTCTAAGATATTGCTTTATGGTGACTTCCCATTTAGGCGTTACCGGGGCTCTTCATATTTACATGTTTCTCTTTCGTTCTGATTGCCTTAAACTCTGTGGAATCAATTCCCTTGATGATTGGGTGCTGAGATGGGCACGATAGGGGGACTTTCTGAGGTTAACTTACGAGGGCGTTTTTCTCGTGCACACACCCCTTGGTTTGGCTCTGTGGAACCAATACATTTGATGCTTAGGTGCCGAGTAGGGCACGACGGTTGAGTCATGAGGGCGTTGCTTTCATTCAAATATCTTTCAGTTTAGTATGGCTTCTCCCCTACATCTCTTTAGGCTTCCCCATTGGATGATGCTCTTCCTTTTTAACTTTCTTGATATATTATAAATACTTGAGCTTTGACCTATTATTGATTAGACGTTTCTATATATATTTTTTGACCATAGGTATCTTGGAGAGTGATATAGCTGCTCTCATCACTGGATGACTTTCTCTACAGGACCATACTTATATTGATATGATTTATTCGAGCTACTTGGCAGACAACCTTTCTTCATTGGATTGTAATTTTTAAAAAGTGAGTAAAAAATTTTTTTGGGAGCATTAGTTCAGATGTTCTTTGTGCTTAGCCCTCCATTATACTGGCGCACCCTATTTGTTTGTTCTCCCCCCTAGTGACACTGATTATCATTTCCTGCAACACTACAAATTGAAGTAGTGAGGGAGAAGAAAGTAAGAAAGAACATAAAGACGGTGACATCCTTCCCATTATTTTTGGTGGGTATACATCTTCCTCTTTTCCTTTTTTTCCTTAGCATTTGACCTCTTCTGGCTCTCCTCGTTTCGTGTTAGATTGAGATTGGGGAAAACTAATGTTGCCCCTACTTAGTAAATGACTTTGCTCACCTGTTAGAGATTTACTTTTAACTTCTGTTAAAACACACTCCAGAATAGGCTTTTTAGTTTGCCACTTATTGCCTGGCATTTGAATTCCATTTCTGGTCGATTAGTCTCGCAAGGCTTTTTAGTATGGCATATTGAGAGGAGTGTTCATATACATATCACACACTTACCTGCCATTGCAACTAGTCAATATGTCACGAATACGATGTTGTAAATAATGAATAGTTAACTTAAGAAATATTGATCATTTTTTGCAACATTTTATGTTGTTTTATAATTGTTTTTTGAGGTTATATGTAATCATATTGGTATTTGAGTCCAATTGTATTTTGTGGTGTCCATAATGTCTATAATGTCCTTCATTGTGTTGGCATATTTGTTTGTGCTTAGTCCTTATGTGTGTCATTTATATTGTATTTTTCCTTTTGTATAAATTCGTTGCAGCCCTGAAGAAGTCCAGAGGTTGACGAAACGCGTTGGCTGCTTTGGCTGTTTTGGAAGTTTTAATGTTTACATGACAAACTGAACAATAAAGAAGAATTTTTTTGAAAAGAAAAAACTCTAAGGATATGGACTGATTTAAATTATATTATACAAGCTGAGTGGTGCATTTGGTGCTGTCTTTTCATTCATGCCTTTAACAGTAGCATCCCCTCTTCTTTTCCAGAGATATTCATGGAGTGACCTGTGCTGCTCATACAGACGATCAAGCATGTAATACGTGTACAGAAAGATAGATTACTAGTACACTTTGACTTCACTTTGTGCACAACAAACAAACAACGAAAACACAAAGACCAATTGCTCAGAGTCAGGTGTCCAATGCATGCCATTAATTGTCATTACCTGTTCCTTCTCATTTTAAGTTAACAGGCCGTCTATTTCGCCATCATCATGATGGACGGTGCTGTTGTGTCAATCATACTCATTGCACAGATTGAGTGAGTCCCCTTCCTGTATTGAATTAAAAGCAATGTATCACCAAGCTGCAGGAGAAGTACAAATTTCTTATTTGCAAGAAGGGGAAAATTGAATTCACCTTGAGTTAAGTTTAGTGTGTTCTGTAGAAAGTTGATTAGTGGCAGTGCACAATTACATAAATTCATGCACAACAAACACAACAAAATCATTCAGTCTGTGGCTCTGCGTCCAATGCATGGCATCAATCATTACCTTTTCCATCTTATTTTCAGTAAATGGCCAGTCTCTCTCGGCTCTGAAAGGAGGATAGCTATAGTAGTCATCTGTTTCATGCTCCACTTCTTTTGGCGGGACTAGGAAAGTTTGAATTTGTTCTTGTAGTATTTTACCATGATCTAATCATCATTCATGAGGGCAATGGATTTGGGCGGGAGATTCAGTATGATGAAGCGGAGGAGCTGGATTCGGAGGACTGTACTGTCAAATTGCAGACACCTGAAAATTGTATATTAAATAAGAAGAGTAGAAGACGGTGGTAATGGATTTGTTGTGATTCACAAGTTTGTAACCGGAACGACAGACACACAAATAAAGGTGGGAAAAAAGGGAGGAAGACAGAAAGTGCAAGCCTAATTGTCAGGGAAGTATAGCTCATCCTCAAACTCTGGGGGGTCAGCCAGTAGTAGGTAATAATCATCATGTGACACACTACTTCCGTCACCTGAGCCGCTGTCCTCATCTTCCTCCATTGCTTCATGTATTGTGTAATTCGGTGATATGAAGTGCTGATTCATTTTGATAATTGTTAACCTCTCCACGTTTTTGGGCGAGAGACTGGTCCTTCTCAATGTTACAATGGAACCAGCAGCACTGAAAACACGTTCGAAAGAGACACTTGCGACAGGGCAAGCCAGATAGCTTATCGCCAGCCTGCTGAGCTGTGGCCATTCCGACCTTTTCCTATACCAATACTGCAATGTGTTTTGATCAATGTACACCTCTGTTGGGTCGTCCAGAAAAGCCTGGACCATCCGCTCAATGTTCAGGGTTGCTGCTGGTAAGCTTTCGTACTCTATTCTCTGTGCATCAGCACTGTGCTTATTAATGCCTAACTTTACATACCAATCGTGTAATGATTGTACTCGGCCTAATGATCCAGTTATTGTTGCTGTGGTCGATAGTGATGGTAAGTGTTGTGATCCAAACGCACTGCCCTCAGCCGACGAAGTTGCACTTGATCCTGCATGGCCTGCTGCAGTACTTCTTGTGGGTTGATCTTGCGGGCTTTTAATTAGCAGCCATTCGTTTTCCAACTTACTGGCTGCTTCAGCTATACAAGTTTTGTAGCGGGCAACATCATTCTCGGAAAAAGCAAAGAATGTCTTCAGTCCAAATTTTGCACGTGGATCCAGAATTGTGGCACAAATGTAATGTTTTTGTGACTAAATTTTATTTTGTATCCTTACATTTTCAGCTAAGCGACGGGATAAGCTCTTCACCAAGTCATGGGCTTCCCTTTTGTCCTCTACACCTTTGTATGATTCAGACACATTATTCAGCTGATGCTCTAGCATTTGCAATAATGGGATAGCTTGGCCCATTGTACAGTCCTCCTTGCTGACTTCACGTTTGAAGACCTCAAAAGGACAAAGCATCTCAGTCAGGCATTTAATTAGGCTCCATTGCTCCATCACAAGGTTCATGCCTTTAACAGTAGCATCCCCTCTTCTTTTCCAGACATATTCATGGAGCGACCTGTACTGCTCATACAGACGATCAAGCATGTAATACGTTGAGTTCCAACGTCTTGCCACCTCCTGGATGAGTGCCTTGACTGGCATCCTATGTTCACGTTGGATGATCCTCAGCTGCTTCCGAGCTTCAAAAGAATGGCTGAAATGAGTGCATATTCTTCGGCAGATGGCCAGTAAATTGCTGACTGTGGGTTCTTTTTTCAGAAAGTCTTGAATTGTAATGTTTATGCAGTGCGCCAAACACGGAACCCTGAAATGGGAACCAAGTTCCATGGCCTTAAGTACATTACTGCCATTGTCTGTGGCAACAAAACCAATACCAAGCCCTCTTGGCCGCAGTCATTCCAAAACCTTGTTGCGAAACTCGTGTAAAATGTTTTCAGCCGTATGAGATTTCTCCATGGCGAACATGGCTACAGTTGCATGTTTCCGAGTACCTCCAAAATCGCAGCTGTGTCAACAGCACCTCGTGCAGATAGCTTATCTCTAACCCCCACAAAAGAGATCCAGTGTGCAGTGATGCACATGTAATCTGTGGCTTGGCAACTGGTCCACATGTCTTTATCAGGTGGATATTGTGAACAGCACTCTGCTGCAAAGTTTGTCCAACCAATTCCAGCACATCATGATGTAGTGCCGGAACAGCAATTCTTGCGAAATAGGACCGGCTGGGCACCTTCCATTTAGGGCAGATGGCAGACACAAATTCAAGGAAACCAACCCCTTCCACAAATGAAAAAGGAAGAAGATCCAGCGCTAACATTTTAGCCAGCTTCGCATTGTACAACCGTGCCGTTGGGTGGTTGCGTTGGAACTGCCCCTCCAACCTAAACATGCTCTCAATGGTAGGCTGGATTACTTTCCTTTGTGGTGCTGTTTTCATTAACCTACTAAGGCACAACGACACAGATTGTCTCATTGCGGTACTCGGTCGCCTTGGTGTCTCAGCCTGACTGAGAGTATGGCTCTTACTGCGGTGCCACTCTGATGTTACTGAGGAGGATGTGGGCGTTACCACTGCACTACTGGGGACAGGGCTAGAAATGCCTCCCTCTTCTTCACCTTCCACCGCAATAATATCGCTCCCTGATTCTTCTTGACCAACTTCAATGGGTTGAGTTTTTCTACTTTCTTTTAACTGAAGTAGGTGATCCTCCCACACGATAGTGTGGTGTATTCTGAGATGACTTGCTTGTCCTCCGGTACCATAGTTTGTACCAAGCTTACCACGCCGAACACCTTGCCGACAAATTGAGCATATAGCAACGTTCTCCTCCTTGGCGCTAACAGAAAAGAAGTCCCAAACAGGGGAGGAGAACTTTCTGGCACTGCTGGATGTGCCACTTTCAATACCAGATGAAATGGAGTGTGCTTGAAATGTGACCCTGTGCACCTAGACTGTGACTTTTACTACCACTACCTACAGAGATGGTTGTGCTGGATGTAGGTCCCTGCCAGGCCTTGGAAAATATGGCAGCTGGAGGTAGTGGTGGTGTAACCTGTGTTGGTGATATCCGTGTTACATCCCGCTCAGTGGCAGCCTTTCTGGATAGGGTGAGAATGTTGGTCTCCAATCCCTTTGGGGCGGGAGTAATGTGTGTGATGACTGGCTCGTCTTCATCAACATCATCACCCCCCTCTTTTACATCTACCTCCATAACTCTAAGTTTTTCTGGGACCTTCCTTTTCAGAAGCATTGTCTTGTGGTGTATATCACTCTCAGACTGAGCTTGTGGGAACAAAGTGGCATCACGATCATCAGAAGCGGGGCTTGAAGAAGAAGATGATGGACTAAGCCTCCTTTTCCTTGCTGCTGGTCTGGAAGACAATAGATCTTCTGAAACAGTGGTTTGACTTTGCTCCACTTTGTCTGCAGGAAGGGGAGGGAAATGCCCCTAGGTCAGGAGCAACAACTACTATGGCGGGCTGTTGCGGCTGCTGCTGTTCTTGTTGCGGCCGCTGCTGTTCTTGTTGCGGCCGCTGCTGTTCTTGTTGCGGCCACTGCTGTTCTTGTTGCGGCTGCTGCTGTTCTTGTTGCAGCTGCTGCTGTCCTTGTTGCGGCTGCTGCTGTTCTTGTCGCGGCTGCACTCTTATCTGCTGAGTTTGCGCCTGCGTTGAACTTGATTGTGTACTACTTTGCGGTAATGACATTTCTTCAACATCACTGCTCGTTAGTAGACTGGCTACCTCTGTTACACTAAAGCCCTTGGGCCTAGGTTGGTGGTGTTGGACCACTGTGCTGCTCCCGGCTTGGTTCCCGGACAACGCTGCTGCAGGTGTAACTTTTTTGGTGCCAAAAAAAACATTGGCCGGCACACCACCAGTCGTGGTTAATGGCACTTCCTTTTTCTGTTCCTTCTTCTCACCGGCAACTTTCTTGGTACTGGACCTGGTACCTTTCTTTGGGGCCATCTTCTTCAGATGTCAGGCAGGATGCAGATGCACAACAAGTTCTGGTCACACGTGGACGTGATGCGCAGCAGGACTTCTGTCTGGCTGGCAGTACAACGGGTAGCCGGGTGATGCTGATGACACCTCCTCCTTTGTCTTTTGTGCACCTAAAAGCAAATAAGCCAGGAGAAGAACATCAGTGAAATGTTGCATTTTTTGTTGTGGTTCAGTTACTTAGTACTGTACTAGTGCAAACAAAAGATATAGTCTAGCCATTTATGACTTTTTTTTTAACAAGGGCTATGTTATACTACTGTGTACAGTCACATAACTACCAAAATAAAAATGTAATGGAAGTGGGGTGGACCCTATCTGCCATTAAATTATTTGAGCATCTCAGCATCCATGGAGCTGCTGCTGGCAAAGGGGGTGGATGGATGGAAGCAGTAAGCCAAATAGCCAATAGGAAAACCATGCAGGCCTATGGCAAAAGCAGGACACTAATAACTCCCAGTCCAAACACAAAAAAAGGCCACCAGCCACATGGACACTCACAAATCACAAACAAGCAGGGGGCCTGGGAAACACCAGGAGCTGACAAAAGGCCTATAAAAGCCAGGTAAAGGATGCATGCTAAAGCACACTGCTCTGCCTTTTTAATGCAACAAAATGGAAATACGAAAATTCACAGGCCCCAAAAAGGTCTGCAGGGTGCATGCATTGCACACCAACACACCAGACACATACAACAAAAGCATGTCTTTAAGACAACCAAAATCAGAAAGGCCACCCCAAAAACATACACTTCCCCAACTCAATCCAATGCCATCCATGCCCTAAATGATGTCTAAATTCAACAGACCACACAGAAAACACTTGATTAATAAAGCTCTGGCTACCTGCTCTGATCCTAGTGGATGAAAGCAGGCTTGTTGGAAGACAAGGCCAGGCAAGCCTGCAGGCCTAGGCTTCAAAATGGCCACCAGCCACATGGCCAGGCCCAACAACATCAGAAAGGCCACCTAAAAAAAAAACACTTCCCCATCCAATGCCATCAATGCCCTAAATGATGTCTAAAAATTCAACAGACCACACAGAAAACACTTGATTAATAAAGCTGTGGCTACCTGCTCTGATCCTAGTGGATGAAAAAGCAGGCCTGTTGGCAGACAAGGCCAGGCAAGCTTGCAGGCCTAGGCTTCAAACTGCCACCAGCCAAATGACCAGGCCCAACAACATCAGAAAGGCCACACCAAAAAAACACTTCCCCAACTCAATCCAATGCCATCCATGCCATAAATGATGTCTAAATTAAACAGACCACACAGAAAACACTTGATTAATAAAGCTGTGGCTACCTGCTCTGATCCTAGTGGATGAAAAAGCAGGCCTGTTGGCAGACAAGGCCAGGCAAGCTTGCAGGCCTAGGCTTCAAAATGGCCACCAGCCACGTGGCCAGGCCCAACAACATCAGAAAAGCCACCCCAAAAAAACACACTTCCCCAACTCAATCCAATGCCATCCATGCCCTAAATGATGTCTAAAAATTCAACAGACCACACAGAAAACACTTGATTAATGAAGCTGTGGCTACCTGCTCTGATCATAGTGGATGAAAAAGCAGGCCTGTTGGCAGACAAGGCCAGGCAAGCTTGCCGGCCTAGACTTCAAAATGGCCACCAGCCACATGGCCAGGCCCAACAATATCAGAAAGGCCACCCCAAAAAACACACTCACCCCAACTCAATCTAATGCCATCCATGCCATAAATGATGTCTAAATTCAACAGACCACACAGAAAACACTTGATTAATAAAGCTGTGGCTACCTGCTCTGATCCTAGTGGATGAAAGCAGGCCTGTTGGCAGACAAGGCCAGGCAAGCTTGCAGGCCTAGGCTTCAAAATGGCCATCAGCCACATGGTCAGGCCCAACAAAATCAGAAAGCCCACCCCAAAAAAACACACTTCCCCAACTCAATCCAATGCCATCCATGCCCTAAATGATGTTTAAATTCAACACACCACACAGAAAACACTTGATTAATAAAGCTATGGCTACCTGCTCTGATCCTAGTGGATGAAAAAGCAGGCCTGTTGGCAGACAAGGCCAGGCAAGCTTGCAGGCCTAGGCTTCAAAATGGCCACCAGCCACATGGCCAGGCCCAACAACATCAGAAAGCCCACCCCCCAAAAAAAAACACTTCCCCAACTCAATATAATGCCATCCATTCCATAAATGATGTCTAAATTCAACAGACCACACAGAAAACACTTGATTAATAAAGCTGTGGCTACCTGCTTTGATCCTAGTGGATGAAAAACCAGGCCTGTTGGCAGACAAGGCCAGGCAAGCTTGCAGGCCTAGACTTCAAAATGGCCACCAGCCACATGGCCAGGCCCAACAACATCAGAAAGCCCACCCCAATAAAACACACTTCCC
Organism: Triturus cristatus; assembly: GCF_964204655.1. Taxonomy (NCBI): domain Eukaryota; kingdom Metazoa; phylum Chordata; class Amphibia; order Caudata; family Salamandridae; genus Triturus; species Triturus cristatus. The sequence goes on along the minus strand of NC_140582.1, from coordinate 704,861,672 downwards.
CAACTCAATCCAATGCCATGCATGCCCTAAATGATGCTTGAAAATGAAATACATTCACAAAACACCAAAGGAACAGTTGCTTCATCATGCACACACCCATGAGGCCATGCCCATGACTAGCTCGGGCCTACTACTGACTACTACTACCCACAACATTTTAAAAAAAAAGGAATGATGATAGTTACCAAAAATAAATTGTAGTTACAACAACTGCTTAGCCCACAATCAAACAGACACAACAACCACTTACTTGTAAAATATCCAAATCAAAAAATCCTCAAATCCAATTGCAATGATGCAGCAGACAAAAAGAGTGATCTTTCCAGCTCAAAATCCAAAGGCAGAATGAGCAGGAGAGGGACAAAGCACTGGGAGGAGCCTGCTGGACAGGAACAGGAAGTTGGAGATTCTGTGTCACTTCCTCCCTCTCCCCACCTTTTTAAACAAGCATTGGCATAGCCAACAGGTCTCGCCTTTGGGACCTCATAAGTGTTTAGCCATGCAACACTTGATGTTGTTGCACCAAGGATATTGTGCTGGATAACTAAACACTTATAAGGTCCCAAAGACGAGACCTATTGGCTATGCCAATGCTTGTTTTATTTTTGTCCACAGTAAGCACAGTTTATTCAACTTCTCATTCTTAGCTTTTGTTAGGTAGGCTGCAGGCGTGCTGTTCAGAAACAAGTCCCAGAGCCAAGGCAAATGCCTGTCACTCTCACAGTGGAGGAAAAGCCAATGGAAGAAGTGGGCTGACCATTTGCATCCTGTTGAATGCTGTGAGGAGGGCAGCACATTTGTGAATGGCACTTGAACAGACCAATGGATGAAGAGGGCTGACTGAAAGGCCCTGTATGTATTAGTGGCTATTTTAAGTATGATTTTTTATGATTTATGAAAATTAGTGGCTGGCCAGACAGATAAAGTTGACCCTAGGAAATACGTAAAAGCTAAAAAACAAATGAGGCACGCTTGTTAAATCATCCGAGACAGGGATGCTTGGTACAAGTTGACCAATCTTAGCCTTGCATCTAATGAACAGTCGGTACAAAATGCAGCCATTCCATGTGCGTTTCGAGCTGCCCCTTCAGATGAACACATTTTCTCCCATTTCTACAGAGGTGTAAAAAGCATGGCACACTCTGGGGAGCCGGAACAGTCACAGGGCCCTTGGGGTGTATTTTCACGTTGGTTACCCAATGATACCCAAAAACTGTACCTAAGACAAAGAAGGTATTCTTCAATGGACTTCAGGACTACTGTTGACTCAGATTGATAGTTGTTAGGACACTGCATCTGTTTAACCCCTCTTCACTACAGGTACACATGGATGTGATTGAGAAGGAAATTTAGCCATTGTAGCAAGAGAGGGTGGCGCAAACTATCAAGTCATTTAGGGTGAGAAATTTCCTTATGCAGACCCTGGACATAGCCCAAGCACTAGTCCATGCATCAAGCATGTGCCAATTAACAGGAAGTAGTGGTCTGAAACTTAGTGTCACTGTCACGACTTATCCTCAAAGCACAGTTACAGTAATAACATGAGTCATGTTATGAACACTTTCATTCTTTCAGACCAGATCTGTGCAACACTTAAGATATTGCATAGTCTAACATGCATATATTTACCTTGGAGACATTTGAGTTAGTGCATGAGCTGCAGAGCTTGGAAAGAGCAAGAAGTGGGTACTGCTCCCTGGCTATAAGCAGTGTTATCTACAGCTCAGAGAGAGAATTTCTTATTTAAGGCTTGCACTTTAGACAGTGCAATGTCTCCAAAATAGTTGCATTGCACCCTTTCATAATATGACCTCTATGGTATATCAAGAAATGTGCGCATGTGTAAACAATATGCACATTTCTTAACTAAATCTTGCAAAAGCTAATAGCCCTGGCCCTAATGCCAAATTAGATTGTAATTCAAATGAGTAACAGCTCTTTTCCTTATGTGAATTTCTTTGAGAAATGTACAAACACCTTTGCACAGGAGCATCCTTTTTTTGTAACATCCCAGGGCATATACCATTCAGTCAAGTTACTGATTCTATGCGTTTGTAATGTCCAAAGCTCATGCTTGTAACTCTGAATTTCCGCAAGGTTATACACGAACTCCAGACAGCACAACTGTGAAACAGTGAGCACTGATTGTCTTTTCCTGTTTCAGAGATGCACTTTCTGAAGTTCATGTATTAATTTGGAGAAATTCAGAGTTAAATGTATGGTCGTCAGTCCTACTACAAACAAGCAGGTGCTTCGCTCTGTGCCAAGCCAGGCCAGCAGTTCATAACATGGCACGCAAGGGCATATCATGATGGCCCTGCGCAAAGTCACGCACCTGTTATATTCGCTCTATAATTCAAAACTATGATTCGCCATTTCTCATAGTTGATGCACGCACTTTAGACAGGCCAAGTAGGAAACAGGGACAGGCAATCTCTGCTCACGGTTTCCAACTTGTTTAAAGTTCGTGCATTAACTCTGAGAAATTCCGAGTTAAATGTTTGAACTGTAGCTGTCTCCAGCTCAAAAGAACCGACGATCTGCTCTGCTCAGAGCCAGCATTATGCACCCCTGGTTTTTTTCAGGAATGTTGAACTCTAGTGTGTGAACTTCGTTAAAAAAAACACACATACCCTGTAATTGGATTTAGAGAATATATGTTCATACAAATTAAAAACATTCACCGATCAACATGAGAAAGCATCTCAGACTCATTGCATATTATTTGAAGGAATTGTCCCTGCCAAATACGACGTCTCCATGTTTAAAAAAAACCTTGACATTACAGCATTCTGAATGTGCGATGTTAAATAGAATGCGATACATGGGAAAGTGAAATTAATCGCGGTCAATCGCAGTCAAGCGCGGCGCGCGCGCCCGCACACATGCACTGTGGCTCTAGGCTGGCCTGGTAGCACTTTTTGGAGCCCTCTCAATAAGTCTCCCCAGACCAGCGCATGCGCTGGGTCAGGCGAGACCTAAAAAGGACTCCTTGCACAAAAAAGGACAGCCAAATGTCAATCTGAGTTGTTTTCATCCAAAATGATCATTTGCAGAAGGTTTCATGCTGCTAGAGCTGATATTCTTCTCCAAATTGAAAATTTTACATGTTCCAGTTCTCGAGCTTCACATTACTTCCGCCGGTTGTCGATGGCGTGTCGAAAATGACTTGGTCGCGTTCTCTCGCACCCTGTTGCGTTGGATATGACGTGTTCGGGGTCTCTTTCTCCTTTTCGCGTTTGATTAGACGTGCCCGCGTCCTCACTCTCTCGCTCGCGGTGGAGAATGACGTGTTCGAGATCTTAATCTTCTCATACTCGCGCGGTGCATGATCGCGAGAAGAATGACGTAATCGCGCGACAAATGACGTGATCGCGTGACAAGTGACAATAATGCGAGCGCCAACTGTTGCGAGACAGCGCAAAATGGCTACCAACAATCCAATATCTCGTGGAGAACGCGACCGGGGCGGGAAAAGTAGTCAGCGAATGCGGGGATTCAGGTAAAGCGATCACGCGCACGCGAGAATGTATTTTTTTACAGCGCGAGCAAGAAACAAATTATCGCTAAGCTGCGGATTGCGGAAATTTTGACATTTTCACGCTTTCCGCGGAACGCGAAAATGCCACATTATCGCAATTTCCGCGAACGTAACAGAATTTTGGCCCAGGCCTACTGTGGATACTGACATGACAGTGCATGGCATGGGACATGTTCTGACATATCTAAATGCTAATGACACGGTCAAAACATGGCATCATTGTACACCCTGAGTGTGGGAGACATGTACTATTGACTTGAGTAGGGAAGCATTAGCCCTAAGTGCACAGCACCACCCTCATCCGATCCTGTGACACACTGCTGCTACTTATGTACAATGCACATGTGCAGCCCTGTGTGTCCACCAGCAACTGTGTGCAGTTCATTGAATCAGTGCCAAGACTGGCACTCTTGCACAAGTGTGCAAGTGTGGCTGTGTGCAGGTATGAATGTCAACCTATTGTAAGCTCACCCTACATGCACAGGAACAAGACTGGGATAGCCCTACTCACACTTACAATCATGCTGCATCATGCATCACACATGGAAACCTGTTAGTTGTATGAACGCTGACTTTTGCATGATGTGCTGTTATTCGCTCAACCATCACTATACAATGTCTGACTTTTTGACACTGCGAGGGTCAGACATCATTTAACCAAATATGCCACTCATGCATGTTTTGTATCCACTAATCTCACTCCGTAGTAGATGAGAACACACATGCATTCACAACGCAAACTGTTACAATGGATTCCACATTGTAATGGTACCCTGGGGTCATGAGGGTTGGGTAATTCTGATGGCTAATTCCTACTCACAGAGAGTGCCGTAGAGCGCTGCATTGCCAAATCAACGTCACATCAGATGATGCTGAGGGAAAGCATGCGTAGAAAATGTTTGTTGAGTGATGTCACCAATTGTGACAGAGGAGTTTGTACATATGATCTAGAGTCAAGCATTGTATGTCACCACGGACACAGCCTGATAACACCATTGCAGTGCACAAAGATGCAATTGCTATTGAAATACACATCTATTGAATGTGTGTGTAAAATGCCATTGATAATTTTTGCTCTGAGCTACACACTGCCACTTCTGTGAAGCTGCAATGCGGCATACCTTACATTTCACTGTGCCAACATGTCGGAGCTTGCACGGCCTGAAAAGCACTGCCTCCTTGTGCACGACGCAACACCCACTGCACGCACCTTGGACGATATACACAGCATGCAAGTGTGCCTTATTGACTAGGCAGCGCTACTAAACAGGTGCTAAAATCAAGGAGCCTATTGCCAACACAACTTCAGTGAAAATGACTAGTTTGCGTGAATAGGTACTAGATATCATGCACATGAATTGAAAGGTATATCACTGGCTGTTGATGGGCAAAGTCACAACTGTGAATGAGATGCATTGCCCCACCTTCACCTACCAATTTGTACACAAATCTAAAAAAACTAATACATCTTCACATTGTGGGCAAGTGACATGCGATACACACCCATACTGCTAAACAACAACGGGTAGCATTTGGCACAGACATTCATGACATCACACCATGCCAATATATCTTGTCCATACTCACCAGTGGCGTGTGGGTCCCAGAATCTGTCTATGTCCCCCTGTGTGATAGGTTGATGACCATCTGTGAGTGAACAAATGTAAGTATGTGTTGGTACCAGACATAAACAAATGTGGCATATTCATGACGAAATACACTACAGTCACCGAAAAAGCAACATCACTGTGGTGCTGAATTACATGTTGGCCACATTACTGTGTCTACTTTGACTGCCATTCACACACGATCTGTGAATGCAGTGGCGGGCCACAGAAAATATCAGTGCTTAAAGACATGCACATATGTGTTGTGTCACGCAATCTCAAGGCCCCATTTCTACACAGCCATGATGTCAAAACTGTTCAGCGTATGATGGCATCTCTGCAGTTTGAAAGAGGCAGTTACACACAGGTTTTTGATGTCTGACACTCTTGAGCAGTCATACATCCTTAGTGTTTTTTGACCTCACAAGTACATTACCACTACAACTTCCAACCCGCCACCAACGGCCAACACCAACTCATCATGACAAACATTAGGAACAACAAATGTTGACAGGATCCCCACTGAAGAGCAAAACATCAAAGGAATATTCCACATCATCCATGGAGTTTGCCCGACACACCAGCGAGTTCACCAACATCACTCCCTCACAAGACATCAGCTACCAACTCAGCATTTATTAGAATCAATTGTGTTTAAAACACTAAACCATGGGCATGTACGACAACTCTGACGAAGACAACTAACACACGGAACCCTCCCCAACCACCACCGCCAACCACAAACCAGTGATCAACAACTGGACACCCATCACCAACGAAGACACACCGTAGACAATGAAGTCATTCCACTCCGGGTGCCGCACGGACCCCTGCCGCACACACATTTTCTACTTGCCTGCAAAATACATTGCAGACATACTCTTCCAAACATTCTCTGGCACATGCATTGTTGCCCAACGACAGGGAACACGCCGAGATCAAGCCACTCATGATGGAACCCAAGGCAGACCCCACAAACATCCCAAACTACATAGCCCTCTCCCTGCTTGCTATACCAGCACACATCATTGAGAAAGCCATCGACAGCCTACTTGCAACCTTCATCAGACAGCACAACATCATCGACTCATCACAATACAGCATCAAAGGTGAACCACAGTCTATGAACCACCATCCTCAACGCAAGGGATGACATCCGCATCCTACTGGACAAAGGAAACACTGCTGCCCTCATCATACTTGACCTCTCTGTGGCATTCAACAGTCTCTCAACACACACCAATATGCAGACTCCATTACGCAGGGATCCAAGTGAAGGTCCTCAACTGGATCTGCTCCTTCCTCTACATACAAACGCTGTGGGTCAGACTCCCCCCTTTCCTCTCAGACCCTACTACAACAAGCTGTGGAGTCCACCAGGGAACCACCCTCAGCCCTACGCTCTGCAACATCTACATGGCTCCGCCTGCCACATTCGTCATAAGCTATGGACTCAACATTTTACCATACGCCGACGACAAACAACTCCTCCTCTTCACATCTACATGACACATCTCCGCTATACACAACTATTGCGAAGGCATGGAAGGCCTTGCCATATGGATGGCAGACAGCTGCCTACAACTGAACAACAACAAAACGTCAGTTCCCATCAGGCTCCAAGGCAGGGACGCATGGATTTACACATGGTGATCCCATGCACTTGTAAAACCACACACCCCCACAGACAATGCACGCAACCTGTGAATCATCATGTGGAGGAGTGTGGCTCAATGGTTAGAGCAGCAGACCCTGAAGCAGAGTTCTGGCCAGGGACCAGGGTTCGATTCCCGCCTCGGCGGGGCTCGGGCTCAATTTCCTCGGACCTGTCTATTCTCGCCTTGGTGCCTATTCTAATCACGGGCCCCACGCTGCAACTCTGAGCAATAGCTTGCTTAGCCTCCACACTGGCCCCAACAGCGCTAAGGATGCCTGGCTTCACCCTGGGGGTGCCCAGGAGTGGACACTTCACAGGGAAAGCCAGGAGGGGTTCCACAGCGGTATGAGTATCAGCGCCAGGAAACCGCAAAGGCGACACCGCAAGGTGGCCGCCTGGTGACAGTGCGCTCTATAAGTACCTTGACATTTACATTTACATTTACATCATGAACTCGAATATGTAAATGAACCACAATATCTTCCCCATCTCCTCCTCCTGATTCCACACCCTCTGCCTCCTATGTTAGGCCATCACACGAATCCCACTCAAACACACATGGACAGTCACTCATGACCTGGGCAACAGCTTACCCAAATACAGCACAAATCTCCATGCCAGAATTAAGACAAACCACATCCGCAAGCTACAGGACATCCCACATGCCACCACAGGACTGATCCTCACAATGCCAGGACACTGACACATCTCCCACCATCTTCGCACACTCCACTGTCTCTACATTGGAGCTAGAGTCCTCCTCCAAGATATTCAGTCCCGCTTACACAGCCCTCCTCAACACTGGGCCAGCATACCTTAGCGTACAACTCACTTTCAACACACACCAAAGGACCCTATGAGCAGGCCATCTATCCTACAACGTGTTCAGCCTCACCAGAGAGACCAGATTGTGAGTCTGCTCCTTTTTCTACCTTGCAGACATAGCCTGTGATGACGTTCTACTCCACCTCCGACAGACAACATTGCTCACCATTAAGGATGATAAACCCTGGACATATCTCTTCGACAGACACCCCCCTTGATATACTTAAACATGCAAAGCCCCCCCTCCGTGCCTGGTGACCCTTACTGCTGAGTAGCCACTATCAATAAGCATGGCAATTTTTTTAAAGTGTCACACGGGAGACCTCCGTTCCATATGTGGTCTTTACAGCGCAAATATATTTCCACGCGGTCATTACAACGCAACTCGTCACTACAACTTGCACTTGATGGCGCTCTACAATAAGGGATATTAGGATTGACTACTCAAACACCTTCTCTTATGTTGCACACACTGTTGTGGGAAGACTAGTTCATACCAATCCAAAGTCCTGTGATTCTTGCGCAAGTGTTTTTTGCGAATTGCATTGTCTGGACCACGTTGTCACAGTGTCACAGTGTTGAGACAGCATTTTGACGTCATACCTTCTGGTCACACACGTCACTTATTTATGTACCTAACATTAGTAATGGAGTAAAATAGGCTTTGTACTTACCACCCTGTAGGACAGGCATTACTCCAGTGAAATCTAGGAGGTCGGCCTCACGTGCCAGCATGTCCTGCCAGCAGTGCTTCCACTGGCGCAAGTTCCGGTCCACTCCAAAGCACCAGAGCATGTGGGCGCGCACACGCTCCCACCGCAGCTTCCGGACTGTGACATTGTACCCCTGCATGATACGTCCTCCCCTCTACAACATCAATGGAAGATAAACTTTTACCATCCAGAGGAAGCCCCCCACTGCCCCCTTAGTCATCCTCTCTGACCTTCCCACAGTCTGCATCTCCCTGCACCCCAGTACCCACTAAATCCTTACAAATAATAACCCTCTAAACCAACTATAACTAAATAACCCTACACAAACACAACAAGACTGAGGACAGTAGATACTTAAACAATTTAAAACAATAAAAACAGATTATACAGACACTTTTGACAGGACACAGCAACAGTCTCAAACTCTCAGCACATCACCACAAACCACCAGACACCTCCTTCACTCAGCACAATCACCAGCAAAGTGCTCAAAAGTAAAAGTGAAGACCACTTCCCTGTGAGACAGGAAGCATGCTTACATCACTTCCTGTGTGTTTGTGGCTCGTTTTAAGGAATGCGATAAAAATCTGCATGCAAATAGGTCGCAAAGGTCCTTAGTCTAAAACTGTGATGTGTATGAGGCCCGTTTTCTTGAATGCGATAAAAATCTGCACGCAAATAGGCCGCAAAGGTCCTTAGTCTGAAACTGTGATGTGTATGCTGCCCGTTTTCTTGAATGCGATGAAAATCTGCACGCAAATAGCCCGCAAATGTCCCAATGCTGATACAGTATGGTACAGCAATATATTTTCCATAGTGTGGATGATGAAAACCTCGCCTTGGTGCTTTGGCTTGAATGTTTCACGCCAAGACAAATTTCATACACAGATGGACACTCAGAGCAAATTTAATATCAAAGCACAATAATACAATGTAAAGATTGCTCTGCACAATGAGGACAGCGTACATTTTATATTTCATGACAGTTGACAACCTAAATTGCATGCAACATGTATGATCACCATCTCCATAGCAACTTTCACACAAATTTATTCCAGAAATGATGTGAATTGTCAGGGCACTACTCACCTGTGGTGGTCTGTGGGCGATGAGTATGTGCGCAGATCAATCAGACAATGAGTGTGCGCATGATTTGCACTACTCACCCATGATGCTCACAAGTCACTGTGGGGGAGTGAGAGTGCAGCTCCGTCACCATCAAATAGCCATGCTTAGTTGTTCCGCATGTAAGCGTGCATGGTGGTGGAGTGTTTGATGTTGACTGTCATCTCGCTCATGGCTTTGCCTGCAACATAGGTGAAAGGTCTTTCTCCCGCTCTGGATGTGCGGATCCAGGGAGTGTCCGAGGGCAAGGTTGGCCGAGCAGCATTCCCTCTTGGGGATGTTGGGGTGACTCTCTTGTGGATGTCTTTGTGTCCGATGATGTGGAGTGATTTGTAGGCGTGTCTGAGTAGTTTGACGGTTACTTTATGCTTGACGGTGAGCCAGTGGATGTTTTGTATGTGTTGGCTAATGGGTTTGTGACATGAGGTTCTGATGACGGGTCTGTCAGCAGCCTTCTGTGTGTTTTCTAGCTTGTGTAGTGGCGTTTTGTTGATCCCTGCGTTAAGTGCATTGCCGTACTCCAGTCTGCTGGTGATGAGTGCGTTGATGAAATATTTGAGGCATTATGGTGTTACCCATTGGAATTTGTTGCGTTGGATCAGGATTCAGTTGTAGCTGTTGCAGGCAATGGAGTTGATTTGTCAGGTCAGGATGATGGAGGAGTCGTGGATGATGCCGAGGTTGCGTGCGTGGTCTGCCACTGAGGGCAGGCTCACATGGCCAGAGATCCACCAGGGGTTGTCCCATGCGCATGTGGATGGACCAAGGATGAGGAGGTCATTCTCCTCTGAGTTGAGCTTAGGCAGATGGTTTTCATCCAATCAGCAAGTTCCGACATTCATTTCTGTGTGCAGGGTTTTGTGTCTTTGGTTTTCTTTGTGAGGGAGAGGATGAGCAGTGTGTCCTCTGTGTGTGATGATATGCTAAGCCCCTGCTGGCTGGCAATAGCGGTGAGGGTGGCCATGTAGCTGTTGAGAAGCGTGAAGCTTAGTGACGGTCCCTGGGGTACTCCACAGTTGGTCTCTGTGGGTTTGGAGATGGAGGGGGTGTGTGTGATCTTTTGGGTTATTGCGGAGAGGAAGGAGTGGATCCATGGGAGGGCGGTTCCTCGTTTCCCCGAGTCGTGGATTGTGGCGTATGAGGTGCGGTGTGAGATGGTGTTTAAGGCTGCATAGAGGTGTAATAGGATGTGTTGGCCGCAATGTGAACCAGGTCAAGTGGCATGCGTATGTAATTATTGGCAGCATGGTGTACGTTCTTGGTGCTGTGCTTGATGCCAAACCCAGACTGGGAGTGGTCCATGATGGAGTTCTCTTCAATGTAGCCAGTCAGCTGGGTGTTTATGAGTCTCTCAGTGACTTTGTCCACCACGGGGTGCAGGGAGATGGTCAGATAGTTTGTCTTGTCTGTTGGGTCATACTGCCAATGAGCCGATTTGTTCAACGTAGAGACCGGTCTTGATGGTCTTCATGAAGGTGTCCAGAGATGGTGTGCATGTGAGCTCTGCTGGTGAGTCATTCAATGTCTCGGATGCATGCAGACATATTTGTTCAGAATTGGCACCATTTCACACCCACTTTTCAGATTTGCCCACAATTTCTGACCCATTTTTCATATTTAAGCCCCAATTTCACACCCATTTTTCTGCTTGCACCCACGGTTCACACCCACTTTTCAGATTTTCCTACAATTTATGACCCATTTTTCCGATTAGAGCCCCAATTTCACACCCATTGTTCTGCTTAGACCCACAGTTCAAACCCACTTCTCAGATTTGAGCCCCATTCCACACCCAATTTTCTGATTTGTCCCCCTTTTCACAGCCTTAACAGTGAAATTTAACACAGAATTAACCTTAAAATTCATTATTTTGCACTTACAAACCCATACATTTAAATTTTTCATATCAAGTACACCCTGTGAATCATGAATTACATACTATTTGACACAACCATTGATGAATTGTGTGCCAGATTTTACTCCTTGTAAAGTCAAGTTGTACACGATTGATACACTATTGCATCTCTGTGATGATGAAACATACACACCATGATTTTACTTTTGGACTCTTACTTGCAATTATTGTACAATGGTAAAATTTCATAGTGATATACTGATGCAGGAGAGTAACTTGCAGACAGGGTATGTGTGTTGAGTTTGTTTATTGTCACAAACAGTTATTGAGGTAATTTTCCACATACATGTCTTTGTTTTTGTCAGTCACAATGTGATGTGCTCAAGTGAAGTAAATGTTTATTATCCTGTCCCTTCGGGCAATTCCAGCAGCAGTGGCTGTGGGGTGTCGGCCACCTCGCTGATCTTCCTCATCATCCTGGTCATCGCCCAGTGCTGCAGGCACTGGGATCCAGGGGGCATTTGTGCGAACACAAATGTTGTGCAATACACAACATATTAGTATTGTTTTATTTACCATTTCTGGGCTGTACAGCAGTATGCCACCTGTAATATCCAGGCAAAGGAAACGTGACTTGAGCACACCAAATGTACGCTCCACGATACCACGTGTGCGTCGATGTGCAGCATTGTACTGCCTCTGTGCCTGGGTGGTGGGGTTTCGTATGGGTGTCATCATCCACGGGCAGAGGGTACATGATTCATTAGGCATACTATGTTGGCAGTGTTGACAGTTTTGTCTATTGTGATTTGTGCTATTTTTAGACTTAGGTTAATCATGTGTTGCTTCTGGCTATTTAGCGGCATCAATGCTGAGTACATTGCCTCAGTGTTGATCCTCCAACCATCCATTTTGCTGGTGTTTGCTGCACGGTTGCATAAGTGTCACTACAAGTGTACAAAATGTGAATGAGACCTGCACAAAAACCACAGACACCAACAGGCAGCCTGGCTCTCCTAACATCTAGCCAGGGCACTGATCCACTCTCCTCGCAGTCACCGCCATGTGAATGTTCAAATGACATAGGCCACGCCTGACACAGCTCACATTCGGACATGCATCTCATGCTGATGGCAGACCTGTGACACCACACAAGCCATGCAATTGTATGTCCAGAGCTAAAACGAAGGAACAGACCGCAGCCACCTAACCTGCAGGGCCCACTGGGGACAGTGAAGGTTTGCACACACCATCAACAATAACTTGTGACACAACGTAAACTTACTTGCCTGCGTCATCTGTCACTAGCAGAGCATCAAACTCACATGACACAACTTCTGAAAATCATTTACACTATGTGGTTTATTTGACAAGATCAGACTGTCCACACACTTCACCATGCTGATAAGCATGGCATGGCTCCCCTTTGCACACTTCTTTGCATTCGTAATGGATTAGCATTTAACAGATCAATTTCAACACACAAGTAGTGACCGAATACACATCCACTTACTCATCGGGCAACCACATGACACACCATATCACAGGTGTGAGAATGAGAAATATGTGTAGCTGAGTCAGAGAGGAGATTCTACTAAACCCCATCAACAGCATCACCCACAACACTGCAGTCAACACCAATGGCGCTAGATGGTGGTTTCATGACACATTTTTCGGCCTATGCATGCACATTTGCCCCACAATGCACTTCCTACAATCAAAGTGCATTGTTACAACCTTGGTCAAAACAAACCTCTGACTTGACACACTGATTTTACATGTGTGAGTCCTTATGCAACGTTGGGTCACCCTAATAGGTCACCAGCAACAAGAACTGTAACATAATCATTTTTCTCAACAATGCGACCACACACCGGACTGGGATACCAGTGAGGATGACTTTGATTAGCTACTTAGATGGTCAGGTGCTCTGGGTTACTCTACGCCATGGGTACTCACACACTTTCTCTCTGGGCCCAAATTTACAGTGTGGTTTGTGGCAGAGGGCCGCACCGGTGGGGGTGGGGTCAGTGGGGAAGGGGGTGGGGCAAGGAGACATTGAAACTGACCATGTGGTTGAACACAGGCCCCTGCAGCGGACGCCCTCGTTCACTGAGCTACCAGACCCGGCATACACACATCTTTATCTTTCTCTCTCTCTCTCTCTCTCTCTCTCTCTCTCTCTCTCTCTCTTCTGTGGCTGTTCTGAGGGAGCTCTGGTCTAGTCTCCCTTATATACACCCACTCATCTCCAGTGTAAGTCAGGTTTTTATCAGGTGTTAATAACTGGCGATACCAGGCGTTAGCATGACTTTTTTTGTAGCTAAGCGGTATAGCGATATCATTGATAATAGTGAGAAGATGTGTTAGCGACTATTTTCGTGAAATTTTAGTCAGGAACGCCTACTTTGCATATCATTGGCATTGATTATCACTGACGTGTAATGTGATAAATTTCCAGTTGCCATCGTTGGAAAAGTAACGCTAAAGGGGGTTAACGACGCCTTGTTGATAGGGCGATAAAATTATTGCCGTTTTATCGCCAAAAACTGACGCTAACGTGGCGATAAGTCCCTTGGTGATATGCCCCTAAATAATGTTCTCGAAGACCAAATGTACTCATGTTGATTTAGAGCAGCACCTGGTGGGGGTAATATGAGTCTTCGTTAACTTTGCATTTGCAAAGCACAACCTTGGAACAGAGTCAATATTTTAAATGCACATATATTTTACTTTCCATTTTGCAGGTTTTTAATTATAAACTTGGGCACATATACCTATATTGTTGAGCTGAACAAACACAGATCGCATCTAGAGGTTTGTAATCTATGCATTATGTGTGTGTGTGCGAGGTGTTTTGCATGGATTGAGGTTTCACTATGGAGACACGACATTTGTTGCAGGTATTTAACTGGTGGTGTTCAAGTTGCAAAAAACAAAGTGCGGTCATAAGCAGTACTGCTATCATTAATTACAGTAGCTGTGGTATTGTAAATGTAATAAGGTCAGCATGAACAATATAAACAAGTGGTTATAACTAATTTTGAAAAGAGTTTTTGCAGTTGCAGTTTTCTTCTACGTCCACGCACAATTTTTGTGATCTGTGACACACTATTTAAGTGAGCTCAATATGGGGCCCTAATTATGTGAACAAGGCCGGTGCCCCTGCCGAAATGCGTAATTTTGGCTGAAATCTTGGATTAAAAATCAGAGGTGGATTAATCTGGTCTCCTGTCCTGTCCACTCATTCTTCAATATGCCTTTCCCTATATATAATAAACATATTTAAACTTTCCAGAAACACACTATCACTGGACGATGTCATCAGTAATGTCATCAGTGATGTCATTTGAGATGTCATCAGTGATGTCATCAGTGATGTCACTGACCATGTCATAAGGGATGTAATATGTGACGTCATCAGCAGTGAATTGCGGGGGCACAAGTTATAGTTAGCTGAACTAACTATAACAGGGGAATTTCAATGGTTTTGTACGAGTGAAATGTCCAGCTACCTATAACACCCCTGAAACCTATGTTTTTTTCTGTGAATTTCTAAGGTTTTTTAAATGCTAATTCCTAACTATAACGTGCCTGAAACCTATGGTTTTTTAAGTGAATTTCAAAGATTTTTTAAATGCTAATTTCTAACTTTAACGTAACTTAAACCTATGGTTTTTTAAGTGAATTTCAAACCTTTTTAAAATGCTAGTTTCTAACTATGCTAAAAGAGGTAGGACATGTGAAGAAAGAAGAAAAAACACACAAAAAGAAGAAAAAGAAATGCAGAAAGAAGCTACAGAAGACCTCAAAGACGAAGAAAAGTGCAGGAAGAAGGAAGACGTGCAGAAAGAACAAACAGAGGAGTAGAAAGACTCTTTGTTTAAAATCATCCTTTACCCTCAACTTTTTCAGATGGGTACTGGTGGTAACTGACTCTGACTAACCAGTCCTAGAGCCAGTGCTATGCTAAAAGACACTTAGAATACAGTTAAAACACCTACATACACTAGGGAACACCATGCGTTGGGGTACCTCTGTTATTAGCATGACCTTCTCTGTAAGCCCCTAGTATATAATAGGGCAGGGGAATTAAAACTACCTCTTAAAACGCGCCACAGAGCGGGTTTGCACACTGGTGAAGGGAGGGGGGCTGAGCTGACGTGTGCAAACACGCCCTATGGCCGTTTTAATTTGGGGTATAAAGTCCCCTTGAATCCTGAGTGTCCCTTGGGTGCAACTAGCCCATCAGGTATCTCTAGTTAGCACCACAGAGCTGCGTTGCAGAGAAAATGGGCACGGCCTGGACCACCTGTCTGTAACGCAGCACAGTGGTGCTTACTGGAAGCACCTGGTGGACTAGTTGGCCCCCATGGGCCCTCGGGATTGAAGGGGAATTATTTCCCCAACTTAAAACGCACCATAGGGTGGGTTTGCACACGTCACCTCAGGTCCCGTCCCCTCCCTTCCCCACTGTGTAAACACGCCCTGTGGCCATTTTAAATTGGGAGATTAACTCCCCTTGAATCCTAAGGGTCCCTAGGGTCAAACTAACTCACTAGGTACCTCCAGTAAGCACCACAGAGCTGTGTTCCATTGAGGTGTAAAAAGGGGCATGGCCTCTGAACACCTGTCTGTAATGCAGCTCCCTGGCGCATACTGGAGATACCTGTTGGGCTAGTTGGCCCTCAGGGACCCTCAGTATTAAAAGAGAGTTAATCCCCCAAATTAAAATGCGCCACGGGGCGCGTTTGCACAGTGGTGAAGAAAGGAGGCGTGGCCTGAAGTGACATGTCTGCAAACACACCCTGTTGCGCAGTTTAAGTTGGGGAATTAATTCCTCCTCAATCCTGAGGGTCCTCGGGGGCCAACTAGCCCACCAGGTACCTCCAGTATGCGCCAGAGAGCTGCCTTGCAGAGAGGTGTTCAGAGGCCACACCCCGTTTTACAACACTCTACAATGCACCTCCATGGCGCTTACTGGAGGTACCTGGTGGGCTAGTTGGCCCCCAGAGACGCTCCGGGTTGAAGAAGAATTAATTCCTGACCTTAAAACGCACCACAGGGCGTGTTTGCACACATATCACCTCAGGCCCTGCCCCTTCCCTTCACCACTGTGCAAACGCACCCCGTGGCTCGTTTTAAGTTGGGGGATTACCGCCCCTTGAATCCTGAGGGTCCCTGGGGTGCAACTACCCCACCAGCTACCTCCATTAAGCGCCACAGAACTGCGTTGCAGAGAGGTGTAAAAAGGGGCATGGCCTCAGAACACTTCTCTACAACGCAGCCCCCGGCGCAAACTGTAGGTTGCTGGTGGGCTAGTTGGCCCCCAGGGACCCCCAGTATTCAAGGGGAATTCGTTCCCCATCTGCAAACGCGCCAGAGGGCACGTTTGCAGAGTGCTGAAATGAAATGGCGTGGCCTCCAGCACGATGCCGGTATTTCTTTTCTAATTTAAAATTTAGGAAGGGGGCCGCGTGGCCCCCCTCCCGAGGCCTTAATCAGCCCTTCCTCTGGCCACTAAAGACCCCGGGGACCCCATCCCCTAGGCCGTCCTTTCAAATGTATTTTTTTTTAATAATTATTTTTTTATTTTTGGGGAGAGGGGCCCCCCTCCCGGGCCACTAATAGCCCCGGGGACCCCATCCCCCGGGGCTGGCCCTCTCCTTTGGGGGCTGTGGGGGGGTCCCCAATCCCCCATGGTCCTGCCAGCTCCCCGCCTCCAGTGGGAGCCGGCATTGCTTTTCCACATGGGGAGCTGCTAACATGCATCTCCCAGTGTGGAAAAGCAATTTGCAATTTGGTTTGAATTTTGAAAGAGAGAGCAGGTTTCCTGCTCTCTCTTTCAAAATTCAAACCAAGTTTTTTATGGCAGGGCGGGAGCCGCGAGGTAATATATATATATATTATATATATATATATATATATATATTCACTGAAAAAACCATAGGTTTCAGGGGCATTATAGTTAGCTGGACTTTTCACTCGTACAAAACCATTGAAATTCCCCCGTTATAGTTAGTTCAGCTAACTATAACTCGCGCGCCCGCAATGCACTGCTGATGACGTCACATATTACATCACTCATGACATGGTCAGTGACATCACTCATGACATCACTGATGACATCTCAAATGACATCACTGATGACATCATCCTTGTGATAGAGTAGCAGACCTCCTCTCCCCCTAATATAACCTTTGATACACACATTCAAAAATAGAAACAAAATTTTTCAAAACAATGGACATACCAATATCAGTTACAACAACCTATTCAGTAATTCTAAGATCCACATACACATCCACTCATTCACCAACAGTCCTATAAAGTCACTCATACATGTACTCACTCATCATATGTACTCATACACCTATACATCCTGTTACAAAACACCACTCATCCATAGAGTTACTCACACACATAGTCACTCATGCTAATAAAGAATCAAACATCCATTTACTTGCATATTCAGTTATACACCACCACACTTACTTCTACAGAAACTTACACATACTTAGTCTTTTAAACAATCACTTATAGAAACACATACTTATTCATACAGGAACTCTTTCAATCTCTCACTCTCACATATACTCACTTATATACACCAATAGTCACATATACTAGTTTGAAACATATGTAGTTACTCATAAAGACACTATTGAGACAGTCATTCACTCACTAACACACCCATGCACACACTCATCCACCCATACAGTCCTGCACACATGCTGTCTTCAACACATACAAACAGTGAGTCACTCATTCATGCACCAATGCACTACGTAATACCCCCCACCAAACCATACTGAGACTCAGACACTCATACTGATACTCAAAAGACCAACTAATAACCTATATAGACACTCATGAATCTACTCACCAACCCATGCAGCCACTTATACACAAAGTGAGAGACTGATACAGATATTTACATATTTAAACACTACTCACTAAGCCATGTATTCACGAAAATACATTTAATCAGTCAGTTATACAATCAATTTTTCAAAAACAAATACTCCATTTAGACACTTATATACCCATTTATTCTTCCATCGACCTTGAGATATACATATATAAAACATATGTAATTTTCAGAAAAACACACATTCACTGGATGATGTCATCAGTGATGTCATTTGAGATGTCATCAGTGATGTCATGAGTGATGTCACTGACCATGTCATGAGTGATGTAATATGTGACGTCATCAGCAGTGCATTGCGGGCGCGCGAGTTATAGTTAGCTGAACTAACTATAACGGGGGAATTTCAATGGTTTTGTACGAGTGAAAAGTCCAGCTAACTATAACGCCCCTGAAACCTATGGTTTTTTCAGTGAATTTCTAAGGTTTTTTAAATGCTAATTCCTAACTATAACGTGCCTGAATCCTATCATTTTTTCAGTGAATTTCAAAGGTTTTTTAAATGCTAATTTCTAACTATGCCTACAGAGATAGGACATGTGAAGAAAGAAGAAAAAACGCACAGAAAGAAAAAAAAGAAATGCAGAAAGAAGCAACAGAAGTCCGCAAAGACGAAGAAAAGTGCAGAAGAATGATAACGTGCAGAAAGAACAAACAGAAGAGCAGAAAGAAGCCTTGTTGCAAAATCATCCTGTACCCTCAACTTTTTCAGATGGATACTGGTGTTAACTGAGTCTGACTAACCAGTCCTAGAGCCAGTGTTATGTTAAAAGACACTCAGAATACAGTGAAAACACCTACATACACTAGGGAACACTATGCGTTGGGGTCCCCCTGTGATCAGCATGACCTCCTCTGTAAGCCCCTAGTATATAATAGGGCAGGGGATTAAAACTACCTCTTAAAACGCGCCACAGGGCGTGTTTGCACACGTCACCTCAGGCCCCATCCCCTCACTTCCCCACTGTGTAAACACGCCCTGTGGCCGTTTTAAGTTGGGAGATTAAGTCCCCTTGAATCCTGAGGGTACATAGGGTCCAACTAGACCACTAGGTACCTCCAGTAAGCGCCACAGAGCTGTGTTACAGAGAGATGTAAAAAGGGGCATGGCCTAGACCACCTCTCTGCAACGCAGCGCAGTGGCGCTTACTGGAAGCACCTGGTGGGCTAGTTGGCACCCAGGGTCCCTCAGGATTGAAGGGTAATTATTTCCCCAACTTAAAACGCGCCACAGGGCTTGTTTGCACACGTCACCTCAGGCCCCATTCCCTCCCTTCCCCACTGTGTAAACACGCCCTGTGGCCGTTTTTTAAGTTGGGAGATTAAGTCCCCTTGAATCCTGAGGATCCCTAGGGTCAAACTAGCCCACTAGGTACCTCCAGTAAGCGCCACAGAGCTGCGTTGCATAGAGGTGTAAAAAGGGGCGTGGCCTCAGAACACCTGTCTGCAACGCAGCTCCCTGGCGCATACTGGAGATACCTGTTGGGTTAGTTGGCCCTCAGGGACCCACAGTATTGAAGGGGAATTAATTCCCCAACTTACAAGTGGCCAGGGGGCGCGTTTGCAGAGTGCTGCAAGGAGGGGGCGTGGCCTCCGGCGTGATGCCGGTCTTTTATTTTTTTAATTTTTTTAAGAAGGAGGGCTGTGTGGCCCCCCTTCTTTTTCTAATTTACTGGCCCCGGGGACCCCAACCCCCGGGTCATGGCCTTTTTTTTTTTTTTAATTCTTTAGGAGGGGGCTGCGTTGCTCCCCTCCTCAGACCACTTATGGCCCCGGGGACCCCATCCCCCGGGGCCGGCCTTTGTTTTTTATTATTTAAAAAAAATATATATTTCTAGAAACACCTAGGACATGCTGGACAAACCGTATGTACCTATCACAATGACGATTTGCGTGATATTTATTAAAAGGCGACTATGCATAGAATGAATTCACATGGAATGTATTCACACCGTTAGTGAAGCTCTGACGCGTCTGACGCCCTACCGTGCCTAATCCCGGCGCCCCCGCCGGTGGGTACTCTCCAAGTAGACACCCTTGTCGTTTATTTATACAAACATGGGTAGCTATTGACGGGCACATTTAATATACAAACACACCAAGCCATTCAAAGGGGATTCGACAAAAATTTGACCAAACTATGCAACAAACCCCTCTCACGGTTAATAAAACACACATCCACCGCCGGATGTATAATATTTTTATTTTACTTTCTGGAAAGGAGACGAACCTCACTTGAGAGTCACAGCGTGCTCCTGGCTGAGCCCAATGCTGTGTTACACCCACCAGTGCCCGCCGAGTGCCTCACACCTCTTTGTAGTATTCCACCAGCTAGTGCGTATGCTATGACACTCTCTAGCCCATGTGAACTGTAACAACCACCCCGTGAATATGTCATGCCACACTTGCCTTCGCACGGGTTATATTGCCCCATCTAACGTGGCTTCCTCGATGCCTATGTTATAACGCACAGCGCTATGCCATACATATTACAATCTGGGATCCATATCTTTGTCACAGTGCATATGCAACATTACACTCCCCAGCACATATTTTATATTACAACTTTAGAGACTAGTTAGGTTACACAACGCTGCCCTGTGCCTATTACCCTCCAAGGCGCATATCGCATAGCACGCGCTAGTGCCTGTGCTATCTCGCGCTCTCCAATGAATCTGTCATTGCGCACAATGTATTGCATATTATATTTCACGCCCCGGTTCATCTTATATCACACTTTTTGGTGCATAGTTTATACCATATACTATATCTAGTTTTCATTTTCAATCATGCTCTCAGGACTATGTTCTATATAACACTGCGTCCAGCTACCTTTTTCACGGGCATTACATTTTGCGATGGGGGGTGGAGGGCCAGGGGGTGTTTCTGCCAAGTGAGCCCGGAGTCACAGTCACAAACGTCCTCTTCTTCCTGAATAAAAGTGAGATTATGCTGCATACTTGTTCATATCTTAAGTAGTTCGCACAGACACACATTTTAAAAACAACAAGGTTCCTAATACCCACCTTCTCTGAACAGTTAGCTTGCTGCCCCATCCACCTCCTCCCTATCCTCTGTTGTCTGAATCCATGGACTAGCCTCCTCCCTCCTGCCATGCATGGTCTGATGTGCTGCCACTGCCCTCCATTTAGCATGATGTACCAGTCCACTCCTCCTGCCCTCCATTGCCCAATTCTATGGCCCATCATTGACCTCCTGCTTAGCCTCTGTGCTTAGCTTGCTGTCCCTATTCTCCTTCCCCCTGCCCTCCGATGTCTTTGTGCATGCCCCTGCTCCATCCTTTTTGCCCACCATGTTCCATGGACCTGCCACTCCTATCTACTCTGAGTGTTCTGTTGAGCTTCCACTCCCCTCCCACCTGCCTAGCATTGTCAGATGACTGTAACCTGTCCCTGCCACCTCCACCCTGCCTGTCCACATGCCATGCCCCTATCCCCTTCCTCCTGTCCTCCATGGTCCATTTTACTGCCACACCCTTCTGCCCTCCCTGGTCTGTTGTGCTGCAACTGCTCCTCCTGCCTGCCCCGCGCGGTCTGTTGTGAGGCTCCTTCCCCTGAACTCTCTTGCCTGTGCCCAGGTCCTGACCCTCCCTTCTATCCTCCATGGTCCCTTGTGCATGCCCCTGCACCCTCCTTCTTGCCCATCATAGCCATTCTGCTGCCACTAACCCTCCCTCTTGCCATGCATGGTCTTCTGTGCTGCCATGGCTCCTTCCACCTTCCCTGTGTGATCAGCTAGCTGCCCCTGACCCCCTCCCACCTTCCCTCCATGGTCTGTGTGTATGCCATCATAGTCTCATTGTTGCTCTCCATGGTGTGTCTTGTTTCTAGTGCCCATCCTGCCTGACCTCCATGGTCATCTTGCTGCTCCTGCCCTGCCCCCTTGCCGCCAGCCCTCTGTTTCCATGTGCAGACCCCTATTCCCTCCCTCCTGGCTTGTCTGTTCCATTGTAATGCCCCTGATCCGTCCCTCCTGCCCTTTATGGTCTGTTATGCTGCAGCTTTCTCTCCTGTCTGTCCATTATGGTCAGCTAGCTACCATTACCTCTTTCCCCTCTGTTCTCTGTTGTCCATGTGCATGGTCCTGTCCCCTTCATATTGCTTTCTATGGATTGTTGTGCTGCACTCCCGTCCCGCATGCGCTGTGTGGTGTATTGTGCTGCTGTAAACCCTGATGCCTGCCCTGTAGGGTCAGTTTTGGGGGCACCTCTCCATGTTCCTCCTGTCCTCTATTATCTGAGTCCATGTCCCTATCCCAATTCCTCCTGCCTACCATGATCCAATGTACCATACTTGCGAACATTTTGAACTTGGTAAGAGGGAGATTTTGAAAAAAAACTGGGGTATTGATTTTCCCCTTTGAGTTACATTGAAAAAGAGGAGATTGTAGACAGGAGACAGATCAAATAAAGCCCATTTGAGCTTAAAAACATTGGGCGTTTCCTGGCTAAAACGGGTCTGTTGGCATGTATGGTTGCACTACCACTGCCTCTTCCTTCTGCCCACAATGGTCTATTATATTGCCACAGCCTCTCTTGCCAGTCCTGATTGTTGGTTTGTTGCCCCTGTCCCCTTTCCACTGCCCTCCATAGTCTGTTGTGCTGCCACTGCCCTTCCCGCCTGCCCAGTGTGGTCAAATTGTTGCCTCTGCACTCTCCTACCTGCCCCTGGCCTCTGCCTTTCAACAGTATCCCAATGAACAACTAGATTGCTAACATTCTATATTTATTACAAAAGTGTGGAACGCCTGACGTCATCTTGATGTAATCAAAACTGTAATACCTAGAGTATTTCCTTTAGAAATTACATATATGAGAGGGTCTTATTTGCATCAAAATTATGGTTAGTGCTCTAAAAAACTAAAATGAGGACATATTTTCTGAGTTTTCAAATAGCGACAAAGAACTTTTACATTATTTGTAATCTTTATGTTTTTTTATCCAGTTGACCACTTGATTAAATATTGCACCTAGGGGAGAGGATGTGGTGTTACTTCCAGAGCTGCAGACTTTGCAACTGAGGAAACAGGTTGGAGTTTCTGCTTCAGCTCAACATTCTGTGATTCTGGTCAAATCACTTAATCTCCCCATGTTTACAACCAAAATGAATTTGATCTTGTGTGATGTGACCAATGCTCATGTAGAGCACTCTCTACCTGACAAGTCTGCACTATATAAAACTGCAAATACACAAAAAATAAGTGTTTTGCACACTTCTGTCATTGGGCTACATGTGGGCTACATCTGGGTGATATTTGTGCTGCATTTGGGCTCTTTTGTCTCTGGTGGCCATCTTGGGAGATTTATTTGTTATGAAGTTTCCTAATTTCCTCATTTACTGCAGTCTCCTCAGTAGGAAATGCTTTCAGTTTTTTACTTTGATTCTATCAAGAAGGTATTCAGATATGTCACACATTTGCCATAAATTCTGAATGTTAGCACTCTAGTTGCTCATTAGATCACTGTAGTAAAATTACTGCTCACCACGGAAGTCTGCTGCTGGTATTAAAAGTGTATGTTTCAGTCTGAATGTCAGAATTTGTTTATGAAATAGAAGAGGATTTGAGAAGTCAAAATGTGCCATAATTTTTCTTTCTGCAGAACTAATCATAATTTCTATGGGAAAATGAACCCCCTCATTTTGTTCCTTTGAAAATTAAATGTTTTAAGTGTTACCACTTTATTCCAATCAAGATGGCTTCAGGTGTGCCATTCTTTTGTCATAAGTAAGACTGTTAGCGCTCTAGTTGTTCGTTAGAACACTCTGGGACATTCTGTCATTGGGCTATACTTGGGCTACATCTGGGTGATATTTGGGCTACATTTGGGCTCTTTTTCTCTGGTGGCCATTTTGGGAGACTTATTTGTTATGATGTTTCCTAATTTCCTCATTTACTACAGTCTCCTCAGTAGGAAATACTTTCAGTTTTTTACTTTGGTTCCATCAAGAAGGCATTCAGATTTGTCACACATTTGCCATAAATTCAGAATGTTAGCACTCTAGTTGCCCATTAGATCTCTGTAGTAAAGCTACTGCTCACCAGGGAAGTCTGCTGCTGGTATTCAAACTGCATGTTTCAGTCTGCATGTCAGAATGTTTTTATGAAATAGAAGAGGATTTGAGAAGTCAAAATGTACCCTAATTTTTCTTTCTGCAGCACTAATCATAATTTCTATGGCAAAATGAACCCCCTCATTTTGTTCCTTTGTAAATTAAATGTTTTAAGTGTTACCACTTTATTCCAATCAAGATGGCTTCAGGTGTGCCATACGTTTGTCATAAGTAAGACTGTTAGCGCTCTAGTTGTTCGTTAGAACACTCTGGGACATTATGTCATTGGGCTATACTTGGGCTACATCTGGGTGATATTTGGGCTACATTTGCGCTCTTTTGTCTCTGGTGGCCATTTTGGGCGACTTATTTGTTATGATGTTTCCTAATTTCCTCATTTACTACAGTCTCCTCAGTAGGAAATACTTTCAGTTTTTTACTTTGATTCCGTCAAGAAGGCATTCAAATGTGTCACACATTTGCCATAAATTCAGAATGTTAGCACTCTAGTTGCTTATTAGATCACTGTAGTAAAGCTACTGCTCACCAGGGAAGTCTGCTGCTGGTATTGAAAGTGCATGTTTCAGTCTGCATGTCAGAATTTTTTAATGAAATAGAAGAGGATTTGAGAAGTCACTCAAAATGTGCCCTAATTTATCTTTGTGCAGCACTAATCATACTTTCTATGGCAAAATGAACCCCCTCATTTTGTTCCTTTTTAAATTAATTGTTTTAAGAGTTACCACTTTATTCCAACCAAGATGGCTTCAGGTGTGCCATCTGTTTGTTATAAGTAGGACTGTTAGCGCTCTAGTTGTTCTTTAGAACACTCTGGGAAGCTGCAGTAGAACACAAAGGAATCAACTGACAGTCTCTGCCCTTTTTGGATGTATATGTTTTACTGAGAATGTCAGACTTCATTCTCACATGACTGAGAAAGATAATGTGAATTTACAGAAAATATGCTCTCAGTTTAGCTTATAGATCACCTTCCAAACCTCTGTGGGAAAAGCATGAGAAAATAGTTTTCTCTCAAACATGATTCATGATATCACAGCAGAAGGCTTTTTCACATGGTTAAATCACCTTAGAACACACCACAATTCCTAAAATTAGTATGGTACCATCAACAAATGATTTATAATGTAACTAAAGTCTTAAAACCTTCTATTAACTGCAATGCTTTTAAATGAGCTGCTATCATGTATATTGGTCCCAAGATGGCTGCCAACACTTCTTGGATGAAGTGCTGACAGCCAATCAGATCTCACGATGAGATGTGTGGTTAGGCTCCGCCCAGATACATATGTGATTATACTTTTGATTTTCTCAGGAACTACTGAACGGATTTACACCATTTAAGCAAAAGGCATGAGTCTGAACTGAGGACTACCTCTTTGCCATATGTGGTGTAATTCCGTTCAGCACTTCGGGCTGCAGCTGCGTCAACAGGTCCTATGGGAAAATGCATGGGGAAAACGTGTTTTGGGACCCCCCTTTTTTCTCGGCCCCCGCTTGACGAATTACCGTGAAATTTTCAGGATTGGAGCGGACCGGAGCTGGCCAAAGTTTGGAAAATTTCGCGAAGATTCATCAATCGACGCCAACGTTATTCAAAATAGAATGGTGCGGATTTCCTATGGAAAATTGGTCCTAACTATAACTACCTACTGGCGACCGCCAGTAGGTAATTAATATATATATTACCTACTGGCGGTCGCCAGTAGGTAGTTATAGTTAGGACCACGTTTCCATAGGAAATCCGCAACATTCTATTTTGAATAACTTTGGCGCCGGTTGACGAATCCTCGCGAATTTTTCAAAATAGGTGGGGCGCTACGCTCTGCTCCTACCCTGAAAGTCTCGGGCGGATTCGTCAAGCGGGGGCTGAGATAAAAGGGGGGTCCCAAAACGCGTTTTTCCCATGCATTTTTCCATAGGACCTTTAGACACAGCTACAGCCCGAACGGCTGAACAGAATTACTTGAAATTTGGCAGAGAGGTAGTCCTCAGGTCAAGGAAGTGCCTTTTGTAGGTTTGGTGTAAATCTGTTCAGTAGATTCTGAGAAAATAGCCTTTAAATCAATATATATATCTGAGCCAGCTTACGGTGCGCTTACCGTACGCGTACGGTGGCGTGCGCAAGCGCGATTCTGATTGGCCCTTAGATCTTAGTAAACATTCGAATCGGTCGAAACCAGGAAGCGGCGGCCGCCATTTTCTCTCTCGCACTCTGACAGGGGGTTGAAAAACCAAGTGCAAAAACATGTAAAGGGGCTGTTTACACAGCTCCCAAGCACCTAGCCATGTCGAGGGAGTCCCCAACGATCCCCCAAGTGAAAAAAGGCAATTTTAATTTTTTCGAAAATTTCGCCGATTACGCTTACCGTACGCGTACGGTAAGAAATAATAAAAAATAAAAAAAATATCCACATTCTCCCCACCCCGTGTGCAAAAGGTGCCCGAAGGGCATCTTTTGTGCATGTCTTATTAGAGCTAAACAAAACATATTTTACCTGTCACAACGATGCTCATCATATGTCCTCCATGTGCGTTCATGGCCCATCTAGCGTAACGTGGGCACGCGGTGCGCGAAGCGCACCGCGTGCGCGCACGGAACGAACTGCGTTAAGTGGGCGCGCACGCCACAAATGGCGTAAAGTAACTTAGCATTCAAAAAACCGTACAAATTCACTGAAGAAACCATAGGTTTCACACACGTTATAGTTAGGAATTAGCATTTAAAAAACCTTGCAAATTCACTGAAAAAACCATAGGTTTCACACATGTTATAGTTAGCTGGACATTTTACTGATAAAAAACCAATGAAATTCCCCCGTTATAGTTACTGTAGGCAACTATAACTCACGCGACCGTAATCCTCTGCTGATGACATATGTGTCTTTATGAAAAAAAAATATTTGTAATATATGTATAGCTAAAATTTAATGGAAGAAGACATGGGCAAATAAGTGTCTAAATACAGTATTAGCATCAGCAGAGGATTACGGTCGCGTGAGTTATAGTTGCCTACAGTAACTATAACGGGGGAATTTCATTGGTTTTTTATCAGTAAAATGTCCAGCTAACTATAACATGTGTGAAACCTATGGTTTTTTCAGTGAATATATATATATATCAATCGTCAAACGGCCCAAAAGGAGAGCGCGCTATTTCATAGCGGGTGCTAGTGGCGAGAACGTGCCAGTTCTCGTAATCAATTTTTCACCAATTTCCTCAGAAAGGAAGCACTGCACGCCAAGGAAGTTGTTTGATTTAGGATTTAGAATGGTATAATGAAATCAAACTACATCTCCCATAATTCCTCCTAATGGATAATATGGGTCTAACTATAAATAATGAACATTGAAAACGGACTCACACACCGTGAGCAAGACCGATTGTGGTTGAAACGCGTTGGTGGTGGTGGAGGCTGGTGACTATTTGCACGGAAAATAAATCCTAAATCAAACAACTTCCTTAGCGTGCAGTGCTTCCTTTCTGAGGAAATTGGTGAAAAAAAAAAAAAATATATAGATATATATATATATATATATATATTCAACAACCTCGATGACGCTGCACCTCCAACTTGGCGAACAGAGACACCACGAATCCCAGGAATAAGGCAAGATGTTATTTATTTAATCGAAAATGCACAAAATCTGACGCGTTTCGGGCGGTTGCCCTTGCTCACAGATAGTCAGTGCCGGTAATGCCGTTTTTTAAATTTGCTCTGTGTGTACCACGTGGGATAATCAACATAAACAAGCTACTACGTGCCTTAATGCACTGACATGGTTCAGTCTTTCTTCTATTTAAAACAGAAAGTTAATTTTAAAACATCGGATGGGAAAATCTAAAACCCATGCCTGTAAGTTAAGCAAAAATCAGAATAGAGAAATATACAGCATAAATGCGGAAACTCATTTTGAGATGCTAGCTGGGTACAATAGACTGCGTCAACAAGGTAATTCATGGACACAAGACATATGTGACAAATTAATACTTAAATATGTGCGAATTCTGCTGATAAATATATGCAAAAATAACACGGTTGCAAAATGTGCAAATTACGCCGTGCAAATTATGTTATTGCAATACATTTCATATAAACAATATGCCAGATATATGTGCAAATACTGTAAGTAATGAATAGAATTCGTCACATAATCTAACGTTGTACTCTGTCACTCATTTTGATGTAAGATAATTGGCATGAATGCCCCTCGATCTAATATATATATATATATTCAGTGAAAAAACCAAAGGTTTCACACATGTTATAGTTAGCTGGACATTTCACTCGTAAAAAACCAATGAAATTCCCCCGTTATAGTTAGTTCAGCTAACTATAACTCGCGCGCCCGCAATGCACCGCTGATGACGTCACATATTA
This sequence comes from Triturus cristatus, assembly GCF_964204655.1. NCBI lineage: Eukaryota > Metazoa > Chordata > Amphibia > Caudata > Salamandridae > Triturus > Triturus cristatus. Next base: position 704,832,948 of record NC_140582.1, on the reverse strand, counting down.
CATCACTCATGACATGGTCACTGACATCACTCATGACATCAATGATGACATCACTGATGACATCATCCAGTGAATGTGTGTTTTTCTGAAAATTAAATATGTTTTATATATGTATATCTCAAGGTCAATGGAAGAATAAATGGGTATATAAGTGTCTAAATGGATGCTTTGTTTTTGAAAAATGTATTGTGTTACTGACTGATTAAGTGTATCATAGTGAATACATGGCTTACTGAGTAATGTTTAAATATGAAAATATCTGTATCAGTCTCTCACTTTGTGTATAAGTGGCTGCATGGGTTGGTGAGTAGCTTCATGGGTGTCTATATAGGTTATTAGTTGTTTTTTTGAGTATCAGTCTGAGTGTCTGTATGGTTCGGTGGGGGGTATTATGTAGTGCATAGGTGCATGAATGAGTAATTCACTCTTTGTATGTGTTGAAGACAGCATGTGTGCAGGACTGTATGGGTGGATGAGTGTGTGAATGGTTGTGTTAGTGAGTGAATGACTGTCTCAATAGTGTCTTTATGAGTAACTACATATGTTTTAAACTAGTGTATGTGACTATTGGTGTATATAAGTGAGTATATGTGAGAGTGAGAGATTGAAAGAGTTCCTGTATGAATATGTATGTGTTTCTATAAGTGATTGTTTATAAGACTAAGTATGTGTAAGTTTCCGTAGAAGTAAGTGTGGTGGTGTGTGTATAACTGTATAAGCTAATAAATGTATGTTTGTTTCTTTATTAGCATGAGTGAGTATGTGTGAGTAACTCTATGGATGAGTGGCATTGTGTAACAGGATGTATAGGTGTATGAGTACATATGATGAGTGAGTGCATGTATGAGTGACTGTATAGGACTGTTGGTGAATGAGTGGATGTGTATGTGGTTCTTAGAATTACTTAAGAGGTTCTTGTAACTGGTATTGGTATGTCCATTGTTTTGAAAATTTCAGTCTCTATTTTTGAATGTGTGTATCAAAGGTTCTATTAGGGGAAGAGGAGGTCTGCCACTCTATCACAAGGATGATGTCATCAGTGATGTCATCAGTGATGTCATTTGAGATGTCATCAGTGATGTCATGAGTGATGTCAGTGACCATGTCATGAGTGATGTAATATGTGACGTCATCAGCAGTGCATTGCGGGCGCGCGAGTTATAGTTAGCTGAACTAACTACAACGGGGGAATTTCATTGGTTTTTTACGAGTGAAATGTCCAGCTAACTATAACATGTGTGAAACCTTTGGTTTTTTCACTGAATTTGCAAGGTTTTTTAAATGCTAATTCCTAACTATAACATGTGTGAAACCTATGATTTTTTCAGTGAATTTGCAAGGTTTTTTAAATGCTAATTTCTAACTATAACGTGTGTGAAACCCATGGTTTAAATTCTTATATTAAATGTGTTTTTTTTTTTAAAAAACACGTTTTTTTAAAACTTTTTATTCTCTTAAAACACTATCACCCTTATGCATCAAGCCAAAATTCAGTCGGTAAAATACCGATTCGTTAATAGCTCCCGGTATTGTGTGAAAAACACCCAATCCCAATGCATCAACCCAAAACCCGAGCAAATAACGAATCGCTAAATAAATAACCTCGGACATACCGAATCGCTAATACCCAAAATGCTAATTTACCGAATCGCTATATACCGAATTCGCAATTACCGAAATCACTATTAGCTCCTGGAAATTGCCAATAGCAAATAACGAATCGCACCCCAATGCAACAAAAATCGCTAATAACGAAAATCCCAAAAATCGCTATTTTGCCAGAGCTAAATAAGGGGAATCAAAACCTGGAGGTAAAGTTACAAAAAAAAAACAAAAAAAATTGCAATTTTTTTCCCACATGTGCAAATGATTGAGGCAATCACTAATCCCTTAAAGGTGGCCCAGGAGACCCTGTTGGCTCCCACAAAATGGCTGCCCTCTACGTGCTTGCTAGGAGGATGCGGATCAATGCTGCCGGACAGCGCAGGAGAAGGGTCCAGGAGCGAGTGTTCAGACTGCGCATAACCTTGCTCGGCCAGAATGAGGACGAGGTGTACCAGAAGTATCGCCTCAATCGCGCTATGATCATGCGCCTGATTGCAGACCTGGAACCATTACTGCAGCACCAGACACACAGGACAAATGCTATCCCTGCGCACGTTCAGGTCCTATGCAGCCTGCACCTACTGGCCTCAGGGAGTTTCCAGGGGGTAATTGCGGTTGCCGGAGGTGTTTCGCAAAGCGCACTGTCACGCTTCTTCCAGAAATTCCTAGATGCCATGCTGACAATGCTCCACACACACATCAGCTTCCCCACAACCCCACAGCAGTTGGACCGCACCAAACAGGCATTCTACCAGGTGGCACAATTTCCACATGTGATTGGATGCATCGACTGCACGCATATCCCCATATGTCCTCCGTCAGCAAATGAGTACCTTTTCAGGAACCGCAAGTCATACCACTCGATCAACGTGCAGGTTGTGTGCGATGCCAACAACATCATAACGGACCTAGTGGCACAATTCCCAGGGAGCACACACGACTCATACATCTTCCGCAACAGTGGAATGCACAGGCGACTACTCAATGGAGAATTTGGAGAGGGACTCCTGTTAGGTACGTAGACCTACGCTTCCCCACACCAACACCACACATGTATGTACATCACCAATGCTAAGTCTATGCTTCTATCTTCTAGGTGACAGTGCTTACGCCCTGCGGGAATACATACTCACCCCATACCTAAATCCAGCAACCCCGCAGGAACATCGCTACAACGCTGCACACATCAGCACGAGGAATGTGATAGAGCGGACTTTTGGGATTCTCAAGAGCCGCTTCCGTATCCTCCACAAGACTGGCGGCGCCATGCTATACCAACCAGACACATGCTGTCGAATAATTGCTGTATGTGCAATGCTGCACAACATTGCCACCAGAAGGGGGATACCCATGGAGGTGGACAGGGATGACGACCCCCAGGCTGACCAACCACCCGCCCAACGACGGCCGGCACACATCCCAAACACAGCAGAGGGCCATAGGAGGCGGACAGACATAATGCAAAATCATTTTTGACCCTGGGTAAAATGAGACATTACAAGTTGGTGTTGGGTGCAACTGTTTAATGCACAGTAGCACTGAGGATTGTGCAACAGAACTAGCATTGGGAATCATGCTCCGATTGCATAAATGTAAATAAAAGGTTCCTTAAAGTCAGGCCTGTGCAAACACAATCATTGGATGGCCATGGTTGCTCCACCATGGACCTGCAGCATGTCAAAATTTCTAGTGGCGCCTGCCACGTACACCAAGCCTCCGCTCAGGTGCATCCAAAGCCTCACCACGGCCTGTCCCCGTGGAGGCACGCGAACTTTGGCGCCTGGTGCTGGCCTCTGCCAGTGACACGCTGCTGACACTGGAGGCAGCCTCACTGGTGTCATCCCCTCCCAATGCTGCAGCACTGCATGTGCTGCTCTGAAGTTGTTCCACAGCAGTGGTGATGTGTCCCAGTGACTTGGCCACATCACCGCAGAAGTGCCCAAGGTCCACCTGCAGGGAGACCGTGCGGCGTGCCAACACAGCGGTGCAGTTGCTGTGCCGTTGTATGGCCTTGGTAGCGGTGGCAGAACGCAACATTAGCTGCCGGTTACTCCTCCTCTGGGACTCATGGCCCTCCCTGATGGCACGGGTGAGCTCACGTACCTCCTCCCTGAGCTGAGCATTGCCATCAGCAACCGCAGTGGTCTGGTCCCTGACCGCCGTGCCCATGTCCCTGACCGCGGAGCCCATGTCGGTGACTGCTGCAGTCATGGCGCGCATCTCCCTTGCTAGGCGCACGATATTGCAGCTGATGCTAGCCACATGTCTTCCCTGCAGGTTCTGTGTACGCAGCATCCTCTCCTCAATTGCAGAGGTTGTTGGGACATCCTGGTCTGCTGAGGAGACGGAACTGCGACGGGCCCTGTGACGCCGTGCGTGTCTTGAGCCTCCAGGTGGTGCAGCAGGTGGTGTGGATGTGCGCTGCGTGGGTGCCAATTGCGGGGCGGGGGTTGCCATCTCCTGCAAGGGCGCAACTTGGTGCCTGTGCCTCTGCGGTATTGTGGCTGTACTAGCTGCAGGCTGTCTTGCTGGTGCCGTTGCTTGTGGCGCAGGTGCTGGTGCCTTGGCTAGTGGCGCAGGTGCTGGTGCCTTAGCTTGTGGCACTGGTGCTGGTGCCGTTGATTGTGGCGCTGGTGGAGGTGGTGCTGGTGGGGTGGCAGGTGTTGGCGGTGCGTGCGCATCCTGCGCAGTCTCCTGGTCTGACTCCACGGGTGTCTCAGATATGATCAGCTGGTCGCTGTCGTCAGAGTCCCCAGGTGATGCATCTGTGTGTGAAACAGTGCATGATTAGTGGGATGATTACACCTACATAGTGTTGTACCCCTTAATGTCCCTCTGTGGTCCAACAAATGAACAGTCTACAGCCATGTACAAAATATGTGGTGTGTGCTCAGAGGATTTACGCCTGTACCTGCACTCTGGCCTGACTAGACTACAACTCCCAAGATGCAGTAGTGTCATGTGTGGTGCTGTCTGTGCCAGAGCTGCAGACACAGTGAGATTGGGCTGGGGGCATGGGTATGGATTTACGCTATGCTGGGTGTGGCACAGGCATGCATCTTACCTTGGGCACTTGTGGCTGCGCCGGACGTGTCCATCTGGATCACCCCCACGACGGCTTCCCGCTCTATCGTCCCTTCCACAAGGTCCTCCAGGGCTGTGTTGGATGGTGCAGTGGTTGTTCCGCCTCCAGTCCTTCTTGCCTCCCGGAGCCTCTCAGCAATCCTCTCTTTTGCGCGCTTCCGCAGGTCATACCACCGTTTTTTTAGGTCGTCGATGCTGCGGCTAGTGACGCCAACCGCATTGACCCTCTCACGGATGCGCTGCCAGATGCGCCGCTTCTCGGTCTCAGGCACCTTGAGGGACAGCTTGCCAAAGAGGCGGTCGTGTTTGCTGGACACACCTTCGATGAGGTACTCCAGCTCCCTGTCCGAAAACTTCTTCTTGCGCTTGCGTGCAGATTCTGCGCTGGATGGCACTTCCTGCGACATGATGGATGTGTGATGTGAATGGCAGGATCTGTGTGGCCTCACTCTGCACAGCCTGTCCTTCTTTCCAGCTCCTGTCTGCTCCTCTGTCGAGGCTATGTGGGTGGGGCAGCAGTATTTCCTGGTTGGTGATGTCATCAGCCTGTTCCTGGAGCGACTCGGCAATTTGCGATTTCGCTATTACCGATTCGGTAATTGCTAATTCGGTATTACCGAACTCGCAAATTGCCAAATCGGTATTACCGAAGTCGCTATTTGCTAGTGAGGCCGTTTGCGTGCCCCGCTATTACGGAATCGGTAAATTTAGCGATTTTTAAGGAATCGCTAAATTTCACCGAATCTGTTGATGCATGCCAATTACCGATTCCTTAATGGCGATTCCTTATTTTTCGCTATTAAGGAATCGGTATTAGTTTGGCTGATGCATATGCCCCTATGTTTTTTTTCTTTAAAATCTGCAATATTGCAAGATTTTTTATTTTTTTTTACCAAACAGGTAAGATTTTTTTCTTTTTTAGTGCGCGTACGGTAAGCGTACGGTTTACGCAATGTCCGTAATTTTTCTACGCTGTTTGCGTATAGTTACGCAATTTGCGTAGCCGCGCGTACTGCGCGTGGGGCGCGTACGCGTGTACGCTACACGCGCACGTTACGCGGAAGTGTTGGGGAGTGACTGTTATGCGCATGCGCGCGAGCGCGTGTCTTTTTTACGCGCATGCGTACTTTTGCCGTAAGCGCACCGTAAGCGTACGGTTGGTCATGTGATCATGAAACACAACTTTTGATTGGTTGAAACTACTTTCAGTTCTAGAAATTTCCTACACCACACCCATTCCCCTCATTTCTGCTTGTGATCCCTTAGGAGAAGGAGCTGGGTTGTCTTTGTGATACGATGGCAGCACAGCAGAGCCCTTCTGAGAGTGAGGCTAGCAGCACTACCTTGAGGCAGAGAGCGAGGAAACAAAAGACCTCTTACATATGGGAGTATTTTTCTTTTCCAGAGGGCCAGCAAAAGGTAAATGCACCCTTAGTGACTTGTAAGCTGTGTGGCCGTGTACTTTCAAGAGGGAATCCCGACAGGAAGTATTCCTTCGGGAATCACACCATGATGAGACACCTTAAGGATGTACACAGAAGGACACATGCTCGACTTACTGAAGGTAACCCTTCAGTAAATCAACCAAGCACATCCACAGCAGCTCAGCCTGGACCATCATCTGCAGTGCCGAGTCCTTCTTCTGCAGGTCAGGTGAGCCCTTCATCTGTGGGGGGAGCATCTCCTTTTTCTTCTCCTCTGGAAATTAACCCTCGGTTTCTGAGGGTTGAAATACGGTGCGCCACTTGTCATGATCTAATTTGTTATAGGGAGACCAGTATTTCCCTAGTGAACAATAAAATAGATCAGCACACTTGTCGTACCGTCTAATATTCCCATTCTTTCTTTCCTCTGTCCCTGCATGAACACAACGGCTCTTTTAAGAGCCAACCTTACCTTTCATCTATTTTTTATATATGTTTTTAAAACTTTTTTTTTTTTTTTTTTACCGTACGTGTACGGTACGCGTAATTATTATTTTTTTTTTAAAAAACACTAAAAATCAATTATCACATTACAAGGTCCTTGAGAGACTACAAAGAAAAACTGAAAATGTGATTGTGGAGAAGTGGAAAAAAGGGACCATGATATTTTTGACTTACCATACCCACTCAAAAAAATATTTATTCTTTTACATTTTTTTTAATTGCATTAAAAATGGTTCTAGTTTTCGAAAATTATCTATCTCAATCATGACATCTCTGCCTGTAATTCCTATATGCACACAGAGTCATGTTTTCACATTAGTCACAAAACGAAATTTCTTTGCCATTTTGAAAGCACACTTACTACTCTTTTTTTTGGCAAGTAATAAACACTTTTACAGACTGACACATTATGAATCCACTTTTCAGATTCTTAAAAAAGCACATGTCCAAACTGCTTTTTCAGACCAGCACCATGTGTAACCTGGTTGACTGCCTACACTCCAGCAAGGGCAACCAGCCTTAGTGATGCTGAATGTGTTTGCATTACTGACTGAAACCTCAAACCCCACTCGCTTGTGAATACTGTGCATGATTCCACAGGGTAAGCAGCTGGGTGTGTGCTAAGAGTCTGCTTCTGCACCAAAAAATGGCTCCCCCTTTCCATCCAATGCAACTGTGAAATCACCAGAGCAATACGCAATAAATCTCTGCCTGTAATTCCTATTTGCACACAGAGTCATGTTTTCACATTAGTCACAAAACGAAATTTCTTTGCCAATTTGAAAGCACACTTACTACTCTTTTTTTTGGCAAGTGATAAACACTTTTACAGACTGACACATTATGAATCCACTTTTCAGATTCTTAAAAAAGCACATGTCCAAACTGCTTTTTCAGACCAGCACCATGTGTAACCTGGTTGACTGCCTACACTCCAACAAGGGCAACCAGCCTTAGTGATGCTGAATGTATTTGCATTACTGACTGAAACCTCAAACCCCACTCGCTTGTGAATACTGTGCATGATTCCACAGGGTAAGCAGCTGGGTGTGTGCTAAGAGTCTGCTTCTGCACCAAAAAATGGCTCCCCCTTTCCATCTAATGCAACTGTGAAATCACCAGAGCAATGCGCAATAAATCTCTGCCTGTAATTCCTTTTTGCACACAGAGTCATGTTTTCACATTAGTCACAAAACGAAATTTCTTTGCCATTTTGAAAGCACACTTACTACTCTTTTTTTTGGCAAGTGATAAACACTTTTACAGACTGACACATTATGAATCCACTTTTCAGATTCTTAAAAAAGCACATGTCCAAACTGCTTTTTCAGACCAGCACCATGTGTAACCTGGTTGACTGCCTACACTCCAGCAAGGGCAACCAGCCTTAGTGATGCTGAATGTATTTGCATTACTGACTGAAACCTCAAACCCCACTCGCTTGTGAATACTGTGCATGATTCCACAGGGTAAGCAGCTGGGTGTGTGCTAAGAGTCTGCTTCTCCACCAAAAAATGGCTCCCCCTTTCCATCCAATGCAACTGTGAAATCACCAGAGCAATACGCAATAAATCTCTGCCTGTAATTCCTATATGCACACAGAGTCATGTTTTCACATTAGTCACAAAACGAAATTTCTTTGCCATTTTGAAAGCACACTTACTACTCTTTTTTTTGGCAAGTGATAAACACTTTTACAGACTGACACATTATGAATCCACTTTTCAGATTCTTAAAAAAGCACATGTCCAAACTGCTTTTTCAGACCAGCACCATGTGTAACCTGGTTGACTGCCTACACTCCAGCAAGGGCAACCAGCCTTAGTGATGCTGAATGTATTTGCATTACTGACTGAAACCTCAAACCCCACTCGCTTGTGAATACTGTGCATGATTCCACAGGGTAAGCAGCTGGGTGTGTGCTAAGAGTCTGCTTCTCCACCAAAAAATGGCTCCCCCTTTCCATCTAATGCAACTGTGAAATCACCAGAGCAACACGCAATAAATCTCTGCCTGTAATTCCTATATGCACACAGAGTCATGTTTTCACATTAGTCACAAAACGAAATTTCTTTGCCAATTTGAAAGCACACTTACTACTCTTTTTTTTGGCAAGTGATAAACACTTTTACAGACTGACACATTATGAATCCACTTTTCAGATTCTTAAAAAAGAACATGTCCAAACTGCTTTTTCAGACCAGCACCATGTGTAACCTGGTTGACTGCCTACACTCCAGCAAGGGCAACCAGCCTTAGTGATGCTGAATGTATTTGCATTACTGACTGAAACCTCAAACCCTTAAAGTATTCTTTATTTTTACCAGTACACCTTAATTTATCGTGAAAACATAGTCCATATTATTTTACATGTTCCTCACATTTAAATTTCTCCCAAAACAGAAAATAATAAACACAACTTCAACAAAAGGAATTCCATTTCTATTATTCATTTCTTAATTTACCATATACATCCCCTCTCAAACTCTAAACTCACCTTTAAAATTAGTTAGCTGTGAAAGAAATGTGGCACTCAAACAGCAGATTATCAGAGCCAGGATCTCTGTTCTTTACACCTCTCTCCTCTCAGCAGAACCAGATAATGGCAAACTTTCCCTCTCTTTTTCCACACATATACATGTTAATTTCAAATCTCAGTGCTTCCCCCTTTTTTTCAAATGTAATCACACATTTCTATTGGTTGAAAACCAACCCTTTTCCAAAAGTACCCTTCCCCCAACTTGACTTCTGCCTAGTACCCTTCCCCCAACTTGACTTCTGCCTGCTACCATAGCAACAGCTCTTGAAACACTGCTGTGTGGAGTTAGGTCAGAAGTTCACCAAACAATGTTTCAATTCCACAGAGCAAGAGTGCTTGACTTTTCAAACCTAACAGCAAATCCATAGTACTGTTCTTTGGTAACACATTTTTCTGTACCAATACAAAACATGCTTCTATTAATTTACACATACAGCCTAGTTTTTATTCTAGAATGGTATGAAACAGCCAATCAGTTCTTTTTTTAATGAAAAAAATATGTATGCCTCCATTTCCAAACTGTCTTTCTTTTCATATTGCCATTCTACTGAAAGACACCTCCTGAGTGCATCCAGTTCTCCTTTGAAGATGTTCACAGTGTGGATTGTAGGGCACAGCTATGTCTTCTGGAGTGAAAAGTATGCAGAGAAAACAGGTATGGTGAGAGACCTTGCTTTGCCAAATGTAGACATTAAATGGATTGGTCAGAGAGGGTTAAAGTGGCACCAATTCATGCCATTGGTGAAATCCTTCATGCACATCCAACACCCTGACCTCATAATAGTGCACTGTGGTGGCAATGACCTAGGCACTTTGACTGGGGTAGGTCTGGAAATGCTTATGAAGGACACCTTTGCACAACTGTTTTCACTTTTCCCTAAAACTGCCTTTGTGTTTTCTAACATATGCCAAAGGCAAAAATGGAACTGGTCCAATCATTTCTGTCCGCAGATTGACAAAGCAAGTCAACAAATCTGTTTCTGCTTTCCTCCGTGACTATGGTATGGGTTCCATTTACAACAACAACTTGCGTTACGACATGCAAGACATTTATAGAGGAGATGGTGTGCACTTCAATGATGAAGGGAACAGAGTCTTCCTCTTGAACCTTAGACTCTGCATCGGTACTTACTTGTAGGTACCACTAAAATCACTTCATAAACACAACGGCTCTTTTTAGAGCCCCCTAATATCTAAACACTTAAATCTGCATTTCATTTCATTTTTTATTTTTATTTTCTACCGTACGCGTACGGTGAGCTTACCGTACGCGTACCCCGCGATTTTATTAAAATCAATAAATGTTTTCTTTGTACTTTTCTGTCCTTCTTTGACCCCCTTACAAATGTTAGGGGGTCTGTAACTCTCCTCCTTGCCCCCTTTCCAAGATATCACTCTTTTTTTTTCTGAGTGAAACACACGAAATGGCGGCCGCCGCTTCCTGGTTTCGACCGATTCGAATGTTTACTAAGATCTAAGAGCCAATCAGAATCGCGCTCGCGCACGCCACCGTACGCGTACCGTAAGCGTACCGTAAGCGCACCGTAAGCTGGCTCAGATATATATATTGATTTAAAGGCTATTTTCTCAGAATCTACTGAACAGATTTACACCAAACCTACAAAAGGCACTTCCTTGACCTGAGGACTACCTCTCTGCCAAATTTCAAGTAATTCTGTTCAGCCGTTCGGGCTGTAGCTGTGTCTAAAGGTCCTATGGAAAAATGCATGGGAAAAACGCGTTTTGGGACCCCCCTTTTATCTCAGCCCCCGCTTGACGAATCCCCCCGAGACTTTCAGGGTAGGAGCGGAGCGTAGCGCCCCACCTATTTTGAAAAATTCGCGAGGATTCGTCAACCGGCGCCAAAGTTATTCAAAATAGAATGTTGCGGATTTCCTATGGACACGTGGTCCTAACTATAACTACCTACTGGCGACCGCCAGTAGGTAATATATATATATATATATATATATATATATATATATATATATATTCACAGAAAAAACCATAGGTTTCAGGCACGTTATAGTTAGGAATTAGCATTTAAAAAACCTCAGAAATTCACAGAAAAAAACATAGGTTTCAGGGGTGTTATAGTTAGCTGGACTTTTCACTCGTACAACACCATTGAAATTCCCCCGTTATAGTTAGTTCAGCTAACTATAACTCGCGCGCCCGCAATACACTGCTGATGACGTCACATATTACATCACTCATGACATGGTCAGTGACATCCCTCATGACATCACTGATGACATCTCAAATGACATCACTGATGACATCACTGATGACATCATCCAGTGAATGTGTGTTTTTCTGAAAATTAAATGTTTTATATATGTATATCTCAAGGTCGATGGAAGAATAAATGGGTATATAAGTGTCTAAATGGATGATTTGTTTTTGAAAAATTGATTGTGTAACTGACTGATTAAGTGTATCATAGTGAATACATGGCTTAGTGAGTAATGTTTAAATATGTAAATATCTGTATCAGTCTCTCACTTTGTGTATAAGTGGCTGCATGGGTTGGTGAGTAGCTACATGGGTGTCTTTATAGGTTATTAGTTGGTTTTTTGAGTATCAGTCTGAGTGTCTGCATGGTTTGGTGGGGGGTATTATGTAGTGCATAGGTGCATGAATGAGTGACTCACTGTTTGTATGTGTTGAACACAGCATGTGTGCAGGACTGTATGGGTGGATGAGTGTGTGTTAGTGAGTGAATGACTGTCTCAATAGTGTCTTTATGAGTAACTACATATGTTTTAAACTAGTATATGTGACTATTGGTGTATATAAGTGAGTATATGTGAGAGTGAGAGATTGAAAGAGTTCCTGTATGAATAAGTATGTGTTTCTATAAGTGATTGTTTAAAAGACTAAGTATGTGTAAGTTTCCGTAGAAGTAAGTGTGGTGGTGTGTGTATAACTGTATATGCAAGTAAATGTATGTTTGATTCTTTATTAGCATGAGTGACTATGTGTGTGAGTAACTCTATGGATGAGTGGCATTGTGTAACAGGAAGTATAGGTGTATGAGTACATATGATGAGTGAGTACATGTATGAGTGACTGTATAGGACTGTTGGTGAATGAGTGGATGTGTATGTGGATCTTAGAATTACTGAAGAGGTTGTTGTAACTGGTATTGGTATGTCCATTGTTTTGAAAATTGTAGTCTCTATTTTTGAATGTGTGTATCAAAGGTTATATTAGGGTGAGAGGAGGTCTGCCACTCTATCACAAGGATGATGTCATCAGTGATGTCATTTGAGATGTCATCAGTGATGTCATGAGTGATGTCACTGACCATGTCATGAGTGATGTAATATGTGACGTCATCAGCAGTGCATTGTGGGCGCGCAAGTTATAGTTAGCTGAACTAACTATAACAGGGGAATTTCAATTGTTTTGTACGAGTGAAAAGTCCAGCTAACTATAACACCCCTGAAACCTATGTTTTTTTCAGTGAATTTCTGAGGTTTTTTAAATGCTAATTCCTAAGTATAACGTGCCTGAAACCTATGTTTTTTCTGTGAATTTCAAAGGTTTTTTAAATGCTAATTTCTAACTATGCCTACAGAGATAGGACATGTGAAGAAAGAAGAAAAAATGCACAGAAAGAAAAAAAAGAAGTGCAGAAAGAAGCAACAGAAGTCCTCAAAGACGAAGAAAAGTGCAGGAAGAAGGATAACGTGCAGAAAGAACAAAAAGAAGAGCAGAAAGAAGCCTTGTTGCAAAATCATCCTGTACCCTCAACTTTTTCAGACGGATACTGGTGGTAACTGAGTCTGACTAACCAGTCCTAGAGCCAGTGCTATGTTAAAAGACACTTAGAATACAGTGAAAACACCTACATACACTAGGGAACATTATGCGTTGGGGTCCCCCTGTGATTAGCATGACCTCCTCTGTAAGCCCCTAGTATATAATAGGGCAGGGAAACTACCTCTTAAAACAGGCCACAGGGCGTTTTTGCACACGTTAACTCAGGCCCCGTCCCCTCCCTTCACCACTGTGTAAACACGCCCTGTGTCCGTTTTTAGTTGGGAGATTAAGTTTATTTGAATCCTGAGGGTCCCTAGGGTCCAACTAGCCCACTAGGTACCTCCAGTAAGTGCCACAGAGCTGCGTTGCAGAGAGGTGTAAAAAGTGGCACGGCCTGGACCACCTCTCTGCAATGCAGCTCAGTGGCGCTTACTGGAAGCACTTGGTGGGCTAGTTAGCCCCCAGGGGCCCTCAGTATTGAAGGGAAATTATATCCCCAATTTAAAACGTGCCATAGTGCGTGTTTGCACACGTCACCTCAGGCCCCGTCCCCTCCCTTCACCACTGTGTAAACGCGCCCTGTGGCTGTTCTAAGTTGAGAGATTAAGTCCCCTTGAATCCTAAGGGTCCCTAGGGTCAAACTAGACCACTAGGTACCTCCAGTAAGCGCCACAGAGCTGCGTTGCAGAGAGGTGTAAAAAGGGGCTTGGCCTCAGAACACCTGTCTGCAGCGCAGCTCCCTGGCGCATACTGGAGATGCCTGTTGGGCTAGTTGGCCCTCAGGGACCCTCAGTATTGAAGAGGAATTAATTCCCCAACTTACAACTCGCCAGGGGGCGCGTTTGCAGAGTGCTGCAAGGAGGGGGCATGGCCTCCGGCACGATGCCAGTCTTTTATTTATTTTAATTTTTTAAGAAGGGGGGCTGTGTGGTTCCCCTTCTTATTCTAATTTATTGGCCCTGATGACCCCATCCCCCAGGGCCTGTCTCCTAATTATATTTTTTTGACCCCAATCCCCAGGGCCGGCCACTGTTTTTTATTATTTTTAAAAAATATACATTTATAGACACATCTAGGACATGCTGGACAAACCGTACGTACCTATCACCATGACGATTTGTGTGATATTCATTAAAAGGCGACTATGCATACAATGAATCCACGTGGAATGTATTTACACCACTAGTGAAGCTCTGACATGTCTGATGCCCTACCGTGCCTAATCCCGGTAGACACCCTTGTCGTTTATTTATACAAACATGGGTAGCTATTGACGGGCACATTTAATACACATGCACACCAAGCCATTCAAAGGGGATTCAACAAAAATTCGACCAAAACTTTGCAAGAAACCCCCCTCACGGTTAATAAAACACACATCCACTGCCGGATGTGTAATACTTGTTATTTTACTCTCTGGAAAGGGGACGAACATCACTTGAGAGTCACAGCGCGCTCCTGGCAGAGCCCAATGCTGTGTTACACCCACCATTGCCTGCCGAGTGCCACACAGCTCTGTGTTGTATTCCACTAGCTAGTGCATATGCTATGACACTCTCTAGCCCATGTGCACTGTAACACCACCCCGTGAATATGTCATGCCACACTTGTCTTCGCACGGGTTATATTGCCCCATCTAACGTGCCTTCCTCGATGCCTATGTTATAACGCACAGTGCTATGCCATACATATTATAATCTGGGATCCATATCTTAGTCACAGTGCATATGCAACGTTACACTCCCCAGCACATATTTTATATTACAACTTTAGAGACTAGTTAGGTTACACAACACTGCCCTGTGCATATTACACTCCAAGGCGCATATCGCATAGCATGCGCTAGTGCCTGTGCTATCTCGCGCTCTCCAATGAATCTGTCATTGCGCACAATGTATTGCATATTATATTTCACGCCCGGTTCATCTTATATCACACTTTTTGGTGCATAGTTTATACCATACACTATATCTAGTTTTCATTTTCAATCGTGCTCTCAGGACTATGTTCTATATAACACTGTGTTCACCTACCCTTTTCACGGGCATTACATTTTGCGATAGGGGGTGGAGGGTCAGGGGGTGTTTCTGCCAAGTGAGCCCGGAGTCACAGTCACAAACGTCCTCTTCTTCCTGAATAAAAGTGAGATGATGCTGCATACTTGTTCATATTTTAAGTAGTTCGCACAGACACACGTTTTAAAAACAATAAAGTTCCTAATACCCGCCTTCTCTGAACAGTTAGCTTGCTGCCCCATCCACCTCCTCCCTATCCTCTGTTGTGTGAATCCATGGACAAGCCTCCTCCCTCCTGCCATGCATGGTCTGATGTGCTGCCACTGCCCTCAATTTAGTATGATGTACCAGTCCACTCCTCCTGCCCTCCATTGCCCAATTCTATGCCCCATCATTGACCTCCTGCTTAAACTCTGCGCTTAGCTTGCTGCCCCTATTCTCCTTCCCCCTGCCCTCCGATGTCTTTGTGCATGCCCCTGCTCCATCCTTTTTGCCCACCATGTTCCATGGACCTGCCACTCCTATCTACTCTGAGTGTTCTGTTGAGCTGCCCCTCCCCTCCCACCTGCTTAGCATTGTCAGATGACTGTAACCTGTCCCTGCCACCTCCACCCTGCCTGTCCACATGCCATGCCCCTATCCTCTTCCTCCTGTCCTACATGGTCCATTGTACTGCCACACCCTTCTGCCCTCCCTGGTCTGTTGTGCTGCAACTGCTCCTCCTGCCTGCCCCGTGCGGTCTGTTGTGAGGCCCCTTCCCCTGAACTTTCTTGTCTGTGCACAGGTCCTGAACCTCCCTTCTATCCTCCATCGTCCTTTGTGCATGCCCTTGCACCCTCCTTCTTGCCCATCATAGCCATTGTGCTGCCACTAACCCTCCCACTTGCCATGCATGGTCTTCTGTGCTGCCATGGCCCCTCCCACCTTCCCTCCATGGTCTGTGTGTATGCCATCACAGTCTCACTGTTGCTCTTCACGGTGTGTCTTGCTTCTAGTGCCCATCCTGCCTGACCTCCATGGCTATCTTGCTGCTCCTGCCCTGCCCCCTTGCCCCCAGCCCTCTGTTTACATGTGCAGACCCCTACTCCCTCCCTCCTGGCTTGTCTGTTCCATTGTAATGCCCCTGATCCGTCCCTCCTGCCCTTTATGGTCTGTTATGCTGCAGCTTTCTCTCCTGTCTGTCCATTATGGTCAGCTAGCTACCATTGCCTCTCGCCCCTCAGTTCTCTGTTGCCCATGTGCATGGTCCTGTCCCCTCCCTCTTGCTTTCTATGGATTGTTGTGCTGCACTCCCGTCCCGCATGCCCTGTGTGGTGTATTGTGCTGCTGCAAACCCTGATGCCTGCCCTGCAGGGTCAGTTTGGTGCACCTCTCCATGTCCCTCCTGTCCTCTGTTATACAAGTCCATGTCCCTACCCCATTTCTTTCCATGATCCAATGTACCATACTTGCGAACATTTTGAACTTGGTAAGAGGGAGATTTAAAAAAAAAACTGGGGTATTGATTTTCCCCTTTGAGTTACATTGAAAAAGAGGAGATTGTAGACAGGAGACAGATCAAATAAAGCCCATTTGAGCTTAAAAACATTGGACGTTTCCTGGCTGAATCGGGTCTGTTGTCATGTATGGTTGTACTACCATTGCCTCTTCCTTCTGCCCACAATGGTCTATTACATTGCCACAGCCTCTCTTGCAAGTCCTGTATTGTTTTATTTGTTGCCCCTGCCCCCCTTTCCACTGCCCTCCATAGTCTGTTGTGCTTCCACCGCCCTTCCTGCCTGCTCAGTGTGGTTAAATTGTTGCCTTTGCACCCTCCTACCTGCCTTCAATTTTCAGAGTCCGTGTCCCTGGCCTCTGCCTCTCAACAGTATCCTAATGAACAACTAGATTGCTAACATTCTATATTTATTACAAAAGTGTGGAACGCCTGACGTCATCTTGATGTAATCAAAACTGTAATACCTAGAGCATTTCCTTTAGAAATTACATATATGAGAGGGTCTTATTTGCATCAACAGTATGGTTAGTGCTCTAAAAGACTAAAATAAGGACATATTTTCTGAGTTTTCAAATAGCGACAAAGCACTTTTAAATTATTTGTTATCTTTATGTTTTTTTATCCAGTTGACCACTTGATTAAATGTTGCACTTAAGGGAGAGGATGTGGTGTGTGTTACTTCCAGAACTGCAGACTTTGCAACTGGGGAACCAGGTTGGAGTTTCTGCTTCAGCTCGACATTCTGTGATTCTGGTCAAATCACTTAGTCTCCCCATGTCTACAACCAAAATGAATTTGTTCTTGTGTGATGTAACCAATGCTCATGTAAAGCACTCCAATACCTGACAAGTCTGCACTATATAACACTGCAAAAACACAAAATAATAAGTGTTTTGCACACTTCTGTCATTGGGCTATATTTGGGCTACATCTGGGTGATTTTGGGCTACATTTGGGCTCTTTTGTCTCCGGTGGCCATCTTGGGAGATTTATTTGTTATGAAGTTTCCTAATTTCCTCATGTACTGCAGTCTCCTCAGTAGGAAATGCTTTCAGTTTTTTACTTTGATTCCATCATGAAGGTATTCAGATATGTCACACATTTGCCATAAATTCTGAATGTTAGCACTCTAGTTGCTCATTAGATCACTGTAGTAAAACTACTGTTCACCATGGAAGTCTGCTCCTGGTATTAAAAGTGCATGTTTCAGTCTGCATTTCAGAATTTTTTAATGAAATAGAAGAGGATTTGAGAAGTCACTCAAAATGTGCCCTCATTTTCTTTCTTCAGCATTAATCATAATTTCTATGGCAAAATAAACCCCCTCATTGTGTTCCTTTTTAAATTAAATGTTTTAAGTGTTACCAGTTTATTCAAATCAAGATGGCTTCAGGTGTGCCATACTTTTGTCATAATGAAGACAGTAAGCGCTCTAGTTGTTTTTAAGAACACTCTGGGACATTCTGTCATTGGGCTATACTTGGGTTACATCTGGGTGATATTTGGGCTACATTTGGGCTCTTTTGTCTCTGGTGGCCATCTTGGGAGACTTATTTGTTATGAAGTTTCCTAATTTCCTCATTTACTGCAGTCTCCTCAGTAGGAAATACTTTCAGTTTTTTACTTTGATTCCATCAAGAAGGCATTCAGATGTGTCCCACATTTGTCATAAATTCAGAATGTTAGCACTCTTTTTGCTCATTAGATCACTGTAGTAAAGCTACTGCTCACTGGGAAAACTGCTGCTGGTATTGAAAGTGCATGTTTCAGTCTGCATGTCAGAATTTTTTAATGAAATAGAAGAGGATTTGAGAAGTCACTCAAAATGTGCCCTAATTTTTCTTTCTGCAGCACCAATCATACTTTTTATGGAAAAATGAACCCCCTCATTTTGTTCCTTTTTAAATTAAATGTTTTAAGAGTTACCACTTTAATCCAAGCAAGATGGCTTCAGGTGTGCCATACGTTTATCATAAGTAGGACTGTTAGCGCTCTAGTAGATCTTTGGAACACTCTGGGAAGCTGCAGTAGAACACAAAGGAATCAACTGACAGTCTCTGCCCTTGTTGGATGTACATGTTTTACTGAGAATGTCAGACTTCATTCTCACATGACTGAGAAAGATAATGTGAATTTACAGAAAATAAGCTCTCAGTTTAGCTTATAGATCACCTTCCAAACCTCTGTGGGAAAAGCATGAGAAAATATTCTTCTCTCAATCATGATATCCCAGCAGAAGGCTTTTTCACATGGTGAAATCCCCTTAGAACATACCACAATTACTAAAATGAGTATGGTACCATCAACAAATGATTTATAATGTAACTAAAGTCTTAAAACCTTCTATTAACTGCAATGCTTTTTAATGAGGTGCTATCATGTATATTGGTCCCAAGATGGCTGCCAACACTTCTTGGATGAAGTGCTGACAGCCAATCAGATCTCAGGATGAGATGTGTGGTTAGGCTCCGCCCACATATATGTATGATTTTACTTTTGATTTTCTCAGGAACTACTGAACAGATTTACACTAGACCTGCAAAAGGCACTTCCCTGACCTGAGGACTACCTCTTTGCCAAATTTCAAGTAATTCTGTTCAGCCGTTCGGGCTGTACCTTGGACTAACGGTCCCTATGGAAAATTGCATGGGGAAAACGTGTTTTGGGACCCCCCTTTTTCTCAGCCCCCGCTTGACGAATCCCCCCGAGACTTTCAGGGTAGGAGCGGAGCGGAGCGCCCCACCTATTTTGATAATTTCGCGAGGATTCGTCAACCGGCGCCAAAGTTATTCCAAATAGAATGTTGCGGATTTCCTATGGAAACACGGTCCTAACTATAACTATCTACTGGCGACCGCCAGTAGATAATATATATATATATATATATATATTCACTTAAAAAACCATAGGTTTCACACATGTTATAGTTAGCTGGACATTTCACTCGTAAAAAACCAATGAAATTCCCCCGTTATAGTTAGTGCAGGCAACTATAACTCACGCGACCGCAATCCTCTGCTGATGACGTCAGATATTACATCACTGATGACATATGTGTCTTTATGAAAAATAAATATTTGTAATATATGTATAGCTAAAGATTAATGGAAGAAGACATGGGTAAATAAGTGTCTAAATACAGTGATGTAATATCTGACGTCATCAGCAGAGGATTGCGGTCGCGTGAGTTATAGTTGCCTGCACTAACTATAACGGGGGAATTTCATCGGTTTTTTACGAGTGAAATGTCCAGCTAACTATAACATGTGTGAAACCTATGGTTTTTTAAGTGAATTTGCAAGGTTTTTAAATGCTAATTCGTAACTATAACGTGTGTGAAACCTATGGTTTTTTCAGTGAATATATAAACATATAAATATAATCTGCATATCTATATCAATATAAATTCATGCAAACATATACATATATGCATACATATGCATGGTATGTACATGAAAGTTTGAAAAACTCTAATACAAGCAAAGCTAAAAAGCCACCTAATTACAAACAGAATTGCTTTAACTTAAACCATGGCGAGACCTATTGCATTTTCAATGCTTGTTTACTTTGATTCCATCAAGAAGGCATTCAGATGTGTCCCACATTTTCCATAAATTCTGAATGGTAGCACTCTAGTTGCTCATTAGATCACTGTAGTAAAGCTACTGCTCACCAGGGAAGTCTGCTGCTGGTATTGAAAGTGCATGTTTCAGTCTGCATGTCAGAATTTTTTAATGAAATAGAAGAGGATTTGATAAGTCACTCAAAATGTGCCCTAATTTTTCTTTTTTCCTCACTAATCATAATTTCTATGGCAAAATGAACCTCCTCATTGTGTTCCTTTTAAATTAAACTACTCACTCTCTACTACTCACTCGCTACTACTTTCTACTACTCACTCTCTACTACTCACTTTCTACTACTCTCTACTACTCTACTACTCTCTACTACTCACTCTCTACTACTCACTCTCTACTACTCTCTACTACTCTCTACCACTCACTCTCTACTACTCTACTACTCACTCTCTACTACTCTCTACTACTCTCTCTCTACTATTCTCTCTCTACTACTCCCTCTCTACTACCCTCTCTACTACCCTCTCTACTACTCACTCTCTACTACTCTCTACTACTCTCTACTACTCTCTACTACTCTCTACTACTCACTCTCAACTACTCACTCTACTACTCTCTCTACTACTCAGTCTACTACTCACTCTACTACTCTCTACCACTCACTCTCTACTACTCTCTCTCTCTACTACTCACTCTCTACTACTCACTCTACTACTCTCTACTACTCTCTCTGCTACTCACTTTCTACTACTCTCTACTACTCACTCTCTACTACTCACTCTCTACTACTCACTCTCTACTATTCTCTCTACTACTCACTCTCTACTACTCACCCTCTACTACTCTCTACTACTCTCTCTCTACTACACACTCTCTACTACTTGCTCTCTACTACTCACTCTACTACTCAATCTACTACTCACTCTCTACTACTCCCTACTACTCCCTACTACTCACTCTACTACTCACTCTCTACTACTCTCTACTACTCACTCTCTACTTCTCCACTACTCTCTACTAATCACTCTCTACTACTCACTCTGTACTACTCTCTACTACTCTCTCTACTACTCTCTACTACTCACTCTCTCTACTACTCTCTCTCTACTACTCACTCTCTACTACTCACTCTACTACTCTCTCTCTACTACTCTCTACTACTCTCTACTACTCACTCTCTACTACTCTCTACTACTCACTCTCTACTACTCTCTACTACTCACTCTACTACTCATTCTCTACTACTCATTCTCTACTACTCTCTCTCTGCTACTCAGTCTCCACTACTCACTCTCTACTACTCTCTACTACTCACTCTCTAATACTCACTCTCTACTACTCCCTCTACTACTCACTCTCTACTACTCTCTACTACACCCTCTACTACTCACTCTCTACTACTCTCTACTTCTCACTCGCTACTACTCTCTACTACTCACTCTCTACTACTCACTACTACTCTCTCCTACTCACTTTCTGCTACTCTCTCTACTACTCTCTCCTACTCACTTTCTGCTACTCTCTCTACTACTCTCTACTACTCTCTCTACTACTCTCTCTCTACTCTCTACTCTCTATTACTCATCCTCTACTCTCTACCTCTCTACCTTTCTCTACATTCTCTCTACTACTCTCTACCTCTCTACCTCTACCTCTCTACC
Organism: Triturus cristatus; assembly: GCF_964204655.1. Lineage (NCBI taxonomy): Eukaryota > Metazoa > Chordata > Amphibia > Caudata > Salamandridae > Triturus > Triturus cristatus. The sequence continues at coordinate 704,811,272 of NC_140582.1, read as the reverse complement.
TCTACCTCTCTACCTCTACCTCTCTACCTCTACGTCTCTACCTCTACATCTCTACCTCTCTACCTCTCTCTACCTCTCTCTACACGCACACATATGCACATATATGCATTTATATATATGTGTGTGTCATACATACATACATATATAAACATATATATAATCTGCATATCTATATAAATACAATTATAAATGCATGCATACATATACAGATATGCATGTTATTTACATGAAATTTTGAAAAACACTAATAAAAGCAAAGCTAAAAAGCCACCTAATTACAAACAGAATTGCTTTAACTTAAACGAGGGCGAGACCTATTGCATTTTCAATGCTTGTTTACTTTGGGTCCATCAAGAAGGCATTCAGATGTGACACATTTGCCATAAATTCTGAATGGTAGCACTCTAGTTCCTCATTAGATCACTGTAGTAAAGCTACTGCTCACCAGGGAAGTCTGCTGCTGGTATTCAAAGTGCATGTTTCAGTCTGCATGTCAGAACTTTTTAATGAAATAGAAGAGGATTTGAGAAGTCAAAATGTGCCCTAAGTTTTCTTTCTGCAGCACTAGTCATAATTTCTATGGCAAAATGAACCCCCTCATTTTGTTCCTTTGCAAATTAAATGTTTTAAATGTTACCACTTTATTCCAATCAAGATGGCTGCAGGTGTGCCATACCTTTGTCATAAGTAAGACTGTTAGCGCTCTAGTTGTTCTTTAAAACACTCTGGGATTTCTGTCATTGGGCTATACTTGGGCTACATCTCGGTGATATTTGTGCTACATTTGGGCTCTTTTGTCTCTGGTGGCCATCTTGGGAGACTTGTTATGAAGTTTCCTAATTTCCTCATTTACTGCAGTCTCCTCAGTAGGCATACTGTCAATTTTTTTACTTTGATTCAATGAAGAAGGCATTCAGATGTGTCACACATTTGCCATAAATTCAGAATGTTAGCACTCTAGTTGCTCATTAGATCACTGTAGTAAAGCTACTGCTGACCAGGGAAGTCTGCTGCTGGTATTGAAAGTGCATGTTTCAGTCTGCATGTCAGAATTCTTTAATGAAATAGAAGAGGATTTGAGAAGTCACTCAAAATGTGCCCTAATTTTTCTTTATGCAGCACTAATCATTCATTCTATGGCAAAATGAACCCTCTCATTTTGTTCCTTTTTAAATTAAATGTTTTAAATGTTACCACTTTATTCCAATCAAGATGGCTTCAGGTGTGCCATACCTTTGTCATAAGTAAGACTGTTAGCGCTCTAGTTGTTCTTTGGAACACTCTGGGAAGCTGCAGTAGAACACAAAGGAATCAACTGACAGTCTCTGCCCTTGTTGGATGTACATGTTTTACTGAGAATGTCAGACTTCATTCTCACATGACTGAGAAAGATAATGTGAATTTACAGAAAACATGCTCTCAGTTTAGCTTATAGATCACCTTCCAAACCTCTGTGGGAAAGCATGTGAAAATAGTTTTCTCTCAAACATGATTCATGATATCCCAGCAGAAGTTTTTTTCACATGGTAAAATCACCTTAGATCATACTCCAATTCCTAAAATGAGTATGGTACCATCAACAAATGTTTTATAATGTAACTAAAGTCTTAAAACCTTCTATTAACTGCAATGCTTTTTAATGAGGTGCTATCATGTATATTGGTCCCAAGATGGCTGCCAATGCTGCAGATCGGCGCATATAAATTCTCCCTACTTCCACGGACAGAGTAAACCTACAGTCATACGCACATACACTCATCATACGCTAAGGCCCATCACACTGAAATTCACACTATTACTCTATCCACACTTAATATAGGAGAGAAACCTAAACCAATCTGCATCTAAACGAGGTCAATGCGACCATAAAGACATTGTCCTGAGTCATGATTTTAAACATAGGAAATACATCTGTAACTCAATAAATGACAAAGAAATAACCACCCGACACTGGAATTCAAACAAAAGGTTGTTTATCTAAATTAGTTAAAATGAAAGTCAATCAATAGCAAAATCATTATTCTCATAGTTACCTATTCTAGCTAAATGGGTCAGGACAGGTCTCTCAGTAAAGCGTCTCGAGCCGCCGTCCTCAGCATAGGTTCAGGAAGAAGTGGCCTCAAAAATCCCGAATGCAATGACCAATGACCCTCTCTAGTCTAGTATATTTATAACAAAACTAGCGAAATAAAAGTTACAAACAAATTCTGAATGTCCGTTGAACAGCTGAGCAGAGCGAGCAGGAAAGGATGTCACTTGGTAACATTTAGAAAACCTCTGCTCAGGAAAATCACAAAAATAAAAACACGGAAGAAGGAAACTCAAGTTTGTAAGTGATACATTTATGAATGCTCTTCCTTGGTACCATAGCAGAGCCACCGCAGGTTTATCTTTGTCCATTGTGGCTTCATTCTTCTCCAAGGACAATTGGAAGCATGCCCAGAGCTGCTGTCCTCACGGACACTTTAAATTCAGACAGAGGCTATGGTCAGGTGACTTTCAACCATGTTCAGCAAGGCCTCTCGTCACATCTCAATCACTCGAGCGCAGGCTGTAAATAGCAGCCATCTTTGTTTAGGCCAAAACGGACCATCTTAATTAAAAGAAACACAAAACAACGTTACCACATCATAATGATTATACAGTGTTAATCTCCATTAATACCCTTATGTGTATGTAATTATCTAGCCGTTTGCAACATAAAGAAGCATTAGCACACGTTATTTTAAAAGTGCAAACTCAAAACAAATAGCACTTTTGTGACACTTATTTAATTAAACTGCACATTATTATTAAGCAACATATATGCATTCCCACGTATAGTTTCTCTCATTAGTAATGTTGGTTAAACTAGACTTTTAATAAAACTAATAATTAGTAATTATAAATTAGTAACTTTAATCATAACATATAAACAAAACTGGAGTTTAAAACTCAATAAATTTTCACCTTCAGACAGTGCCACGTACGTCCATTCCGGTGACCTATACTTCTGGTTAGGTTTTCTGATTCTCTTGATCTCCTCTGGCTCTTTTGAGACCTTTTGTTTTTCACCTTTTGCTTTATGCTGACTCGACACCTCATTCACCTGTTCAGCTTTCGATGAATTTGCTCGTGTCAGTCTATACCTCAGCCTCTTTATTCTGTTAGGCCAAAGGTCTCCTCTTACACTCCTCTTCGGTCTCACTTCTTTATTATTTCTTTCTCCAATCCAAGTTCTCTTTCTCAGAACTCGACCCTCTGATTTCTCATTCTCACTCTCATCTGATTCTGTTTCATTTGCCTCTTGTTCTTCAACAGTTTTCTTTCGCTCCACAGTCTTTTCCACCACTGATTGAGATTTCCCTATTTCTGTCCCTCCTCGGGTCTCCGACACGCAATCTTCTTGCTGTCTACTTGTCCCTTCACCTAGCTTATCAGGAATGTTCCCTACACCTCCTCGGGGGTCTTCCGCAATCTGTCCCTCTCTATCTTCTTCTGACCCTGCTTCTTCAGGTGTAATCTCAAGTGGATTTTCAACCTCCTCATCTGATTCAGGAGTAGTCTCTGTGGAACTGCTCTTTTCTCTTCTTTCTTCTCCACTACTTATTGGAACTTCAGGCACTCTTACAGAATCTGATCTCTCCTCTGAGACTTTCAATGTTTCTCTTGAAGCCTCTCTTGGAAAGAAAAAAGAATCACCTGACTCTCTTTCTCCTTCACCCCTTTCAGGATGGATTCTTTCTTCTTCTCACTGGTTCAGTCTCTGCATCATCACTGGAATCTGACTCCTCAAAATACTCTTTACCAGTCCCATCCTTTGGATTTGGAACTCTCAGAGTATGACTCGCATGCACCCAGTTTTTCACACCAGCACACTTTACTGCAGTCGTCGTAGTCAGAATAACCTGTCTTGGCCTTCCCCACCCTGGAACCAAGCAATTTCTTCTTCTTTGCACCTTAATCCTCACCCAGTCCCCTGGACTCAGATCATGGGCTTGCTTCTTCTCAAGTGTGGTAGCGTCTTCTCCAACCTGGTGAAACACAGAATGAACTGCGTCAGCCAGGCCTTTACAGTAATCCAAAATCATGTCATCAGTTATTGTCATCAACTTGTTGACAGGCACAAATGCATGTCTCATTGCACGTCCCATTAATATTTTGTGCGGACTCAACCCTGTGGTTCTATCTGGAGTAGACCTAATAGTCATCAGCACTAGAGGCAAGACATCAGGCCATTTCATTCCAGTGGCTAAACACATCTTACCAATTCGGTTTTTGATTGCGCCATTCATCTGTTCAACGACGCCAGAAGCCTCTGGTCTGTATGCACAATGTAGCTTCTGCTGTATGCTCAATGCTTCACAAATTAAACCCATGAGCTCATTGTAGAAGTGTCCACCTCTGTCCGACTCAATTGTCACTGGGAACCCGTACCTAGGAATCAACTCTCTTAACAGTAACTTTGCAACTGTTATCCCATCATTTCTCCTAGTCGGATAGGCCTCCACCCATCTTGAGAACAAACAGACTACCACTAGAACATACCTCAATCTGTTCACTTGGGGCATTTCAATGAAATCTATTTGCATTCTGGTTAAAGGACCTCCTTCTCTGCCTATCGTTCCTAGACTCACCACTGTCTTCTTTCCAGTATTGAACTGTTGACAAATCAAACATCTCTGACAGATGCTCTCTCCAATTAACCTGAACTTTGCATTGTACCAGGTTTGTTTGAAAGACCTAATCATTGCATCCCTTCCCAGATGTCCCTGGCCATGATACATTCTTGCCATTGTCGACAACATGGAATTGGGCATGACTGGTCTACCATCTCTATAGATCCAAACATGATCTGTCTCTCTTGGGGCACAACCTGCCTTTATCCAATCTCTCATTTCCTCATCTCCTGCCTCATCCTGCAACTGTTTCTCTTCATCCCACGTTTCCAGGACATTAGTAAACATCACAGAACAAAAAGACATCTCCCTTTCTCGTGCCCTATTAATCGAATGATTGTTCTTTGCACAATACTGTGCTATGTCATTGGCAAAACGATTACCAAGGGTAACAAAATCATCTCCTTGTCCATGAGCAGCACACTTCACAACTGCTAACTCCTTAGGCAGCTGTATCGCCTCAAGCAACTTCCCAATCACTTCAGCATTCTTTATTGGAGTCCCACTCGACGTCAAGAAACCTCTCTGAAGCCAAAGCTGGCCAAAATCATGAACGACTCCAAATCCGTACTGACTATCAGTCATCACAGTCACTCTCAAATTCTTCCCAATCTTGCAAGCTTTCGTCAATGCCACCAATTCAGCCACTTGAGCAGATCTTACTCCTTTCAAAGACGAAGCTTCCATAACTTCTGAAACCTTGCACACTGCATATGCTGCACTCAGCACACCATCATCAGTCCTTAGACATGATCCATCCACAAACAGCACATGATCACTCTCAGGTAATGGCAAATCTCTTATGTCTGGTCGGGGTTTTGTGCAGTAATCAAGCACATCCAAACAATCATGATCAACATCATCTCCCACATTCACATTTTCAGCATCTGGTAACAACGTTGCTGGATTCACATTCACACATCTCTCAAGAGTCACATTTGATGCTCCCAGAATGATTTTCTCATATTTAGTCAGCCGACTATGTGACATGTACTGAGTTCTGCTTCTTGTCAAAAGAATTGCCACATCATGAGGTACAAATACCCTTACAGGATATCCCATTATTATGCCCTCACTCTGTTCCAAGCTTCTGCATGTAGCAGCTACTGCTTTCAGACAACCTGGCAAACCCACAGCTACGGGGTCAAGTGTCGATGAGAAGTACGCAATCGGCCTTCTCAGTTGTCCATGTTTCTGAATTAACACTGAAAGTGCACATCCATTTCTCTCACTGCAATATAACTCAAACTCTTTCTCATAGTCTGGCATTCCCAAAGCAGGGGCTTCACACATTTTGCTCTTCAACTCTTCAAATGCTGCCATCTGTTCTCCATCCAATTCCAATGGGTCTCTCACCTCACTTTTAGTCAATTTAATCAGTGGCTTTGCTATCAGGGAGAAATTACTTATCCACTGACGACAATAACCCACCATCCCCAGAAACATCCTCACTTCTCTCTGGGTCATCGGGGCTCTCATTCCTCTGATAATTTTGATCCTGTCATCGGTCACCTTTCTCAGACCTTTTTCAATATTGTGTCCAAGATAATGCACCTCCTTCTTGCAAAATTGCAATTTGGCTGGAGATACCTTTAACCCTCCATCTGCCAGATGATTCAGTAAAGCTATGGTATCTACTTCACAAGCTTCACGTGTCTTCGATGCCACAAGTAGGTCATCGATGTACTGCACTAGTACTGAGCTCTCAGGCATGATCAAACTCTCCAATGATTTCTTCAATAACTGATTGAATATTGAAGGACTCTCTGTATACCCCTGTGGGATACGACACCATGCTAAAATACGCTGTCCAAACCGAAATGCAAAAATCGGCTGGCTGTCATGATGCAATGGAATTGAAAAGAAAGCATGACACAAATCAATCACTGTGTACCACTCAGCATCATGAGGAATCTGATACAAAATCACTGACGGATTTGGCACAATGGGACAACATGCCACCACAATTTTGTTACCTTTTCTCAAATCTTGCACAATCCTGAATTTTCCATTAGGTTTCTTCAGCCCCATTATCGGTGAATTACACGGGCTACTCAGTAACTCCCTCAAAACACCCTGTTGAATCATCTTGTCAATTATAGGATTAATTCCCTCAATTATCTCTGGTGTCAATCTGTACTGAGGAATATTAGGATAAACAATCCCCTCTTTCACTGAAATCTTCACTGGATCTACATTATTCATCAATCCCACATCTTCTCCAGTAAAATCCCAAACTGCTGTTTTCACTGTGTGTCTCAACTCCTGAGGCAAATTATCTGGGTTAAACACAGCATATGTACCAACAATCTCACTCTCTCTATTATCTAGAGTCATCCGGTACAAAACATCCTCATCTGGTGTCTCAAAAGCTATTCCATCCGGAGTACAAAATATTGTACAATTCATCTTGCACAATAGGTCCCTACCTAACAAGTTCACTGGACTAGTGTCACAGACTACAAATCTGTGCATGTCTGAAAATTTCCCTATTCTTACCCTTACTGGTTCGGTAAGACGAGTCTTAATCTGTGTATTGGCTACACCAACTACTTGGATTGCTTCGTCCGAGAGATGAAGATTTCTAATATCTGCTGACCTGACAGTTGATCTCGTCGCTCCTGTGTCTACCAAAAAAGTAACACTCTCCCCATTTATCTTCCCATCCACAAATGGTCCTGCCTGGTCTATTTCTAGAGTTGCACCAAGTATGCACTCTTCCTCCTCTCTTCGGCACCGTCAATAGTCCCCTTCAGACTCACTCCCCTCATTCTTCAACCAGTACTGCTGTACCGGGTTTGAACGTCTCGGTTTGTTTACCTGCTCATCATTGTAGAATCCTGAGTCCTGGTTATACTTTTGGGACCCTCTATTCTGCGGCAAGGGCGGTTTTGGCTCTTGATTCTGCTGTCTGACAACCTTCTGCTGTTGCTGCTGATGATTACACCCCTCGTTCTGCACCTGTTGATTCAAGGGTTTATTTTCATTACTCACTAATGGTGGATTGGTACACTCGGATCTCCAATGCCCCAATTGTCCACAGTTGTGACAAGGAAACTTCTTCTTTGCCTCCTCTAGATTCCCCTTTCCTTTTCCTGCATATCTGGGTCTATTTCCTGGATTATTTGCTTGTTCCACCATCTGTGCTTCTTGTCTTTCTGCAACTTTCACCTGTGCCCACATTGCTTTCTCTTTCAGCTTTCTCTGCTTTGCCTCAATCTCATCACTGAAGTATTTTGCATGTCTCAAGATTTCATCAATCTTTTTACTCTGCCAATCAACTGTATGCTCACGTATTCTTTCACTGATTTCAGGTCTCAAGCCATATACAAATCTGTATACAAAATGACTCAAATCCTTGTCACCCAGGTGTTCATCTCCACTGAACTGTTTGAAAGCCAGTATCAGCCTTTCGTAAAAAGCATGAACTGATTATTTCGCTTCCTGATGTGTTCGATCTATCTTAACCCAGTCTGTCTCTTTCGGGGGTACTTTATTTTTCAGGAACACAATAACCTGGTCATATTTCCTCATAACTTTCGGGTCTGGAGCTCCTGTTTTCGGGTCTCTTGGATATTCCTTTGCAGGCCAGTCTACAACTATTTTACACTCTGCCCACAAGTCTGCTGGAACAATTATATCAAACAGACTATTCAGGTCAATCCACAACACTTTTGACAATTTCACAAACCTGCCTACCTGCCTATACCACTCGACGGGCTTTTCTCTCAGTCGAGGGAAAACATTCGTAAATGATAAAATATCCTGTCTAGTCCATGGGACATGTACATATCCTCCTCCAGGAATCTCCCTCATAGGATAAGCATCCACTGTTTTTTCTTTTTCTCTCATAGGAAAAGCTGAGTAAGTCCTGTCCACTGAATCTTCCCTTTTCTTGTACCATCTATCCTTCCATTTTTCCACATCACCCCATTTTCGCAATAAGGCAATCATTTCCTTAATCTGCCCTGTTCTACCAGCACCATTTAGATTTTCAATGTCTTTATCCGTGAAATCCATCCTATAAGACTTCTGCAAAGCTTTCACCTTATCCATGTCAACTCCTTGTTCACTCGCTATTGCTCTTAACCTGTCATGTGTACTTTTAGCCCTCCAGGTGATACTCTTACACATAAATAACAATTCTCCATCATGATGGTTTTTCAGTATATCGGTAGGAATTGTTCCTGCAATAAGCTCCTCCAATTCTATGCGCAACCTGGCTACATCAATTACCTGTGAATCTTTATCCTTCTTTTGAAGAACTTTCAACCAATCATTCAAATCCTCAGCTGTTATTTCTGTAGACTTTTTCACTGCACCCACTTGTTCTGCCATCCTCTGTGGTTCCAAAATCGTTCCTCCCAAACAACCAGTATTCAATCCTGAATTAGACTGCACATCTGACCCTCCACTACATGTGTCATGTCTCAGCTGTCTCAAATTATTTTCTCCCGTTCTCATTCCTGATTCCTCCAAAGAACAAGTACCAACCAAACCATTTCCAACATAAGGAACTGTCAAACTATTTTCACCCATTCTTTGTTTATCAAAAATAGGCACAACCGGACCTATGGTTACAGGCACTGTAACAGCTTCAAGATTTTTCGTCAGCTCTCTAATTTTCTCAGTCAGCTCAGATGTGGTTCTGGCTAATTATCTTGTTTTCTCGTCACTGACTCGATTCTCTCTCTCTCGCTCTCTCTCTCTCTCCCTTTCCGTGAAAGAGCTACCACTTTTCAGATCAGGTGTCACAGCCTCAGTTTTCACAATTCGCAAAGTATCTCTTATTGGAGTAGCAACTGGCGTGCTCTCTTCCGATTCTGGTCTATATGGAGGTGGTCTCTTGTAAATCATGTCATCCAAAACCTCATCCTCGTAATCATTAGCCCCATACCTTCTTACTTCTGCATCAGGCACTTTTCCTGTACCCTTCCTCCCTTCCGCTTCCTCAACAGTTCTCATAGGATATAATCCCTCTGACATACTAGCATCTCGCCATCTCCTCATTCGATCATGATGAGTTTCACGATCATATTTCCTCCCGAACATATACCTATAATTGCCTCCACTCCTCTGCTTTTCTCGCTCATGCACCTCATCTTCCCATTCCACCAACGCCTCGAATTGTGTCGGCCTTGGTCTAGGCTCTAGACAGATCATTTTTTCCCGTAAATTTCTCAACACGGCCAGATTAAATGAACCATGTTCCGGGAACGCTACGACACCATCGTCTTTAGTATACTTAGCCCAGTTATCTAACTATGTACAGGTATGATACCCATATTTCGCAACCATGAAGGATGCAGGAGTTCTCGTTGGAGGTAGCAATTCACCTTCTCTAGTTATTATATTTTTATCCTTGTCGAACCATCTTTTAATTTTACTGAACAAGGATTTCTTCTTCTTTTCCTCAGGTTGGTAATACATTTTAACGTTTACCAATATTCTCTAGTCCCTTCCGCAACTGTACGATCTTTTGTCCAATAACAGCGCGACTCACACTAACGCATCAATCCTGGAGCTTCTACGTCACCCTGTACTCTTTCCAATCCCTGCGCGACTCACACTAACGCACCAATCCCAGCGCGAGCACTATTCTGATCCACTACCCAATCAGAGCGCGGTCTGTATGACGTCAAAAGTCGCTGACTGCAGTCGCTTCTGCTCTGTCTCCTGTCACTCGTCTACCCCTCCTTTACAAAGCCTTCTCAGTAGACTTTGTTCAGATTCCACAAAATCTATTAGTTACAATATATAAACATCTCCATTGTCTGCTTCGCTAACCACAGAATAGTAAAGAAAAGTCTTTCTCACAAAAATCCCGCTTCTCTCTAGAACAGCGCTTACCTCTGCTCCACTACGGAATAATTACTTTCGTTGACACAGTAGCACATTCCTCTACTCTGCCCTTCTAACATGCATCCATTAACTGTTTCCTCTAGGACTGCTCCAAAGAGTCTTACAATCAACTAAATGCTCATACATTCACACACTTTCACACCAGAAAAATATAGCACACCCACACAGAATCCTGCCTTTCCCGAGAACAGCAAACAACCTGTCCCACTACAGAATTATAACACGCGTTAACCAAGCAGCGCTTACCTCTGCCCAGTCCTTCAAACAAGCTCAGAGAATACCTATTACTTCTCCCGCGATAAGCTTTAACGGCGAACCTTACAGATCCCTGGGACTTAAGACCAGAGTTTCACAGATAACCTTCGCTACCATACGCACTCCTTTTATACCGAAAATATATCCCTAATATTACACACGACGATGTCACTGATTCCGAACCCAGACAATGTGACGCGCAACTTCAATTGTCACACGTTTTTCCTGCATACATACAGGTAATTCCAACAATCCCGTCTTTCCCGAGAGCAGCACTCACTTCCCTCTGCCCTACTACGGAACCGTCACCAGCTCCCAAGTTCCAGAAGCCGTACACACTACATAAAACTCAGCACGACGACTTCAACATATAGTATTAGTACATATACCAACATCAATCAATAAATCAATAAATCAAAAGCCTATGTACAAGCAATCTATCAGATCAAGACAATAATCTAAAACTATCATACTGCTACCAGGAAACTACTGCAGATCGGCGCATATAAATTCTCCCTACTTCCACGGACAGAGTAAACCTACAGTCATACGCACATACACTCATCATACGCTAGGGCCCATCACACTGAAATTCACATTATTACTCTATCCACACTGAATATAGGAGAGAAACCTAAACCAATCTGCATCTAAACGAGGTCAATGCGACCATAAAGACATTGTCCTGAGTCATGATTTTAAACATAGGAAATACATCTGTAACTCAATAAATGACAAAGAAATAACCACCCGACACTGGAAATCAAACAAAAGGTTGTTTATCTAAATTAGTTAAAATGAAAGTCAATCAATAGCAAAATCATTATTCTCATAGTTACCTATTCTAGCTAAATGGGTCAGGACAGGTCTCTCAGTAAAGTCTCTCGAGCCGCCGTCCTCAGCATAGGTTCAGGAAGAAGTGGCCTCAAAAATCCCGAATGCAATGACCAATGACTCTCTCTAGTCTAGTATATTTATAACAAAACTAGCGAAATAAAAGTTACAAACAAATTCTGAATGTCCGTTGAACCGCTGAGCAGAGCGAGCAGGAAAGGATGTCACTTGGTAACATTTAGAAAACCTCCGCTCAGGAAAAATCACAAAAATAAAAACACGGAAGAAGGAAACTCAAGTTTGTAAGTGATACATTTATGAATGCTCTTCCTTGGTACCATAGCAGAGCCACCGCAGGTTTATCTTTGTCCATTGTGGCTTCATTCTCCTCCAAGGACAATTGGAAGCATGCCCAGAGCTGCTGTCCTCACGGAAACTTTAAATTCAGACAGAGGCTATGGTCAGGTGACTTTCAACCATGTTCAGCAAGGCCTCTCGTCACATCTCAATCACTCGAGCGCAGGCTGTAAATAGCAGCCATCTTTGTTTAGGCCAAAACGGACCATCTTAATTAAAAGAAACACAAAACAACGTTACCACATCATAATGATTATACAGTGTTTGCAACATAAAGAAGCATTAGCACACGTTATTTTAAAAGTGCAAACTCAAAACAAATAGCACTTTTGTGACACTTATTTAATTAAACTGCACATTATTACTAAGCAACATATATGCATTCCCACGTAAAGTTTCTCTCATTAGTAATGTTGGTTAAACTAGACTTTTAATAAAACGAATAATTAGTAATTATAAATTAGTAATTTTAATCATAACATATAAACAAAACTGGAGCTTAAAAGTCAATAAATTTTCAACAGAAAACTCTGCTCCAGCACCAACACTTCTTGGATGAAGTGCTGACAGCCAATCAGATCTCACAATGAGATGTGTGGTTAGGCTCCGCCCAGATATGTATATGATTTTACTTTTGATTTTCTCAGGAACTACTGAACGGATTTACACCATATATGCAAAAGGCACATGCCTGACCTGAGGACTACCTCTTTGCCAAATTTCTAGTAATTCTGTTCAGCCGTTCTGGCTGTAGCTGTGTCTAAAGGTCCTATGGAAAAATGCATGGGGAAAACGCGTTTTGGGACCCCCCTTTTTTTCTCGGCCCCCGCTTGCCGAATCACCCCGAGACTTTCAGGGTAGGAGCTGAACAGAGCGCCCCATTAGTTTTGAAAATTTCGCGAGGATTCGTCAACCGGTGCCAAAGTTATTCAAAATAGAATTTTGAGATTTCCTATGGAAACTAGGTTGTAACTATAACTATCTACTGGCGACCGCCAGTAGATAATATATATATGTATATATTACACAGAATTTGTAAAGAAATGCCTCTTTTGCATTATCACCCCTGAGTTTTTAGATTGATGATACTGGTTTTTCATCTCTGAAAGTGCAATGAGCCCCTCCAAACAGGCCTCTGTGCCAGTGTTCTGAACTTTAAAAAGGTATATGTTTAATTGGCTCACCCACAGTTGGCGTTAGTTTATGGTACCGAGGTACCCAGTGCCTGTAACTTAAGTGTCACTGATGGACAGCAGCACTTATTTTGCCACCTCGGGTGTGACAAAACAAAGCATGTCTCCTAGTCCACCATTGTCGGCTGGCAGAACGGTTTGTAGCCGCCAACTTGACTTTCCAATTTGAACCAATGACAAAGCATAGAACTTTCTTTTTAATTTCTATAAGTCACTCTTACGCCAGGACTACAGAACCCTAAAGGCAGGGTGCAATATATTAAGTCGATGGGCATGTGTTTTATTAACTTTACATGTCCTGACTGTAAAAAACCCTGCACTGTTCTTTTTTGTTTTACTGTAGAAAGATAAGAAGCCTCATTGGTGAAATAGGGAGTTACACGCTGACAACTCAGCAGTGCCAACTTCCAAATGGAATTACTAAACATGATAGTTCAAGGTATCAGACAAATCATTACATTAAATTTGACTTATTGCTCAAGTCCATCCAACATTTGTATGAATGGTGACTATAGTAAGTTGCCACTTTATTGCCCAGTAGCCTTTTACTCTTGTACACAAGCAGCTGTCGTTGAGACAGCCCTCTCCCTCCTGAGGAGAGGTCAGAATGACTCTCAGGAAGAGGAACAAAGGGCCTGCAGGGAAATAGCTTTGCCCTCCTCCCAGCAGGATGGCCAAAGCTGGTGTGAGCCCAAAAGGCGAGCTTCAAGGGGAATCTGCTTTTGAAGGGCAAATGGTAGTCAAACATGGAAGGGGCTGCTCTTTTATTTTTTGCAGACCGACTAGCATCTTGGGCAGAGAGGGAGAAGCTTTTGTAAAACCGGTTTTACAAGAGGAGTTAGCCCCCAGGTACCCACATCTCTGGGTTGAGCTAGGGAGCTCCACACACCAAGAAAAGGGTACTGCCATGTTGGGAATGGGCATAATAGTGCATTCTGGTCTACCTAAATACCACGCATCACAGGAAGTCATCATCAGGCAGTAGGGGACCAGGGAGCCCATTGGCTAGTTAGTTATTGCATCCAGCTAGGGTTGTGGGGGGCATAAGCGTGGCACACCGGGCACCCAAACCTCAGATCACGTCTGTGCTGGAGAGAGAATCGAAGAAGGACTATCTGCTGTTCTCTGGAGCCAACAAAAAGATGCTGTACCAAAGGCTGGACTGTGCCTGCTGCATCTTGGGCTAGCAAAGAAAGGACTATGCCTGTGGCTTCCTGCTGGTGGAAAAGTTGTCCCCGAGCCCCAGACAGAAGCGATGACTCCAAGAGTCAGTTTGCAAGTCTCTGTTACAGCTAAATGGCCATAAAAGCTGAGAAGAATGCACCATTGTCGCCCAAAGGACCTGTAACTGGACTGGTAACTGCTTAAACCACATGGTAACTGTTCAACTGGACCCGACTGGTTCCTGTGACTGGCTAATTATTGAAGTTAGTCCCCATAAGAGTACCTATATAGCCATTTTCAAGTCAATTGTCATGGGGCTAACCCTAACCCGCAATCTGAGTAGATTATAATGATTTATTGCATTGAGTGAAAAGCTGTGATTTATTATTTGAAAAGTCATATCTCCGGAACCCTCTAGTGTATGTTTGCCTTAGAGGTGTCTATTTAAAGATACAAATGCAGCCTATTTTTATACATTGGTGTGGGATTTTTATTGTGTTGCTTTTTCTTATTTTTCAACCGTTTTGGTACTTCTTAATGCTTTACACTTGTTCCTTTGATAAAGCCTGACTACTCTGAGCAACAGCTACCAGGACTGAGCTAAGGTTTTACAAACAAACCGGACTGGATCTGATACGAAAGTGTGCCTTTATTAAACTGTGAGGTTGCACCAGCACAACATATAATAAACTAATTTCCTCACACAATTGTATTAATAATAACAACTTTTCATATACCAATATAACACTGTCTCAGAAATCAACCCGTGCCAAGTGACTGTTAAAACCACAGTGTCTAAACATACAGGAGTCATATGTATTCCCAGGATAATGACTAACAATGCCTATAATAATGTACTCTTCCTTGCATAATAATTTAATATTTAGATAATGCAATACAAACATTTTGCATAAGTTGAATGGCCAAATAAGAACATGTGTCGCAGGAACACACCAATCACTACAGGGGATTGTGCAATCTTAAAAAAAATCTGTCTTGGTGTGGTTGAGTTGCTGCTCAGTGTTGGGAAAACAAATGCATACAATGATTGCTTTTAACACTGCAACAATATATTGTCTCAAACACGTAGCGACAACACTTTGAGAAAACTCGCTTGCTGTGGCAACTATTTCTAGGTAGCTACACACTAGCCAATCTCCCCAAAAACTCACTGTGTGACATAAGGGAACCGAGAGGGGGTGGATCCTGGTGAGGGGAAAGGACTGTGATCCCATTACCTTCCCAACCATGAAAGGGCTTCTGAGGGGGCGTGGACATTGGGTGGGGGAGGGCTTTGTGCAGGTGACTGCCTGTGAGGCACTCTAACCCACCCTAAAAAACACAAGTTGAGGCTTCCAAGGATACTGCTGATATCCTAACAATTCGCTTCTATTTCCTCCCCCTCCAGTTCAGTGCCGCCAGAACTGTCATTCCTTCTGCCACTGCATAAAGTACAACCATTTTGGAGAAACAGATCGGCTTCCTTGCCCACATTTTGTAGTTTGTGTAGGAGAGTAGGATCTGCTTCACATGGGTACCCCCACTTTTTGCTGGTGTTTCACTGTTTTTCGACCTTAGTCTGGCTGTGGCCCCTGCTAATCAGGACCACAGCCTAGCGGCTTCCTCTCTAAAATGGTTTGCATGTACATTAGGTACATATCTAATTGGATTCTGGAGTGCCTTATAAGCCCCTAGTATATGGTATACTATGTACCTAGGGCATAGGTACCTCAGCGGCCTACCAGGGGCTGAAGCCTGTATTATGCCACACCTGGGAAGCACTCCAAAATGGCAAAACAGGTCTGCTACTGCAGCCTGGGAAAGGGTGTGCTTGCACCCCTTACAGTGGTATAAGCTACCTATATCTCTACCATTGCACACACATATAAAACCTATAAGTCACTCCTATGGCAGGCCTTAAAAATCCTGAAGGCAGAGTGCTTGGTTTTTATGTGAGAGGGTGCCCCTGCATGAGCAGAGCCACTCTGCAGCATTCGGAGTACCTCCTCTGATGCTGTTTGTGGTGCAGCCTGACCATATGCTCTTAAGTGCATTATAACCTCGCAGTAAATGCTAACTTTAGGATGGCTGCACGGAAACATGTTTTGTTTGGTGTCAAACGCTTTGGAATACTACCCTGGCGGTGGGGGTAGCATTCCACCATTCTAGAGGGAGAGACATGTTCACACTGGTCTAACCCGGTCAGACTTTCTACAGCCCTGGCATGGTATCACAAAATGGATGCCTCTGCCACAGACACGGGTCTAGCCCCCTACTGCTGACCGAAACTCCAGCAGGGGAGGCCTGGACAATAGGTTTCCTGTCCCAGGGAGGTGTAACCACCTCCCCAGACAGGCACATGTGTATTAGGGCTGGGCGGAAGCACTCTCTGGTCCTTTGAAGTCCTGCACTGGGTGTACACTTGGTGTCCCTGTGCATAGTCCAGTTCAAACTGGTTGCAGGGTCTACCTGCCCCTGCTCTGGCGTGAAACTGGACCAAGGAAATGGGTGTAACTACCCCTCTTTCCAAACCCTCCCATAGGTGGGTCCCTAGAGTATGTCCAACCCCCAAACTTAGAATAAGTATGGGAACCCAGTCCTTGCGACTTTAGATTACCCTGGATGAAACTCTGCAACATATATCCTGAACCTTCGACTTTCTATTTCGACTAGAAAATTGAAGAAATCTCCCTTGGGGTCAAGGACTGACTCCCCTGCTTGGCAGGCACCAAAGAAGCAACTATCCGGTCTGCAATTCCAAAGCTCCCGTTGGACGCCGAAGTCTCTGCATCACAAGAGGCAGATTTCCTGACTTCCCTGAGGCTACCCTGAGTCCACAGCAAAGCTGAGGCCCGTGGCTATCATGGGTGACGAGGAACCATGACCCCTGGGCACCGCGTACTATTGCTGGTACATCGACTTCCTGATTATCCTTGAAGTTCTGCTTTGGGCCCCGAGTAGCCCCAGCTTTGAGCACAGACTGCACCGAAGTTCTCTGGCCTCCACTCCACGAGTGACCCGTGGGCCAGGTTCCAGTGTGACCGCTCGAGGCTCCTTCGCGATCGCTAGCTCATTGGCTAGTAGGTCCCCACGAAGCCAACTCCTCTTCTGCTTGGGCTTTTCTGGTTGCTCCAGATGTGCTTCTTCTCTTTTCACAAGACTTGCCGTTGCCAAGGCTTGGGTCGAATCTGGTCGCCGACACGGCAGCACTCGACAGACTTCGTGGGACAGCTCGAATCCGGCTCGTGGACTTCATCGACACCTCCTGGACCTTGTGGCTGAAGAGTCAAGGCACCCGTCAACTCACCTGAAGCACCCAACATCTGTGGGCATTGGTCCATCCTGCCCTAGGTCACTGGCAAGTGACCCAGACTCTGTCCTCTCTGCTTTCAGGTTCCTTACATCCTAGATCCAGGCTTGGATCTCTTCGGACACTTCTCCTCTTCACGGCAGCAGCAGTTCTTTGCCAGCTTCCATTTTACTCGACGACGCGACCTGACACCAAAAGCCACCTATGCACCCAGCTTCCCTGGGTGAGGTAACTCAAGTACTCCGATGTTCCCGTGGGTGCTAGCCCTAGAACTGCTTAAGTCCAAAAGGGTTTGGTCCTGACTCGATTCAAAGTGTCCCTAATCTTTAAATTTCCAACCGCGACATTGCCCATAGAAGCTAACGGGAACCCGCAGTTGTGTTTACACACTGCACTCAGTGCCCGTGGGTCTCCTGTGTCGCTACCTTGGGTGGTTCCTTGGGATCCTGGCAATTCTACAAGCTCTAGGCCTTGTGTCTAGTTCAGTTGTGGTTCTTATACCACTTTTTAAGTATATGGTTTGGTACGCCCCTAGGGCCCAAACATGTATTTGAGCTCTTACTGTTGATTGCTAACTTGTAAATGAAGTACTTCAAACTCCAGTCTCATAAAGAGACAAGAGGGGTGTGTTCTATCTTAAATACATATATTTTGAATATATACCTGGTGTGGTTGTCCTTTCATTTGATCATTCAAGAGATTATAGACTGGTAAAACAAGCTGCTTTACATTCCTTCAAGACTTAGCCTGAAGGCTGCTCTCCATATCTACCACTAAGATAGCTTTCAATAAAGGTTGTCTTTAACCATTCACCATAAGGGGTTGTTTGGACTGATACAAGGTGCCCACTAGAACTAGTGGACAGCATATATCAGGCCACCTTCTCACATTGGTGTGCAGCGTGTGGGATTCCAGCTTGCTATTGTTTTACCAGATAATCTAAATTGAATTGGTCAACTGAAAATCACTAAAGGTTCCTAAGGTACATATAATATCAAGTTTAGTTACAGTAAGTTCTACTGAACTTAGAGTTGTATGTTAAGGGATAGCACACCCTTTCTACAACTCAAGAGAGTTTAGTAGGACACACTAGTGTAGGTAGTGCAATACACCATACCACATTAGTAATGTCTAGTCAGCCAGGAACCAGTGGGTCCCTGCCAGGATCCAGTGAGCTAATCCCCTATAGATATGAGGATCTCTCCTTTGCGCAGCTTAGGGCCTTATGTTCCATTAGGAAGCTGAAGACAGGCAAAAGCCCAACCACCCAGCATCTCATAAAGATACTTAAGCTGGATGATCTCCCAGGACCTAGTGGTTCTGATGGGGTAGGCAGTATGGGTAGGGCAGCAGGTGAAGGTGGGCATAGGGGTAGACATTCCCCTGACCCTACCTCTAATGCTGACCAGACTGGTGACAATGACCAGAATCTAGTGAAAACACCTCTCCTGGATGAGGATGAGGAGGATGACAATAATGCTCCCTCCTTTATTCCTCCAGGAAGAGTTAAAAGTAGGGCTAGAAGGGATAGATCTCTGTCAAGGGGATCTGTCCAGTCTAACTCCTCTATAGGGACCTCTGTCTCATCTCACGGAGGGAGGGGAACCTCCCTGGAGAGGAGAGAGAGACTGCTGAAGTATGAGCAAGACAAGTTTAACCTCAGAAAGCAGCAGAAGGCCTTAGATAGGGAAGCCCTAGAGCTCTACAGAGCTAGTAAAAAGGAGGGACTAGAGTCCCTTGGTGGCAGCAATTTCCCTAGAGAT
This sequence comes from Triturus cristatus, assembly GCF_964204655.1. Lineage (NCBI taxonomy): Eukaryota > Metazoa > Chordata > Amphibia > Caudata > Salamandridae > Triturus > Triturus cristatus. Next base: position 704,791,876 of record NC_140582.1, on the reverse strand, counting down.
AGGGAGAAGTCTGATGACCATAGAAACCTAAGTAAGATTGTCCCTTCCTACCAGAGTGTGGATGACATCCACAAATGGATCTATTCCTTGGAGAGTACCTGTAAAGTACAGAAGGTCCCTCAAGGTCAGTGGGCAGCAATCTTATGGCTCTCCTTTGCAGACAAAGGTAGAGATAAGCTCCTCACTGTAAGAGAAGAGGATGCTGATGATTACCAGGTCTTGAACAGTGCACTGATAGATGGGTTTGGCCTAACCACTGAACAATACAGGTTGAAGTTCAGAGACACCCAAAAAGCACAAAATCAAGAATGGGTTGACTTTGTTGACTGTGCTGCTAAGGCTCTGGAAGGTTGGTTACTGGGCAGTAAAGTGTGTGACTTCATAGGATTGTACAATTTGATAATAAGGGAGCAGATTCTTAATAACTGTCAAAATCAGCTGTTGCGCCAGTACCTGGTAGACTCTGATCTGACTTCTCCCCAAGTATTGGGAAGAAGGCAGACAAATGGGTCATAACCAGGGTGAGGCAGAAGGTACAGAACCAAGGTGGTGACCCAAAGAAGAAGGATTCTAAGAATTCTGACAAGGGTGTGGACAAGGGTAAAGACCAGAAGTCTTCTCAAGGGCCCCAAAAATCTTCTTCTAATGGGGAGTCACAGTCAAGTAAGGGAAAAGGCCAAAAGAAACCTTGGTGCAAAATCTGTAAGCAGAAAACTCACTGGACCAGTGACTGCACCAAGGCCAACGAGAATACTCCAGCCCCCACCAATGCCCCTAAGGCACCTTCTCCCCCTAGTGCAGTTACAATTGGTGTTGGGAATACACAGAATAAGGGTATTACAGAGTTGACCCTGGGTTCTGAGATGGACTCTGGCCTAGTCAGAGTTCCAACTCAGGCTGTGCTTGTCTGTGATGGGGGTATGGATATGTCCCCCTGTGTGAGTCCCAGTAATCTGGGCAAATACATTCAACAGCCTTTAATAAATGGAGTAGAAGCTTGGGCATTAAGGGACACAGGAGCAAGTTTCACAATGGTGACAAAAGATCTTGTGGATCATGGGCAGATTATACTTGGTGAAATGTACCAAGTGACCAATGCTAGCAATGTCAGAACAGACCATTCTCTGGCAGTTGTTAACTTCTCCTGGGGAGGGGTAACTGGCCTTAAGAAGGTTGTGGTAAGTTCAGACCTACCAGTATAGTGCTTGCTTGGCAATGATCTAGAGACTTCAGCTTGGGCTGAAGTGGAGCTCAGGACACATGCAGAAATGTTAGGGATCGTTGCTCATGTCTTTGCTGTAACTAGGTCACAGGCCAAAATGTCTAAAACTGGACAGGCCCTGGATTCTGGAATAATGGAGCAGGTGCCTCACAAGAGGAGGAGCAGTAGTGTTAAGGCAGAGCCTTCCCACCTGACTCAGAATGCTGATCAGTCTCCTCAGGGAGATGATCTTGAGCCTGAAGAAGGAACTGCCCCAGAGGACCTTGAACCTGACCAGGTTGTGTTCTTGGGGACAGGGGCCCTTCCAGGTCTGATCTGAGCCAGGAGCAGAAAACCTGCCCCTCTCTTAAACCCCGCAGAAAGAAAGCTGCTGATGAGGCTTCAGGGAATGCTAGTGGCCCCCATAAAGTTTATTGGGATGGTGGGCTCCTATACTCAGAGAGTAGAGACCCCAAGCCTGGTGCATTCAGGAGGTTAGTTATACCTCTGAAGTTTAGGGGTTTCCTATTGACACTAGCCCATGATATTCCCCTAGCAGAACACCTGGGCCAGAACAAGACTTGGGACAGAATTGTTCCTCACTTTCACTGGCCCCACATGTCTAAAGACACAAAGGAGTTTTGTCACTCCTGTGTAACCTGCCAAGCCAGTGGCAAAGCAGGTGGCACTACAACGGCCCCCCTGATATCACTACCTGTGGTAGGGGTTCCCTTTGAGAGGGTTGGGATTGACATTTTTGGTCCCATGGATCCTCAGACAGCATCTGGGCACAGATAAATACTTGTGGTGGTGGATCATGCCATCAGGTACACAGAAGCAATTCCCCTAAGGACCACTACAGCACCTGTGGTGACAAGAGCTCTCTTGAGTGTGTTCTCAAGAGTAGGCTTTCCTAAGGAGGTAGTATCTGACAGGGGTGCAAACTTCATGTCTAGTTACTTGACTGCTATGTGGAAGGAGTGTGGAGTGAACTACAAGTTCACCACACCCTATCGCCCAAAATGCAATGGTTTAGTTGAGAGATTCAACAAAACCTTAAAGGGCATGATTAAAGGACTCCCAGAGAAGCTTAGGTGAAAATGGGACCTACTCTTGCCCTGCCTTTTATTTGCATACAGGGAGGTGCCTCAAAAGGGGGTTGATTACAGCCCATTTGAACTTTTGTTTGGTCACCCTGTCGGGGGTCCATTGTGTTTGGTGAAGGAAGGATGGGAGTTACCTATCAAGCAAGACATAGTGGACTATGTGCTTGGTCTCCGCTCCAGGATGGCTGAGTGCATGAAAAAGGCAAACAAAAGCCTTGAGTCTAGCCAGGAACTGCAAAAAGCCTGGCATGGCCAAAAGACAGTACTGACTGTTTACCAGCCTGGGTGGAGAACAAGCAAAATGCGCATGGCGGTTTGACTGCCCGAGACAGCCGGCCAAAGGCTCATATGCACTTGGATTGGGCAAACCACTCCTCCCCTCCCCTGCCCTGCTCTGTGAGCATAGCAGCCCCACCCCTACCCAGCTGAGCAAGGATGGAAAATAAAATGATAATGACCATGAGTTATTATCATTTTATTTTTTCCTTTTTGACCTGCCCATTGGGGCGACCCTTCTCTGCCTTGGCGAAGGAGCCACTCTGGTGTTATGTTCAAAGTGTGTGCATTATTAATGTCTCTGTCAGTTAGGAACAATGGAACTATTTCATAGGCAGGATAATATGACTGCTGCAGAAACGAATGCTCATATAGAAGATCAGCAAAAGGGCAGAGCAAAAACCGCTTTCAATTGCTGCTTTCCATTTCTTTTTTATGAATACACAGTAGCGGCCTGTGGAGGAAGTGCTGCAGGGCGGTGGGGTGGGGCGGGGGATGAGCAGGGTGGGGGGTAGTAAACTACGGAATAGGGACGAACGGAGGTAAGTAAACAAATAAATAAATAAAACGAATTTCGTTGTACGCGCTGCATCGCATTTGGCAAAGCAGCGCGCACAATGAAATTCATTTTATTTATTTATTTGTTTACTTACCTCCATTTGACCGTATTCTGTAGTTTACTACCCCCCACCCTGCTTCTCCCCCATCCTGCCCCGCAGCACTCCCTCCACGGGCCGCTACTGTGAATACATAAACTCTAGGGACAGTTAAATCTATTTTCGCCAGACTTAAAATCTCTGCGCAGGTCTCTGTTTCAATTGGCTCATCAAGTGATTGATTATTATAATATAGTTTATTTTGTTTTTAAATCATACAAAGTACTATATACTTTGATGATTAAAATATGTATGAAAAAACAACAAATAGCATACTCGCAGATTTGATTTTCATGCGAGCTATATGTAAGACACCTCTTTATTTTAGTGCACAGCAATACCAGAATACTACTGCAATTTCCTAGTCATAAACTCATTATTTGCAGTATGGGCTCAGATTATTCAGATCCTGGGAATTTCAATGTACTAAGATAAAACCCTTCATCATCAGGTTCTTTTCGGAATGTAACACCAGTGACTAGCCGAGATAAATTAAGACATTTTATTTATACGAAATAACCTTTAGGAGCTTATTACAATGTCGGGCAAACGATTATTACAATGTCCAGTGGACTTGAACCCACCCAACACCATCGCAGAAACGGAACTTACCGACCTCTAGTCGGCAGCCCCAACTGCCTAATTATGATGCGACCACACATAGTCCGGTCGCATACTGCCATTTCTCTATGGGAGCTTGTGTTACGTCCTTAAACCAGCTGTAACACAAGCTCCCATAGAGAATTGGGAGATTGTGTTAATCCCTGCTCCCAGTGGCAGGCACCTCAAGGTACCTGCCACAAGGGGCAGGGTTCTACAAGGGGGCACCATTGGTGCCCCCTCGGCCCAACCGGAGCCCGCCAACAAAAGAGGGCCCTGCTAGGTGCCCCCAAACACGCTTTCAGACAGGCTTTCCATGTCAGAAAGCCCGGCATGCAAAGCCTGTCGGAAACCATGCATCGTAATCTGGACGGCATTAAACGCCATCCATATGGATTACGGGCTGACTTCAGACTGGCCAACGGGCTCCTTGAGCCGTTGGAGTCCAGCCGGAATGACCATCCGGTTTCAATTTTGACCGGCTGTGTTGTAATTGCCCGGTCGGAAATGAAACCGATTATCTCGGTCGGAAAGCCTCTGACCTGAGGTTGGGGGCTTTCTGACCGAGATCGTAATCAGCCCCTTAGCACCTTCCCAGCTCTAGGTCCAATAAGTAGACCATGTACCACGAAGAGCAATACCCAGAAAGCAGAAATATAAATATTTTTGGTGCAAGTAGGTCCTGTCTTTATTCATAGATCATTGGCATATATTTATCGTAAGAATGGATTTAAAATAAGCCTTAGTGGTTATTTTGTTATTACAGATGGTCTTTCCCATCAAACAGCCACAGATTTCTAAACAACTGTAGGTAGGTCATTTCTATATAATGAAAGCAATTTGGTGGAGTGGCCTATTTTTATTTGCCATAAAAGGCAAGCGTTAGCAGAGCTCAATTGAAATTCATGTCAAATTACTTGGCAAGGTATAGATTTTCTCAGTTCCAAAGCCTCTTAAGAGGATGCTTCAACCAAATCGGATTCTTCTTCTGGACCCATATCCTGACCCACAAAGTAGTCAAGGGATGGACTTTTCCATTGTATTCCAATATTAGAGGTTGAACTAAATAATTCGCCCATTCAGTAGCGATTTTATTCCAAATATGCCACAATGGTTTTAGACATCAATTTTTCTGAAATTAGAATTGATTTCATGTATGCTTTATATCAGGTAATATAACAAGGTATTTATTCAGCAACAATTGCAGGTCAGGTTTTACATTCAGGTAAATTTCAATTGCTTCTCCCAAATCTCACAACCTATTTATTGCACATTTACACATAGGGTATTAGCATCATGGTATTATTTTGATTCTATCCCTGCAGCCTTTCAGAGATTGCAATTAGACAATTCGCTAAATACTTTCGCTATTTAGCTTTTTTGATTGGTTCGGTTTGCAATGCAGATTTTGCAAATTCACTATTCTGCGATATCCTGTTTTTGCATTTGCAAATCAGTTTGCCACTGGTTTCTGAATGGCAAAACATTTGTATGTCAGGCCTGTGGTGTTTCAATCAGTGGCGGCTCCTCTTCTAAGGTGGAGGAGCTTCGCCCCACTGTTTTTTTCACCAGTATCAGAAACAAATAAAATGATACTAACTCCGGTATTATCATTTTGTTTTTTTCTTTTGGTGCACGTCAGCTTTGGGAGACAGGCAGGGGCGGCTGTCAGAGCAACAGAGGAGTGGTTTGCCCCCTCCCACGTGCGCAATGACTGTTTAGCCGGCCCTCTTGGGCTGCCCAAAACAGTCATGCGCACTTTTTCTCTTCTCCACCCAGGCTGCACTACAGCCTAGGTGGAGAAGATGTCCAGGCCCCCATGCCCTGTCTGAGTGCTGAGATGGCAGCTTTGTGATTGGCTCAGGTGAGCCTGGGTGACTCCAGGCTGGTTCCTGTTCTGGCGTGCGGGAGGAGGAGAGAAGCGACCAGGAGAGCGGTACAGAGGACGCGGCAATCAGGTAGGTTAAATTATTTGTTTTGTTTAACCTCCCCCCAACCATTTGCGCCGCCTCCACCCCCGATCATTGCCGGCCGCTGCTGGTTTCAATTAGTAAGGTCTGTCATTTATGAGCCATATAACTATCTCATGGGTAGGCTTCAGCAGCGGCTGCCAAAATGAATGTTCATAAAGTAAAAGATTAACAAGGTAAAAGATTATTAACAAGGGGGCAGAGCCAATGTCCCTCCATCTATTGCTGCTTTTTTTTTTGTTGTGATTACGTGATTCATGGGAGTAACTATATTTGTTTTACCCAGTCCTAAAAATTCTGTGCATGCCTCTTTTTCTTTTGGCCCTTCAAATGATTGCTTGATATACAATAAGGTCAACGTAATGAATAGTTTTATTTGGTTTAAAAAGCATATAACGTACCATGCACATTAGAGATTATAGATGTATAAAAATTAATAGAGATAACATACTTGCAGTTTTGATTTTCACAGTCTCTTTGTTTCGTATTTGAATTTTGTGTTGCTTCAAGTGAATAGTGTGTTTCCTTACATAGATAATTCATTCTTGCTGGCCCTCTTTTACGAAGTCGATATTCTGTTCATTACAAATGCTCCAGTCTCTAAATACTCCTATTCCTGCAGCCCCAGTGCAGTATTTCTAAAAAAAAAACCACATCATCCTTGTAAAAGATTCCAAACCTCTGTGATTTACCGACTCTAGGAAATACAACATTCTCCTGAAACAGTGCAAAATTCAAATAAGAAACTAAGGGCCAGATGTACAACCCTTTTATTTAGCGGCTCGCAATTTGCGACACATTGCGAGGCGCTGAATGAAATGCACAACAGTGAGTTTACTGATCTCATAGCCATCAGAAATCAGAGCCATCAAAGGAACCCTCATAAACTTATATGTGGGTTCCCAGTTGTCCTTGATGGTCCCGTCTCCTGCAGACACTGCAGATTTCAATGCTTAACTCATAAGAGCATCGATCCGAAGATACCACCCTCCCAACCAAAGCCTCCTAATGCGATACCTAAATCTATTCTAACCTGGAATTGCTTCCTGGCCAATGTACGTTCACTACCCAAACACGCCATTAATATTTGGGATTTGTTGGCCTCTAATCACCCCCACGTGGGATTTCTAACTGAGACGTGGATGAAGCCTCATTCCAATCCTGATATTGCTATCGCTCTCCCTGAGGGCTATAGCATTCTAAGGCAAGACAGGCCCATCAGAGCAGGCGGAGGCCTAGCTCTTATATTTCAGGACCCTATTAAAATAACTATTATAGAACAGCATTGCACTAATCTGATGGAGATTATGATCTTCAGAATTGACCTACACTCACAATTCTGCTGGAAAGGCGCCTTGGTCTATCGACCACCTGGACCTTTAACTAATTTCTCTTGTCAATTATTGGAAATAATCTCTCCGCATGCAATTTCTACGAAGAATTTTCTATTACTTGGGGACTTTAATGTCCAGGGAGAAAACACGAACAATAAGGAAACTCTCTCCCTATTAGCAGACCTGTCTACTCTTAGTTTGAGCATTATAAATACAAATATCACTCACCAGGCCGGGCATATGCTCGACCTTATTTTAACTAATTCCTCGGACATCCGCTACAATGCGACGACTCCTCTTGAGTGGTCTGACCATTATTTGGTGGACTTCTCAATCTTAAGCAAACAGGATTTAGGAGGACATGAAAACAGACTCCCCAGAGTCTATAGACAGTGGCGCAGAGTTACTCCTCAATCTTTTCAGGACCTTTTTAACCCGCCATGCTTCAATGAGTTGGATGATATTAATGACCATGTATCAGCTCTGAATGCCAACCTTGAAGCAGCTATTAACCAATTAGCTCCATCTAAATCTCAACTGAACCCTCTTAAACGCGTGCAAGCTCCATGGTATACACCTACTCTGAAAACAGAGAAATCCCGTTGCAGAAAGCTGGAGCGAACCTGGCGCCTCTCACACAATCAAAATGATAAAGTCGTATTCAAAAATGCTCTAACAGCCTATCACAAAAATTTGCGGCTTGCCCGTAAAATGCATATTGCGGTTGTAATTGACAATGCGGAAAATTCTTCTCGTACACTCTACCAAATATTAAATACGTTTACTAATCCCAAGGCTTGTAACACAGATGCTGCATCTTCACAATACCTCTGTGACAATATTGCAAATTATTTGTCTCAGAAAATTGAAAATATATATCAAAAAATTACTTCGACTAGTAGGCCCTGCCCCAGTCAGCCCTCAAATTCCATCCCCGTCAAAGAGATATTGCACACCCTTGACACCTTCCCTGCATGCACGGTACTGGAAGTTGCTGCTCTTCTAAAAAGTACCAAATCCGGCTCACCACTAGACCCTATGCCTGCCAAAATCACAGCCACTTTGTCAGATTCGCTCGCCAATCCTATTTGTGCCATCCTCAATAAGTCACTAAAGGATGGCGTTCTTGCGGCAGAGTGGAAGGCAGCCCAGGTCATTCCCATTAAGAAAATTGCGAAACTGTCACCGGAGGACTATACCAATTACAGACCCATCTCACTGCTCCCCCTTCACAGTAAACTCCTGGAAAAACACATCAACAAACATCTTTCCGCGTTTATTGAATCTTCCAAATGCTTAGACGAATCACAATCCGGTTTCCGTCCAAAACACAGTACGGAGACCACATTAGTGGAGGTCATAGACAACATCAGAATGGCAGCAGAAAAGGGTCAGGCAGTGTTATTGGTCCTGCTTGACCTATCTGCTGCCTTCGACACCATTTCTCATCAGGTCCTTATCACCAGACTTGAGGAGATGGGTGTAAGAGGTAAAGCGCTTGGTTGGCTGACTGATTTTCTGACCAACAGGACGCAAACTGTCAATCTAGGTCCTTTTAGCTCGTCCACCACAGGATCTGCAAGGGGGTTCCTCAGGGCTCTTGTTTGAGCCCTACATTGTTCAATGTCTATGTAGCCCCCTTGGCAGGATACCTCAGACGGCTTGGGTTTGACCCCATATCCTATGCCGATGACACGCAACTTTTGATGTCTTTCGACAAAACTAGTCCGCTTACCCGAGACTTGTTTTCCGAGGGCATGAAAGGAGTTGCGCAGTGGATGAGGGAAAATTATTTACAGTTAAACTCTGACAAATCAGAAATCATGCTGTTTGGAGAGGCAAAACTGAGATGGTCCCCTAGTTGGTGGCCTGAGGAATTGGGCTCTGCCCCGTCCCCCAAAGATGTTGTAAAAGATCTGGGTGTACGCCTGGATAGTGATCTTACTTTAGAAGAACATGTTAACAGTACCGCCAACACCTGCTTTCACACCCTTCGCATGTTGCGTAAGGTCTGTCCCTTCCTTCCTTTATCTACCCGTAAATCTTTGGTTCAGTCATTGATTATCAGTAGATTGGACTACTGCAATGCCCTGTTAATTGCAGCAAAAGAAAAATCTCTATGCAAACTGCAAGTGGTCCAGAACACCGCTGCCCGATTAGTAAATAACGCACTTCCCAGGACCCCCTCTGCTCCTTTACTCCACGACCTCCATTGGCTCCCCATAAAAAAGAGGGTCAGATTCAAAATCTGCTGCATGGTTTTTAAATCCTTGCACAACTTGGGTCCTGGCTACTTTGCTCGGAAACTGGTCAGGTACACTCCGACTAGATTACTGAGATCCAGCCAACTTGCATATCTGCAAATCCCTCGCATAAAACTATCCCGGATGGGTGGTAAAGCGTTCTCATATCTGGCACCCCGTTACTGGAATCTCCTCCCATTACATCTTCGCCAATGTGCCAATTTGGGGGTCTTCCGGAAATTACTGAAAACGCATCTTTTCTAATCAGTTTCCCTCAGTGGCCAATCAGCAGTCTAAAGCGCAGAGATACCCCGTATGGGGTGATTCGGGCGCTATACAAAACCCATAAATAAAATAAATAAATAAATAAATTACACTGTTTTGCAATTCCCACTAGGGTCGCAAATTGTGAGACTCATTAATATTAATGAGCCTCTCGCAATTTGCGAGCCCATTGTGAATGCCAGCCCTCCCAGGGATGGTGGCCTGCGGGGCTCAGCAGACCACCATGTCTCGGACTGCTTTTTAATAAAGTATTGTTTTTGTTTTAAATGCAGCCCGTTTTCTTGGAAGGTTAACAGGATGCATTTTTTAAAAAAAAAATGAAATGTATTTGTTTCATTTTTTAAGGGCAGGCAGTGGTCCCTGGAAATACTGCCTGCCCTTAAAAAGTTATTTCGCATGCATTTGCAAATGCATTACCACCTACTTGAAGTAGGTGATAATTGCGAGTGTTTTGCGACCGCAATTGCAGTTGCAAAAGATTAGTACATTGTTTTGAGAGTCGCTATTTGGAAGCGAATGCCCCTTCCAAATAGCAAGGCGCAAAACCTATTTAGCTAGTCGCAAAAAAAGTGCGACTCGCTAAATAGTCTATGTACATGCCCCAATATGTTTTTGCATGTTAAAATGGGTTAGCAAACCCTTATGCGCATGCCAAAACGGGTCGTACATCTGGCCCAAAGAGATTAAATACAAATAGGCTTGAAGGCAACCATCCCTTACTTCCCTGAAAATAGGGTGCTTGTCATAGTTTTACTAGGGATCTTTACCGGCGTAAATCTACTGTTGTACAAGGGTGCCTGCATTGCAGGGAGTCATTGTTTATGTGCAAGTAGGTGTTCCTTCCTGCACATAAACAATCAATAATGGCAATCTGTTACTTCTATATGTACTGCATTTTGTGCTTTCTATGTGTGCTGCAGAAAGCAGCACACATAGAAAAAGCAAAAACAAGAAGAAATTAAAGTATTCCTCCCCATTGCGCTATACTAGCGCCTGCTATTGCGTGGCAGTTTGTTTTGGCGCTACCTCAGATTTACTCATCCTTGTAAATGTAAGGCAGCGTCAAAATGCAATGGGTGTTGCGGTGGAACACCCACAGCAACACTCATTGCATGCCCCTTTCACTCAAAGTGATGCATGTAAAGAGGCCGTATTTACAAGGCGGCGTTAAGCCACTGAAAGTAGTTTAGCCCTGCTTTGGAAATATTGAGAAGGTCATTGCGCCGCCAGATGATTGCTAAAAGTGACATTCTGGTGGTGTTATCCCCTTGTAAGTATTACCCTAAGTATGCTGATGTAAGGCCCTCTTGAGTGACATCGAGGGACAGGATGGCAGAATCCTGACAATATCTTTGTCTGTTAATGGATAGTTTATTTCTGCCCTTGTCATTGTATGAGAATTGTAAGCTATGGGATAATTAGTTTGGTGTTGTGTGCCTTTTTTATAACACACCTCCAATAGTATAAAGAACACATCCGTTTCTTCAGAACAAGATGTAATAATATGGAGGCATACTTTTTTCACAACGTTTGGAGCAGGCACCACTCTAGCCTCTCTAGGACTTACATGTGCCTGGACCTCCATCCAGGGAAGGCCCTTTCGCTCAGTCTCACTAAGCCCTAGGCCTGGCTAAAGCTCGACCTGCTTAGTGTAATGGAGCACTGTAAAAATCATAATATAACAGGCCACTTGGGTACTGATTATATGTGTCTTGGGGAAATAATGACCCTAGGGTGATAAAATAAAGCCAAAGAACTCAAATGAAGTGATGTGGAGAGAAAAATGTTTCAGTTTAGCAAAGAGCTGGTCTGTCTTAATATTTTAGCACCATGTCATTATGTTATTCTATTTGAAAGCACATGAATATCTGATACATACACTAAGACACACAGACCAAATGACATTACCTCTGTAGATAAATGTCCCTTTTTGCCTTCATTTGTGTGGTCACTTCTAATTTGTTGCTGGATGTTTCTTCTGGTTGTTGGTCTCTGCACACTGAGACACAGCATGCCAGGGCCCAGTGTATGTCCTCTCTGCCCCTAAACACATGTCAAATTGGACATTATTAGCATATCTAACTTACCTATACATCCCTAGTCTACAGTACAAAATTTGTACCCAGGGTCTGTATGTTAAATGTCACTAGTGAAGTGGAGCACAGTTTGTGCCACCGCTAAAGTGACAACGCAAAGCATGCCTCTAAGCCTGCCCTTGCAGCCAGGGTGCAGTTTTAAAACTTCCAATTCGACCTTTCAAAACAAACCTTTCGGTAGGCTTAAACCATCCTTTTTAATGCTTATAAGCCACCCCTAAATTAGGCCTGAAATGCCCATAGGGCAGGGTGCATGGTATAATATTTAGAAAGTAAAGCAAGTGTACATGTGTTTTACATGCTCTGGCAGTGAATAATATCCAAAGTCGTTTTACACTCTGGTAAGACTGGTTCTCCCATAGGAAAACACCGGAGAGTAGCTAGGAAAATGTTTCAATTACTAATTTTGATAGAATTTTAAAATTCAACTTTTTAGAACTGTCAGCCTTAGGGTGATCTTCCCCTTAATTGTTTGCTTTCCTCCAATTCTGGCTTTAGGACTCTGGACACTTTACCACAGCTAACCAGTGCTAAGGTGCATGTTCTCACTCCTTAAAACATGGTAACATTGGCATATCCCCAATTGGCATATTTAATTTACTTATAAATCCCTAATAAAGTGGTACTGTGTACCCAGGGTGTGTACATTAAATTCTAGTAGTGGACCTGCAGCACTGGTTATGCCACCCACTTATGTAGCCCTTTAAATATGTCTTAAGCCTGACATTACAGGGTATTAACCAGATGAGGTAGCGGAGGTCCTCACGCTCTGCAGGAAGAAAGGTCAAAGGTTGCTAAACTTAAAAATGCCATACATCAGTCTCTGCATACATATGTCCAGGGCTTTCCCCCAACTGATCCTCAAGGAGTGTAAGGGGAACACCCACTGGTCCTGGGATCAATTGAGCAGAGTCCTTAGTCCTACTGGGTATCGGGGGTTCATCCTGCCAGTTGTCCATGGCGGTCCCAGGGTCCAGCAGTGAAGTGCAGAAAAATCACAAGGCAAGAGATAGTCTCCCCTTGTTCAAGAATTTTTAAATGGGAGAGGAAGGTTCCAGAAGGCAGGCACCCTTAGCCAATCCTAGGGCACCATGTCACCTCTCAACCCCTGTCCCGACCCTCCTGCACAGCATGCTGGGACAGTACAAAATGGGATCATACAGGAGTCACTTTTCACATCTGCTTCTGGGGTCTCTGCTACACCCCTCGCTGACATCACTGCCAGGGTCCTGCATACCAAACTTTCAAATAGAGAACCCCCATCTGGGTTGGATCCAGTTCTCTGGGCTCTCTCCTTTGTTCATTGGGCTTGGGCACCCCCATCTGTGCTACGGTGCGACAGCTTCTGGATGGATGTATATCATTTCGCCCCACCCTTTTCCTCTTCAGGAGCTGGGTGAAATGCTGATAATTGCTGCCTTTGTGTGTGGAGGCCTTTCTTCCTGATGCTGGAGAGAAATGTAATTAACTGGACACACAAGGGTGACAAAAGGCCTGAGCTCTGACACTGAGCTGACTCAGAGATATATGACGATTCTGATTGACACATAAAGTGTATCGATATAATTTTGTTCATTACAGAATGAATTTTCCCGCACAGGTTACACCCCACTTCAAGGAGTCAATGGTCTCTGTAGGCCAAAGGGAAGACAAACTACACTCTAAGGCAGTTCTTTCCCTATGTGTACTATAAAGTGTAACTATAGACAAAACAGTAAATCACACTGACTTTCTCTATTTTTGTACACTAGCATTATATGGCCTACCTCATGTCAATAGCTAATCCTGCTGAATCCCCATTGTGCCAAGCTTCCTGAGCACAGTTACCGGGCTGCACGTGACTGTGGTCTCCCACGCGCAGAAGGCACATGTGTGCACACGTGCTGCATTGCAGCAGCCTTATCTTAAGAGGCAGATACTGGTGGTAAACACAAGCAGTCCATTTGCCATGTGATTACTGTTGGTGAGACACCTACAGTGAGACTCACACACAGTAAAAAGTCCCAAACTGAGTGATCAAAAAAAGTAAAAAATCCAGGCGTACTGAATGAGCGGAGCCCAAATGCAAGAGGAATATATTGCTTGGGCTTGGGCTGAAGTGGAGCTCAGGACACATGCAGAAATGTTAGGGATCGTTGCTCATGTCTTTGCTGTAACTAGGTCACAGGCCAAAATGTCTAAAACTGGTCAGGCCCTGGATTCTGGAATAATGGAGCAGGTGCCTCACAAGAGGAGGAGCAGTAGTGATAAGGCAGAGCCTTCCCACCTGACTCAGAATGCTGATCAGTCTCCTCAGGGAGATGATCTTGAGCCTGAAGAAGGAACTGCCCCAGAGGACCTTGAACCTGACCAGGTTGTGTTCTTGGGGACAGGGGCCCTTCCAGGTCTGATCTGAGCCAGGAGCAGAAAACCTGCCCCTCTCTTAAACCCCGCAGAAAGAAAGCTGCTGATGAGGCTTCTGGGAATGCTAGTGGCCCTCATAAAGTTTATTGGGATGGTGGGCTCCTATACTCAGAGAGTAGAGACCCCAAGCCTGGTGCATTCAGGAGGTTAGTTATACCTCTGAAGTTTAGGGGTTTCCTATTGACACTAGCCCATGATATTCCCCTAGCAGAACACCTGGGCCAGAACAAGACTTGGGACAGAATTGTTCCTCACTTTCACTGGCCCCACATGTCTAAAGACACAAAGGAGTTTTGTCACTCCTGTGTAACCTGCCAAGCCAGTGGCAAAGCAGGTGGCACTACAACGGCCCCCCTGATATCACTACCTGTGGTAGGGGTTCCCTTTGAGAGGGTTGGGATTGACATTTTTGGTCCCATGGATCCTCAGACAGCATCTGGGCACAGATAAATACTTGTGGTGGTGGATCATGCCATCAGGTACACAGAAGCAATTCCCCTAAGGACCACTACAGCACCTGTGGTGACAAGAGCTCTCTTGAGTGTGTTCTCAAGAGTAGGCTTTCCTAAGGAGGTAGTATCTGACAGGGGTGCAAACTTCATGTCTAGTTACTTGACTGCTATGTGGAAGGAGTGTGGAGTGAACTACAAGTTCACCACACCCTATCGCCCAAAATGCAATGGTTTAGTTGAGAGATTCAACAAAACCTTAAAGGGCATGATTAAAGGACTCCCAGAGAAGCTTAGGTGAAAATGGGACCTACTCTTGCCCTGCCTTTTATTTGCATACAGGGAGGTGCCTCAAAAGGGGGTTGATTACAGCCCATTTGAACTTTTGTTTGGTCACCCTGTCGGGGGTCCATTGTGTTTGGTGAAGGAAGGATGGGAGTTACCTATCAAGCAAGACATAGTGGACTATGTGCTTGGTCTCCGCTCCAGGATGGCTGAGTGCATGAAAAAGGCAAACAAAAGCCTTGAGTCTAGCCAGGAACTGCAAAAAGCCTGGCATGGCCAAAAGACAGTACTGACTGTTTACCAGCCTGGGTGGAGAACAAGCAAAATGCGCATGGCGGTTTGACTGCCCGAGACAGCCGGCCAAAGGCTCATATGCACTTGGATTGGGCAAACCACTCCTCCCCTCCCCTGCCCTGCTCTGTGAGCATAGCAGCCCCACCCCTACCCAGCTGAGCAAGGATGGAAAATAAAATGATAATGACCATGAGTTATTATCATTTTATTTTTTCCTTTTTGACCTGCCCATTGGGGCGACCCTTCTCTGCCTTGGCGAAGGAGCCACTCTGGTGTTATGTTCAAAGTGTGTGCATTATTAATGTCTCTGTCAGTTAGGAACAATGGAACTATTTCATAGGCAGGATAATATGACTGCTGCAGAAACGAATGCTCATATAGAAGATCAGCAAAAGGGCAGAGCAAAAACCGCTTTCAATTGCTGCTTTCCATTTCTTTTTTATGAATACACAGTAGCGGCCTGTGGAGGAAGTGCTGCAGGGCGGTGGGGTGGGGCGGGGGATGAGCAGGGTGGGGGGTAGTAAACTACGGAATAGGGACGAACGGAGGTAAGTAAACAAATAAATAAATAAAACGAATTTCGTTGTACGCGCTGCATCGCATTTGGCAAAGCAGCGCGCACAATGAAATTCATTTTATTTATTTATTTGTTTACTTACCTCCATTTGACCGTATTCTGTAGTTTACTACCCCCCACCCTGCTTCTCCCCCATCCTGCCCCGCAGCACTCCCTCCACGGGCCGCTACTGTGAATACATAAACTCTAGGGACAGTTAAATCTATTTTCGCCAGACTTAAAATCTCTGCGCAGGTCTCTGTTTCAATTGGCTCTTCAAGTGATTGATTATTATAATATAGTTTATTTTGTTTTTAAATCATACAAAGTACTATATACTTTGATGATTAAAATATGTATGAAAAAACAACAAATAGCATACTCGCAGATTTGATTTTCATGCGAGCTATATGTAAGACACCTCTTTATTTTAGTGCACAGCAATACCAGAATACTACTGCAATTTCCTAGTCATAAACTCATTATTTGCAGTATGGGCTCAGATTATTCAGATCCTGGGAATTTCAATGTACTAAGATAAAACCCTTCATCATCAGGTTCTTTTCGGAATGTAACACCAGTGACTAGCCGAGATAAATTAAGACATTTTATTTATACGAAATAACCTTTAGGAGCTTATTACAATGTCGGGCAAACGATTATTACAATGTCCAGTGGACTTGAACCCACCCAACACCATCGCAGAAACGGAACTTACCGACCTCTAGTCGGCAGCCCCAACTGCCTAATTATGATGCGACCACACATAGTCCGGTCGCATACTGCCATTTCTCTATGGGAGCTTGTGTTACGTCCTTAAACCAGCTGTAACACAAGCTCCCATAGAGAATTGGGAGATTGTGTTAATCCCTGCTCCCAGTGGCAGGCACCTCAAGGTACCTGCCACAAGGGGCAGGGTTCTACAAGGGGGCACCATTGGTGCCCCCTCGGCCCAACCGGAGCCCGCCAACAAAAGAGGGCCCTGCTAGGTGCCCCCAAACACGCTTTCAGACAGGCTTTCCATGTCAGAAAGCCCGGCATGCAAAGCCTGTCGGAAACCATGCATCGTAATCTGGACGGCATTAAACGCCATACATATGGATTACGGGCTGACTTCAGACTGGCCAACGGGCTCCTTGAGCCGTTGGAGTCCAGCCGGAATGACCATCCGGTTTCACTTTTGACCGGCTGTGTTGTAATTGCCCGGTCGGAAATGAAACCGATTATCTCGGTCGGAAAGCCTCTGACCTGAGGTTGGGGGCTTTCTGACCGAGATCGTAATCAGCCCCTTAGCATCTTCCCAGTTCTAGGTCCAATAAGTAGACCATGTACCACGAAGAGCAATACCCAGAAAGCAGAAATATAAATATTTTTGGTGCAAGTAGGTCCTGTCTTTATTCATAGATCATTGGCATATATTTATCGTAAGAATGGATTTAAAATAAGCCTTAGTGGTTATTTTGTTATTACAGATGGTCTTTCCCATCAAACAGCCACAGATTTCTAAACAACTGTAGGTAGGTCATTTCTATATAATGAAAGCAATTTGGTGGAGTGGCCTATTTTTATTTGCCATAAAAGGCAAGCGTTAGCAGAGCTCAATTGAAATTCATGTCAAATTACTTGGCAAGGTATAGATTTTCTCAGTTCCAAAGCCTCTTAAGAGGATGCTTCAACCAAATCGGATTCTTCTTCTGGACCCATATCCTGACCCACAAAGTAGTCAAGGGATGGACTTTTCCATTGTATTCCAATATTAGAGGTTGAACTAAATAATTCGCCCATTCAGTAGCGATTTTATTCCAAATATGCCACAATGGTTTTAGACATCAATTTTTCTGAAATTAGAATTGATTTCATGTATGCTTTATATCAGGTAATATAACAAGGTATTTATTCAGCAACAATTGCAGGTCAGGTTTTACATTCAGGTAAATTTCAATTGCTTCTCCCAAATCTCACAACCTATTTATTGCACATTTACACATAGGGTATTAGCATCATGGTATTATTTTGATTCTATCCCTGCAGCCTTTCAGAGATTGCAATTAGACAATTCGCTAAATACTTTCGCTATTTAGCTTTTTTGATTGGTTCGGTTTGCAATGCAGATTTTGCAAATTCACTATTCTGCGATATCCTGTTTTTGCATTTGCAAATCAGTTTGCCACTGGTTTCTGAATGGCAAAACATTTGTATGTCAGGCCTGTGGTGTTTCAATCAGTGGCGGCTCCTCTTCTAAGGTGGAGGAGCTTCGCCCCACTGTTTTTTTCACCAGTATCAGAAACAAATAAAATGATACTAACTCCGGTATTATCATTTTGTTTTTTTCTTTTGGTGCACGTCAGCTTTGGGAGACAGGCAGGGGCGGCTGTCAGAGCAACAGAGGAGTGGTTTGCCCCCCTCCCACGTGCGCAATGACTGTTTAGCCGGCCCTCTTGGGCTGCCCAAAACAGTCATGCGCACTTTTTCTCTTCTCCACCCAGGCTGCACTACAGCCTAGGTGGAGAAGATGTCCAGGCCCCCATGCCCTGTCTGAGTGCTGAGATGGCAGCTTTGTGATTGGCTCAGGTGAGCCTGGGTGACTCCAGGCTGGTTCCTGTTCTGGCGTGCGGGAGGAGGAGAGAAGCGACCAGGAGAGCGGTACAGAGGACGCGGCAATCAGGTAGGTTAAATTATTTGTTTTGTTTAACCTCCCCCCAACCATTTGCGCCGCCTCCACCCCCGATCATTGCCGGCCGCTGCTGGTTTCAATTAGTAAGGTCTGTCATTTATGAGCCATATAACTATCTCATGGGTAGGCTTCAGCAGCGGCTGCCAAAATGAATGTTCATAAAGTAAAAGATTAACAAGGTAAAAGATTAACAAGGGGGCAGAGACAATGTCCCTCCATCTATTGCTGCTTTTTTTTTTGTTGTGATTACGTGATTCATGGGAGTAACTATATTTGTTTTACCCAGTCCTAAAAATTCTGTGCATGCCTCTTTTTCTTTTGGCCCTTCAAATGATTGCTTGATATACAATAAGGTCAACGTAATGAATAGTTTTATTTGGTTTAAAAAGCATATAACGTACCATGCACATTAGAGATTATAGATGTATAAAAATTAATAGAGATAACATACTTGCAGTTTTGATTTTCACAGTCTCTTTGTTTCGTATTTGAATTTTGTGTTGCTTCAAGTGAATAGTGTGTCTCCTTACATAGATAATTCATTCTTGCTGGCCCTCTTTTACGAAGTCGATATTCTGTTCATTACAAATGCTCCAGTCTCTAAATACTCCTATTCCTGCAGCCCCAGTGCAGTATTTCTAAAAAAAAAAACACATCATCCTTGTAAAAGATTCCAAACCTCTGTGATTTACCGACTCTAGGAAATACAACATTCTCCTGAAACAGTGCAAAATTCAAATAAGAAACTAAGGGCCAGATGTACAACCCTTTTATTTAGCGGCTCGCAATTTGCGACACATTGCGAGGCGCTGAATGAAATGCACAACAGTGAGTTTACACTGTTTTGCAATTCCCACTAGGGTCGCAAATTGTGAGACTCATTAATATTAATGAGCCTCTCGCAATTTGCGAGCCCATTGTGAATGCCAGCCCTCCCAGGGATGGTGGCCTGCGGGGCTCAGCAGACCACCATGTCTCGGACTGCTTTTTAATAAAGTATTGTTTTTGTTTTAAATGCAGCCCGTTTTCTTGGAAGGTTAACAGGATGCATTTTTTTTAAAAAAAATGAAATGTATTTGTTTCATTTTTTAAGGGCAGGCAGTGGTCCCTGGAAATACTGCCTGCCCTTAAAAAGTTATTTCGCATGCATTTGCAAATGCATTACCACCTACTTGAAGTAGGTGATAATTGCGAGTGTTTTGCGACCGCAATTGCAGTTGCAAAAGATTAGTACATTGTTTTGAGAGTCGCTATTTGGAAGCGAATGCCCCTTCCAAATAGCAAGGCGCAAAACCTATTTAGCTAGTCGCAAAAAAAGTGCGACTCGCTAAATAGTCTATGTACATGCCCCAATATGTTTTTGCATGTTAAAATGGGTTAGCAAACCCTTATGCGCATGCAAAAACGGGTCGTACATCTGGCCCAAAGAGATTAAATACAAATAGGCTTGAAGGCAACCATCCCTTACTTCCCTGAAAATAGGGTGCTTGTCATAGTTTTACTAGGGATCTTTACCGGCGTAAATCTACTGTTGTACAAGGGTGCCTGCATTGCAGGGAGTCATTGTTTATGTGCAAGTAGGTGTTCCTTCCTGCACATAAACAATCAATAATGGCAATCTGTTACTTCTATATGTACTGCATTTTGTGCTTTCTATGTGTGCTGCAGAATGCAGCACACATAGAAAAAGCAAAAACAAGAAGAAATTAAAGTATTCCTCCCCATTGCGCTATACTAGCGCCTGCTATTGCGTGGCAGTTTGTTTTGGCGCTACCTCAGATTTACTCATCCTTGTAAATGTAAGGCAGCGTCAAAATGCAATGGGTGTTGCGGTGGAACACCCACAGCAACACTCATTGCATGCCCCTTTCACTCAAAGTGATGCATGTAAAGAGGCCGTATTTACAAGGCGGCGTTAAGCCACTGAAAGTAGTTTAGCCCTGCTTTGGAAATATTGAGAAGGTCATTGCGCCGCCAGATGATTGCTAAAAGTGACATTCTGGTGGTGTTATCCCCTTGTAAGTATTACCCTAAGTATGCTGATGTAAGGCCCTCTTGAGTGACATCGAGGGACAGGATGGCAGAATCCTGACAATATCTTTGTCTGTTAATGGATAGTTTATTTCTGCCCTTGTCATTGTATGAGAATTGTAAGCTATGGGATAATTAGTTTGGTGTTGTGTGCCTTTTTTATAACACACCTCCAATAGTATAAAGAACACATCCGTTTCTTCAGAACAAGATGTAATAATATGGAGGCATACTTTTTTCACAACGTTTGGAGCAGGCACCACTCTAGCCTCTCTAGGACTTACATGTGCCTGGACCTCCATCCAGGGACGGCCCTTTCGCTCAGTCTCACTAAGCCCTAGGCCTGGCTAAAGCTCGACCTGCTTAGTGTAATGGAGCACTGTAAAAATCATAATATAACAGGCCACTTGGGTACTGATTATATGTGTCTTGGGGAAATAATGACCCTAGGGTGATAAAATAAAGCCAAAGAACTCAAATGAAGTGATGTGGAGAGAAAAATGTTTCAGTTTAGCAAAGAGCTGGTCTGTCTTAATATTTTAGCACCATGTCATTATGTTATTCTATTTGAAAGCACATGAATATCTGATACATACACTAAGACACACAGACCAAATGACATTACCTCTGTAGATAAATGTCCCTTTTTGCCTTCATTTGTGTGGTCACTTCTAATTTGTTGCTGGATGTTTCTTCTGGTTGTTGGTCTCTGCACACTGAGACACAGCATGCCAGGGCCCAGTGTATGTCCTCTCTGCCCCTAAACACATGTCAAATTGGACATTATTAGCATATCTAACTTACCTATACATCCCTAGTCTACAGTACAAAATTTGTACCCAGGGTCTGTATGTTAAATGTCACTAGTGAAGTGGAGCACAGTTTGTGCCACCGCTAAAGTGACAACGCAAAGCATGCCTCTAAGCCTGCCCTTGCAGCCAGGGTGCAGTTTTAAAACTTCCAATTCGACCTTTCAAAACAAACCTTTCGGTAGGCTTAAACCATCCTTTTTAATGCTTATAAGCCACCCCTAAATTAGGCCTGAAATGCCCATAGGGCAGGGTGCATGGTATAATATTTAGAAAGTAAAGCAAGTGTACATGTGTTTTACATGCTCTGGCAGTGAATAATATCCAAAGTCGTTTTACACTCTGGTAAGACTGGTTCTCCCATAGGAAAACACCGGAGAGTAGCTAGGAAAATGTTTCAATTACTAATTTTGATAGAATTTTAAAATTCAACTTTTTAGAACTGTCAGCCTTAGGGTGATCTTCCCCTTAATTGTTTGCTTTCCTCCAATTCTGGCTTTAGGACTCTGGACACTTTACCACAGCTAACCAGTGCTAAGGTGCATGTTCTCACTCCTTAAAACATGGTAACATTGGCATATCCCCAATTGGCATATTTAATTTACTTATAAATCCCTAATAAAGTGGTACTGTGTACCCAGGGTGTGTACATTAAATTCTAGTAGTGGACCTGCAGCACTGGTTATGCCACCCACTTATGTAGCCCTTTAAATATGTCTTAAGCCTGACATTGCAGGGTATTAACCAGATGAGGTAGCGGAGGTCCTCACGCTCTGCAGGAAGAAAGGTCAAAGGTTGCTAAACTTAAAAATGCCATACATCAGTCTCTGCATACATATGTCCAGGGCTTTCCCCCAACTGATCCTCAAGGAGTGTAAGGGGAACACCCACTGGTCCTGGGATCAATTGAGCAGAGTCCTTAGTCCTACTGGGTATCGGGGGTTCATCCTGCCAGTTGTCCATGGCGGTCCCAGGGTCCAGCAGTGAAGTGCAGAAAAATCACAAGGCAAGAGATAGTCTCCCCTTGTTCAAGAATTTTTAAATGGGAGAGGAAGGTTCCAGAAGGCAGGCACCCTTAGCCAATCCTAGGGCACCATGTCACCTCTCAACCCCTGTCCCGACCCTCCTGCACAGCATGCTGGGACAGTACAAAATGGGATCATACAGGAGTCACTTTTCACATCTGCTTCTGGGGTCTCTGCTACACCCCTCGCTGACATCACTGCCAGGGTCCTGCATACCAAACTTTCAAATAGAGAACCCCCATCTGGGTTGGATCCAGTTCTCTGGGCTCTCTCCTTTGTTCATTGGGCTTGGGCACCCCCATCTGTGCTACGGTGCGACAGCTTCTGGATGGATGTATATCATTTCGCCCCACCCTTTTCCTCTTCAGGAGCTGGGTGAAATGCTGATAATTGCTGCCTTTGTGTGTGGAGGCCTTTCTTCCTGATGCTGGAGAGAAATGTAATTAACTGGACACACAAGGGTGACAAAAGGCCTGAGCTCTGACACTGAGCTGACTCAGAGATATATGACGATTCTGATTGACACATAAAGTGTATCGATATAATTTTGTTCATTACAGAATGAATTTTCCCGCACAGGTTACACCCCACTTCAAGGAGTCAATGGTCTCTGTAGGCCAAAGGGAAGACAAACTACACTCTAAGGCAGTTCTTTCCCTATGTGTACTATAAAGTGTAACTATAGACAAAACAGTAAATCACACTGACGTTCTCTATTTTTGTACACTAGCATTATATGGCCTACCTCATGTCAATAGCTAATCCTGCTGAATCCCCATTGTGCCAAGCTTCCTGAGCACAGTTACCGGGCTGCACGTGACTGTGGTCTCCCACGCGCAGAAGGCACATGTGTGCACACGTGCTGCATTGCAGCAGCCTTATCTTAAGAGGCAGATACTGGTGCTAAACACAAGCAGTCCATTTGCCATGTGATTACTGTTGGTGAGACACCTGCAGTGAGACTCACACACAGTAAAAAGTCCCAAACTGAGTGATCAAAAAAAGTAAAAAATCCAGGCGTACTGAATGAGCGGAGCCCAAATGCAAGAGGAATATATTGCTATTTTAATCTCTTCCTGTGAGATTCACAATTCCAACAGTGTCAGTTGTCCCCAAGTCACCGAGGGTAAAGACAGCTCATCCAGATAGCACTGCTGGGTATTCGCCTGAAGGTGGATGCTAAGTAAAGTCTAGAGTAAAAACCCCAGAAACCTCAAGTTTATCACCCTCAGCTT
The DNA here is from genome assembly GCF_964204655.1 of Triturus cristatus. Taxonomy (NCBI): domain Eukaryota; kingdom Metazoa; phylum Chordata; class Amphibia; order Caudata; family Salamandridae; genus Triturus; species Triturus cristatus. Next base: position 704,768,348 of record NC_140582.1, on the reverse strand, counting down.
GAACCACTTCTCTCTCGATTTCCTGAGAATTTCATTTACATATTTCTTTTCCCTCTTTTCTCAGAGCCATCTGGCTAGATAGGTACCTATCATATTTTCTGCCGCGTATGTGGCACATTTCAGGTGGAGCATGGAAAGTTCTGCTCTGTTTGCCCCCTCAAACTATTGAGCTGTCTTCATTTGGCTAACAAGGGGGATGTTTTATTACTTTTCTCCTCATCTTTGATGTCTTTTTCCAGCTTATCTGCTTCATGACTCTTCAGCATTGTCAAAGGAGCCATAACAGAGATTTATTTTCCTTGCACTACTGGTTTTTAGGCACCCCCGAAGGCACATTGGGCGAACCTCTCCCGTATCATTAAGTTTGAAAATCCCCAATCTGTTCGCTTATACCTTTCTCAGAGTAGGATCTGTAAGACAACCTGGTGGCAGCTTGCAACTTGCAGAGCAATGGGCCATTAGCTCCATGTCCAAATCACAGCTTGGTCTGAAAGACCAAGCAATCCTGTGGAAACCACTTTTATAAGGGTGATTAGGGGTTAATGATCAAAAAATAAGGTCAATTCTTGAGAAATTTCAATGTATATTAGGTGTGAAAAGACTCTATGCTGGGGGTGCACTGTCCACCAAGCAACAATTTGGCACAACTCCGCAAACTTCTCTTTAAAAGTCTTAGATGAGGCTCCCACTGAAGACCTGCCCTGAAGTCTCCCACTGCACATTCCCCTGCTGTGCTGATGTGCTGGGGGACTGCACATCCCCCCAGTGTCTTAAATCAACCAGTGAAAAATTGATCTTTTGTCTTGCTGGATATGCACACCGTAGCTAATGTAAGTGGTTTCCCTCCCAGTCTGCTGCATAATATGAGGTATTGTCCCCATGTATTACAAGAAGGAATGCACTCCTTATGAAGATCGCCATTCCATTATGCTAGTTTATGGCCAGTTAGTGATAATTTGTGGGATAGTGCCTGTGGCACATAAGATGGGTTTCTTGCATTTCAATAAAATCATCCTGGGCGGTCTAAAGGAGCACCATACAACACTTCTTTTGATGAAAGAGTTTAGCACTTTTACATTATAGGTTAATATTTTCATGATATGTATGTGTGTGTATTGTGCTTTTGCCTTTGTCCGCAGAAGTTATCATGACCCCCAAGGAGTCCTCCAAAAAACGGTAACCTCCCACATACTTATCCATGTGGAAGCAAGCGCATTACCATCCCTTCCCAATAAATACTCCAACAGCTAACATTGTGATCAGACAGTAAGTGTATCAGTGTGTGGCCCAGATCACAGCTGGACCCACCAAGGGCCTGAAGCATGAAGCAATTTTAAATATGAATCTTTGCAACCTCAAAATAACTTTTTTAAATGTACAAACCACAAATTGTGATTTGGAAACATGTTAATGAATCTCAATATGGGTTTTAGAATAAATACAGAATTTGTTTTTGGAATGGGTGTGTAAAGGACTTCGCTGCCAAATACTGATTTTTTTCAGCTTATGAATTTTTGTTTTTAGACCGAAATCTAATTGCAAAAAAATATTTTTTTTCCACCAATTAAAATGTGGTGGTACCCATTCAAAAACAAGAAGGTGTCAACAATGGACCCCTTCTCCTTTGTGAATTTTGACAAAAACATTTGTTATGAGCAGGCAGTGGTCCTTGAGAGTGTTCTGCCTAGTTTTCTCTGTTTCTTTTGTTTTCTCTGGTAGACACTTGAAGATCAAGCTTGTCGTCTATAATGATTCCTTAATCTCTGGTGTGTGAGGTGGGAGTAGGGTGGATCAAGGTCTGCTGGCCACTACGTAGGGTCCAAATCTGAGGTTTTTCTTCTGAAGTTCACCACTTCAGTTGTGCCTGTTTTTAGTTTGAGGAAATTGTATTTCATGCAGGTGGCTACCGCGGTCATGAAGGAGATGAAGTTGTGTTTTGTTGGGAGGGTCTTCTTCGACAGGGAGAGTAGCAGTCGGGTACTGTCAACATAGGAAAATATATTGATGCTGTGTGATCGACTGAGGTCTGCCAACAGGGTCCTGTAGATGTTGAATAAGGTTGCGCTGAGAGACAATCCTTGGGTAACTTCACAGATGAGGTTCTTTGCTTCCGTCAAGTATGTTGGCAAGCTAACTTTTTGCGTTCTTCCTGAGAAGAAGGAGAAGATCCACTTGAGGAACAGTCCTTGGTTGCCTGGTTTGTGTAGACCTTTGATTATGGGTAGTGGGAGACCATATCGAAGGTAGCTTAAAGGGCGAGCTGTATGAAGGATGCTGGTTCTCCATGGTTGAGGATCAACCTGATGTAGTCTGTTGCTACGAAGAGGGCAGTCTTGGTGCAGCCGTTGGACCAGGTACCCTGCTGTGTGCTGTCTAGGAGTTGATGAGTAAGTTGCTTGTTGATGGCTTTTACGATTTTACGGAAATCGAGCAGTAGTTTGCCAGTTAAGTGGGGTCTGCTGAGGGTTTCTGTACTAGTGCATTGACCAGTGTGTGTTTCTAGGCATTTGGATTTTGTTTTTTATGTGATAATACTGTACCACACTGAGTGTATTAATGAAGTTGAAGAGTGTCTCTCTTGTTTTCTTGTGTTTGTGTTATCTCCCTCTAAGTGGAGATTAAGTATTCCCTGCCAACCCAGCCTTGGGTTAGTGAGGAACACCTCTTACGGGAAGATGAGATTAGAGCATGCATAAAAGATCTCCCATATGGTAAAGCTATCTAGGAAGATAGCCAGGGCAATGTAAGATATAGAACATTGTTGGCTTTCGCGATAATATAAGGTCAAAGTCAATTTCTTGAAGAGTTTAAACCAATATATTTTATTTAAAACTCTTGTTGAAAAGAATGACTTTGGAGTCCGAATTTAACATCTTTTTTCTTCTTCCTTTTTTTAGGACAACTGGAGTTCCCATCCACCTGCACCCCCAACAGAAAGGAGATGTCAGGTAAGTCACTATTATGTTTGTTCTTACTTTGTCTTTTGTGGGAGGTTAGTTTAGTGATTCTTTTATGGGCTCTGTCTATGTGTTGCGATTAGAAAGAAGGTGATCAGAAATAATAGAGCTCTTTGAGAAGCTTAAAAAAAAGAAACAAAATAATAGTTGGTGTGTTAATAAGAAATTAAGAGGTATGGCTGAGTGTTTAGCCATCCTTTCCTATTTTTATGAGCCTTTAAACTCAAGTAATACTTCGTTGGGTAGGCTCACCGACAGATTCTGTACCAGTTACCTGACCCTCCCCGCCTCTTCAGAAAGAAAAAACATTATCTTCCCCACCTCCCGTTTACAGTTTTCTCTCCCACTTTTCAGCTCAATTTAAGAGCCGTCCCCACACCTTAGTGAGGCACGTCTTTCCTGGAGCGTGAATGGAAGTTAGATTCCGTTGGCAAACATAACATGTTGGGGGTTGGGAGCACACTGCCTCACAGTCCCAGCACAGTTTGCCCCTTTACATCCTGGTAAATGCAGTACACAGTTCAAACTTACTTCACAATTAGCTGGAGTTTTTCACCAAAGTTGGTGCAGACATTGATGTATATCTCGAGACACGTGTTTCTGGGTTGAGCCCTTCATCAGTAGAGAGCAGCAGTATTAAAGAGCAAAGAAAAATCATCTGGGGTTTCTGGAAATGCTGCCAAGTTCCTCTCAGGGCACAGTACCACTCAGAGGCACACAGGTGCATCTCCAAAGCTCGTCAGCTTGCTCGCTCAAGGGAGCCTTTTAAACAGAATGGGGGTTGGAAGCACACTGCCTCACAGTCCCAGCAGAGTTCGTCCCTTTTCATCCTGGTAAAGGCAGTACACAGTTCAAACTTACTTCAAAATTAGCTGGAGTTTTTCACCAAAGTTGATGCAGACATTGCTGTATATCTCTAGACATGTTTTTCTATGTTGAGCCCTTCATCAGTAGAGAGCAGCAGCATGAAAGAGCAAAGAAAAATCATCTGGGGTTGGTGGAAATGCTGCAGAGTTCGTCTCAGGTCACAGTACCACTCAGAGGCACACAGGTGCATCTCCAAAGCTCGTCAGCTTGCTGGCTCAAGGGAGCTTTTTAAACAGAATGGAGGTTGGGAGCACACTGCCTCACAGTCCCAGCACAGTTCGCCCATTTGCATCCTGGTAAATGCAGTACACAGTTCAAACTTACTTCAAAATTAGCTGGAGTTTTTCACCAAAGTTGGTGCAGACATTGCTGTATATCTCTAGACACGTGTTTCTTGGTTGAGCCCTTCATCAGTAGAGAGCAGCAGTATTAAGACGCAAAGAAAAATAATCTGGAGTTGCTGGAAATGCTGCCAAGTTCCTCTCAGGTAACAGTACCACTCAGAGGCACACAGGTGCATCTCAAAAGCTTGTCAGCTTGCTGGCTCAAGGGAGTCTTTTAAACAGAATGGGGGTTGGGAGCACACTGCCTCACAGTCCCAGCACAGTTCGCCCATTTGCATCCTGGTAAATGCAGTACACAGTTCAAACTTACTTCAAAATTAGCTGGAGTTTTTCACCAAAGTTGGTGCAGACATTGCTGTATATCTTTAGACACGTGTTTCTGGATTGAGCCCTTCATCAGTAGAGAGCAGCAGTATTAAAGAGCAAAGAAAAATCATCTGGGGTTGCCGGAAATGCTGTCAAGTTCCTCTTAGGTCACAGTACTACTGTACACATGTAATGGCTTCGCTTGGACGCCCGTAGTCCAGCTCTCCTCTCCTCTCTCTCAGCCACAGACTCCACATTCTTTTTTTTAAGTTATGTGCAAGTCCCAAGGGTATTCTGGTCCCTGCCGGACTGCCTGACTTTTTGTCTGTACCTTCTCATCGACTGGGCTGTAATAGAAGAAGGGTGCAGTTGGTGTCAGGGTTCGACAAGCACTCTTACCTGTGGGGTGCTTGATTGAAGTTTCATAGAGACGCTATGAGCCAACTTCCCAAAACCCTACCTTTTAACCTGTGTAATGCTTAAAGCCACGAAGGATAATGGATAAGGTGTAGGGAGGAGGGCCAGATATGGACGATGGCTTCTTCCTGTTGTCGACCTGCGAGGCAACTGGTAAGACTTTAGACTCTGATCTTAAGTGCTTAGAATATTACAGTCACTACTTTACTTTTACGTTCCTTGATTAATGTACTAGATATGTATCCTACCTGCGATAGTCAGGAGAGTTGCGTAGCGTCCGTGGAGTCTTGTGACGGAGGATGGTTGTGCTTGGGAGATGTTGTTGTCTGGTAATGCTACTCAGTTTGGTATCCTGTGCTGAGATATTTCCTGAAGCCAAGAAAAGAGAATAATGTATGAGTTACTGACTTTCTTTACATTTCCATTGCATTAGACACTTGCATCTTATCAGCATTATATTACCCTGTGACTTACTGCTTTATTCTCCAAGTTGTTTGATCCATCATGTGTTGCTTAAAAGGAAACTTAATAATTTAACATACATAACTAAAGATAAACTTGTCCTTTCAAGTCTTTCGCCAAAAGTTTCCTTTAATGCTTTTCTGTAGAAAAACGTTCCAAAAATGTGGTCTCTAACGTTCCTAAATAAAGCTGTCTTACAATGGGCGCAATAAAGTAAAGAAACTGTTCACTAAGCTTTTGTGATGTTCTTGTATTTCAGGATCGGGGATCGAGGAGGAGACCAGGAAATGCCTTCTGTGATGTCCGTTGCCAAGCAACGATGCCAAGAAGATTCCTGCTCGAAGATTTGACGAGGATCAGATAAGCCGGTTGCTCCTTCACGCGCTGATGGAAGGCTAAGCGCCTTGCAGAACACGGGTGTGGCTATTTATAGTCTGGCCACATCTGAGCACAAATGCGCACGTTGCACACCTTCCGCGTGCACACATTGAAACTTGTGTTTAAACGAAGTACAGGCAAGCCGCGTTCAGACCAAAATACGTACATTGGTTTTATCCTGACCACGGATAATTCTAGCAGCTGTTGCTGTGTACAAACCTAAATCTGTGGCATATACTATTTACATTGAAGTTTACCACAACATGTATTAAAGCATATATAACATTACAGTGGAAGCACAATGATTACATAATAGTTACATTGTGTTCTTACTCAAATTATCAAGATACATACATAATTCCTAATACACTTTCTTTGGCATGCAGGATGCACGGGACAGGGGTGGGTTTTAACAGGGGTAGTGATATCTGACGCCATACTACTACTGCATATGACATGCAGCCGTGGAAGGTGACTATGGAGTGGTGTTAATAGGATGGCGTAGTAGAATCATGACAGTACCCTCCTCGCAAAATCCCCCCTAAGACCAAAGGAATGAGTTTGGGTTTATCAGGGTAGCGTGCATGAAAAGATTTCACCATTCTTGGTGCATTTTGTAAGTTAGCTAGGGGTTCCCATGTTCGTTCATTGAGGCCGTAACCCTTCCAGTCTACCAAATAGTATAACTTGCCTCAAATTCTTTTTGAATCAAGGATAGCCTCTACTTTAAATTCGGGGGTACCATCAACATCTATGGTGGGTGGAGCTAGTTTAATATGAGTCTCTGGATTGAATGGTTTCACTAAAGATACATGAAAAACAGGATGAAATCGGTACTTAGGTGGTAGCATTAACTTAACACTTACTGGGTTGATGTTTTATTCTATGATAAATGGACCAATAAATATGGGACAACATTTTCTATTACCTCTGATGTGTACATGTTTGGTAGATACCATACTTTATCTCCTACAGCAAAAGAGGGTTGAGTTGATCTATGTATATCAGTTGTAATTTTCTGTTTTTCCTTTGCTTTTGCCAAATGGAAATTTGCTTGTTCTTGAATGGACACCACATTTTTACATAATCACATGCTGATGGTGATAACAAAGGAGAACTGTGTTGACCCGGAATATTCTTGGGATGATAACCATGTGCACAAAAAAATGGAATGTTCCATGTTAATATAAGCGAATTTTAGAATCCACAAAATATCTGCCCATTCTTGATTACAGTCTGATAATGTGCAACGCAAATATTGTTCTATGGTTTGATTTGTGTTTTCAGTTAAACCATCCGTTTGAGGGTGATAGCTAGATGATGTACGGACTTCCATGTTTAAGATTTTGCCCAAATGTTGCCAAAAATAGGAAATAAATTAAGAACCCCTATCTGAAATTACCACTGATGGAATTCCATGTAGTCGTATGATTTCTTTAGCAAAAATCTGAGTCCCTTGTCTTGCAGATAGCAATTTCTTCAGGGCTATAAAATGTGCCATTCGATTAAATGATCAATAACCGTGAGTATTGTGGTGAACCCTTCCCTTGTACGAGGTAATTCTACTATGAAATCAAGTGACACAGTATACCACAGTTGTGGGGGTATTGGTAAGGGAAGTAGTAGACCACTGGGGGCTTGGCGTGATGACTTGTTTTGAACACAAACTGCACAAGTATCAACATACGTTTGTATATATTTAAACATGCAAGGCCACCAAAATCGTCTCTTAACTAACTGATAAGTTTTAGGAACTCCAGAGTGAGCTGACATAGGAGTATTATGATGTAACTGAATTACTTGTTTGTGTAAAATGTGAGTTGGTACAAACATTTTTTCTTTCATGATTAACATATTGTTTCTCCATTGAAGTAAGAGATACTGATTTTGCCAATATTCTTTTTCTTTGCTTTGTAGTTCTTTTTGAACATCTTCGTCTACATAATACCAACCTGATAACATTGTGAAGGTAAAATTGTTTGTGATAGGTCTTGTGAACTGTTCATATCTTCTCTGATTCCTATTAGTGATAGAGCATCTGCTTTGTTATTGTCTTTTCCAGGACGATATGTAATTACAAAGTTATAATCATTAAAAAAGAGTGTCCATCTCAGTTGACGAGCTGAAAGAGCTTTCACAGAACGTAATGCTGGTAAATTACGATAGTCCGTGTATATAGTAACAGGGTGTCGAGCTCCTAATATGTAGTCGTGCCATTCTTTGAACACAGCTTTTATGGCTAAAAGTTCCCTATCAGCTATGGCATAATTTTGTTCCGCAGAGGATAATTCACTAGAATAGTATGCTATGGGATGCATCTGACCCGTATCCCGATGTCTTTGTGACAAGATGCCTCCGATAGCGAATTGTGAGGCATCAGCTTCTAATATGAATGCGGAAGAGGGATCCGCATGCATTAAAATCAGGGCTGAAGTAAATTGATTTTTTAATATTTGAAAAGCTTGTTCAGCTGAATCATTCCACTCAAATTTTGTATTTTTTTGCAATAGTTTTGTGATGGGGGTTATGATTTGAGAGAAATTTTGGATTAAATGTCTATAAAAATTGGCGAACCCCAAAAAACTTTGAATTTGTTTCGAAGAAGAGGGGCTGGGCCACGTAAGTACTGCTAAAAAGTCTACCTTGGTGGTATGGAACATATTTTTTTTTAATTTCATATACAAATAATTTTTTAAAAGCTGGTGAAGAATGGCTCTCACTTGTTGTACATGTTCTGATACAGTGTTTGAATAAATAAGGATGTCATCAATATATACTACACAGCATATTTCCAAAAAGTCTCTGAGCACTTTATTAATAAAAAACTGGAATGCTGCTGGAGCGTTGCAGAGTCCGAAGGGCATGACCTGATATTCATAAAGGCCAAATTTGGTACGAAAGGCCGTCTTCCATTCGTCGCCCTCTCGGACTCTTACAAGATGATGTGCTCCACGCAAATCCAACTTTGTATAAATGGTGGCATCCTTTATTTGGTCTAATAATGTAGGTATTAAGGGAAGGGGGTACCTATTTTTGACAGTTACATTATTAGGTGTGCGATAGTCTATGCACGTGCGCAGCTCTCCCTACTTGTTTGGTATAAAAAAGAGGTCAAGAGACTGGAGACTTAGAGTGTCGTATAAATCCATTCGCAAGATATTCATCTAGGTACTCTCGTAGGTGTTTGTTCTCTTTTTCTGTGAAAGCATAGATTCGGCTACATGTAATGTATTAGCCTTTTTTTTATCGAACACGTCCACTAAATCTGAATATCCTGCAGGTACTCCTTCTAACAGTAAAATATGTTTGGATTCTTTAGAAAAGTCATAACTTTGTATGAGATGTTCAGTCAAGTGTTGTGGGAGGCAGTTGCTGTGGCAATAGTCTTAGTCAAACAGAATGGTCTTTTGTACCCAATCTATTTTTGGGTTGTGTTGGAATAACCAAGGAACCCCCAGGATAAGGCAGAATTGTGGGGCATCTATAACGTCAAAGGTGATATGTTCTCTATGATTAGGGAAACCCGTCATGATAAGAGTTTCTATGTGATACTGTATTAACCCTGATTTTAACTCTTTACCGTCCACTGCTCTCATTTTGGTTCTATGTTTAGTCCTAATGTGTGTAGGAATTGATTATCAATAAAATTGCCTGTGGCTCCTGAATTTATAAGAGCGTTCACAGACCATGACCGTTCTTTGTCACTCTTTGACTGTAACACTACTCTAATGCTAAGATGATGGTAGGTGGCTTCTGGGGCTGTGGAGGCCAAACTAACGTGCTCACTCGATAAACTGACCTTGTCTTTCATCGAGCTACTTAGTTTTCGGAATGCTGGGTCACTGCTACCTCATTAGTTTTTACTTTAGGTTTGTTAGGTCCATTAGGACATTCTTTTATGAAAGGTCCGGTTTTTCTGCAATAGAGACACTGGATTAATTTTCGTCTTTTCTCTTTTTCTCCTTGGACAGGGGGCCTCTAATAGTTCCGATTTGCATGGGTTCCCCCATATCTGTCTTGGAGGCCGATTCTACCTTAGGACTGTTTTTTTCCCTAAACATGAATATTTTATGTTCATTTCGTCCTTTTTTGTTTTTACGCTCTGCCAATCTGTGAATAAGCTTGACCACCAGATCAATAACGTCTTCTATATCTTCTGGGGGATCTAGAATTTGAGTCACCATGTCTTTTAACTCATCTCTAAGTCCTTTATAAAAAACAGAAACTTGTTTCTCTTCAGGCCATGCAGCTTCAATAACTAGTCTATTGAATTGGGAAATTTAATGCAACAGATCAGAAGACCCCTGCTTTAAGTGTAATAATTCGTGATCTGCTGACTGTACAAAAACACGTTTAGCAAAGAGTTTTTTCATAGTGTTTTTGTACCTTCATAAATCATAAAGGATCGGATCGTCTCTTTCAACTATTGGTACTGACCATAAGGTTGTGTCTCCTCCTAAATAGGAGAGGATAAAGTCTATTTTGGAAGATTTATCTGGAAATGCGGCCGGTTTTGCGATAAAATGTAAATGACATTGGTTTAAGAAAATCGTAAACTTATTACTGTTACCATAGAAGCGTTCTGGAGCCGATAAAGGGATAGTTAAAGGAGTTACTATTTGAATCTGAGTAGGGGTCGAAGAAGAAGAAGTACTACTGTACAGGGTTTGCATAGCGGGTTGAAATGAAGGTGGTTTGAGAATGGGTTTCTGGGAGGCAGCAAAACTCCAAGTAGAAGTCTGTGGGACATTAAAGGTTTGTGCATTGGAAGCTTGCATTGTGCTTTGGAGAGCTGATACGTTTCTTTGAAGTGCAGCATTTTCTGCCTGTATTTTTGCTAAGACTGCAGCTATATCTTGCAAGGATACTTCCGAAGTTTGATTCATAGCATCTGGGTGAAACAATATTCGTGGGCTTAGCCTTCTGTCAGGGTTCGACAGGCACTCTTACCTGTGGGGTGCTTGATCGAAGTTTTGCAGAGACTGTATGAGCCAACTTCCCAAAACCCAACCTTTTAACCTGTGTACGCTGGCTTCTTCCTGTTGTCGACCTGCGAGGCAACTGGTAAGACTTTAGACTCTGATCTTAAGTGCTTAGAATGATACAGTCACTACTTTACTTTCACTACTTTACTTTTACTTTCCTTGATTAATGTACTAGATATGTATCCTACCTGCGATAGTCAGGAGTGTTGCGTAGCGTCCGTGGAGTCTTGTGATGGAGGTTGGTTGTGCTTGGGAGGTGTTGTTGTCTGGTAATGCTACTCAGTTTGGTATCCCGTGCTGAGATATTTCCTGAGGCCAAGAAAAGAGAATATTGTATGAGTTACTAACTTTCTTTACATTCCCATTGCATTAGACACTTGCACCTTATCAGCATTATATTACCCTGTGACTTACTGCTGTATTCTCCAAGTTGTTTGATCCGTCACGTGTTGCTTAAAAGGAAACTATAATTTAACATACATAACTAAAGATAAACATGTCCTTTCAAGTCTTTCGCCAAAAGTTTCTATATCCTTTAATGCTTTTCTGTAGAAAAACGTTCCAAAAATGTGGTCTCCAAGGATCCTTAATAACGCTGTCTTGCGATGCGCCATAAAGTAAAGAAACTGTTCACTTAGCTTTCGTAATGTTCTTGTATTTCAGGATCAGGGATTGGCGAGGAGACCAGGAAATGCCTTCCGTGATGTCCGTTACCAAGCAACGATGCCAAGAAGATTCCTGCTCGAAGATGCGATGAAGATCAGGTAAGCAGGTTACTCCTTCGCGCGCTGATGGAAGGCTAAACGCCTCTTAGAACACGGGTGTGGCCAGACTATAAAGAGCCAAATGTGCATGTTGCACACCTTCCACGTGCAACGTCAAAGTTCACACATTGAAACTTGTGTTTAAACGAAGTGCAGGCAAGCCACGTGCTCAAAATACGCACATTGGTTTCATCCTGACCACGGAGAATTCTAGCAGGTGTTGCTGTGTACAAACCTAAATCTGTGGCATATACTATGTACTTTAAAGTTTACCACAACATGTATTAAAGCATACATAATATAGCAGTGGAAACACAATGATTATATAATAGTTACATCGTGTTCTTACTCAAATTATCAAAATACATACATAATTCTTGATACACTTTCTTTGGCGTGCAGGATGCACGGGACAGGGGTGGGTTTTAACAGGGGTAATGATATCTGATGTCATTCTACAGCTGCATATGACGTGCAGCTGTGGATGGTGACTATGGAGTGGTGTTAATAGGATGGCGTAGTAGAATCATGACAGTTTGCTCCGGGGAAATAATGTGTATCATCCTCAGCACCAGGCTTGTGACCGACATATGTGAATGTAATAGCTCCTGAACCGTGCACAGTTTATAACAAAGTGATATCACAGGTAAACTGCTCAGGCTCATTTAAGAAGGGCATTTGAATCATTTTTTTAGACTAATTAGGTCAAAAAATATTTTTAAATACTACTCCAAAAATGGTATATCAAAATATATAAATCATATGTCACGATTAATCGGCAAATGGATGCTAGAGCATCACACCACTTGTTTCCAGACATCAGTTTTCCACTAATGAGGTATACTTGCACATGAAATTGAACAGATAAATTATGTTTATATACAACAAATTGCTCTGGCTACAGGTATGTCAGACCCTGAGAAAATATTTCACCTTGTGAACTAGGACCTTACTTTGACTGCCCTAGATATGATGTATTTTCCCTATCAGTTCACCTGCTTAATGAAGTTACCCTGTGCTAGGACTAGGCTTGGGAGAAATGTTCATAACACCATCATAATCTCATGCAATTTCTGGCATTTTACAGTATGCTTGTTATATAAAATTCTGTGTGGTTACGTATTACAGGAGCACAGGAATAACACAAAGGACTGGATTCTGTGCGGCTGCTGTTTGCACCACTTCTGTTTTTTGCACTACTTTATTTTATGAATCCGTCTTTGTGTCCCAAATGGACGCAAGGCCACATTTCACACTAAGGGCCTTATTACAAGTTTGGTGGTCCTGAGGACTGCCGTATCAGCGGTGAAGCAAAAGACACAGAATTGAAGGACGAAATACAGAACAAATCAAAACATTCACCACCAGTCAGGAGATCTGGGTTAAATCCATCATTCTTTTGCTCAATATGCCACCCCAGTTTAGACCTGGCCATATGCAAATCAGTCTTTTCCCTGTGCCTGATGGGAACAGTCCAGCCCGAACTGCCAAGCCAGGTCCTCCCTGGACAAAGAACAAGAATCCTAGGACCGGTTTCGGGGTTTTCACCCCTCATCAGCCAGGATAGCTTGAATTCAGTGGCACAGTGAGCCCGGGACACACGTCTGGGCATGCCCAGCACACTTAGGGAGAGAAAGCAAAAGACACACAATTGCTGGACGGAATGCAGAACAAATCAAAACATTCGCCCCCAGTCAAGAGATGTGGGTTAAATCCATCATTCTTTTGCTCACTATGCCACCCCAGTTTAGACTTGGCAAATCAGTCTTGACCCTGTGCCTGATGGGAACAGTCCAGCCTGAACTACCAAGCCAGGTCCTCCCTGGACCGAGAACAAGAATCCTAGGACAAGTTTCGGGGTTTCACGCCTCATCAGCCAGGATGGCTTGAATTCAGTGGCACAGTGAGCCCGGGACACACGTCTGGGCATGCCCGGCACACTTAGGGAGAGAAAGCAAAAGACACACAATTGCTGGACGGAATGCAGAACAAATCAAACCATTCACCCCCAGTCAAGAGATCTGGGTTAAATCCATCTTCTTTTGCTCAGCAGTGACAGTCCAAGCGCGGTGAGCACGGGGATCCAACCGCTGTATTATGAGTTGGGTGGATCAGCTTTGGGAAGACCGCAGCTGGACTGCCAAGAGTGCTAGTAAATCGCTAGCAGACCGCCGACTGCCCTGTTCATGGTTGGGGAAAGGCAGGCGCCATAGGGTGATACAGGGGAGCTGCGCCGCCATCCGTCTTAAGAGTTGCCTGCTCCACGAGCAGCCAGCGGCGGTCTACCACCTGCTTCAAGGTGGTGGTGACGAATGATTTCGGGTGCTCTCTCACACCTTTCTTCTTCTTCCAGGCAGATTGTGACACGGATCCCTTACTTCAGGTCCCCCTTCACAACAGGATCTTCACCCCAGGGATTATGATCCTGTTTGAGGCGACCTTCTGGTGTGTGTATTTCAAACCATATACCCATTGCCAGGATTGACCACATATGGGATGAACCCCGGTAATGTGTATATGGTATTTTTCTACATATATCATGCATATGTGTGCATCCGACCCATCTGCAGTTGAAATGCACACACAGGCATCAATATATTTCTGCTAGAAATGGGGTTTGTGGCTTGGTAGGGTAAACACCAAAGCTAGGCAGAACCCCCCACTCTAGTCAGGGTCAGGGAGTTACACAACCAAGATAACCCCTGCTCATCCCATTAGTAGCTTGGCAGAGCAGTTAGGCTTATCCCAGAGGAAATGTGTAAAGCGTTTGCGCAACCCACACACACACCAGTGACACACTAGACACCCCACAATAATAGACTCAACACAGGGTTATATAAAAATAACCTTTGTATTGTTCATAAACACACATTAGACACAATCACATAAATCATTGCGTCACTAGGCGATTGTCATGACAATACATAGATCATAAAATCACTTTGCCACTAGGCAATGGTCATAAGCATTAAAATTAGTGCAGTCCAATTCATACTTATAGGTTAAACCTATTACGAACATAAGCTGAGATCAACACCTAACACCATTACTGCACGTATCCTGCAAAAAAATAAATGCACCAGGCGTTTTCCAAAAGTGACGGACAAAATTTTCAGCAAAGCATGGGGAAGTTCAAAATAAATGTCAGGAAATTTCCCCTTAGTCAAAAACTCCAGCACTCCACACACACTTTTCTGGATCACAAGTTTAAAGTGAAAAATTGAAGTGCACACTACACACCGAGAACACTGGTGGTGCACAACACAGGCAGGCGAGCACATCCAAGCAGGTAGAAGGCAAGGATGGCAGTTCCTCCTCACCACAGTGCCTTATGGAATCCAAAGTCAGGGAGCTGCTGGCAGCAGGTCAGCAAGCAGGAAAACAATCCAGTTAGTCATTTGGCCACCCAGCCAGTAGCACTTAGCAGGGCAACAGCAGAAGAGCAGTTCAGTTGAGTCCTTTGAGCAACGATTCAGTCCCTGTTCCAAAAGTGCTCCAAAAATGTGGGGTCAGGGCCACTGTTTTTATAGTCAGAATGTCTTTGTTCTGGGAGGCACTTCAACCACTGTATAGAAGTGCACAACACCCCCATTCACATCCCAGGCCTTGGCCCCAGACACACCACAGGAGGGCAGAGACAGCATTGTAGAAGGCAGACACAGCCCTATTCAGGTGAAGGAGCAACTCCTCCCACCACTCTAAATGCAGCTAGGTTCTATCCAGCCTAGCGCTGAGTCACCCAGGAAAGGCAGGACACACCTCAACAGCCCTTTTGACTGCCTAGAGTGAATGCACATCTCCTTTCTCCTGTCAGTAAAAACCAGACGGTGAATACACATGCAGGCAGGGCAAAAAAATACATAAGCAAACAGAAATGCCCACTTCTAAAAGTGCCATTTCCTAAAATAGTAATGAAAAATCTGCTTACACCAATAAGCAGGATTTATCACTACTATTCCAAACAGAACAAACATGACCATGCTACCCCTCTCATATCAGAAATTACCACTGAAGCACATATCAGGGAATACCCAATGCAAACCTATGAGAGGGCAGCCTCACAGCAGTGAGGAACCAAATAGGCTGTTTATCACTGCCAGGAAATGTCACACAGTGAAGGCACATGTCCTAACTTTTACCTACACAGCAGCCTGCCCTTAGGGCTAGCTAGGGCCTACCTTAGGGGGGATGTATATGTAGAAAAAGGGGAGTTTCAGATGTGGTAACCGCTTTACATGCCACATCACTGCTGCAGTAAACTGCGCGCGCAGGCCCTGCAGCAGCAGAGGTCTAAGACAGGTTTGAAATGCTACTTCAGTGGATGGGGCATGCAGTGCTGCAAGCCCACTAGTAGCATTTAATTTGCAGGCCCTGGGTATATAGGAAATTACTGTACAAGGGACTGACAGGTTAATTAAATATGGCAAACAGGTGTAGACTAATCTTACCATGTTTACAAGGGATAACACATGCACTTTAGCACTGATCAGCAGTGGTAAAGTGGCCAGAGTCAGGTCAGAAAATATATAGGAGGATGGCAAAAAGTTCTGGGTTGACCCTGCAAAAAAGGGCGAAGTCCAACAGTTTCATTGCCTCAATATTTTTTTAACACTTTTATAAATCTCACTCCATTCCGTAAAATGTTCTGCTTTTATTAAGTATACAGAATATTAACACAGCTTTATTCAACACTGGGCGCAACTTGTTCTTATGATTGTTAACTCTCTGTCATTATTATTCATAAACAATTTATCTAATGTATCTGCAGTGAATGGTTATTTACAACAATATTCACTGTAGATTGCGGTGGGTAAATATGTCCCAGAATGTCATGAACAACACACCTGTCTATAGAACTGTCCTAATATAATTGCTAACGCTTTTATGTGCTAAATAATGTATGTGCTAAAATGCTTTTTCCAGTCATAGACATTTGTTTGGATCTCATGAGTTTCTATAGTGAGTGACAATATGTGGGTATTTCACATTTCATTTGTCATAACACGTGAGTGAGTTTATGTTCATTTCCATTTTCTAAATGTACTGCACCCTGTAATTTCCCTTTTTCATCACCCTATTGTTCTACCAGCATGAGCCAGCTATTGTTTTCGTTTTGCTCACTCCCTCTGCGTCAGGTGTGAGATCATAATTGCCGGCTACACTGTATTTATAGTATTTGTTTGCATTTGTACCATTTTAATTGGTGACTTCCTTCATAGACCGTAATAAATACTCTACATACTATCCATAATGTGCCCTGTGTTTTTCACAGTACAGTTATTAATTTTGTGTTCTATTTGGTACAATCTGTACAACTCATAGTTGTGGTGTGGCTAGTTCTATTCGAACAGCTACCAACGCCTAAAAATCCTAACAGAAAATGCAACAATGAAGATGATACATTACCCCTGGAGCGAGTTCATGCCAGGTAAAGCAACCAAAGCCACACCTTACTTTACAATAACAGATTAGTGATAAAATAGGGAACAAGTAAGTGAGACTGCTTCTTTTGGTGTGATGGTTCAGGCCATGGTTTTGAGAGGATAAAACGCTAATATGCATTTCAAATGGCTTAATGAAATAATCAGTTAAAGCATCACAAATGTACAACAGTAAATTGTATTTTACCTCTGATCAAACAAATATGACTTTGGAGACTATGTTCGTCCAATCTCTTGTGTGCCTAAACCAATCTCTACAATTATGTCATTCCATGACCCCCTCCTCTCCTCCGGCTTCGTATCTTAGGGACTGATTTAGACTTTGGTGGTGCTGTGCTGTCTCTGCGCCAGCTCAGCACCGCCAAAGCCATGCAAGGACCGCCAACCAGATTACGAGTACAACTCGTATCTGGTGGGCTTCTTTAGTCCTTTCTTTTGCGCTACCACTGCGGTGCCCTGAAAACGGGCACCACAATGGGAATGCAAAAAAAGTTCCAGCACGGCATGGACTGTGAATTCCATGCCGTGCTGGAACTTGGGGTGCAAGCAACAGAGGACACATGTTGTGCTTCCCTGAATACATCCCCATGGCGGCGGGGGCATGGAGGCCCTGTGGGGCCCCTTTTGTTTTCCCTCTGCCAGCCTTTTCATGTAGGTGAGCCTACCATGCATGGCTGATGGAAGAGAAACTGATAATATGCTCGGATGACCATGGCGGTCCATCCTTGCATATTATATAATGCTCTGTGCTGTGCCACCGCCAGGGAATGGTGGTTCCTTGGTGCAGCCAGCACAGCAGTGGATGGTTCAAATGGCTGCCTCATAATAGGGTAGTCGTAGGACTGCCACAAGTCTGGACTAAAAATAGGGCCTTAAGCTCGTCTATCCTTGTTCTTCACAAAAATAGTTTTAAAACTCTTGCCTCATTTCGTTATTTTATTTTGGTCTTTTTAAAGTGCTCATGCAACCAAATCAAGCTACCTGGAGGCTGGTGGATGGGACTTCATGATGATTAAAGTTATTTAGAAACAAATGCTCGGCAGAAGCGGTGGCTCTTCAGTTGTTTGCTGAAGGAATGGATGTTGGTTTAATGAATAAGATGCAGAGATAAATAGTTCCAGAGAAAGGAACCTTTGTGGTGCCAAGATCTGCCCCAGTCAATATCAGTCTTGATAGGCATATTAAGAGACAGTGGTGGGGAACAAAAGGTAGGCATCTGTTAGGGCTTTACAGAATGAAAACTTTGAAAAGTTAGCATTGGGTTGTGTCATGCCGGGCTTTATGTACCTGGTGGAGAATGTCTAATTCAATTCTTTTATATGTAATTGGAGCCCTTTAAGTTTCAAAAGTCTAGCATAAAGTTTGGTGCTCCCTGTAGTTTACTTAAGCTTGCTTGAAATTTTGCTTCGGAGTCCACAAAAGACAATGTTACAGTAGAGGTTATTTGAGAGGGTCACAGCTATGATGAGAGTAATTCAGTTGTGAATTTGCAGTCGGTGAAGAATTAATGAGAAATTGACAACCAATCCAGTAAATCCTTTTAGATGCGATACAAGGAGATCAGGTAGAGCAATTACAGACAAGGAATACAAAGCGCAAAGCACAAAACCACCAGAAGGTGCAAGACAAAGATAGAAAGAAAGCAAAGGAAAGGAGAAGATGGGGTTTGGATAAAATATGTCAAAAATATTGTGTATAGGAATATCAAAGATAAGAATATTATTTTAAGTGTTGTTTTTATAATCGTTGTAAAAAATATTATTTTCTCAACCCCTTTGCTGCTAGGACTTCACCCCCCGTGCTAAGCCTTTTTTGGCTATATGGGTTAGTTCGCGCTTAGGCCCCTGTAACTATTTGTCCGCATAAGGAATGCAGGCCAAATTTGTGTCCTTTTCTTCCAACATCTTGAGCATTCTCAAGGTATCGAAGGTTAGTGTTTTCTCCTGGAGGGCATTGAGAAATTGGCCAAAATACAGCTATTTTTTTATTTATTTTTTAGAAAAATGGGGAAAAAGTGCTCCAAAAGAAAGCATCTGTTTTTTTTCCCTGCAAAAGGTATCAACAAATTGTTTGTGGTGCTAAAATATCCCTCTTCCCAGCTTTCATGAACAGGCAGAGGTTTGTCACAAAACCTACATTTTCTACACAGTTTTGGCATTTTACAGGGACTTAGCCTATTTTTCCTATTTTCTAGTGTTTTCAACCTCCTTCCATTTAGTGGTATAAATGGGTGTGAAAGCAATAATGTATCCCAGAGAACTATACATTTCTGAAAAGTAGACACGATTCTGAATTCAGAAAGAGGTCACTTGTGTAGATCTTTCAAGGTTTTTCTAAAGAAAAAAAAATTGAAATAAAATATTATTGAAATTGAGTTTGGAAAAAACAGTCATCTGTGTCAACATTTTCATCTATAACTTCTTTGAAGTATGGGATATTTTTAAAAGCAATACAATGTTACATCTGTTGGGCCCTTCTGGTTGCGAGGATATATAGGACTTGTAGGTTCATCAAGAACCGGAGGTAGCCAAAGCCAATAACTGAGCTGTGTCTTGCAATGGTTTTTCATTTTGTGCCGGGTGTATAGCAATTCATTTGTAAAATATAAAGAGTGAAAAATTGGTGTCAAGGAAACCTATATATTTAAGAAATGGGAACAAAATATAGAGTGTAGAAGCAGTGGTTAGTTGCACATCTCCGAATTTGTGGGTACCTATCCAAGCACGTGAATTAGAGGACATTTTTCAAAATGGCTTCTTTTTTACACATTGTCTTACATTTGGAAGGCAGAAATGCAAAGAAAGTCAATTGCTAATAACACTTGTTCTACAATTCTGTGTTTTCATAGGTCTCCCAATAAAAATGGCACCTCACTTGTGTGCGTAGGCCTAGTACCTGCGAAAGGAAACAGCCCAACACGCAACGTGGACACACACATTTTTCCAGTGAAAACTGATCCTTTTTTTGCAATGTACCTAGCTGTGGATTTTGGACTCTAGCTCAGCCGGCACCTAGGGAAACCTAACAAACCTATACATTCTTAAAAACCTAGACACCCAGGGGAATTCTGTGTGGCTCTCACTAGGTTCTGTCACAGAGAATCCCTCGCAAACTTCAAATTTTCTAAAGAAAATAACATTTTCCTCACATTTCTATGATGGAAAGTTCTGGAATCTGTAGGGAGCCACAAACATCCCCCCCGCATACCCCAAAGTCTCCGGATAAAAGTGGTACCTCAATCGTGTGGGTAGGTCTAGTACCCGCGACAGGACAACGGCCCAAAACACAATGTGGACACATCACATTTTTCCACAGAAAACTGACCCTATATTTGCAATGTGCCTAGAGGTAGATTTTGGGTTCTAGCACAACCGGCACCTAGGGAAACCTAGCAAACCTACACATTTTTAAAAACTAGACATCCAAGGGAATCCAGGATGGGGCTACTTGTGTGGCTCTCACCAGGTTCTGTTTCCAAGAATGCCTTGCAAACCTCAAACCTTGTAAAAAAACACATTTTTCTCACATTTCTGTGTTAAAAAGTTTTGGAATCTGCTGAGCCACAAACTTCCAGCATTCCCCAAAGTCTCATGATAAAAATAGTACCTCACTTGTGTGGGTAGGCCTAGTACCCGCGACAGGAAACAGCACAAAATGCAATGTGGACACATCACATATTTCCACAAAACACTGACACTTTATTTGCAATGCACCTAGCTCTAGCTTTTGGGCGCTAGCTCAGCTGGCACATGGAGACACCTAGCACACCTGTACATTTTTTAAATCTAGACATCTAGAGGACTCCAGGATGGGGTGACTTGTGTGGCTCTCACCAGGATCTGTTACCCAGAATCTCTTGCAAACCTCACACTTTGTAAAAGAAAACACATTTTCCTTACATTTTTGTGATGAAAAGTTCTGGAATCTGTAGGGAGCCACAAACGTCCATCCACCCAGCAGTCCTCCAAGTCTCCCAATAAAAATGGCACCTCACTTATGTGGGTAGCCAAGTATCCGTGACAGGTTACGGCACAAAACGCAACTTGGGCACATCACATTTTTTCCACAGAAAACTGACTCTGTATTTGCAACTTGCCTAGCTGTAGATTTTGGGCTCTAGCTCAGCCGGCAACTAGGGAAACCTAGCAAACCTATACATTTTTTAAAACTAGACATCCAGGGGACTCCAGGAAGGGGTGATTTGTGTGGCTCTCACCAGGTTCTGTCACCCAGAATCCCTTGCAAACCTCGCAATTTGAAAAAAAACACATTATCCTCACATTTCTGTGATGGAAGTTCTGGACTCTGAGTGGATCCACAAGCTCCACCCACCTAGCATTCCCCTAAGTCTGCCAATAGAAATGGTACCTCACTTGTGTGGGTAGGCCTAGTATCAGTGTTAGGAAACGGCCCAAAATGCAACATGGGCACACAGAAAACTGACTTGTGTGGCTCTCACCAGGATATGTTACCCAGAATCCCTTGCATTCCTCACACTTTGCGAAAGAAAAACACATTGTTCAGCTGCGTCCGCTGCAGGTAAGAGCGGTGTTGCCAGCTTGGGGGGATTTATAGAGACGACCGCGAGGGAAAATTATTTATGTATTTAATTTTCCCTTGTGGTCGTCTCTCGAAATCACCTCCCAGCCAGCCCCACCGCTCTTACCTGCAGCGGCCGTAGCTGCATTTGTTTGATGGAAAGTTCTGGAATCTGTAGGGAGCTACTAAGTTCCACCCATCCAGCAGTCCTTCAAGTCTCCCGATAAATATGTTACCTCACTTGTGTGGGTAGGACTAGTACCCACGACAGGAAACATCCTAAAACGTAACTCGGACACATCACATTTGTCCACAGAAAACTGAACCTTTATTTGCAATGCGCCTATACATTTTTGAAAACTAGAAATCTAAGGGATTCCAGGATGAGTTGATTTGTATTGCTTTCATCAGGTTCTGTTACCCAGAATTCCTTGCAAACCTCAAACTTTGTCAAATTAAAAACACGTTTTCCTCACATTTCTGAGATTTCAAGTTCTGGAATCTGTGGGGAGCCACAAACTTCCAGCCATTCAGCAGTCCCCAAAGTCTCTATATATAAGTGGTACCTCACTTGTGTGGGTAGGCCTTGCGCCTGCGACAGAAAACGGCCCAAAACATACTGTGAAGACTTCAAAATTATCGATCACAAAAACACCTTGTTTTACGAGGGAGTCACCTGCGTTTTTCATCCCGGGTTCTGTGGCCATCTAGGGAAACCTACCAATCCTAGATATTTCTTAAAACTAGGTACCCGGGGGAGTCCAGTGATGTGAATCCCCTAATGTTTTCCCACCCAGAATCCCCTGCAAACCTATAATTTAGCTGAAAAAAAATCAAATTTTTCTCAAATTTCTGTGTGGGAAAGTTGCGGGATCACCGGGATGACACAAATTTCCTACCACCCAGCATTCCCTTAGGCCACCCAATACAAATGGTACCTCACCTGTGTGGGTGGGCCAAGCACCCATGGCAGGCAAGGGCCCAAAACGTATTGTGGAGACATCAAAATTATCTACCACAAAACAACCTGGTTTTGCAAGGGGGGGCACATGAGTTTTTGGTTCCCGGCTCAGCGGCCATCTAAGAAAACCTACCAAATCCACACATTTCTGAAACTAAGCACCTGGGGGAGTCCGGGGATGTGTGGCTTGCGTGGAGCCCTCAATGTTTTTCTACCCAAAATCCCCTGCAAACCAAGCTAAATTTGAGGTTTGCAGAGGATTCTGGATAGGAAAACATTGGGGATCCACATAAGCCATACCTCCCTGAACTCCCCCGGGTGTTTAGTTTTCAGAATTGTCTGGGTTTAGCAGGATTCCCCAGATGGCTGTCAGGCCTGTGACCGACAACCCAGGTCGTTTTGTGATAGATAATTTTGATGTCTCCTCAATACGTTTTGGGCCCTTCCCTGCCACGGGTACTTGCCCCACTCACACAAACGAGGTACCATTTTTATCAGGGGACCTGAGGAAACGCTGTGTGGTAGGAAATTTGTGTCAGCCCATTTGATCCCATAACTTTTCCACACAGAAATGTGAAAAAGTTTGATTTTTTTTCCAGCTAAATTTGAGGTTTGCAGGAGATCATGGGTAAGAAAACGTTGGGGGATTCACGCAAGCCACACCTCCCTCAGGTGTCTAGTTTTCAGAAATGTCTGGGTTTGGTAGGTTTTCGTAGATGGCTGCTGACCCTTGGACCAACAACGCAGATGCCCCCTATCTATCACAAAACAACCTGATTTTGCAAGCTAGACACCCGGGGGAGTCCAGGCAGGTGTGGCTTGCGTGGATCCCCCAACATTTTCTTACCCATAATCCCCTGCAAACCTCAAATTTTGCTAAAAAATCACATTTGCCTCACATTTCTGTCTGGGATTACCGTGCTGGCACAAAATACCTATCACCCAGCATTCCCCTCGGTCTCCTGAGTAAAATGATACCTCACCTGTGTGGGTGGGCCATGGGCCTGTGACTGGGAAGGGCTAAAAACATAGGGATTGAGGGAATAGCACAGCGAGCTCTAAGCGCTATATTTTATTTTTATATCCTTTTTTCAGTGCATTAGACACCCACACAAGTGAGGTATCATTCTTATCAGGAGACCAAGGGGAATGCTAGGTGGTAGGACATTCATGCTGACATGGTGATCTAAGACAGAAATGTAAAGAAAATTTGATTTTTTAAATCTATATTTTAGGTTTACAGGGGATTCTGAATTTAAAAATGTTGGGGATCCACGCAAGCCACACCTCTCTGGACTCCTCAGTGTGTCTAGTTTTCAGAAATGTCTCGGATTGGTAAGTTTCCTTGGATGCTTACCAAAAATGCAAGTGATTCCCTTGCAAGTGATTCCCTTGCAAAACCAAGTCTTTTTTTGATCAATAATTTTGAAGTCTCCAAAGTATGTATTGGGCTATTTCCTGTTGCGGGCACTAGGCCTAACCACACAAGTGAGGTACCATTTTATCAGTAGACTTGGGGGAATGCTGGGTGGGTGGAAGTTTGTGGATCCCCTCAGATTCTAAAACTATCAATCACAGAAATGTGAGGAAAATGTGTTTCTTTTTACAAAGTTTGAGGTTTGAAAGGGATTCTGGGCAACACACCCTGGTAAGAGCCACACAAGTCACCCCATTCCGGCTTCCCCTGGGTGTCTAGTTTTCAAAAATGCACAGGTTTATTAGGTTTCCCTAGGTGCCGGCTGAGCTAGGGTCCAAAATCCACAGCTAGGCACATGGTAAAAAAAGGCTCAGTTTTCAGTGGCAAAAGGGGATTTGTCCATGTTGGGACATTTCCTGTTGCAGGCACTAGGCCTACCCACACAAGTGAGGTACAATTTTTATCGAGAGACCTAGGGGAAAGGCTGGGTGGGTGGAAGTTTGTTGCTCCCCACAGATTCCAGAAAATTGATTCTTTCTTTTTTACAGAGTTTTGCAAGGGATTCTGGTTAATAGAAGTCCCACTGGGTGTCTAGTTTTACATGTACAGGTTTGCTAGATTAAACTAGGTGCCGACTGTGCTAGGGCCCAAAATCCACAGCTAGGCACATTTAAAAAAAAAAAGGTCAGTTCCTAGTGGGCTTTCTGCCACCATGGGGGGCAGATCTGGGGCTATTGCCTCGATATGCCCCAAGCGGGGCAGAAAGACTGTGGCCATTTCTTTGGGCTAGGGAGCATTAGCATGTCCATTTATCCCCCACCCCTACGTATAAAAAAAACCCAGCATAATCCCTGGTGTATATAGGGCTCTCTGCCCCCCTGGGGGCAGATCAGGGGCTATTGCCCCATCTGCCCCCCTGGGGAGGCAGAAATAATGTAGCTATTTTTTGGGGGGTGGGGGCATTCGCATGCTCATTCTGAGCAGCCCCCATCCCTATGTATAATAAAGAAAAAATCCTGGTGTCTAGTGGGCTGTCTGCCCCCGGGGGGCAGATCAGGAGCTATTGCCCCATCTGCCTCCTTTGGGGCAAAAAGTCTGTTTCATTTTTGGGGTGGGTGGGAGCACTGGCATGCCTGTTCTGGGCAGCCCCCACCCCTGAACGTTGAAAAAAAAATCCCTGGTGCCTAGTGCCTGGGGGACAGATAAGGTGGTATTACTCCATCTGCCTACCGAGGGAGCAGAATGATTGTAGCAAGTTTTTTGGGGGTGGGGTGGGGGCATTGGCATGCCCATTCTGTGCAGCCCCCACCCCTTTGTAAAAAAAAAACAACAACTAATCTCTGGTTCCTAGTGGGCTTTCTGTCCCCCACAGGGCAGATCAGGGGCTATTGCCCCCAACTGCCTCCTGGGGGTCAGAAAGACTTTGGCATTTGTGAGGGGGGCATTGGCATGCCCGTTCTGGGCAAACCACCCCTGAACTATATTCAAGCAGGGATCCACCAGGGAGGGGTGCCATTAGAAAGGGGAGATTCTCCCTTTTCCAATGATATCTCTGTTGTGTGTTTTGGTGCTCAGGAGACTGAAATAGCCCCGCGAGCACCACAGCACTGCTACTGAAACTAGGCAATCGGCTAATTTCAATTTAATTTTCAATATATTGACGTCAGCGCACCATGCGCGCGATCATTATTTTAAACAAAATGCCTTGGGAGGTTGGGGAAGCTCTTCCCCAATTCTCGAGGCAAAAAAAAAGGAAATACCTCTGCTGTTTACAGTAGAGGGATTCAGTGCGCTTGTGCACATGACAGAACTATTCCATCATGAGCAGCGAAATGGTTAAATATCTTAGTAAATAATATTTTTGGGGGTAAGCCATTAATTTTTGTAGGATTAAATTAGCGTTGTACGTTAATTTTTTTGGTGATATTAGTTTAGAATTAGTTTTATTTATATTTATGTAATTAATATTTATTTTAATGTATTACATTTTATAGATTTTATTATGTTATAGGGGTGGGATGTTAGGCTTTTAGAAGAAAAGGATGTGGAGATTCTTAAAATGTTTGTATTAATTGGTTGGCAACATTTTGTATATTAATATAAGTATGATGCATTTTTACATTTCAATGTGATGTTCTTTATTATATGATACTTTTTTATATATGGTGTATTAAGAAACATATTGTATTTATCATAATAATTTGCAATTAAAATGTAATATTAAAATAATATTTTGATATTTTTGAAAATATTTTAATACCAAAATTGAATTTAGTATATTTTTGGAAAGGTTTACATTTCTTTAAAATAATATTTCTTACAAAATTGAAGTTTTTAAATAACTGTTAATTATTATTTCTTTTTTAATATTGTTTTAAGTTGAATGTTTAATCATAATGTATTTAAAGTTTAATCTATACATTTTTTAGATTTTTTTATTTTGTTTAACAGTTAGTTTATAAAATAAAAAGTTATACAATACTATATGTTTCAGATTTATAACTGTTAAATACCTTGCATTAATTTATAATTTACGTAATCTACATATATTAATTTGCTTTAATAAAAATGTTTACTATCAAATATATTTTTTAATATGTTTATTAGATTGATTTTGAGTTTAAGTATGTTGTAGAAAAATACATTCATATTATTTTGTTTTAAATAATGTGCATTATAAATATTTTTATTGTTATTTCTTTTTATTAAAACACTGACGCAACCGCCTGGGTGTTAGAACTGCTCCCGCCAAGCATATTGTGGCCTCTTAAACGCCGCAACACTGCCAGGGAACGTCGGTTCCCTGGTGGCTATGGCGGGCTGTGGTGGTCCAACTGCCTGAATCATAATAGGGCCTTTGGGAGACCGCCACCGCCATCTACCCACGAGTCTGGCGGTCTGTGAACCGCCAGACTTGTAATCGGACCCTTAGTGTATAGCACCTTCCCCAAAAAGGCTTGCATTTGAGAGGGAATAGTAAATTTCATCGCCTTAATGTCAAACACCTTCCCCTAAATGGCTTATATTGGAGTGGGAATAGTAAATGTCACCCTTTTAGTGCCTTACATTAGAGAGGAAATAGTAAAAATATAAGTACTTTAGTGTTCAATAGCTTCCCCAAAATGGCTTACATTGGAGTGGGAATAGTAAATGTAACATTTTTAGTGGCCAACTTCTTCTCCAAAATTGTTTAGATTTGAATGGGAATAATCAATGTCACCCCTTTAGTGTCCAACACCTTCCATTAAATGGCTCAGATTGGAGTTGGAATAGTAAATTCCACCAATCTAAGGCCTGATTACAAGTTTGGTGGTCCGTGGACTGCCGTGACAGCGGTGGTGTGGCGACCACAGTGACTCGGCAGTCCCGCCCACTTTATTACGAGTCGGTGTGCATGGCTGTGCAAGGATGGACACCACTCCGCTGACACCATCAGGTATCTGAGAGCGCCAAGGTGGCGGAGAGGGCCGATGAGACTCGGACCACCAGTCAAAGCTCCCCCTCTATATTTGCATCACAGCCTATGGAAGGGTGGCGGGCCGACCTCCACACAAGATGCGGCGGAAAGGAAGGCATAAAAGGATAAAACTCACCTTTACCCACCTCCACGTGTACTGTGCCACCATGGAGGCCATCCTACCTGTCATGCCGCTGCTCTACCTTCTCAATCATGTCCAAAACACACACCCTCAAGAACGACTTCGCTGGTAAGTTACACAACTTCATGTCCCCATTGTTTTTTCTTCAAAACAATGTGTTGCTGTTGACCAACCAAAGCAGTTGGGCTCTACAAGTATCCCATACGTATACAGGGACACTGCATATCATTGTACATTAACAGGTTTTCAGATTTAAAGTCATAACTTGCACTCACACCCACAAACATTGCGATAGCACAGACACCTCGTAGACAAAAGACACTTGTCTTTTATTGTATTCAAAGTGAAAGTGATGTTGGCATGATTCTGTGATTCACAACACTAACTCCTCCACATCATCATATCGATCAATATCACACACACACACATTTTCATCTATTTTATATACTCTTTACCTTAAAAGAAGTTCAAGCAGCATTAAATACGAGAAAAGGAAGAAAGGCTCCCGGACCCGATGGGGTCCCCGTGGACATATATAAGCATAACCCAGATCTCTGGGCTCCACTGTTACCCTGCGTCCTAAATGCTGCCACTACGAGGGGATTAATTGAAACTTGGTCTAATTCTATTATGGTCCCCATTTATAAAAAAGGAGATAGGCAGGATCCAGCCTGCTACAGACCCATCTCCTTACTGGATTCACTGGGGAAGGTAGCGGGCAGGATTCTGCTTAATCGTCTACAACAATGGGCTGAGGAAAAGAATATACTTTCGGATCTACAGTTCGGATTCAGGAAAGGGTTGAGCACAATCGATCAAGGGCTTAACCTGTCTATTCTTATGGGTAAATATACGAAGGCAAAGAGGGGAAAATACATCTGGCATTTGTCGATCTTTCCGCCGCCTTCAATTGTGTTTCCCATGAGAAACTGTGGAGTATTTTAGTGACAATGGGGGTAGAGGCCCCCCTAATTGACTTTCTGAAAGCCCTATATATTAATGCAAAAGCCTGCGTCCGCTATGGGTTTAACGGGGAATGCACCACAACATTTCAGGTGAAGAGAGGTGTAAGACAGGGGTGCGTCCTGGCACCTTTCCTCTTCACATTATACACAAATGGCCTAGAAAAGGCAATGTTGGAGGAGTGCCAGGACCTACCCCAATTGGAAAGACGACCAATACTCGTTTTATTATATGTGGACGACGCCGTCATTATGGCTAGGACTCCATTGGCGCTGCAACGAGCACTAGAATCTTATCATGTTTTTATGAAGAAACTAGGCTTACAAATAAACGTCTCAAAAACGTATATAATGAATTGTGGCAGGGGTAGCAAGAAGCAGAAGGATATTTTTTTAAATGGGAGGAAGCTGGCGACTACTTCCACCTATCCCTATTTAGGGATATTAATTGACGACAAGGGTTCTCACAAAAATTGGGTAAGAGTCCCTCAACTGAACTAATTAAGATCTACAATGCTAAATGTAAATCTGTAGCAACATACGGGGCAGGGCTATGGGGCCACCGAAACGTATCTGAAATACAGAAAGTGGAAAATGCGTTTTTTAGATATTTATTGACAGTGCCTAGAACTACATCTTCTTTTATATGTCACACCGAACTAGGCTTGCCATACATTACAGATATCATAAAGGTGCAACCGGTTGTCCTATGGCACCGGATTTGGAAATCCGAGTACAATAAATTTAATCAGCTGGCATTGCAAGATAGTCTAAAGCTAGAACATACCCTTGAGATAGGATGGATGAGATATATAAGGGATTTTATGACCGATCTTGGAAAACCGGAATACTACTATAATCCCAAGACAATTTGTGCCATCCCTGGAAAAGAATTTAAAAACAGTGCATGCAGCATCTGGAAGGCATTAGATTTGTGAATGAGGTGTCAAAACCAACAGTCCAACCAAATCTATTGATAACTGTCCTTTTTAACATCCAACCATACCTTCAATACACTTTAAAAGGGTATGACAGATTCGTTCTTACCCGCTTTAGACGAAATGTTTTCCATAGGCTGGGAAGTTTTCCAATGGTCAATGACTGGTCAAAAAATGTAAAGAACTGCCCGTGTGACAATATGTCTACCCAATCGACGATACATGTTGTGTTGTTTTGCAAATTTTACCAGGATCTAAGAGAAAAGTGGATAAAACCGATTTTTAAAAATATGGGGCTTGTGACAATGCCGCCCAGCTTTTATTGCCCTCCAATTCTTAGATAATGAGTGTCTAACAAGTAACGTCGCCTCATTTTTGAAGAAAACAATTCAGTCTAGGAAACAAATTGATTTAGACACCCCTGAATGTAATAATAGGATGGTATTTTAACGTCTTTTTTTTGTAGAATTGCTAAGAATTGAGAATGTAAATATGAGGGTTCAATCTTTCATTATCTTCCTTTATCTTTTTTAACGTTTTCTCTCACATTCTTGGCTTATTCACCTCTAAAAAAAAAATAATGAAATGTGAGAGATATTTTATAAGTGTATGAACATTTTAACAGAATTTCTGAATATGTTTTAAAAATTGGATTTGAATAAGTTGGCAATTTTTATAAATGTACATGTATGCTTTTATGATTTTTTATGTGACAAAAAATTGAATAAAGTACTTTAATTTGATTTGATAGCTGTCATTGGAGATCTTTCTCACAGGCCATAGCCTTGCCTCCTTAACTGTGCTAGCAGGTGGAAGCCTAACTTGTGTGCAACAAGTCACAATAAAATGAACAAACACCACATACACAATGCCAGACTGCCTTGACTGTGAGCCAGCAATTAACTCCCTATCGACAGTAAAGTGAAAGTCGGACGTTTCACGTCTGCCTGTGAACCATAGTGAGGGCTGGACATGGTCACCACCCACCTATCTCTCAGTTATAGAGTGTTTTCTAAAGTCCAAACACTGCACAGACAGCAGGATGAGGGAAACAAGGAGAAAATATCTGCTTGATGTATGTTTACACATATCATTTTAGGCTGGTGTATGTACGAGAACATGATACTCGGAGCCAGGGTCTGATATGTCAATGCCAGTAAGAATAAGGACACCTATGAACACACGTGAGAATTACATACTCCATGCACCAGCAACTGTACACAGTCACAGAAGAGTGGACACTATCCAAGAATAGTCAGTGGCCAAACGTATGTTACAATTAAGTTGTGAAGTACACAAAGCGCACAGTTTCTGTATCCATTACATGAATGTGTAAATCATGTACCTAAAATGACACACTCTTACATATCACATAAGACCCACTGGACACATAGGCACCATCTGAACCTGTGAAACGGTATGCTATGAAGTCCAACAGAGTGAAGTATCTGCCCTCTAGAGGACCTCTTTCTCCGACATTTCCAGCTCCTCTGAATTGAAGACTGAGGCCCTCACCCCTTTAGAATGGGCCATGATGGCTCACTGACTGCTATGGCAAAGGGCAAAGTTGAGGATGTGTAGATTGCAGTAATGTCAGTAGGCAAGTGAAGAGTTCAGCCCACCGCAAAGTATTTGTGCGACACATAGGCAATCTTCGCCATGCACGGACACCCCCATTGGACCATGACATTCATATTCACCAATGCAACACAAAGGCTGAAGCTACCACGGTCAAGACCCCCTAACTCGTGGACAACTTCCGGCGGCATTTTCAATGTCCGGCATCAGGCACTCGCCATTTTGGCGGTTGCTGGGTATTCCAAAATATTTTTTAATTGAAAGTGTCACAATCTCTACAAGCTGGGTTGCAACTGGGATGTAGAAACTGGGGGCTCTCTCTTAAAAGGGTGTGGCTGACGTGAGTAAGTTTGTGGCTTATTAAACACCATGAGGGACAAATGAGTGCTTATCATAGTGTGCCACCCGACTGGTTTGTTGCTGCATATGTCATAGCATCCAGATATATGGTATGACTAACATTTCAACCACAGCAAGTCAGGATTATTGTATTTGTTGATGGTTCTTAGTAGCATATGATAAATAACCACCAACTATGGCTTTTTTGTATTCCAATTTAAAAATGCTTCATTCATCACATGATGAGACAATGAAAGGACTCTAACGAGTCTCTTTGAAGTTACATCAGAGGCTCTGAAGGGTGGCACTGTTGCAGAGTTAATATATTTTTTTGTCCAGTCTGAGTGTGAGGCCATAAAAGGAAAGGCTGCTAGGGACCCATCTCAGCACCAGCTTTTTCGTACTTGCTGTGCTGAGCTCTGGCAGGACCCTGCCCAATTAAAGCCCTGGCTACAAGCATGTAACAACATGTCTACAGAGGGTGTAGACCTAGTTCATAGGAAAAGCAGTTCACAATCTGGTATATACAACCTTCTTTCTGATGTCCTGTTGGAGGGAGCTTTATTTAAGGGTCAAGAGGGCAGGGGGCTGAGCACAGAGCTCTTGGAGCCTTCACAGAGTGATCGAGGGAGTGAGTTAGGGACAAAAGGGGCACCTTAATTTGAGACGGGGTGTCTGGGAACGCTTGCTCTAAAAATGAAGGAAACAGACATGTGAGCCATGGAAACTGATACTGAGAGTTTTAGCAGTTTAATTAAGAAGATGCAACTTCAAAAACTGGAAGACAAAGGCATAAAAATACAAAATACAGAATCCAGATAGTCACATGGATAAGATGGTTTTTCTGTATTAAAACTATTGTACTGTCTGAGAGAGAGAGATAGACTAAACCTCAAAGACACATTTATAAATGCATTATGAAAAACATAAGTTAAATCAAGGAAAATGTTCTCAGAATGCAAAACACACTTGATCTAAAATACTGAGAATACTCACGTACCTACCTAAAACCTAAAAGAAAGCAACTTTGTAAATGTGATATAAGTATGAAATGCTCAATAAGAAAACACCAATTTAGGAACAAAATAGCATAGCATACATAGCATATACAACAAATATATTGGCAAGTTAAATTGTATCTTAAAAACAAGAGCCCTTGGGAACCACCCACACCCGCCTGCCATCTACTAACAGACGGGTGGGGTAGTCCAAAGATGTCTCTGTGGTCTCCCTTCTTATACTCTTTAAGGCGGTTAGGAGTGCCTACGGTGTCATAATCTCACGCCACGTCTACCTCGTGACTTATGGTATGGTTCTCATATTTTACCATACATGGTGACGCCCTTTCCAGTAACTGTGGTACGTGAGCTAGGTGAAAGTTCATATCTCAGGCAAGGCGCTTTTCGTAAATTGGATGGGCAAGCAGAAAAATGTGTATTGTAAAGGGATTCTGTATGTACATATATAAATCTCCACGTTCTGTGTTCCTTAGCTTGACACATCTGCGGTGGCAACTTCCCTAAAAGTATGTACCAGCCCAGGATGCAGTCTGCTGTATGTCGAAAGAACAGGGGGATGTTGAACTTTGAGATAGTGAAATTCGCACCCGGGTGGGGGCTCTTTAGTTTGGAGCAGGAGGCCTCACTGAGAGAGGCTGGCAGGGATTTTGGTCAGACAAGCCTAGGGCCTGCTGTTCAGTAAAAATGGGTGCAGAACTCTGGTCAACTTAACAAAAGGCCTACAGATCAGGCTGGCAGGGCCTACGTAGAGGTTCATGCTTTGCTGAGTGACAAGGATGGCCCAGGGTATTTGTTATATAGTAACACAGGAACCTCAGGGATTTCATATGAGAATGGGGGGCTAAGTCTTGGGAGGTGGTGTTTGGAAGTGGGGGGTTTGGCTTAGGAGTGGTGGACTTTGCCCAGGAAGGGGTCTTCTTCCTAGCTTTGAGGCTGGACTGTCTCTTCTCTTATTTTTGGGATTGGTTTTGGGAGGGGTGGTTTGTGAGGTGGAAGGATAGAGGATAAGGATGGAAAAAGAAGGCCTGGGGTAACAGATGGGAGGGATGTGTCCTACAGGGCAAAGTCCAAGGGAGAGGAAGTAATGGTCATGGATAGAGGTGGTTGGAATTTCTGAGGTGGGGCCAGGTTAGGAGGTAGAGGGAGTTGAAGTGTCTGCTGTATGTGGATCTGATGTGGGTGCAGGTGTGGTGTGTACTGTGATGGGGTTTGTGGATGGCTGCATGGCTGCAGGTTTGGTGTGTAGTGTGCTTGGGGCAGGCAGAGGAATAGGGTCTTTGGATGGGTATGTGCTAAAGGAAAGTTGTGAAATGGAAGTCTGGTTTGGGTGTAATGCTGCCATTAATAAGGAGGCCAGAGCCTGAAATGATTCCAGTAAGGCACTCATACCACTGTGTGCCACCAAGGCAGGCAATCATCTGAGGACGTTGGCTGCCCAGATCCTGTATAGCATTTATCAGTGCAATCTGCCAAACAGATATCTGTTTCAGGAGGTCAATAGACTCCTCACAAAGGATAGCTGGAGGCACAGGGGCAGGGGCTGCGGTGCCTGCAGCTGAGGAGATGGTTCCCCTATTAAGTGGGCGACCCTGGGCAACTGTTGGGAGCAGCAGGGATGGCAGAGATAGTAGGGGGTGGCGGTCACTGATGGCACTGCACCAGGTTGGCTGGGGGCTGCCACCACCAAGGAAGGGCCCTGGGGTCCGACTCACTGAATGTAGTTGTGAGGTCTGGATCCTCCATGGCACTACACTCGCCTTCTTGGCCACTGAGTCCATCAGTATTGCTGTCCTGACTGGACCCTCTTTGGCCAGCTACTTCCCCAACATCCTGAGCCCTGTCTCCTTCACTTGGTTGGGTGGATGCTGGAATTAAAAAATAGCTAGGCTAAAGTTACCAGTGTAGACTCACAGGAGGAAAAGCTTTGTACATTTAGTGCTATGAGTTGTGAAGGTATCACGCCACCTAATAGGGATGCCAAATTTACTACAGCCTTAGCAGGAGCACATGCATGTATGCAACAAGACCTAGAGTAGGCACCTTTGGCCCAGGCATTTAAAAAAAACAGAACACTTATATATGGAATCAGGAGGTGCTGTCAATTACAACTCCATTACCTTGGATGAAATCGAGACACAGATGGTAGAGAAAGGTAAAGGCACACAGAAGTCTGAATTATTGGGTATTTCAAGAGTTGGGGACAAAGAGAGGCTGGGCATTGGGCCAGCCTATCAGGGAATGAGGCTGAGGTTAAGGGGTGACAAAGAGCTAGAGTGAGGAGAGTGTTGGAAAAGGTGATCATTGTCAACTTCTAACCTTCTTTCCCACAAAATAAAAATGCCTTGTTGCAATTCATTTTAAGAACAATACAAGATACGGGACAAGGGCAACTTGACTGGGCCAGTACAAACATTGCATATTGAGCAAATAGGAGGACTTCTATAGGAAGATGGCATTATGTTCTAATCACTGGAAGTTCTGTAAGGGACTGTTAAAAAAAAAATAAAGAAAAGACTGTTTGCTAAACTTGACATGAGGAGACTCAGGTGGCTAAACAAGCTCATAAAAAAGAAGGAAGATCTTGAGAACAGATCCCAATAATGCAATCTGAATGTGAATGGAATTCCTGCGGGTACTAAGATAGTAAACACATTTAACAGAAGTTTGAATGATTGAATAAATTAGGTGGCCCTGATAAATCTGGCTACACAAGAACTGTTAATAATCAAAGCCCACGGGAATCCTTTCCAACTAAATCCCACAAATGTTAAACTCCATACTGTCCTAGCCTGCTTTGTTGATTATCTAATGAAAGAGAGGATACTTAGAGTTGCAAGGAACAAGTGCAGTTTTAAAGGGGGTTTACATTCAGTATTTTTCCTGATATGTCCTTTGAGACCACACAGCTGGGTCAGCAGATGAGAGCACTATTTCATGAGATCGAAACACTAGGTGCACAAGCGTAGATTGGGCATCACTCAAATCTGATAATTTTATGGAAGGGGGAATTTATCCTTGTTCAGGAGTTTAAAATGGCTCTAGCAGTTGTTTTGGAAATGAGAAAGGAATCAATAGCATGAAGACATTTTGTGACTGGGGGGATTGGCTGACGGCGCAATCATTTTATTCTCCATCTACCTGGGAAAAGGATACAATCTATGGTATCCAGGGGTGGGGTTATGTTATGGTATTTTAAATGAGCTTGATAGAGTGCAGCAAATCATCCCCGCATGGACATCTCGGCGCTGGAGTGCAGATAAGGGGTGAAATTAAGGATTGGAGAAATTAGAATAGCCAGATTTTTAGGAGTTTTTTTAAGTGAGCAAAGTTGTAGAAGTTGTGATGTGCTGAGGCAGTTTGTTCTGAAAGTGAGGACCAAGATTGGAGAAATATTTGCTACTGTATTTGCTGACCTTTTGATCTCAAATTTCTTGTGGGAATATATTGGTGAAGTTTACTATGGAGAAAGACAGGTACTTTCCTGATAGAGATTTGTGTACCAAGTTTAGGAGCTTAAACGTAGCACATTTTCTGATAGGAAGCCAATGAAGAGATCTAGGAGTAGGTTCTGAGGTAGTGTGGGTGGAAGTCTGCAGACTAGGCGTATGGCAGTGTTCTGGACTACCTGGAGTTTTCATTGTACTGTTTCATTAGCTGAGACCAGTAGGGTGTTTCCATAATCCAGGTGGCTGAACACCAGAGTCTGTGTAAGGTTTTTTTTCTAGTATGGAGATTAAACAATTGAAATGCTTTCCTAAGCATTCACATGATTCAGAAGGAAGAGCTGCATGTGAACCCAGCCTGCTCTTTCATGGTGAGGTTGTCATCTATTAGGATGCCTAAGGTTTTTACTACTTTAGGTTGAAGGGTGGTTCCCAGTGCGGATGGCCACCAGTCGTCTGAGCAGTAAGTGTTGAGATTTTGTGGATTCGGGGTTTGGACCCATTGATATGATCAACTGCGTGTCATCTGTGTATGAGATGATCTCCAGACCACAGGATCTTACCACTTTAGCTAAAGGGGCGACATATATATTTGGGAGCGTGAGGCTCAATGATGAGCCCTGTGATACTCCCTTGTCGATGAGCATGATATGTGAATTGAAAGGTCCTAAATTTACCATCTGGGTTCGATTGCTAAGGAAGTTTTGTAACCCCCTTATGCTTGATGGAATTTGAGATGGTATCAAAAGCTGTGGACAGGTAAAGTAACACTAGCATGGCTTGGAAGCCGTCACCAAGGGAGAGTCTGAAGTCATCTAGTTCCGCCATCAATTCATTTTCTGTACAGCGAGAGGCTCTAAAGCCAGACTAGCAAGTGTCTAGTATGGAGTTGGTTCACAAATAGCAGGATAGTTGTTGATTCACTAAACTTTCTCGGTTTATGCTGAGGTGAGGAAGAAGTGAAATGGGTCTGTAATTTTCTGGTTTTAGTGGGCCTGCTTTAGGTTTTTCAAAATTGCCATCACCTGTGCAGTTTTCCAGGCCTGGTGTACAGTCGCAGTGTTTAAAGGAAGGTAGGGTGTTGCCTAGTCACCATAATATGAGGGGGGAAGGTCCGAGGGAGATCCTGATTTGATTCTGCTCATCGTTTCCAAAGCAAATTCCAAGGTGAGGGGTTAAAAATGTTCCAGAGTGATTGAAAGATGTGGTGGTAGGGCAGTGGCAAATGGGGGATCAGTAGGGGAGGGGTGATGGGAGAGGTTCTTACAGATGGTTGCTATTGTTTCATTAAAGTGGTCTGCCAGGGTGTTGCAGAGTTCCTGGGAGGTCGGGATAGATGATATGCAGGCTGTGGCCTTCATATACTCATTTAGAACTTTGAATCGATCTTTAGATGAGCTGCCTGCCTTGTTAATTCTGTGATAAAGTGTGCCTTTTGAGCAGCCTTGAGCTTTTCATTGTAGTTGTTTAAAGTTGTTTGGGTGGGGTGGGGTATAGCTATTCCCTGGACCTAGACCATGGAGACCATGGGCAGATAGTCATTAAAGGGCAAGTATATGAGAAGAGGGGCAGGGCAGTAAGGTTAGACAGGGAATGAGTGGGGTGAGGGTAAGGGAAAGTGGTCACTAGGTTAGAAGGGGATGAAAAGTGAGATGATAAAGATGGTGATTTCTATGACTATAGGCCGTAAGAAGACGGTTGACAATGCAACATTGGTTTCTATCACAGCTCTACTAATGACTCTGATAAAATCTTTTGTTTCTTTACTCACTCAGTACTGTATATGATATCATTAAAAACTCTTCGCTGGAGCATTAATGAAACAAATTAACATCAGAAGCAGATGCTGATTAAAAGACAGAACTTAAAAAATATAATAACAGTATAATTTGTCTTCAAGAGATACTTGTAGAGTGAACATTGTTTGAACAGTTAAGACTAAGTATGATCATATGCAAGATATACTTATTACGTTTTCATGCGTCACAAAAAATATATATTTGACACATTTTATAACAATAAATTCCAACATGAAGATTAGACCGGGGCACAATTTTAATTATGCCTGAGTAATCGGAGTAGTTTTATGCATTACACTAGCTTGAGTAATTAAGAATAATTTGGTGGCGAAATACTACCACAGGAGGACAGGAACAACAAATTAATAGAGAACAAGCGGCTGCTGGCTACAGCTGTTTGTGTCCTGTAGCATTTAGTGCTAGTTTCTTAGTGCAAAATGCTCTGGCCCATTTTGGACACAAGGGTAAATTTTGAGTTTAATGCTAGATTGCAGTTCTCACATAATTACAAGTCATTTTGTGGAAATTATGAGTAATTATGCTAGAGAGAATTAAGCCCATTCCTAATAAAAATAAGTCTCTTTGCATAGTGATAACAGACTATACCAAACTCGGAAAGTAACCATTGAAGTTCATTTGGCCTGTACACTTGTCATTCAGCTCCATTTTCTGCTAATTTTGTGGATCCCAGTCATAAGTATACCAGAGATATATTGTCCTGTTGGCATCCTAAATCAACTTCAAGTCTCTCCATTCCCCTGTTCTCCTTACACGTCCTTGCGTGTACTGTCCTCTGTTAACAACCAGACTGAGGTTCTGAAAATCATGTATTCTCACAGCTCAAAGAAAACCATAGTGTCTTCAGGAAAGCCTCCTTGTATTCTTAGCATTTCATCATCTATAGCAGACATTACCCCCTTGCCTCCCACATCCTGTCCAGAGAATCACTCATGGGTCCTTCCATCCTCCAGCTAAATGGTCATTCCACCTTCAGTCATTACTTCCACTATCAGTAGAAGGTAGGGTCCTAGCCTTGAGTCTGTCTCGTAGTCCTACAATACGAGTGGTACCAGCTCTTGTGGATTTAAATATTGTTCCCATATTATATTGAATTCTTCCATTTGTTCATCCTGTTTTCAGATGATGATTTGTTCACGGTCTGCTATTTTTTCTAATTCCGAGAGCTTATCTGTTGCCTTCAGGACAGATGGTTTTCTTCAGTGATGTAGGATGCATAGTCCCAACAGACCTGTCGCTGTCCACCATTTTCTACATTTAAAAAAGATCACATTCCCTTTAATACCATGTAATAGCACCAGGGTTATAGATGTAATGATTCGGACATCCTCCAGCCTCATGATAACAGACCACACCTCCATCCAGTATCCAGAGAGCCTTCGAGCAGCCCCACAGAATATGAGAAATGACACAGCTGATCTCTCCACATCCCTAGCAGGTTTTGTGTGGCAGTAGTCCTGCCCTATACAATTTAGCTGGGACCAGCACCAGTTGTGTAACAGATTAATTTAAGAAAACTTTAGCCTGGCCTGACAAAGGAGAGAATCATGTGCTCCCTCTGTGTCATGATCCTCTCTCTCTTATGCCATCTTTTTTCGTAAATGCTATGTTCAATTTAGCACAGCGCTACATGCTGGTGCAAAAAGCGCGCTGTGCAATGAGTGCGTTGGGCCATGAACACATACGCTACATGTTTGGACAAATGCGCGCTGTGTAATGAACAAACTGTGCAAATGAACAAACTTTGCAATGGACTAAGCGCATTGTATAACAAGAAAAGTAACGTGTATTCTTTTTATTTATAATATTAAAAGTATGTTTTGTCAAGCGTATTGCTTTTTTCGTTTTCGTTTGCATATTTTTTTTGGCCCTAGGCCAGAGGTCTTCAAACTTTTTTACTCTGAGCCCCCCATAAGCAAAATGTTTTGAGGTCACGCCCCCCTCCAAAACTTTATGACAAGGATTGGGGGAGCGGGAGGGACTTGGCTGCGTGCAGGGAGCGGGGCTTATGAGATGATTTCAGGAATACTTTTTCTATAGCTTATGAACTGCACCAAATCTGAGACTTATAAAACAGCAAATGCATCAAACAAAAACAGATATCCCAAACAAACTGCTCCCCATAATTGGGGTGTTGTGAGCCCCTCACACTCTTTGACCCCAATGCAACTATACCTGCTTCACTAATGATAAATGCAGTCCTGAGTAGCAGGCTATCATCTCCTTTGCCTTTTTTACATTTTCCCCTCCATGATGGATCATCACCTCTGTCCTAATGCTTGAAAGGACAATAAGCTCTGATGCCCCTTTTCTTAAAGGTAGACAGTCATAATTGTGATGCAGTGGGCCCCCCAAATCCCTGGGCCCCAGTCCTGCTGCATCTGCTCCTTTATGATAATCAGCAGTGGCCACTTATACACTTGGCAGCAGTACCAGCTTCACTAATGAATGTACCTTTAAAAAAAAAAACCACTTATATTGTCCCCTTCTTTGGGGTATCTCGCTGAAGAAGCGGTCTCTGGCCATTTGTAAACATAAAAATGAGTCTGCATACAGTGCTCCCTATTCTGGGCCTTCTCTTTGACAATATCTATGAATCTCGCTCCTTTCCTTTGTCCCCTAGACCATTACTGTGAGGCCCCCAGGGATTGAGAGGATTAGGGTTCTGCATCTGAATGCAACCCTGCTAGCCTTCTACCTGCTACCCCATGGACTCAGCTTTCACAAAAAAACTGCCCCTGAATGGTTAATACTGACTTTGAGATGCCTCTGCCTGAAATTGAAGTGTGGGTGGTAGCGCAGAAGGTTAAAAAAGAAACCATGGAATTTTGAGTTTCTGCAGCAGCGTTTTCCACATAATCATCAGTGTACTGCATTTGCTACATAATCTGCAGATTTCAACAACAAAAAACTTGATTCTAGCTCAAACGGAGCAAAAGTTACTTAAAGCGTGACAAAGTGTTCCGGAGCAGTGGAAGGCCCTTTGCAAAGATTGACTGGTAATCTTGTAGTTGCTTACTGCTGTATTTGGGTGCTACACTGGTACTAATGAGGTGAAATATTTCCCCTGACAGTGTTACCGTGAGTTAAAATGACAAAATAATGAAGTAATGCCAACCAGAAAATGTGGCGCATTGTGCCGCATAATTTACCTTTTCTTGCTGCATAATTTAGTCAAACCTTTCGCATAATGTTGTCCTCTTCTGCTGAATAATTCCAGTGGATCTGCTTAAAGTTTTATGGTGGCAAAGATCTATTCTTTTTAAGATGTAATGTAAAGGAGTTATCAGCTGGGATCTGGAATAGCGGAGACACTTACAAAAATGTCTGCATTTGATACAGTTTGATTACTTATTACTAAAGTATGCTTTGTAAGAACTTGTTTTATCTCAATCACTGTATCATGTTGCAGCAGCCTAGCTTAGAGTATGTAAATACTGTTTTAAAATAATGACTTACATATTCACAGTGCTTTCTGCCACAGGCTGGGACCTCATAGCACTGTAAACAGGGCCATTGGAATTATGCGGCAGGAGAAGACCAAATTATGCAACATGGTTGACTAAATTCAGCAGCAAGCAAAGGCAAATTATGCTGCATATTTTGTGATAGCCCCACGCAGCACTATTTTGCTATTTTTACACCTGTTAACATTGTCCTGGCCTTTATTGCCCCTCATAAGTACCACATTTACACCCACATATAGCAATAAGCAACAGAAAGGTGACCAGTCAACCTTTAGAAAGGGCCTTCCACTGTGAGGTAACATGTGTTGCTGCATTTTTCAATCTGCAAATTATGCAGCAGACAATGGATTTTGTGGCAAATGCGGGAAAACCATAACTATGCGCTGTGAGTGCAGGGTGAGTGTGAAAGTGAAGGGTGAGAATGAGAAGTGAGTTGTCTGAATGCAGGATGAATTCCCAGACACTTGAAGTTAATCAGCATGTTATTGAAGGGGCGTAGGGTTTCAGATATAAGTTAAACTATTGCTACTATGGAATTAAATCAGGGAATTGAGGGTGAAGGAAATAAATAATGTGCTGATCCTGCCACAAACTTCCAGTCTTATGATTAGGGTTGCCAGATCATTATTTTGAAGTTGCAGATGGTACAAAAAGAAACAGTCACCTAAAGCCCTATTTTCAGCACTTATCTGTGCTTACTTCGAAAAGCAAATATAAAGCACTTTTAAATGTGTTCTAGGGCTGTCTGAATGTTTCATGACTGAAAATAAAAGGAACAGACAGAAAGTCAAATTACAAATGAATACATACTTTTTTTTATTTAAGACCCTATTTAGTGTCAAAGCAAGGTCTTTGCAGGCTCTTTAAACATACATGGCTGGCATTTTTTCTATTGACAACCCTTTTTTTTATATTCCTTTTCATGAAATGCATTTTCACACTACAGCAGTATTTTTAAAATACAAATGTAAGGAGGAATAGGCAGAGTTGGGGCCCAGGGGGTACTGGAAAAAGAAGAAAAAAACAGCCCCTGTAACCAGTTTCCAAAGGTATGCAAATGGTCTTTAAAGACCTGTGAAAACTGGGGCTGCTGGAGTCTTAATAAGACTCCAGACACTGCCCAGCCGAGCCCCCGGCAGCAAACCCACTGACCTCTGGCCCCACGGCACTCTGAGGGCTTCGGAGTAAATGAAGACAGCCTGGAAATGCAGCAAATAAACATCGCTGCAGTTCCAGGCGTCTTCATTTACATGTGCTTGCAGAGGCCTTCGCGCTATACGGAATTAGCCTAGGGCACAGGTCTTCAAACTGTGGGGCGCGACCCCCTGGGGGGGCTTGGATGGGTTCCCAGGGGGGCGCACCCCACAGTTTGAAGACCTGTGCCCTAGGCTAATTCCGTATAGCGCGCCGTTGCAATAAAAGGCAGCCCCGCCCTTCTGCTTCCGCGGATTATTGAAGCCCTTCCGTACGCGTCTAAAATTTCCTCAGCTCCCGGAGGTTTCTTTCCAGCTGATTTCCTGCTCCGCCTTCGGGCGTTTCTGCCGATCTCTTCAGGTCGGTTACACCTTTGTTTGTCAAGCGGTTAAGGTTTGAAGACCTTATGGTAAGAAACATTTTGTCCATTTAAAAGCTGCGCTCGAGGTTAAGCTTTCCCAGAACTATTGAAAAGCGGCATCCAGGAAGATGTTTTAACGCGCGCACTTGGTTAAAGAGTCAATTGTTATTTTTTGTCGTGCAATAAATGTTCAAGGCCATAATACGAACATTGTTCTTCCTTTAGGGTGAATGTCAGTATCGTTGTTATCCTATTTGAATGGTCAATGATATAAGTATGGCAATAGTCAAATTGAACGCTAATTCATGATATTTTGAAAAACGAATTCATGATATTTTGAAAACGAGTTTATGATACTTTGGAAAACCGAAGTCATGATATATTTGCAACCAAGTTCGTGATATAACCAGAAAGAGCTGTTAATCTTGATCTAATCATCTTAAGTCTCTCAATATTGTTTAATTCTTATTTGACAATATCTCTAAGAGAATCATACGTTTTAAAGGCAATAGAATTAAGATTTGTAATTCATATGTTCGTTTATTTTTTAAGGGTGGGCGTAGTTCGCGAAGTAGCACTTCGCGAAGCTACGCAAAGTGAAGTTCGCACTACGCGAGCTACGCGTAGCACTTCGCGAACTGCGAAGTAACATGTTCGCACTGTGCAAGATGTTGTTTTCAATGATTGCACAGTGCGGACAAGCAACCGGCACTGTGCAATCATTGAAAATGGCATCTTGCACAGTGCGAGCTGTAGTTTTCTGCTGCTCGAGTAGATTTTTACTCGAACTGCATCTTTCTCAACGCGAACTGGTAGTTTCTCATCGCGAGCGGTCGCGAGCATACGCGACCCCTCGCAATGAGAAACCTGACCTTCTCGCGTTGGGAATCTCGCCGGGAGGTTTATTTTCCATGCTCGCGATCGCGAACAAGGAAAAAGTCTCGCCAGGATGTCATTTTGCTTGCTCGCGATCGCCAACTTGACGTTGAGGACCGCGAGCAAGCAAAAAATGACCGCAGCACTACGCAACACTACGCTACGCGTGTTCGCACTGTGCTACGTGCAGTTCGCGGAGCGCGAAGTAGCGCGAACTTCGCAAACTACGCGAGCGTAGCGTAGTGCTTCGCCCAGGCCTATTATTTTTATGTTTAACCAGCTTGCCTTTACAGATCTCCTTCCCAGCAGTACCCTCCCTAAATCCCCTCCCCTCGTCTGGCCATCTTGATCCTATGTTTACGTTTATGTACAGAGTCGAGGCTGCCAGAAGGTGGGCTACTTGAGGGTACTGCTCCCGAGGAACTTGGATCTTGACACTCTGTCAGTGATGACATGTGGTGCCTGTAATAAGTATGTGTGTCCCAGTATCGTTAGCTAGTAAAGCCTGGTACAATCAAGGATGGAAAGTGAGTATATGAGTGTATCGGTGAGGACGGTAATGGTAATGATCAATCCCATAATTTATCTCTAAGACAGTGTCTCATTTGGGTATACTGCCATTTTTGTGATAGATGAATGTCGTATTCTAAGCTCAGGTCCTCAAAAGATACAAATACGTCCTCCAAGATAAGCTGGTCTACCATCTGTATGCCATGTCCCTTCCATCTAGATCAGCTCACTTCAGACCCTCCCATCTACATACATACATTATTCCAAATGGGAGCAGATGCATGGAACCACAGCTAAAAATCCAAGGCAGCATGTGCCTGTTTCCAGATTTGTTTCATATGCCTGACCATAGTATGATTTATACATCATATTTTTGATTGTGATTTATATGAAAACCTAACTTGGCTTCGCATACCAGAATATTTTTCTCAATCAGTGCCCATGACGGAG
The DNA here is from genome assembly GCF_964204655.1 of Triturus cristatus. NCBI lineage: Eukaryota > Metazoa > Chordata > Amphibia > Caudata > Salamandridae > Triturus > Triturus cristatus. The sequence goes on along the minus strand of NC_140582.1, from coordinate 704,723,957 downwards.
GATCTCGTATTGTTGAGGAACAATACACTATCTAGGATAGGTGGTTGGCAAATAGTACATCTGCAAATGAGGCAGTCGAAGTCCCCTGCCTCTGTGCTAGCGTAAAATTTGGACATGTGAAGTCAAGGTTTATGTACACCCCACACAAAGCACTTCACTGCAGAATTGATGTCCTGTATCAATGAGAGTGAGATAAGCATAGGAGCATCCCCACAATGAAATTAAACCGTGGTGCTGTCACCATTTTCAATGCCTGTACTCTCCAGCACAGTGATAACTGAGGTAATTAGGGATTAAATGGGTCACAAGAGGGATGAAGCACCTAATTCTACTGATAAACAGAGGTCTGACACACAGCGGGGAAGAAAACATCAAGCCTTGATTAACCAAGATGCAGTCTGACTTTTCTAAATGGCCTAGGAACGTCGCTTGCAATAATAATCAACCCCACAGGCACGCCATACAGGGGGACATTAACTCTACAGGTGTGGTGCTCCAAGTCATTTATCGTCCTCTGTAGCCTGACTACATCTATGTCCCAGTCTAATTGGAGGCTAAACATTCTTCCTATCCAAATCATCTTGTGGCTTGTCAGATGTATCCAATTGAAGGTGCATCTCCATGATGTCAGAATTAAGAGATTTAGGGTATGATTTAGCTCTTGGCAGTACTACTGCCGTACCGCGGCGGCAGTCTTCTCTGCTGGCTAACAATACTCATTATCATGCTGGTGAATTTCCACTGAGCTGATTTAAAGGTCCCATTGTGCTGAGAGTGTCCTTACAGCGATGTCCTGACGGAGTGAGGCCATTGTGGTGTGGAGACAGATAAATATTATATATTATCAGCTCAATACACATACATGGTGTGAATCTGTCAATATGTTTACATAAGTAACGTGTACTGCACATTTATTTACAGATAGCATTGCACACCAACAACATACACACCCTATTGAATGTACACACACACCGACCACAAAAGTCTACCTCAGATCCCGGCGACAACGGGGTGGCTGAGCGTCATGGTCAAGTAGCAGCAACAGAGGATGGACTTGGACAATGGCTCTCAAGACGGAATCAGTGGTGGGACCCCTTTTTCTTCCATTTCCACAACTCGAGCATGGAGGTTTCCCCACCACAGTTGACTAAACCGAAAGGCACATCGTAATCTGGAATGTAGGGTTCTTGACAGGACTCCCTTTGACAGCAGCTTCTGCATCTTATGCATTCGATGTGGGAGAAAAATTCTGGTGCAGGTGGCAGGACCAAAGCGGTCTTCCCTCCAGTTACCAGCCAACATCTAAATTGAGCGGGCAGACCACCAAGGCGGCCGGCAGGCCCTTAGTATCTGTTGCCATTTTTATCATTTTATCACTGAACACAGTGATTTTCGAGCTCATGGTTGTAACTTCCTTAAGGATTGTGGCTAGTGTGGTTTCGGTCATTGCACTAGTGTTACTGGTTTATTGGTATGCCACCTTGACAAGGCCTTTGCGAAGGACAATTTTGTGGATTGTTTGGAGTTTGGCACAAATGTGAAAGTGACGTATCAACCTATTAGGAAAAAAGATCTACTGGCAAAATGCCCCAAATGCTAAAGTCAGATTCTTCTTTCTAGGTGAGTGCCAAGGGACAGTACAATCGTTACTATACTTTTTGCTTCTTATAGCCATAGTCTGTTCTCTGCTAACATTTGACTGGCTGCTGTTTGTTAGAAATAGTTAATCCTGGTGCTAATTGTAAGACTATTTACTGTGCCTGATATCAGGTCTTCTCTTCAGAGCAGTTTTAATAATAGAAAGCACTAATGTTGTATTTTCAAGCCCCACTAAACGTCGCCCATTGAATTCTCTATTTATATGTGTAGAAAATGGTGCTTTGTTGCTATTCTGTCCCTTCTCTCACTGTGTGGCCCTCTGCCGCTCTTGCACCCCATGATTTCTTGCTCCTTAATTTCTTTTCCCACTATGAGAGGGCTCAGGTTGACCATGGCAATCCAGTTGTTCACCCCTGAGATGAATAGTCTGTGTTTATTGCCCTTCAGGCCCTATGATATGTGTGCCAAACCAGCATGGTGGTGTCTCAGAATTGATTTTCCTAGGCAGAACACTAGGATAGTGTAACGTCATCCCCAGAGGATTCAGACTTGTCTTCTGTGGGCTTTTATTATATTCTTTAATGTCTGAACCCTCTATTTAGATGTGGCCTCCATCACCCTGGCTTAACCCTACCCACAGTTTCTCTCCAGATTGGGAATTTTAAGGTCTATGAACCATGCTTCCTCCGACACTCACAGAGGAATATAAAGTTCTAATTGAGAAAAATGAAATCTAAAATTCATGCTATGTCTTTATGATGCCATTCATGTTGGTTGTTTACTGATCTGGCGGACTTCTCAGATACAAGACCGTATTGCCTCAGCTCAGCCGGGTCTACTGTTCCGTAGTTGTTTAATCCTGCTCTAACCAGTGCATTGTCACTTCTGGTTGCTGATCTGCCTTGCCCCCTTTGTCAGAATCTCTGATCCACCTCCTTTGCTGCTATTGCATTGCTCGTTTGCCCCCCCCCCCGCCCACCCCTGGAGGCTCACATTCTTTTCAGCAAATTCTTTGGTCTGCGACCTGACTTGCCAGATGGTAGACTAGTGATGGGGGGAGATGCTCCGGTATCATGGCTACCATTGTCACCGCACATGCACTCAGGATCTTCCTTGAGTGATCATAAGCACATCCCCATATTGTGATGTCAGAGTGACAGAATTGGCCAAGGGTGTCCCTGGCTCGTGGAGGGCTTGTGGGAGCCACCATCATAGCTCGGAGCAATGCCCCACCTCCATACATATGATCGTATTTATCTCACAGACTAGCGTGCAGAAAGGGGTACTTATTGCAGTACCTCTTTTGAATGTTAAGAAGGTCAGGACTATCAAACTCTGGGTCATAGATTAGGGCAATGGGCTATTACACTAATAGAGACTGGGGGACAGTGCCTCACTGTATACTCAGAATATGGTACAAATAACGATGAGCAATCTCTTTAAAGTTCTTTCCCTTGAATTAGTAAAATGGCTGGCACCATACATACTGTGAGGGATTTTAATTACCGCATAGATCGGACAACAAATGTCAGTAACCCAATAAGCTCTGAACTTTTATCTAAGATTAGATCAGCACTGAAGAATGTAATTAATATTTTAGGCCTATCGACACAGGCCTGCTTGAAGACCTTAAAGATAAAGCTAAGGAGAATAACAGTTAAACATATTATTCACATGCCCAATACTCCAGAACTGAGTACTTATTTTCCTCTATTTCATAATTAGTGCTCAGTATTCAGAAGAAGGCAATAGTTCTATAATGTTTTCACTAGCAACAAGCTTAGCTGTTATGTATAGTGGATGGGATTTTACCAAACATTGTTAATGGTAGAAGAATTCAGATAATATGTTTTTCATAAAATTAAAGCAAGCTAATCAGTATTCTCCTACTGCTAAAATGGTCTGGGACTCCATAAAGATTGTAATACAAGGTGAGATTACTGGCTATATAATATGAAAAAAACGAGATACTGACAGTGAATTTCACAGATTATCCCCCAAAATGTACCTGGCTAGTCAATAATCATATATATGCTATTGGGAATCATGCAACTAATAGCAGAGCTATCTATTTGGAAATGCTCCAGGTAAAAGCTCAATCTGTTAGATTGTGACGTGCAAAAAATGCGCAGTTGTATCTTCAGTATCGCACCTCTAAGTATGAATATATTCTATGTATGGTTCTAGTGATTAAATCATACACTTACAGGATTAGTGATCGACAGGCCATGGCTAATAGTAAGAAGCTCACTGACAAAAATGGTTTACCAGTTATGGGACTTGATTCAATTCTAGACCTTTTTCAGTGAATCTTATCAGATACTTTGTACGTAAGAAACAGACATTGTTCTACAAAATGAGAAGCAACTCTCTTATATGGGTTTACAATCCTTACAAATATTGCTTACAGAGTAGAAGGTTACATTTGCTACATAGAATCAGTTAAATGGGAAGGCAGCAGTAGAGGATGCTATACCTGCAGAGTTTTTAAAAACTTATACACCAATGTTAATTAGTATATATAATGGTAGCTTGATCCCAGCCTCCTGAGATTGTACACTAATACCGTCTTATTTAAAAAGAAAAGGAAACCGGCAGAATAACAAGGGTCATATTGCCCATCTCCCTGATCAGTGCAGATGCTAAGAATATGCCAAAATATAAGCTAGACTGCTCTTGAGTGTGATGTTGGGGTTTATGTCCAATAAGAAGCATGGTTTTATACCGGGTTGTGGCACCATAGAACACACTAATATGCCAATACTATGTTCAATGCTGCTATCAATATGCCAGAGAGGACTGGTATGATCTTCCTCAATGTAGAAAAGGCATTTGACCAAGTTACTTGGAGTTATCTGTGAGATGTATTGACACAAATGAGACTAAGTGTAAATTTTATAGCACTGGAGAAAAACACTTTACTGAAAACCTTTAGCCAGAATCAAAATTCTGGGAAAAGCCTACACTAGTATCATAATTGGTAGAGGTACACCACACGGGTGCCCATTACGTTTATAATTGTTTGTCCTAAATTTAGAGCCTTGTTTATTGAGGCTTAAGGCACACTCTCATATAACTTATGTGTGTCTTGATTCTTATCAATAAAAGATTGCTGTACACACAGATGATGTGACTATATTCTCAAGGAGTGTTCCATAGGGGATTTCGCCCAAAAATGTTGGTGTTTGAGGATACGCCTTGAAGACAGCAACAACTGAGGTACTTACCAATTAAAACACATAGATTTGACAATGTACACACAATCAAGAATTGTTCAATACCATGGTGTATGCATTACAGCGAACATACCTGGAATTGACTTCCAATATCTTAAATTGGCAGATGCAATTATGTTAAGATGAGTATCTTACCAGCATCTTTATATTTATTCTTTTCCATTCCTGTATATTTCTCACTGTTTTTTTAAACTACTGGATTCTGTAATATCAATCTTTGTGTGGGGTTATAAAAAAGTACGGTGCACAGCACAATTTCTTAACATTCTGCAAATTGAAGGTGGCTGGTCATTACCTCTCTTTCAGATAACTCCCAACTCTGATGTATATCCGACAAGTTGCCCCTCCTATTAATATATCCACTCTTTGTTAAGCACCAATGCTACTAGTTAGCTTCTCCGACATTAGAACCCTAATTATTTCAAATGGGTTAAGCTTAAGGTGCAGTGGAATGCTAGAAATATTTGGCAACACTGGACGGGAAACAGCCTTTACCACAAAATGGCTTTATTTCAATGTCTCTTCACGCAAGTAAGTACCTCTCAGATAGGTACATATTTTTTTATAACATAATTTTATGTTAATTAAAAAAGTGGTTTAGGTGCGGGTATAGTTAAAAGAAGGTAAAGGTAACTTTATGGTTGGGTGGGCAGAGGAAAAGTGATGTAAGCATATTTTTAGGGTTTATGGGTGGGTATAAGCAAAGGGAGGTAAGTGTAATTTTAGGGTTCAGGAGTCGGTAGCAGTAAAGAGAAGTAAGGGTAAAATTAGGGTTATGGGATGGGTACAGCTAGAGGGAGGTATGGGTAATTTTAGGGTTTAAGGATGGGTGGAGGTTGAGGGATGTAAGGGTAATTTTAAGATTTAGGGGTAGGTAGAAGTAAAGAGATATAAGTATAATTTTTTGTTTTATACAGATAAATACAGACGTACACACACAACACATATATCAACAGGAAACACAGTCCCTAAGCCTCGTATCCTCAGCAATTGCAGTATATGGTGTGCTTTGGAAGCCCGTAACGTTCAAACTTAATACCTCACAAATCTCTTCAAGAAACCGCGCACACTTATGAAACTGCACAGTTGGTTTAATAGGGGCTCAGTGGACCTGTGAAAAAGGCTTGTGCCAAAATGCATCAAGCACTGTAGCCAATATTGGATTAAATCACATTGCAGTTTTTCAAGTGTGTGCGTTTTCTTACAAATACTTGTGAGGAATTATATTTGTTATATATTATCTACTGGCGGTCGCCAGTAGATAGTTATAGTTAGGACCGAGTTCCCATAGGAAATCTGAAAATTCTATTTTGAATAACTTTGGCGCCGGTTGACTTATCTTCGTGAAATTGTCATAACTAATGGGGCGCTCCACTCAGCTCCTACCCTGAAAGTCTCGGGGTGATTCGTCAAGCGGGGGCTGAGAAAAAAGGGGGTCCCAAAACGCGTTTTCCCCATGCATTTTCCCATAGGACCTTTAGTCGAAGGTACATCCCGAACGGCTGAACAGAATTACTTGAAATTTGGCAAAGAGGTAGTCCTCAGGTCAGGCATGTGCCTTTTGCATATATGGTGTCAATCTGTTCAGTAGTTCCTGAGAAAATTGCAGTTAAAAGTACATAAATATCTATATGCTCGCACCGTGAGCGCACCAAATGTGCGCGAGCGTAATTCTGATTGGTGGTTAGATGTCAGTCAACATTCGAATCGGTCGAAATCAGGAAGTGTCGGACGCCATTTTGTGTGTGGCAGTGAAAAAGAAAGGTGGAGAACGTGAAAAGGGGGCAGGGTAGAGAGTTCCTGACCCCCTAGGCCTTCTCAGGGGGACCATGAAAGACCCCTAAGGTCCCAAAAAAAACCAAACATTTTTATAAATATTGCGCGGTGCGCTCACGGTGCGCGCACGGCGGCAAAAAATTCATTAAAAAAATAGAATCAAAAATCAAGTTTAAGTGTTTAGATGTTGGTTGGCTCTAAAAAGAGCTGTTGTGTTCATTGAGTGTTTTTTTATACCTACAAGTAAGTACCGATGCAGAGTCTAAAGTTCAAGAGGAAGACTCTGTTCCCTTCATCTGTGAAATGAACACCGTCTCCTCTATAAATGCTTTGCATGTTGTAACGCAAGTTGTTGTGGTATATAGAACCCATACCATAGTCTCTGAGGAAAGCAGAAACAGACTTATTGACGTGCTTTTTTGCTTTCTCAAACTGCAGGACAATATTGGTTGGACCAGTTCCACTTTTGCCTTTGGCATATATTAGAATATACAAAGGTAGTTTGTGGAAAAAGTGACATCAATTGCACAAAGGTGTCCTTAACAAGCATTTCCAGACCTACCCCAGTTAAAGTGCCTAGGTCATTTCCACCACAGTGCACAATTATAAGGTCAGGCTGTGGGAGATGTAGAAAGGATTTCACCAAAGGCATTAATTGGTGCCACTTTAACCCTCTCTGACCAATCCATTTAATGTCTACATTTGGCAAAGCAAGGTCTTTCACAATACCTCTTTTTTCTGCATACTTTTCACTCCAGTAGACATAGCTATGACCTACAATCCACACTGTGAACATCTTTCAAGGAGATCTGGATGCACTCAGAAGGTGTCTTTCAGTAGAATGTCAGTATGAAAAGAAAGATAGTTGTAAAATGGAGGCTTACATACTTTTTTTTAAATAAAAAGAACTCATTGGCTGTTTCAGACCATTCAACACTAAAAACTAGGCTGTATGTTTAAATTTTTAAAAGCATGTTGTGTATTGGTTCAGAAAAATGTGTTCCCACAGAAGATTACTTTGGATATGCTGTTAGGTTTGAAAAGTCAAGCACTCTTGCTCTTTGGATTAGAAACATTGTGTGCTGAACTTCTGACCTCTCTGCTCACACCAGTGTTCCATGATCTGTTGCTATGGTAGCAGGCAGAAGTCATGTTGGGGGTAGGAATCATTTGGAAAGGGTTGAAATTTGCAACCAATAGAAATGTGTGTTTCCATTTAAAAAAATGTGGGAAGCAATGTGATTTGAAGTTAACATGTATATGTGTGAAAAAAGAGAGGGACATTTTGCCATTTAGTGGTTTTGGTGAGAGGAGTACAGCTCAGAGATTCTGGCTCTGATAATCTGCTGTGTGAGTGGCACATTTCTTTCTCAACTAACTACTTTTAAAGGTGAGTTATGAATTTGAGAGGGGATGTATGTGGTGTATTTTGATACAAATAATAGAAATTTGTTTCTTCTTTTAAAGTTGTGTTTTACATTTTATGTTTTGGAAGATATTTAACTGCCTTGAACTTGTAAGATATTATGGAGTATGTCTTCACCATAAGTTAAGGTGTACTGGTATCACCCAGGAATACTGTTTTGTGCCTAGAATCACATCATGAGTCTGTGTCCACACAGGAATTGTTGTCAGAGATTTAATTCGTGTTGCTCTTGTTCTGTAAGACTTGCACTCGTAGGAAAGGAGCAGCTTGTTTTCTTGAACTGTGATGGTTAGCATTCAGCAGAAATCACTATCTCACGGATGAGAGGCAAATGCTAACACATTTGAAAACAACAGGGTAGATTTTCCTTCCACTCAAGCAATGGGTGAGGTAGTTCCTACATGTTCAAAACTCCAATTAACCCTTACCACAGGTGATCTTACATACATCTCTGCAGTCTTCATGCAGTTGTGCAAGCGTCCATGCAGATCTCTCTTGCACCTGACAATACACAGTCTCCAGAAACACACTCTTAGCACACAGGCAGCTGCTTCTCCTGCACTCCCATGCTTACTATTCAGCACTGTGTGGTATTTCAGATAGCAGTGTGTAACGCTAACACATTCAACATCACCAAGGCTCATTTCCTTTGCTCTAGTCTAATCACTCACCCAGGTTCCACATGCTCATGGTCCCAAGTAGCTGTTAGGACATGTGCTCTTTTCTGCCTCTCTAAAGTATAAGGAAAATCTGGCAGGCTGTTACAGTAATTATCACTTGCTGTACCACAGTAGTAAATGTGCTTTGAAATTGCCAATCGAATATCGTTTTCTGCCTAGAATCACACCATGAGTCTGTGTGCACACAGGAATTGTTGTCAGAGATTTAATTTGTGTTGCTCTTGTTCTGTAAGACTTGCACTCGTAGGAAAGGGGCAGCTTGTTTTCTTGAACTGTGATGGTTAGCATTCAGCACAAATCACTATCTAACAGATGAGGGGCAACTGGTAACACATTTGAAAACAACAGGGTAGATTTTCCATCCACTCCTGCAATGGGTGAGGTAGTTCCTACATGTTCAAAACTCCAATTAACCCTTACCACAGGTGATCTTACATACATCTCTGCAGTCTTCATACAGTTGTGTAAGCGTCCATGCAGATCTCTCTTGCACCTGACAATACACAGTCTCCAGAAACACACTCTTAGCACACAGGCAGCTGTTTCTCCTGCACTCCCATGCTTACTATTCAGCACTGTGTGGTATTTCAGATAGCAGTGTGTAACGCTAACACATTCAACATCACCAAGGCACATTTCCTTTGCTCTAGTCTAATCACTCACCCAGGTTCCACATGCTCATGGTCTCAAGTAGCTGTTAGGACATGTGCTCTTTTCTGCCTCTCTAAACTATAAGGAAAATGTGTCAGGCTGTTACAGTAATTATCACTTGCTCTACCACAGTAGTAAATGTGCTTTGAAATGGCCAATCAAATATCATTTTCTGCCTAGAATCACACCATGAGTCTGTGTGCACACAGGAATTGTTGTCAGAAATTAAATTTGTGTTGCTCTTGTTTTGTAAGACTTGCACTCGTAGGAAAGGGGCAGCTTGTTTTCTTGAACTGTGATGGTTAGCATTCAGCACAAATCACTATCTCACAGATGAGAGGCAAATGCTAACACATTTGAAAACAACAGGGTAGATTTTCCTTCCACTCCTGCAATGGGTGAGGTAGTTCCTACATGTTCAAAACTCCAATTAACCCTTACCACAGGTGATCTTACATACATCTGTGCAGTCTTCATGCAGTTGTGCAAGCGTCCATGCAGATCTCTCTTGCACCTGACAATACACAGTCTCCAGAAACACACTCTTAGCACACAGGCAGCTGCTTCTCCTGCACTCCCATGCTTACTATTCAGCACTGTGTGGTATTTCAGATTGTAGTGTGTAACGCTAACACATTCAACATTACCAAGGCTCATTTCCTTTGCTCTAGTCTAATCAATCACCCAGGTTCCACATGCTCATGGTCTCAAGTAGCTGTTAGGACATGTGCTCTTTTCTGCCTCTCTAAAGTGTAAGGAAAATGTGTCAGGCTGTTACTGTAATTATCACTTGCTCTACCACAGTAGTAAATGTGCTTTGAAATTGCCAATCAAATATCGTTTTCTGCCTAGAATCACACCATGAGTCTGTGTGCACACAGGTATTGTTGTCAGAGATTTAATTCGTGTTGCTCTTGTTCTGTAAGACTTGCACTCGTAGGAAAGGGGCAGCTTGTTTTCTTGAACTGTGATGGTTAGCATACAGCACACATCACCATCTCACAGATGAGAGGCAAATGCTAACACATTTGAAAACAACAGGGTCGATTTTCCTTCCACTCCTGCAATGGGTGAGGTAGTTCCTACATGTTCATAAGCCCAATTAACCCTTACCACAGGTGATCTTACATACATCTCTCCAGTCTTCATGCAGTTGTGCAAGCGTCCATGCAGATCTCTCTTGCACCTGACAATACACAGTCTCCAGAAACACACTCTTAGCACACAGCCAGCTGCTTCTCCTGCACTCCCATGCTTACTATTCAGCACTGTGTGGTATTTCAGATAGCAGTGTGTAACGCTAAGACATTCAACATCACCAAGGCTCATTTCCTTTGCTCTAGTCTAATCACTCACCCAGGTTCCACATGCTCAGGGTCTCAAGTAGCTGTTAGGACATGTGCTCTTCTCTGCCTCTCTAAACTATAAGGAAAATGTGTCAGGCTGTTACAGTAATTATCACTTGCTCTACCACAGTAGTAAATGTGCTGTGAAATTGCCAATCAAATATCGTTTTCTGCCTAGAATCACACCATGAGTCTGTGTGCACACAGGAATTGTTGTCAGAGATTTAATTTGTGTTGCTCTTGTTCTGTAAGACTTGCACTCGTAGGAAAGGGGCCGCTTGTTTTCTTGAACTGTGATAGTTAGCATTCAGCACAAATCACTATCTCACAGATGAGAGGCAAATGCTAACACATTTGAAAACAACAGGGTAGATTGGCCTTCCACTCCTGCAATGGGTGAGGTAGTTCCTACATGTTCAAAACTCCAATTAACCCTTACCACATGTGATCTTACATACATCTCTGCAGTCTTCATGTAGTTGTGCAAGCGTCCATGCAGATCTCTCTTGCACCTGACAATACACAGTCTCCAGAAACACACTCTTAGCACACAGCCAGCTGCTTCTCCTGCACTCCCATGCTTACTATTCAGCACTGTGTGGTATTTCAGATAGCAGTGTGTAACGCTAACACATTCAACATCACCAAGGCTCATTTCCTTTGCTCTAGTCTAATCACTCACCCAGGTTCCACATGCTCATGGTCTCAAGTAGCTGTTAGGACATGTGCTCTTTTCTGCCTCTCTAAACTATAAGGAAAATGTGTCAGGCTGTTACAGTAATTATCACTTGCTCTACCACAGTAGTAAATGTGCTTTGAAATTGCCAATCAAATATCGTTTTCTGCCTAGAATCAGACCATGAGTCTGTGTGCACACAGGAATTGTTGTCAGAGATTTAATTTGTGTTGCTCTTGTTCTGTAAGACTTGCACTCGTAGGAAAGGGGCAGCTTGTTTTCTTGAACTGTGATGGTTAGCATTCAGCACAAATCACTATCTCATAGATGAGAGGCAAATGCTAACACATTTGAAAACAACAGGGTAGATTTTCCTTCCACTCCTGCAATGGGTGAGGTAGTTCCTACATGTTCAAAACTCCAATTAACCCTTACCACAGGGGATCTTACATACATCTGTGCAGTCTTCATGCAGTTGTGCAAGCGTCCATGCAGATCTCTCTTGCACCTGACAATACACAGTCTCCATAAACACACTCTTAGCACACAGGCAGCTGCTTCTCCTGCACTCCCATGCTTACTATTCAGCACTGTGTGGTATTTCAGATAGCAGTGTGTAACGCTAACACATTCAACATTACCAAGGCTCATTTCCTTTGCTCTAGTCTAATCACTCACCCAGGTTCCACATGCTCATGGTCTCAAGTAGCTGTTAGGACATGTGCTCTTTTCTGCCCCTCTAAAGTATAAGGAAAATGTGTCAGGCTGTTACTGTAATTAACACTTGCTCTACCACAGTAGTAAATGTGCTTTGAAATTGCCAATCAAATATCGTTTTCTGCCTAGAATCACACCATGAGTCTGTGTGCATACAGGAATTGTTGTCAGAGATTTAATTAGTGTTGCTCTTGTTCTGTAAGACTTGCACTCGTAGGAAAGGGGCAGCTTGTTTTCTTGAACTGTGATGGTTAGCATACAGCACACATCACCATCTCACAGATGAGAGGCAAATGCTAACACATTTGAAAACAACAGGGTAGATTTTCCTTCCACTCCTGCATAGGGTGAGGTAGTTCCTACATGTTCAAAACTCCTATTAACCCTTACCACAGGTGATCTTACATACATCTCTGCAGTCTTCATGCAGTTGTGCAAGCATCCATGCAGATCTCTCTTGCACCTGACAATACACAGTCTCCAGAAACACACTCTTAGCACACAGGCAGCTGCTTCTCCTGCACTCCCATGCTTACTATTCAGCACTGTGTGGTATTTCAGATAGCAGTGTGTAACGCTAACACATTCAACATTACCAAGGCTCATTTCCTTTGCTCTAGTCTAATCACTCACCCAGGTTCCACATGCTCATGGTCTCAAGTAGCTGTTAGGACATGTGCTCTTTTCTGCCTCTCTAAAGTATAAGGAAAATGTGTCAGGCTGTTACTGTAATTATCACTTGCTCTACCACATTAGTAAATGTGCTTTGAAATTGCCAATCAAATATCGTTTTCTGCCTAGAATCACACCATGAGTCTGTGTGCACACAGGTATTGTTGTCAGAGATTTAATTCGTGTTGCTCTTGTTCTGTAAGACTTGCACTCGTAGGAAAGGGGCAGCTTGTTTTCTTGAACTGTGATGGTTAGCATACAGCACACATCACCATCTCACAGATGAGAAGCAAATGCTAACACTTTTGAAAATAACAGGGCCGATTTTCCTTCCACTCCTGCAATGGGTGAGGTAGTTCCTACATGTTCATAAGCCCAATTAACCCTTACCACAGGTGATCTTACATACATCTCTGCAGTCTTCATGCAGTTGTGCAAGCGTCCATGCAGATCTCTCTTGCACCTGACAATACACAGTCTCCAGAAACACACTCTTAGCACACAGCCAGCTGCTTCTCCTGCACTCCCATGCTTACCATTCAGCACTGTGTGGTATTTCAGATAGCAGTGTGTAACGCTAACACATTCAACATCACCAAGGCTCATTTCCTTTGCTCTAGCCTAATCACTCACCCAGTTCCACATGCTCAGGGTCTCAAGTAGCTGTTAGGACATGTGCTCTTCTCTGCCTCTCTAAACTATAAGGAAAATGTGTCAGGCTGTTACAGTAATTATCACTTGCTCTACCACAGTAGTAAATGTGCTTTGAAATTGCCAATCAAATATCGTTTTCTGCCTAGAATCACACCATCGAACTCAAGAACTACCGCCCCATTTCGCTCCTCCCGTTTCCAGCCAAAGTCATCGAGAAGACCGTCAACAAGCAGCTGGCTGCCTTCTTCGAGACGAATGGTTCCCTCGACCCCTCACAGTCTGGCTTCTGAGCCAACCACAGCACCGAGACCGCCCTCATCGCTGCCACCGATGACATCCGAGCCCTGCTGGACAACGGAGAAACAGCGGCCCTCATCCTCCTAGACCTCTCCGCAGCATTCGACACTGTCTGCCACCACACCCTTGTTTTCTTGAACTGTGATGGTTAGCATTCAGCACAAATCACTATCTCATAGATGAGAGGCAAATGCTAACACATTTGAAAACAACAGGGTAGATTTTCCTTCCACTTCTGCAATGGGTGAGGTAGTTCCTACATGTTCAAAACTCCAATTCGTGTTGATTTTGTTCTGTAAGACTTGCACTCGTAGGAAAGGGGCAGCTCATATGATAGGATTTTAAAAGCTCAAAAAAAATATAGTAATATATTTAAATTACATAATGGTATTTATTTTTAGTTTCCTTTAGGTATTGCTGAACAACACTGAAATACATTAAACATGCCTATAAAATCAAGAAAGAGAAAAGAACAGCAAAAACATATATATTTGAAGACAACTGGACAACAGAAATAAGTAGAAGAACCTCATGTTGGAAAAAAGAAAAAGTCTTCTGGTAAGCAGACTAAGGATTTTTTTAAAAATATCCTCAAACATAGAAAAAATGTACAAAGAATATCCACTGCAAATAGTGTTTCAAGATGAAAACAACAAGACAATAGAAAGAAAATACTAAATGCTAATTTACAATCAGAAGCAAGAAAGAATGACTTAAAAGAAAAACAGAATTTCAAAACATTCGTAAAAAAATGTTTCGGAGAAGAGTGGTGTTCAATTTGCTAAAGGATGTGAAAAAATATAGGAAGAAAGCAATATTTTATAAGAAAAAGAATCAATTGTTGCAAAGGCTTTGGAATTAAAAAGAAAACTATTCATTTTAATTTTGAACAGGATCTGTACATTAGATAAAATAGTCAATGTAATGAAGTCAAAAAGCAAAAGGAAAAGAGTAGTGAAAAAAAATAACTTTTGTAATGTGTTCTTAGGAGAATGGAAGCATAGTTCAAGTACTGAACCATTTTTTAATGAAGAGAGTTATCTTCAAAGTAATAGTTTGCTGCATGCAGTTGACACCAGTGGTCGAAGTTATGAAGTTAAAGATGGTTGTGTAATGGAAAAGGGGAAAATGGTTCCAAGAAATGAGGAAGAAGTGTTAGCTGATGAGGTTATGGGGAAACGTCCTAAAGCCCCAGTGTACACTTGGAATTGTAGTAGTATTTGTACTGTACGACAAGAATCTATTGATAAATTACGTGACTTTCTAAGAGAATATAGTAAAAAAAAGTGTTAAACAGAAGATTAAGGTGCTTCAAAGACTAGATCCATGCAGAGTGAGAAAGAATACTGGTTTGCAAGGACATTCTCTGGCTTGTCTTTCTAGGAAAGTTTGTCAAAGTGTTTTTCACCATTTTAGGATAATGGCAGTACATCATACTGAAATGAGAAAGTTTGTGAGAAGATTGTATTTTGCTAAAAGTCCAGCACTAAAGTTAAAGGAGTTGAATAGTGCTCTGTTGCTTGGATCTGTATCAGATGTAGAGAAGGTTACTGATGATATTTAGTTTTGTTACTTTGGTCCAGAACAAGAAAGTGCAGGAAATGACACAGTTATTGAAGAAAATGTGGAAGAGAATGTAGAACCCACAGTTAGTAAAAATTTTGAAGATCAAATGACAAAATTTACTATCATCTCTAATGAAAGACCAAATATTACTTGTATTTGTTGCCGGAGAAGCCATTATAAAACTCAAACAAGGAATGTTGATCTCTATACAAAAAAGTGAAAAAGAAAATAATTATGAGTGGAAGGATTTTGCTACATATTTGTTTCTGGAAAATTGTTTTGATTTGGGTGAAGATCAGCGTATTTGTAAATACTGTTATAACAAGTTAGAAGAAAATAAAATGCCAGCTAGAGCTGTACATAATAATTTAGAATTGGTTGATATTCCTGCAGAACTTAGTGATTTAAATACGTATGAGTCTATACTCATTCAATGTGTCCATCCGTTTCAGACTATAGTTCGTATGGAGCCCAAAACAGGTAAATTACCTCCTTCAGATTTACAAAGAGGTTTAAAAGGAAGAGTTGTCTATTTGACATTAGATTTGAAAAAAAATATTGAAACAATTGATGCAGATAGTTTGGAAACTGAACCATTAGTTATTCTGGTTAATGGTGTACCTACAAAGAATAAGACAATTTGGCAGGAGCTAGTAGATGTACGAAAAGTACAAAGAGCAAATTTATATTCGAAAAGAAATAATAAGTACTATGAATCAATTTATATGTATGAAGATGAAGAAGTTTTACTAGCAGACACAGGAATACCAACTGGGCAAATTGAAAAAGTGAATAAGTCAAAAGAAGAAGAAATTTATGAACATTTCAGCATACATCCTCTTCATTCTAAAGAAGTTATGGGAAACACTATTGATCTGTTTCAGATGAAAAAAGCAAAAGGAACTCCCGTGAGTGTATGGGAGGAGAGCTTGGAAGCTCGTTGTTTTCCCCAGCTGTTTCCTACAGGAAAAGGTGGACGATATGATGAACGTCCAGTACAGTCTCCTGCTTCTGAGTATCGGACTACAAGATTATATGCAGAAGATCCAAGATTTCGTCAAAGTATTCCTTATTTGTTCCATCTTTTATTTGAAAGTGACTTGTCTGCACTATCTTATGCAGTAAATCACATTTTAAAAACTGGAGTACATCTACATAATGTGTCTGCAAAGGATTTTATGAACAAAATGCAACAGCGAGATGATCATTTGGAATCTCAATTGATTAATCTGATGGCTTGTCAGCGTGGAACTAATGAATATTGGTACCGACGCCATGGAGAATTGAAATGTATGTTACGGAATTTAGGAACTCCTACATGGTTCCTTACCCTAAGCTGTGCTGAGTACGCTTGGGATGATTTACTGGATTTTCTTCAAGAGGCAAATTCAAATATTGAAAACATCCAATACAAGACAGCAGGAGAATTGTGCTCATTGGATCCGGTTAATGTTTGCAGATATTTCAATCATAGATTTGAGGCTATGATGTCCTACATCTGCAATAAAAAAAATCCACCTCTTGGAGAAGTTGTGGATTTCTTTTGGAGAAAAGAGTACCAAGCAAGAGGTGCTCCTCATATTCATATGCTGTTGTGGATCAAGGATGCCCCAAAATTTGGAACAGATTCTGATGATGCAGTTTTATCTTTCATTGAAGAATATGCAACATGTGCTATACCTAAAAGCACAGAAGAAAAAAACTTAAAAGAGCAAGTTTTACGTTTCCAAAGTCATCGGTGTGGAAAATACTGTCGACGAAAGTACAAGAGTAAAGATAAATTCTACACAAAATGTTGATTTGGATTTCCACGACCTGTTCTTTCAAAAGGAAGAGTAAACAGTTTTATGTCAGCTGTGCGACATACCATTACAAGAAAATCTCCGAAAAATACCCACAACCTAAGAAGAAAAGAAGAGTCAAAATATATAAATGACTACAACCCAGTCATTTTATCCATGTGGAATGCTAACATGGATATTCAGTATGTAGCTGACAATTCTATTGCTGTTGCTCGGTATGTCACATCTTACATCACTAAATCTGAGAAAACTGAATTGAAAGAAATGTGGGAAGAGATTTCTCACGAGAAGACTGTCAGTAAAAAGCTATACAGTTTCAGTTTAAAGATGTTATTGCATCGAGAAATTGGGTCATACGAATGCTCAGATAGGTTATCATCTGCAAGTCTGTACTCCAAATCCAGAAGAATAATTTGGGTAAGTTTAGGCCTTGCAGGAATGCGAAATCGGGTACTGAAATCTATTCGAGAAATTGAATATTTAGCAGAGAACGAACCAGAAAGTACAGACATTTTGAAAACAAATATGTTGGACACATATTACCCAAACAGAAGTCATCATCTTGAGAACATGTGTCTCTATGAAGTGCTGCAGAACTACATTTTTACACGGAATGCCACAGAAGACATCATTAATGGAAAATATAAAGTCATTGGTGAGGAAGGATGTTTGGTGAAACAAACAAAAGGAAGTTTGATTAATCACAGGAAGCTGAGTTGCGACACTACTGACAAAAATGAATTTTACTACTTAGCACTTTTACAGCTGTTTAAACCATGGCGTTCAGGGGATGAATTACTTGGAGATTTTCAGAGCTATGAAGATTCCTTTAATGCATGTAAAGATAGCATAGAATGCAGTACTTTCACAAATTATGTACAAATGTTAAATGAAGAAATTGAACAAGAAGCTACAATTGCAGCTGAAGTAGCTAGAGACAGTTCTCAAGACAGTCAAAGTTCTGGTACGCTCAGTCAAGATCCCCTAGGACAACCAATCGTAGAAAATGAAGCTGCAATAGCCATGACTGAAGTGGAAACAGCTATGAATCAAGCTCAGGAAGATTTAATAGACTTACCAAATTTGGAACAACAACTGAATGATGAACAACAACAAATTTATGAAGAAGTCACAAAACAAATTGATCATGGATTACTACATGAAAATAAAGAGTGCTCATGCACATCATTTGAACCATTCAGAATGTATGTGAGTGGACTAGCTGGAACTGGAAAAAGTTTCTTAATTAAAGTAATTAGAAGCTACCTACAGAAAAAAACTGATTCAACTTTGTCTTGTGTTGTTACTGCTCCAACTGGGTTAGCAGCATATAACATAAAATGAATTACCTTACATCGTTTGCTAATGTTACCAGTAGAGCATGAGAACAAAATAGAATACCACAAGCTAACAGGAGAAGCATGTTTTGAAGTTTCAAGAGTGTTGAAGAAAATGAAAGTAGTCATTATTGATGAGGTAAGCATGGTATCAAACTTAATGCTTGCCTTTGTGCATTTAAGAATGCAGCAAATTCTAAAGACAGACTATGACGTGTTATTTGGAGGAAAACATGTTATAATTTTTGGGGATCTACTGCAGCTCACTCCAGTTAAAGGACAACCAGTATTTAATACTCTTGCACATGAAGACACGAAAATGTCATTAGGAAGTATAGGTAATGTGAATATTTGGTCATACTTTGAGTACAAAGAACTCATTACCAATATGCGGCAAGCAGATGATGATGATTATGCAAGTATTCTCAAAGATATCAGAATTGGACTACTCACAGAACATGGCAGAAAAGCTTTGCAGAGTCGATT
Source organism: Triturus cristatus (assembly GCF_964204655.1). Lineage (NCBI taxonomy): Eukaryota > Metazoa > Chordata > Amphibia > Caudata > Salamandridae > Triturus > Triturus cristatus. Next base: position 704,705,036 of record NC_140582.1, on the reverse strand, counting down.
GCTATGTAATTTGTTTCCAACAGAACAAATAGTTCCAGAGAAAATATACAAGAAAATTGCAGAAAAAAATACTGTAATCTGCTTAATGCCAACACTACATGAATGCTCTATATTCAATGAAGAACTTTTGAAATTGGAAAATGAAGAGATTATGAAACTGGAAGCCGTGGATAAAATACAGAATGAAGGAATAACTATTATATTGACAGGCAAATTGAAAACTAAATCGGATTCTCTAGAGAAAAACATATCGAAAACAGCTGGTTTAGAAAAGAATCTTTATGTATGTATGAACTGTCGAGTAATTTTAAGACATAATTTGAATGTAGAAAAAGGTTTAGTGAATGGAGCTATTGGTAAAGTTGTGGGTTTTGTTAATTACCAGAAAAAAGATGGAATTGAATTTTTAAAAATAAAATTTGATCAAATTGAAAACGTTAAAGACATTAGTCGTTGTTCAGTTCGTTTTTTGCTTGTGAAAGACTTATATGTGAAGCAGTTTGCGTTTTCTATAGCATATGCTGTAACTATTCACAAATCTCAAGGATTAACTGTAGATAGTGCTTTTGTAAACATTAGATCTAGTGTGTTTAAAGAAGGTATGGCATATGTTGCTTTGTCACGAGTGAAAAAATTATCTGGTTTATTCATGATAGACTTTGATGACTCAAAAGTTAGTGCTGATGCAAATTGTGTAAAGGAGTATAATAGATTAAGAAGAAGCTATGCTCCTCATTTAGGTCAGTATCCTGTGTTTGAAAAACGTGTTGTTTGTCGGAAAAGGAGAATTGAGAATATCTGTAATGAGGATGTACAGAAGAGAAAACAAAAGGAGAGTGATGTGATTGCAAGCAAAAAGAAAAAGGACAATGTTGAAGAGGTTGTTGGTTGTCATTTTGAAAATAGCTCTGGTGTCAACTGCTACGCTAATGTAGTGCTGAATGTTGTATTTTATCTTGAAAGTTTGCAAGAGCAGATAATACTAAATCATGAAAAAAGATTTTTTATGAGAAGTTGAGTAATGATAAAACTAAAATAGAAAGTGCTTCTGATGTTAGAAATCTTTTAGATGTATGTTCTGGATGTACACAGTTTACACAAAATGTCCAGCAAGATGCACAGGAATTCTTAATGTATATGCTTATGGTACTGGAAGATGAAGGGGTAGAAATAGAAAATATGTTTGGTCTCTCTTATAAATGGGAACATTGTTGTGAAAACTGTACGAACACATGCAGCACTAATGTTGATTCTGAAAGGTTCATACATTTAACATTACCAGAGAGTAAATCAGTGACTTTTAGTAAATTAGTTAAAGATGCAAATCACAACATGGAATGTTCTCAATGTAAATCAGAAATGTTATCAACGTTATTTTTAAAGAAATATGGGCAGTATAAAATTTTAATGATGCAATGTTGTAGAGCTGATGGAACAAAATTGGACACTTTAATAAAGAAGTTTGTAGGAAATCAATTATCAATATCAGGAAAGACTTTTGTTGCAGTTGCAATAATTTTCCATGATGGACCTTCTATAACTTCTGGTCATTACACAGTTTACCTAAAATGTGAAAAAGGCTGGACACTGTGTAATGATTCTCAATTGATTTTCAAGCAACGTTTGCCTGCAGAATTACCAAATTCCTACTTAATGTTTCTAAAACCAAAATTTTAGATACAAATTGCAGCATCTGAAGAAACCATTATTTCGATTTTATAGGATTAACATTGGATATTTCACCTAAAAAGGATTTAAAAATTACCATTTGGCCTCATGGAAAGGTAAATGTTTCTATTGTGGACTTCTTTGACAGATATTATTTTGGTGTATGTGCTTAAGCAACAAGATTTACAGACGTTATTTATTGCAAATAGTTATTGTTCTTAGAAGATATTTTTAATATATATGTTACATTTCTATCAAGGTATGTTTTACTGAGGATAGATTCAGGGCTTTTTTAAACAATCTTTCAGATTGTTTATTTTTTTGCCCGCTGTTAAGTGATGAATACAATTGATATCACTATTTTCAGTGAAATTCAATATATTCTGAAAACAGCAAAAAAAGGGCAAAAAATTACTTTGTTAAATATGGAAATATGTGTACTGTATTCTAAAATGTATTGTTAAATATTACTACTTTTTTGTCTTTTTTTTCAGATCTAGAAAGAACATTTAGGAAATTGAATCAATTTTTCTTGTAATTAAAAAAACATTTATTTCTAATTAAGCTATTTTGTTGGTCAGGTAAGTTTAAAATATCTGTATTTCTCACCCCTTCACTTTCATGCTCCCTTTTCTTCACTTCTCCTCACTCTGCTTTTCTCATTCCCCTTCCCTCTCTCTTCTTCCTTTACTGCTCTTTTGTAACTCCCTCACTCCTTCTCTACTACTCCCCTAGGTTTACTGCCTCCATCACTATTTCTTCAACCATGTTTCTCTCCCTGTCTCCATATGTCTCAGTCATTCTAACTGCCTTACTCCTTCTCAGTTCCTTGCTCTCTGTCTCTGTTTCTGTCTCTCTCCCTTTGTCTGTCTTACCCTTAATGTCCTTAACATCTCTATTTCTACCACTCCTCCCCTTTCCATCACTCATTTTCCATGTATTTTAATTTTTTAACCTTCTCCGTCATTCTCCTTCCCTAACTGTCACTATCCTTTACTCATAGTCACTCCTATTCTCCTACTTCACTTCCTCCTGTCTGTATCTCACACCCCTTCATCTTTTCGCATTCTTTCCTTCACTCTCCCTCACTCTCCTTTGCTCATTGAAATCCTGACTCCCTTTCTCTCACTCCATTTTCCTAAATCCCTCCATCCCCTCACTCCCCATCTCTCACTTTCCCTTACCCCCTTTTCTAATCCTCATACCCCTTATCTCACCTTCACTCCACTTCTCTTACTTTCAATCCCTTTACCCTGCTGTACTTCATCCGCTTAATCTGTTACTCCCTTTTCCTATCTCCGTCCCTTACTCCCCTTTTCTCACTCCCCCTCCATCACTCTCCATTACTCACTGCCATTCCCTTACTCATTCACTCTTCTTACCTGTATCCTCTACCCTTAGTCCTTTTGTTGCAGTCAGTCTTTCCCTTCCCTTTCATGACTGATCATACTTTCCTTTTCTCACTCACTCTGTCTGTCCTTTCCTCCTCTCACTCAGTCATTTCAATCATTTCAATCATTCATGTATACACTACACATTCATTCAATAAAATTACAACACACCATATTAGGAATATAGCTCTTCTTGGAGAAGTGAAGTGAGTTCTGAAAAGAACTGTTTTTTTTGCTTTGTATTTTTTTTAAGTTTTTTAACAATTTTGTATTTTTTTGATATTTTTAGAGCACCAAAAAAAAACTGGTAATGAAAAACTGTTGAACAGGAACAAAAACAATAAATGAAAAAAATTATGGGCTGGAGCACGTGTGCTGCTGTATTCTGTTTTCAATCAAGTTAATACTGCTCTCACAGTAGCAAAGAACAGCATTGCACACATTACAATGTATGTGCACCTTCTGAAAAAGTGGGCGGATGTCCAGTGGCCTGGTACACGGTGAATCTGCGGCCGCAGATGATGTGCTTGGCTGAGCAGGTGGAGGGTTGTCCCTTATGGCTCTAGTTGTCTCTCGAGCATAAGGTACAGGATGCACTGTCTTGAAGTGCCTCAGCATAGAATAAATACTAAATGAGTATTTCTTGCTGGGATCTCCTCTGGATAAGCCAGTTCCACAAATAGTGCATGTCACCTACGGAGCATTCACCTTCTTTTGGCCCTCTGGAAAGGTGAAGAATTTCCAGATGAAAGAGTCTTTTTGTTTCGTCTTCCTTGGTGGTACCACAAAGGTCTCCTCCTCACTCCCTGAAGTAGACTGCTGTTCTGCCATTTTCCAGTAAAATTTTACTAGAGTAGCTGTTCAGCTCCTTCTCCCAGGAAATAAGAAGAAATAGTGAGGGGAGTGGGTGTGGTGTTTGAAGATTCTGGAACAGAAACTACTATGAACCAATGAAAAGTGTTGTTTCGTAATCACATGACTTGCCGTGCGCGCACGGTGCTCACACGTATGCGCGCACCGTGCGCGCACGGTGCACACACGGATCAGAAATGAATTACTTTTAACCCGAATTCTAAAACATGAAAAGGAGGCAGGGAAGACACTCCCTGACCCCCTAGACCTTCTCAGGGGGTCCCTAAAGGACCTCGTAAATAAACAAAAAACATTTCCTTTAATAAAAAAAATTGCCGATGCGCGCACGGTGCTCGCACGCATGCGCGCACGGTGCACGCACGCATCAGAAATGAATTACTTTTAACCCGATTTCTAAAACATGAAAAGGAGGCAGGGAAGACACTCCCTGACCCCCTAGACCTTCTCAGGGGGTCCCTAAAGGACCTCGTAAATAAAAAAAAAACATTTCCTGTAATAAAAAAAATTGCCTGTGCGCGCATGAGATGTCATCAGTGATGTCATGAGTGATGTCACTGACCATGTCATGAGTGATGTAATATGTGACGTCATCAGCAGTGGATTGCGGTCGCGCGAGTTATAGCTAGCTGAACTAACTATAACGGGGGAATTTCAATGGTTTTGTATGAGTGAAATGTCCAGCTAACTATAACCTGTGTGAAACCTATGGTTTTTTCAGTGGAAATATATATATATATATATATATATATATATATATATATATATATATATTCACTGAAAAAACCATAGGTTTCAGGGACGGTATAGTTACAAATTAGCATTTAAAAAACTTTTGAAATTCACTGAAAAAACCATAGGTTTCAGGGACATTATAATTACAAATTAGCATTTACAAAACCTTTGAAATCCACTGAAAAAAACTGTAGGTTTAATAACTGGACATTTCATTCATACAAAACCAGTAAAATTCCCCCGTTATAGCTAGTTCAGCTAACTATAACTCACGCCCCCGCAATGCACTGCTGATGACGTCACATATTACATCATTCATGACATGGTCAGTTACATCACTGATGACATCACTGATAACATCTCAGGTGACATCGCTGATGACATCATCCAGTGAATGTGTGTTTCTGTAAAGTTTAAATATGTTTTATATATATGCCATGGTGTATTGAAGAATAACTGGATGTATAAGTGTCTGAATGAAGGATTTAGTAGGTGCGTGACTGACAGTATAAGTGAGTGATTAAATGTGGCTTACTGAATGCATAGGTTAGTGACTAAACAGTCTGAATGCCTGTATCAGTATGTCTGTTTTTGTGTAAGCTGCTGCATGTGTTGGTCAGGAGCCACAGGAGTGTCTATCTGGGTTATTGATTGGTTGCCTGAGTATTTGTATGGAAGACTGAGTGTGTGGGTGGGTGGGTGAGAGGTGTGTGACTCTGTGCATAGATATGCGAGTGGTTGATTCACTGGCTGTATGAGTTTAACAGTGCATGTGGAAACAGCTGTATGGGCGGGTGAGTGTGTATAAGGATGTGTTGGTGAAAGGTTAGATGTCTCAGTGGTACATGTCCATGTAACTACATATGTAAAAGACAGTGTATGTGAGAGTTGGAGTATACAAATGACTATATGTGAGAGTCAGTAATTGTGAGAGTGGCTGTATGGATCAGTGTATACTTATATTAGTGATTATATAAGAGAGTAAGTATGCGTTAGTATCTGTATGAATAAATGAGGTGGTGTGTGTATCACTGAGTAGATGAGTAAATGGTACTATGATTCATTCTTTCCATGACTGACTACGATGAGTTCATGAGTGAGTAGGATGAATGGTGGTGTTTCAGTGTCTGTATAGCTGCATGAGTGCATATGATAGTGTTGTAGTGATCAGTGACTACATGTATGAATAGTTGTATGGGTGAATGAGTGCATGTGTCTGTAGACCTAGGAATTAGTGAGTGCGTTTGTAGTAACTGGTTTTGGTGTCTCGATGGTTTTGAAAATGGAACTCTGTATTTTACAGGGGGTGTATCAAAGGTTATATATACATCAGTTTGTCACATGGATGATGTCATCAGTGATGTCATTTGAGATCTCATCAGTGATGTCACTGACCATGTCAAGAATTATATAATATGTGACGTCATCAGCAGTGCACTGCGGGGGCGCGAGTTATAGTTAGCTGAACTAACTATAACGGGGTAATTTCACTGGTTTTGTATGAGTGAAATGTCCAGCTAACTATAACGTCCCTGAAACCTATGTTTTTTTCAGTGAATTTCAAAGGTTTTTTAAATGCTAATTTCTAACTATTTTCTTCATTAAACCTATATTTTTTTCAGTGATTTTAAATTATCACTTTATTGTTAACCTAGTGAAAGCCAATATCTACAGTTTTTCAGCAATAGCTTCCACAAAAAAAAGTGCAGTAGGTATCTAACATTTGCATTTTACTGGTGCAAACCAGCACAACTACCTACAATGTGAAAGGGATCGCAGCCCAGAATCACATCTGAAGCGCAACATATGTCATAGAGTTACTGCTCACGCAGCTCAAACACCGATGAAGGCCACAACACTCACTGCCACCAGCCTTAGGACATCCCCCCCGGACCACCCCCCTCCCTACTACCACCGAGGCAGCGCAGAACAGGACAGCGGACCTTCCATAAACGGCATGGTCCCTCAGCCACACAATACTTGAATGTTGGCAGATATGGCAAGTAAATATGTGTGAAGGACGCAACTCGTCCATCAATATTAATAATGCACACAATACCAAGTGTAGCGGTGATGTGCTGGACAGACCTCACTATACAGATTATAAACCTCTCCATCTGTATATATTCTGCTGGTGCTAGTAATATTGTGCACAATAGACGCAACCATGTTACCTCAGGCAGTGGGAAAGATCTCGAACATGTAGCTCTGTTGTCCTCCCCTGGAAGCGGAAGCGCAGTAGGCTCGTCCAACGTCCACCACTCCAGTGTAGGAGTATAAATAAATAAGCCGGGGCTCTGGGCGTGGTTCACTTGTGAACTGTGAAGGCCAACACGTCTGCCAGAGCGGTGGGCCTCACCCTGCCACGTGGCTGCTGCCATGACCGCGAGCCTCCTCGACACAGGCCCCTTGCGAACTCAGCGGCACAGCACCTCAGACTTCTGTCTGTATAGACTACTGCCTTCGATCTACACTGCGGACAGCAGGCCTCACAATTTAGATGGAGTAGCAATTGCAGATGACGCAGTGCAGTACGCAAGATACATTGCTCCCAGTGCGGCCCTCTCGGACCACGCATCATCGCAGGGAACGCACACGCTGAGTACTTCAGGTGCCACTAACTCAGTGCACCACAAGTCATCGCCACGTGGCCTTATTAAGGCAGAATTCAAAAGACATTGGTCCAAGTTCGGTCCCCCGGACCACGCATAGTCGCAGGATACGTACACGCTGAGGGCCAAAGGTACTACTAACTTAGTGCACCATAACTCATCGCCAAATGGCCTTATTAAGGCAGAATTCAATAGACAAAAGATATTGCTCTGAATGTGGCCCCCCCGACCACGCATCATTGCAGGTTATGTACATGCTCAGTACCAAAGCTACTACTAACTCAGTGCACAATAACTCATCGCAAGGAAGTGTGAACAGTTTTATGTCAGCAGTGAGGCATACTATCACTCAAAAATCTAATTGAGGCAGAATTCAATAGACAAAAGACATTGGTCCGAGTGTGCCCCCCCCCCCCGGACCACGCATCATCGCAGGGTACGTACACACTGAGCGCCAAAGGTACTACTAACTCACTGCACCATAAGTCATCGCCACGTGGCCTTATTGAAGCAGAGTTCAATAAACAAAACATAGCTCCGAGTGCGGCCCCTCCGGACCACGCATCATCGCAGGATACGTACACGCTCAGTGCCAAAGGTACTACTAACTCAATGCACCATAAGTCACCGCAAGAAAGAGTGAACAGTTTTATGTCAGCAGTGAGGCATACTATCACTCGAAAATCACCCAAAAAGAACAGAACAATCAAAGTACATTAATGATTACAATCTGGTGATTTTGAAGATGTGGAATGCAAACATGGACATACAATATGTTGCAGATAACTGAATTGCTGTTTCTCGCTATGTCACGTCATATATTACCAAGTATGAGAAGACAGAATTGAAAGAAATGTGGGAAGAAATTTCACAGGAGACGACACTTAGCAAAAAATTGTACAGCTTCAGCATGAAGATGCTTTCACATCGAGAAATTAAATCATACGAACGTTCGGATTGATAGACATCTGCAAGTTTATATTCAAAGTCAAGAGGAATCATCAGGATAAGTCTAGTTCTTGCTGTGGCACGAAATCGAGTTTTAATATAAATGATGTAAAACAAGTTTGTGATGATATAGAGTTACATTTCTTTGGAAGTCAAGAGAAGTGTACAGAAAATAACAGTTTGATAAGTGTACGTGTTGAAGAAGAGATGGAAGATAATAGTGATGTGAAGTTTCAAAAATAAATAACAAAGTTTAAATTAGTTTCTGGTGAAAATCCCAACTAAATATATTGTCCCTCAAATCTACACAATATCCTTTTAGTATCCTTGCTTCAGGAACTTGTTTTATGTCAGTTATAGCTTTACTATAATGACCAAATTCATCTTGCAAGTCCAAATGAACACTGAATGGCAGTCTACACTGCGGACTGCAGAGTTCACAATTTGAACTATAACGTCCCTGAAACCTACATATTTTGACAGTGTATTTCATATGTTTCATCTTTTGTTCCATCCACCTACACTGCAAACAGCAGGGCTCATCATTCACTTCGAGTCGCAATAGCAGATGACGCAGTCCAATAGGCAAGAGACATTGCTCCCAGTGTTGCCCCCCTGGTCCACGCATCATCGCTGACTGTGCACATGCAGAATGCTTCTGATGCCCCTATCTCAGTGCAGCACAACTCATACACCCTTTCTCATACAATATTTTGTGTATAATTTCACATCTGCTGTCCTACCTCAGTGTATCACAAGTCATGAACCCTTTACGATATAATCTTTTCTGTATGATTTCATATCTGGTACCCGTACCTTAGTGCAGCACAAATCATTGACCCTTTATGATTGAATCTCTGTGTCTGATCCAATGATTACTGTTGTACTTGTTGCCACCACCAACCATTCACGGAGGGTTGGCTTACAATCACCCCACACGCATCCACCACAGACGTCAGTGGACATGTGACCCTGTTAATAAAAAGGAGACGAGCGCAGGTGCCCCTACCCAGTTCCACTATCTATCTGTGTCCGTGTGTTCATTATGTAGGCAACATGCTGCCCCTAGGCCCTACCACTTTATATAGTGTTCTGTCAGCGTATGCAACCATCTTACCTTTGACAGTGGGGGAAAAGTTTAGTTATGTAACTTCGTCTCGGTAATTGTACAAGTACGTACATAGAGACTGCATCATTAGAGTACTGCAAGGAGAGTGTATACTAAACTTATAAGTGCGTGAGGATCGTCGGAGTGATTGTATAAGTACATATGATGGCGCAGCCTAACTCCGACAACGACCTTGTCTCTAATTGGCTGCCCTCCATGTGCCAAAACTGAAACTTCCATGGCCCTGTATTGCTACAGCTGCAACACTCCAGTGAATGTGCAATAAACATTCATATCTACACTGATATCTCATGTCCACCATCTTTCTTGTTTGTAACTATGGATGAATATAGGGTCAGTAATTCCCCGTACCTTCCATGTTGGCCATATTGTGGGACTTGGCTCACAGAGTGACAATTTGGCTTTTGCAACACGGGTGATGGTAGCACTCCAACAATGACACCCGCATTGCCACAGCCACTCCCTCACGGCTGGTATACACCCACACCACACCCATCCAGCACAGGCGTCACAGGACACGTGACCCCGTCATTATAAAAGACTGGGCGCACGTGCGCTATGCCATTTTAGTTAAGCTTTCTATAGGCCAAAGCCAAATAAAAGTAGCCCAAACTGGCCCAATATTGCTACTTTAGGTAAGGAGGGGCAGGGACAGCATTAAGAAGGCGGTGAATGCATTGGAATTGATGTTACAGCATTATGCCAAGTAAATATTTGTCTAATTAAGCGCTTTAACATACCACTTTGCTGGAGCGTTGTATATATATTTATAATCTGGCAACTAGCACAAACCCAAATTTTACCACACAACCGGAAAAATATAGCCCAATTGTGCGTGATCTAGCCCAATCTGGCAACACTGATGCCACAGCCACTCCCTCATGGCTGGTATACACCCACACCACACCCATCCAGCACAGGCGTCACAGGACACGTGACCCTGCTAATATAAAAGACCGGGCGCACGTGCACTATGCCATTTTAGTTACGCTTTCTATAGCCCAAAGCCAACTATAAAGAAGCCCAAACTAGCCCAATATTGCTATTTAGGGAAGGAGGGGCAGGGACAGCGTCAAGCAGGCGGTGAATGCATTGAAGTTGATGTTGCAGCAGTATGCCAAGTAAATATTTGTCCAATAAAGCGCTTTAATATACTACTTTGCTGGAGCGTTGTATATATATTTATAATCTGGCAACTACCACAAACCAACATTTTACCACACAACCGGAAAAATATAACCCAATTGTGCGTGATCCAGCCCAATCTGGCAACACTGATGCCACAGCCACTCCCTCACGGCTGGTATACACCCACACCACACCCATCCAGCACAGGCATCACAGGACACGTGACCCTGCTAATATAAAAGACCGGGTGCACTTGCATCATGCCATTTTAGAGTTTAGAGTACATGGCCTCACTTCTTACTGAGTTAGTAGCACCGCAAGCACTGAGCGGGTGTACAACCTGCGATGATGATAGGTGCACTAGTATGACCTCTGCCATGGCCATATCAAGACTCATTTTTTACCTTCCAGAACGGAGCTGCATGATGTGGAGGGTGCCGTGACCACAAAAAGGTGAGCAGTGAGGCCTGGGTGCGCAGCGGCGGACAGATACCTCTGGGCGGCGGGAGTGGATGGGGTGCAGCAGCCTGGATGCAGAAAGGCTGCACAGCGATTTATGCGTACGCAGTCGTATATACCCTGCCATTACCCTTTCTTATTGCATTTTGAACAAGTTTTCCAATAGCAGGACAGTTTTTACAGTTTTTACAGTCGGCCAAATGTACGTCGCTCCCACATCGGTAGCAAAGTATTTGAGTATTTCTTTTTTTATACTTTGTACCCTTAAATTTACCATCAAATTTTTACGAACTGTAATTTCTCTTTTTTTTTTTAAAGAGGTAAGGTGTGTTGGGAGTATCGAAGCATGCAGACACGAGCGTGACATTCCTATCACAGCTCGTGGCTGCCTTGCATTGCTTTGGGAATGTTATGTTTTGAATGTGAGAAGGTTGGTAGGTAAAAGTTAACAGGGGTTGAGTCATTCTTGCTTTTTAATTGCTGCTTACAAAACATGTTCTGAGGATTAAACCACATCAAGAGAATTACCGTCTCTGTCTTTTCATTCCTGCATTCTGTACTATCTTTCAGATGTGGGAGCTTGAGGGTGCACTATGTCCCGGCACGTGGTTGTAGACACACTGGATTTTCTCCAGTGTCACTCTCTCACTCTTTCTCTCTCTCTCTCTTCCTCTCTCCTTTGATGGATGCATGACGCACAATCTTATCTTGCATTTTATCTAACAGACTCTGATTCACAAATTGATGTACCCCCCAAACACAACCAGAGTTGAACACGTGTAGAACCTGCTATAATGCGTGGCCATACTGGCAATCAACACCCATTTTGAATTGTGAGCTCCGTTGACGAACGTTCGGATTGATAGACATCTGCAAGTTTATATTCAAAGTCAAGAGGAATCATCAGGATAAGTCTAGTTCTTGCTGCGGCACGAAATCGAGTTTTAATATAAATGATGTAAAACAAGTTTGTGATGATATAGAGTTACATTTCTTTGGAAGTCAAGAGAAGTGTACAGAAAATAACAGTTTGATAAGTGTACGTGTTGAAGAAGAGATGGAAGATAATAGTGATGTGAAGTTTCAAAAATAAATAACAAAGTTTAAATTAGTTTCTGGTGAAAATCCCAACTAAATATATTGTCCCTCAAATCTACACAATATCCTTTTAGTATCCTTGCTTCAGGAACTTGTTTTATGTCAGTTATAGCTTTACTATAATGACCAAATTCATCTTGCAAGTCCAAATGAACACTGAATGGCAGTCTACACTGCGGACTGCAGAGTTCACAATTTGAACTATAACGTCCCTGAAACCTACATATTTTGACAGTGTATTTCATATGTTTCATCTTTTGTTCCATCCACCTACACTGCAAACAGCAGGGCTCATCATTCACTTCGAGTCGCAATAGCAGATGACGCAGTCCAATAGGCAAGAGACATTGCTCCCAGTGTTGCCCCCCTGGTCCACGCATCATCGCTGACTGTGCACATGCAGAATGCTTCTGATGCCCCTATCTCAGTGCAGCACAACTCATACACCCTTTCTCATACAATATTTTGTGTATAATTTCACATCTGCTGTCCTACCTCAGTGTATCACAAGTCATGAACCCTTTACGATATAATCTTTTCTGTATGATTTCATATCTGGTACCCGTACCTTAGTGCAGCACAAATCATTGACCCTTTATGATTGAATCTCTGTGTCTGATCCAATGATTACTGTTGTACTTGTTGCCACCACCAACCATTCACGGAGGGTTGGCTTACAATCACCCCACACGCATCCACCACAGACGTCAGTGGACATGTGACCCTGTTAATAAAAAGGAGACGAGCGCAGGTGCCCCTACCCAGTTCCACTATCTATCTGTGTCCGTGTGTTCATTATGTAGGCAACATGCTGCCCCTAGGCCCTACCACTTTATATAGTGTTCTGCCAGCGTATGCAACCATCTTACCTTTGACAGTGGGGGAAAAGTTTAGTTATGTAACTTCGTCTCGGTAATTGTACAAGTACGTACATAGAGACTGCATCATTAGAGTACTGCAAGGAGAGTGTATACTAAACTTATAAGTGCGTGAGGATCGTCGGAGTGATTGTATAAGTACATATGATGGCGCAGCCTAACTCCGACAACGACCTTGTCTCTAATTGGCTGCCCTCCATGTGCCAAAACTGAAACTTCCATGGCCCTGTATTGCTACAGCTGCAACACTCCAGTGAATGTGCAATAAACATTCATATCTACACTGATATCTCATGTCCACCATCTTTCTTGTTTGTAACTATGGATGAATATAGGGTCAGTAATTCCCCGTACCTTCCATGTTGGCCATATTGTGGGACTTGGCTCACAGAGTGACAATTTGGCTTTTGCAACACGGGTGATGGTAGCACTCCAACAATGACACCCGCATTGCCACAGCCACTCCCTCACGGCTGGTATACACCCACACCACACCCATCCAGCACAGGCGTCACAGGACACGTGACCCCGTCATTATAAAAGACTGGGCGCACGTGCGCTATGCCATTTTAGTTAAGCTTTCTATAGGCCAAAGCCAAATAAAAGTAGCCCAAACTGGCCCAATATTGCTACTTTAGGTAAGGAGGGGCAGGGACAGCGTTAAGAAGGCGGTGAATGCATTGGAATTGATGTTACAGCATTATGCCAAGTAAATATTTGTCTAATTAAGCGCTTTAACATACCACTTTGCTGGAGCGTTGTATATATATTTATAATCTGGCAACTAGCACAAACCTAAATTTTACCACACAACCGGAAAAATATAGCCCAATTGTGCGTGATCTAGCCCAATCTGGCAACACTGATGCCACAGCCACTCCCTCATGGCTGGTATACACCCACACCACACCCATCCAGCACAGGCGTCACAGGACACGTGACCCTGCTAATATAAAAGACCGGGCGCACGTGCACTATGCCATTTTAGTTACGCTTTCTATAGCCCAAAGCCAACTATAAAGTAGCCCAAACTAGCCCAATATTGCTATTTAGGGAAGGAGGGGCAGGGACAGCGTCAAGCAGGCGGTGAATGCATTGAAGTTGATTTTGCAGCAGTATGCCAAGTAAATATTTGTCCAATAAAGCGCTTTAATATACTACTTTGCTGGAGCGTTGTATATATATTTATAATCTGGCAACTACCACAAACCAACATTTTACCACACAACCGGAAAAATATAACCCAATTGTGCGTGATCCAGCCCAATCTGGCAACACTGATGCCACAGCCACTCCCTCACGGCTGGTATACACCCACACCACACCCATCCAGCACAGGCATCACAGGACACGTGACCCTGCTAATATAAAAGACCGGGTGCACTTGCATCATGCCATTTTAGAGTTTAGAGTACATGGCCTCACTTCTTACTGAGTTAGTAGCACCGCAAGCACTGAGCGGGTGTACAACCTGCGATGATGATAGGTGCACTAGTATGACCTCTGCCATGGCCATATCAAGACTCATTTTTTACCTTCCAGAACGGAGCTGCATGATGTGGAGGGTGCCGTGACCACAAAAAGGTGAGCAGTGAGGCCTGGGTGCGCAGCGGCGGACAGATACCTCTGGGCGGCGGGAGTGGATGGGGTGCAGCAGCCTGGATGCAGAAAGGCTGCACAGCGATTTATGCGTACGCAGTCGTATATACCCTGCCATTACCCTTTCTTATTGCATTTTGAACAAGTTTTCCAATAGCAGGACAGTTTTTACAGTTTTTACAGTCGGCCAAATGTACGTCGCTCCCACATCGGTAGCAAAGTATTTGAGTATTTCTTTTTTTATACTTTGTACCCTTAAATTTACCATCAAATTTTTACGAACTGTAATTTCTCTTTTTTTTTTTTAAAGAGGTAAGGTGTGTTGGGAGTATCGAAGCATGCAGACACGAGCGTGACATTCCTATCACAGCTCGTGGCTGCCTTGCATTGCTTTGGGAATGTTATGTTTTGAATGTGAGAAGGTTGGTAGGTAAAAGTTAACAGGGGTTGAGTCATTCTTGCTTTTTAATTGCTGCTTACAAAACATGTTCTGAGGATTAAACCACATCAAGAGAATTACCGTCTCTGTCTTTTCATTCCTGCATTCTGTACTATCTTTCAGATGTGGGAGCTTGAGGGTGCACTATGTCCCGGCACGTGGTTGTAGACACACTGGAATTTCTCCAGTGTCACTCTCTCACTCTTTCTCTCTCTCTCTCTTCCTCTCTCCTTTGATGGATGCATGACGCACAATCTTATCTTGCATTTTATCTAACAGACTCTGATTCACAAATTGATGTACCCCCCAAACACAACCAGAGTTGAACACGTGTAGAACCTGCTATGATGCGTGGCCATACTGGCAATCAACACCCATTTTGAATTGTGAGCTCCGTTGACCGCGTTTACTGAGGCTGAGGAGGTTCCTTCGGCACATGGTCGACTCTGTTTGACACACGCCAGTGGCGGAAGGTGAGCAGAGAGGCTTGTTTGCTTGTTTGCGCAGCATCAGGCACTCGCCAGTGGGAGTGGATGGGGTGCAGCAGCCTGGATGCGCAGCGGCAAGCAGTCAGCTCCGGATAGTGGGAGTGCATGGGGTGCAGCAGCCTGGGTGCGCAGCGATTGTTATACACCTCTGGGCAGTGCAAGTGTACTGGCTACAGCAGACTGGGGACCATAATATCAAGAACGGTGATAACATTATCACCGCTTTAATGTCAGGAAACAGCCGCTGAAGCGGCGATACGTGGCTTGATAATATGCCCTTGAGAATTCCCATAGAAGCCCAGGTTCTGGTGTAAAGGACATCAAACCTGGGCTTCTATGTGAATTTACAAGGGCATATTATCAAGCCCCTTATCGCTGCTTTTGCCACAGTTTCCTGCCGCTAAAGCGGCGATAATGTTATTGCTGTTCTTGATAATATGGCCCTGGGTGCGCAGCGACACCTCTGGGCAGTGGAAGTGGATGGGATGCAGCAGCCAGTCGAAACTGAGAATTACGCGTGTGCAGTTGTATATAGTCTGCAATTACTAATTCTATACTATCTTTCAGATAACTAAACTTGAGGATGCAGTATCTCCCGGCACGTGGTTGGAGACACACCGGTGACACAAAGGTGAGCTGCGAAGATTTTCTTTAGTGTCAACATTCCCTCTCCATCTCTTCTTTTCTCTCTCTCTGACACTTTCTCTCTTTCTCTGTCTCTTCCTCTCACTCTCATTCTTTCTTTCTCTCACTTCCTCTCTCTATCTCTCTTCCTCTCTCTCACACTGTTTGTCTCTCTTTTCCTCTCTCTCACACTGTTTCTTTCTACCTTCCTTGTAACTCACTCTTTCTTTCTTTGTTAATAGTTCGCTCTTCCTCTCTCTCACTCTTTGTCTCTCTCTCTTCCTCTCTCTCACTCTTTCTCCCCCCTCTTCCTCCCTCTCTCTTCCTCTCTCTTACAATTTCACTTTCTCTCTTCCTCTCTCTCTCTCCTCTCTTTCTCTCTCTGTCTTCCCCTCTCTCTCTTTCTCTCTTCTCTCTCTCACACTGTTTCTCTCTTTCTCTCTTCTTTGTATCTCTCTCTTTCACTCTCTCACTCTTTCTCTCTTTCTCTGTCTTCCTCTCTGTCTTCCTCTTTCTTTCGGTCTTCCTCTCTCTCTTTCGCTCTCTCTCTTCCTCTCTCTCTCACTCTTTCTCTCTCTTCCTCTCTCTCACACTGTTTCTCTCTTTCTATCTTCCTTGTATCTCACTCTTCCTCTCTCCTTTGCTGGACGCACAACGCACCATCTTATTTTTCTTTTTGTCTTGCAGGCTGTGATTCACAAATTGTCGAGGGATGACACGCCATGGCTGTACATAGTTTTATTTGTTGTTGTTTTCTTTTAATAAAATATTTTACACACATTTTATTTGTTGTTGTTTTGTTTTAATAAAATGTTTTATATGTAAATCCATACACGAGTAAGATTCTTATTTGTCCAACCTCACAAGCATCTTTTTTATTAAAACTGCAACACCAGCCGAATTGTTAGGCTCCACATTTAAAAACGTTCCAGTCACATTTGTTTGTGGGGGGTGAGCGGGGATGGCGGACCAGCAGCTGCTGCTAGGGGATGTCGGAGTACTGTTGGGTGTCTGACCTGCATCATCGTTGCCTCCATTGCATCTCTTCTCAGAGACCTGAAAACCGGCGGCCTGGCTTGTAAAAAAGTGCGGGCCCGAGAAGTCGCACCGGAAGAGCTGGGGGGAAATAATATTAAACAGTGTTTAGCAAAGCAAAGGTCAGTGATCATGGGGGCGTGGTCAAAGGTGTGGCTAAAAACAAAGGGCCTCATTTATGAGGAATTGGCATGGGGCAGCGCTGTGCTGCCCTACGCCAATGTGAAAGGGCAGGAATGCACCTTATTTATGAAATATGGTACATTCTTGTCCTTTCCCCCTGTGTTGGCACACAAACTGCTGCCTAGCGCCAACATAGGCAGGATTGTTTTTGTGCAGGACGGGGCAGCTTCCTGCACAAAAACAATCCAGAGAGGCAGTGGCGTAACGAAAATTGAGGGGGCCCACTTGTAAGGTACGTGGAGGGCCCCCCTCTGGGCACAATCAGGAACTCTGCGGCCAAAGTATTCTGCTGAGGGGACCCCCTGGATCTTGGGGGCCCACCCGCACCGTGGGGTCTGTGGGGGCCTGTGTTATGCCCCTACAGAGAGAGGTTTTCCTCTTTCTATGTGTGCTGCATTCTACCTGCTGTGTGGAGGCGTAAGGTTTTGGCGCTGCCCCAGGTTTACAAGGTTTTGTAAATCTGGGGCAACGTCAAAATCCATGGGCGTTGTTTCGGAACACCCACCACAATGCCCATGGAAGGCCTACTTGACACAGAGTAAGGCAACGCAGCGACTTGCACTGCTTTGTCTTACTCCATATCTATGAGGCCATGCAAAGCCACGCTGGGTGACTTTGCGTCAACATATAGATATAGTTGAGACGCTTGCGCTGCCAGAGATTAAAAAAAAGTGACGCTCCAGCGGCACAAGTGTCTCATAAATAAGCCCCCAAATATTTTGCTCGTTTGTGAAACCTATGGTTTTTTCATTAAACTACGTATTAAAAATGTATATATATATGTATATATATATATATATATATATATATATATATATATATATATATATATATATATATTTATTTATTTATTACCTACTGGCAGTCGCCAGTAGGTAGTTATAGTTACAACCTAGTTTCCATTGGAAAAGCATTTTTTGATTTGCTAATAACTTTGGCGTCGTTTGACAAATCTTTATGACATTTTCCAAAAAGTTGCACTTTTTAGGTCAGCTCCTATCTTAAAAGTTTGGAGGAGATTCATCAAGCGGGGGCTGAGAAAAAAGGGGGGGTCCCAAAACACGTTTTCCCCATGTTAATTTCCATAGGAAATTTTGCGACGAGCTACAGCCCGAACTGCTGAAGGAATTGCCCCAAATTTGGCAGAAAGGTAAAGCTTGGTTCAGAAAGGGACCTTTTTTTTTACAAATGGTGTAAATCCGTTCAGTAGTTTTTGAGAAATTCAAAAAATAAGAGTGAAAAAATCAATTTCCCATAGGAAACTTTGTGCAAGGCTACAGCTGAAACTACTGAACGGAATTACCCCAAATTTGGCACAAAGGTAGTGCGTGGGTCAGAAAGGGACCTTTTTTTTAAATGGTGTAAATCCGTTCAGTAGATGCTGAGAAATTAGAAAAATAAAAGTTTCAATATCTGGGTGTAGCCTAAGTCCCGTGCACGAGCTTCACTGTGATTGGCTGCCAACACTCCAAACCAGGAAGTGTTTGCAGCCATCTTGTGGCTCGGTAGAAGCGAGTTACTAGAAAACAGAGAAACAAAGGTAGAAAACAAGAGAAGGGGGAAGAGTGGAAACACCCTGACCCCCTAGGCCTGGTCAGGGGGTCCCAGAAGGATCCCCAGGGCCTTTAAAAATCGGCGTAATTCGCGCTGGGGTCGCGGGTTCTCGGGTTTAATTTTAATGAGACCCCGGGATGGGTAGGTCCCGGGGGCATATCTTTAAAAATAATAGCCCCCATAGTCTCGAGGCTTCACTCATGTTGTGCGGCCCCCCTCCTGGAGCTATCCATCTGCCTATAACTTTGGCATTGTTTGACGATTCTTTACGAAATTTTCCAAAAAGTTTCTCTTTTTTGATCAGCTCCTATCTTGAAAGTTTAGGGGTGATTGGTCAAGGGGGGGCTGAGAAAAAAGGGGAGTGTGAAAATGTGTTTTCTCAATGGATTTTCAATAGGAAACTTTAGACAAGGCTACAGGTCAAACTGCTGAACGGAATTACGCCAAATTTGGCAGGGAGAAAGGTCTTGGTCCAGAAAGCGCGGTTTTGTTGAAATGGTGTAAATCCATTCAGTAGTTTTTGAGATATTAAAGGGAAAAAATATATATATATATCTGGTCGGTGCCTTACTCCCGAGCACAAGCTTGCCTCTGATTGGATGCTAACTCTTCAAAGCAGGAAGTGTCCTCTGATTGGCTGCTAACACTTGTAACCAGGAAGTGTTAGCAGCCATCTTGTGCCTTGCATCGAGTGAAAATATAAAAGAAAGTTTCCGGGGGCAATTTAATATAGTGGAGCTCTGTGTAATGATGATTTGGATGCAACGAAGGTTTAAGATTTATTAACAATAAAGGAGAAACAGGTGAGCGCCAGGCAGCACGACTTCCACTCCAGGACACTAGTAGGAAGATAACCCTTTCATGCTCCCTGTGCCCAACTTCACCACTTCGGAGGTATGCCTTTAGAAGCCAGTCCGTCGGCTCGCAGCTGTCTACCTTTGCGAGCTAGTACGCTGCTGTGCCTGTACCTCTGCAAGCTACTACGCTGCTGTTCCTTTGGGAGCGGACAGCTCGTAGTTCTGCCTCTCTGAGTTGAGAGGACGGGCCACAGTTGTCCCTCTGCAAGCCTGGGTACTAACTGTTCATAAGTCACACTATATGAGCATTGAAAAGCCATTTTGTGATTCAGTCCGTCAGCTGGCATCTGTCCAAGGCATTTCTGAAAACATACCGGAGCTCTGTTTGTGAGAGATACCCCTTTCACCCTGCGTCTCCCCACAGCCTGCAAGACAAAAAGAAAGATAAAATGCTGCGTCATGCATCCAGCAAAGGAGATAGAGAGAGAGAGAAAGAGTGAGAGAGAGGAAGAGAGAGAGAAGAAGAGAGACAGAGTGAGAGCGAGACGAAGACAGAGAAAGAGAGGAAGAGTGAGAGACAGGAAGACAGAGAAAGAGAGATAGCGTAAGATAGAGAAAGAATAAGATACAAGGAAGAGAGAAAGAGAAACAGTGTGAGAGAGAGGAAGACAGAGAGAGAAAGAGTGAGCAAGAGGAAGAGAGAGAGAGAAAGAGTGAGAGAGAGGAAAAGAGAAAGAGTGAGCTATAAGGAAGAGAGAAACAGTGAGAGAGAGAGGAAGACAGAGAAAGAGAGAGAAAGAGAGAAAGAGTGAGATACGAGGAACAGAGTAAGAGAAAATCAGTGTGAGAGAGAGGAAGAGAGAGAAAGAGTGAGAGAGGAAGAGAGAAAGAGTGAGAGAGAGGAAGCCAGACAAAGAGAGAGAGTGAGACAGAGAGGAAGACAACAAGAGAAACAATGTGAGAGAGAGGAACAGAGAGAGATAAAGAGAGAGAGAGGAAGAGAGAAATAGAAAGTGAGATAGGGAGAGAGAGAAAGAGTGAGAGAGAGGAAGAGAGAAAGAAAGCATGAAAGAGAGAGGAAGAGACAGAGAAAGAGAGAAAGTATGAGAGAGAGAAAGGAAGAGATGGAGAGGGAGTGTTGAAACTGGAGAAAATCTTCGCAGCTCACCTTTTTGTCACCAGTGTGTTTCCAACCACGTGCCGGGACATAGTCCATTCTCAAGTTTAGTGATCTGAAAGATTGTATAGATTTAGGTATTGCAGAGTACATACAACTGCACACACGTAATTCTCTGTTTCAAGGAAGAGAGAAAGAGAGAAACTGTGTGAGAGAGAAAGAGAGAGAGAGAAAGAGTGAGAGTGAGGAAGAGAAAGAGAGAAAGTGAGGGAGGAAGAGAGAAAGAGTGAGAGAGAGGAAGACAGACAAAGAGAGAAAGAGTAAGAGAGAGAGGAATAGAAAGAATGAGAGAAAAAGAGAAACAGTGTGAGAGAGAGGAAGAGAGAGAGAGATAAAGAGTGAGAGAGAGGAAGAGAAAATGAATGAGAGAGAGAGTAAGAGACAGAGAAAGAGAGAAAGAAAGAGATGGAGAGGGAGTGTTGACACTGGCGAAAGTCTTCGCTGCTCACCTTTGTGCCACCGGTGTGTCTCAAACCACGTGCTGGGACATAGTGCACCTTCAAGTTTAGTCATATGAAAGATAGTATAGAATTATTAATTGCAGAGTACATACAACTGAATACGCCTAATTCTCTATTTCGACAATGCGCACTCAGGATGCTGCAGCCCATCCACTCCCACTGCTCGGAGGTGTCTGTGCGCTCTTATGTGCTCAGGCTGCTGCACACTATCTACTCCCACCGCCCAGAGGTGACTGCCCGCTGCTGCTGAAAGAAGCCTCTCTGCTCACCTTCTGCCAATGGCTTGTGTTTAAGAGGGTGCACCACATGTCGAAGAAGGTCTCTGAGGCGTTGTCAGGATGGCCACGCATCATCGCGATTTTTCACGCGTTCAGCTTTGGTGGTGTTGGGGGGGTGAACGTCGATTCATGAATCACAGCCTGTTCGATAAAAAGCAAGATATGATTGTACGTCAGATGTCCGTCAAAGGAGAGAGAAAGAGAGAGAGAAAGAAATAGTGAGAAGAAGACAGAGAAAAAAAAAAGAAAGTGTGAGAGGAAGACAGAGAGAGAGAGAGAAACAGTGGGAGTGAGAGGAAGAGAAAGAGAAGAAGAAAGAAAGAGTGAGCAGAAGACAGAGAGAAAGAGTGAGAGAGACAAAGAGAGAGAGAGAAACAGTGAGAGAGAGGAAGGGAGAGAGAGAGAGTGAGAGAGGAAGAGAGAAAGAGAAAGAGGGAGAGAGAGGAAGAGAGAGAAAAAGAGCGAGAGAAAGGAAGAGAGAGAGAGAAAGAGTGAGAGTGGGGAAGAGAGAGAGAGAACGAGTGAGAGAGAGGATGACAGAGAAAGAGAGACAGAGAGAAAGAGTGAGATACAAGGAAGAGAGAAAGAAAGCAACAGTGTAATAGAGGAGGAGAGAGAAACAGTGTGAGAGAGAGGAAGAGAGAGAGAGAGATAAAGAGTGAGAGAGAGGAAGAGAGAGAGAGAAAGAGTGAGAGAGAGGGAGAGAGAGAAAAAGAGAAGAAGAGAGAAATAAATAATGAGAGAGAGAGTAAGAGAAAGAGAGAAAGTGTGAGAGAGAGAAAGGAAGAGAGGGAGTGTTGACACTGTAGAAAATCTTCGCAGCTCACCTTTGTGCCACCGGTGTGTCTCCAACCACGTGCCGGGTTATAGGGCAGCCCTCAAGCTTAGTCATCTGAAACATAGTATGGAATCGGTAATGGATAGGTACATACAAGTGCACAATTTGTGAATCACAGCCTGCAAGACAAAAAGAAAGATAAGATGGTGCGTCATGCATCC